>NC_087517.1:56890712-57624377 GCF_963921805.1 Phalacrocorax carbo | reverse complement strand
CTTGAGGATTTACAATATAGTTTCTCACCGTGTTTTTGCTGACGTGCTCCGATGGCACATAAGATAGTAGCATCGCACTATCAATAGTAAGCAATCAAATCAAAGTTTTAGAACTATGCTATTGCTTAACACAGTTTTCTGTTCTGAGGTTGTTTTCCAGGTAAGGAGTTTGTTCAACTCTTATCTGACCTGCAGAATGCCTAAAACTGAAGTGGAAATAGGTGCCAATTTGGAAATATTTTCCGAGTGAGATTTTTGCCCGTAGTTCATCCCCTTTGTGCTGCCCTGGTCACGCTGACCCTGGCTGTATTTGGTGAGCTGTGAGTTCCTCTTGAGGGATTCCCCTTGTCAGTCTATCGGATGTGCAGCCCGGGACAAAACTGGGGCTGGCTGGAGCACAGCTGAGTTTTGCCAATTGTCAGAGGGTGGGACCATGTTGCCAGGTAGCACAAGATAGGGCTGGAGCCTCTGTGAACGTGCGCAGAGGCTGAGCTGTGGCAATGCAGGACAGATGACAGAGCCATAGCCAGCTTCCTTGTGGTCTGCCCCCTCTGCCTTGCCATGCAAACCCCAGGGCAGGACAGTGTGGACTGCATGGTTTTAAAAGATTATTCCGCACTGAATTTTGAATAGATACAGGCAAACTGCTGCAAAACCTACTGAGTAAAAAAGCTCAGTAGGAACGTTTCAATGAGATTAAAAAAATGCAACACCGATCTTCTGTTTAAAATGTCTTCCATACATCAGTCTGGAAGCTTTTTCTAAGGCATTTTGGAAGAAAATTTCCTTCCAGACTGATTCACAGATTTCTCGGCAATTAGTTCAAGAGCAGTTCCACTTTCTCAGAAGTAGTCACTGAAGCAGCCTAAATCCAGATTTAATATCCATTCAAAAAGAAATGCTTTAGTGCTGGGGTCTAGACCAGTGTCCTGGTTCTCAGGAAAGCCCTGCATTTTTATAAAAAAGAAGCTCTAATTTTGGGGCCAAATTAAAACTGAACCTCAAGATGGATAGGTAAAATATTAATTGTGCAGATAAGCTTGACGTGAGCTTATTCTGAATCTGCGTATGGCCTTCTGGAAGCAGAGTTACGGAAAGGGTTAGACCAATTAGGGATGTAAGTTTTGCAAAAGCAGATGCAAACAGAAGTTTGGATGATGGGTAAGGTGTTACGTTTCAGAGTTTAAGCCAGTCTCCAGCTATTAAAATTACAGAATCACAGAAATCAGAGGTGAAAGATATGAAGAGAGCATACTTATCTGATTATGTTCCTTCCCCAGCGCATATCCTGACAGATGTTAGACTACCATGCCGTAAAACCCTCCAGTGAAAGATATGCCAGAACTGCAATGCAACCTATTCTTGTATGTCATTAATCTCAATTGTAGAAAGCTCTTTCTAATGTGTGCTATCTCCTTTCTTGCCTTTTAAGCCCATATATTTTTGTTGTTGTTTTGAATATAGTACCAGAGGGTAGATTATTATTGATTCGTGGCAAGTATTTGTGTTTTTGTTACCACAGTTCTCCATAGTCTTTCTTTCTGTTAACTGTTTCCCCAATCTTCAAGTTTGTTCTCATAAATTGTGTTATGGGATCTCTAATAACTCTTACTGGTATTTTTCTGGACTTTCTCCAACTTGCCCAAGTCTTGTTGAGGTATGGCATGCTGTCCCAAACAGAATGCACTAGCAGATCTAGATCTTAACAGCAACAAGTAGAGTGTAAGGAATATCTCTTGGGCCTTAAACACGACACTCCTCTTAATAGCCAGCTTGCTTTTACAACAGCACAATGTTAATTCTGGCTTAGCTCATGTCATTTTCTGCAGAACAGATTACAATGAAAGGTTAGAAAGATGCTTTCACAGGAGCTCAATAGTGCTCACTCTCCCCCACATGGCTTGAAGAGTCTCCTCAGGTGGAGTGTTTTCTGGCCCTTGGAGACAGGATCCTGAATTAGATAGACTAGGTACCCACTAGAAATGCAGGCAAGTAACTCCCCAGCTTCTCTTTGTAAAGAAAGACGATGTGATTTTTACAGCTGGTTTTATAATTAATTGTCCTTATCTGCAAAAGGCTTAATTAGGTGCTGTGAAGAACAAGCTTAGAGGGAGCAGAGACCTGAATCACACTCATCTCCCTCATGAAGAATGTATCCTGCCTGTGGATTGTGGCATCGTCACTGTCTACCCTTTCCTTTTTGTAGGGACCTTGCTTGTCAGATACGAGCCATTCTTCAGAATGGAACTTTTGGCTGTGCAGCTCACAGTCTTTTCTGTCTTGGAGAATTACATTTTATTATTGAACAAAAATCTCAACATAATATATAAACGTGATACTTCTGTTTAAGCGTATCAGCTGGTAACATGTAAGAACCTGGTTGACATCAAGGCGATATTTACAGTAGAAAAAATGGTTGCGCTTTAAAATGTATTGGTTAAATAGTATCAAACAGTAGAATATTGTAAGAAGTTGTATCTAATGTAGAGAAAGAAAGTCACTTTGAAAGAGGACAGGTTTTTCTTATGCCATACAAATTTAAATTAATTTCTTTGGAGAGGAAATTCCTTTCACTTGGTGCTGCAGGTTGCATGAGATCATCTGATTTCTTAAAAAAAAAAATCCAGTCATTCTGTAGCTCTGCATTTCATCTGCTTTGAACATATACCCACTGATTATTTTACCTGATATATTATCAGGCACTGAAAAATGCAGAACAAATTCCTTGGAACAGACTGTTTCAGTAAACATCTTGCTTTCCTAGCGTAGTGCTCAGAAGTACCCCTCTGTGCTAGTTTTGCCAAGCATGCTCATTCTCTAGCTTTGGATTTATCTAGGAAAAAGAGACCATTATCCTGTGAAAATCCTGTATCTTTTGTACAACTTCGAAAACAGACAAACCGGTCTTTGGACTTCTTTGTACTGGGTAAACTATCTTTCTTTTCCATCTTACAGATAAGAGAAGAGAGGTTTGCAAGAAGAAAATATATCTGGTGAGACCAGATGACGTATAGCTGAGGGACAAAATAGGAGAAGCGTTCCAGCTGGGAGTCCCTCCATTAGCCCTGGCAAGGAGCAGCCAGAGAGCCTGCCAACATCCAAGTACTATTTCATCTATACGTGCACAAAAGTGGATCCATTGGCATTTGTACCTGTTGCTTTAAATTTATGTTTCTTCCTGTGAAAGCTTTAAGTAGAAATGTTGGCATCTGAAATCCTGTAACCGCTGCACCCTGCAGGCTCCAGCCCCAGGCTGAGTCGCAGTGGCAAGAGCACGACTCGAACTGGCTGGAATCGACCACAAGGTGAAATGTAATTTTTTCCTCCCTGAATAACCGAAATATGCTATTCCAGCAGAGTCGTCCGGATATTTTAGGGTTAAAACAGGAGTATTGTAGAGGGACAAAGAGTAAATAAATCCCTAAAGCAAATGTGAACGATTAACACTCAACGTAGGAAGAGGAAAGGAACAGCGGGGGGAGAGAGAGGGAAACGTCTGACTGGAAGCCTGGTCATTTAAGTTCCTACGCTTTATTTCCGCTGGCGTAGCTGCACAGGTCGCGCTCAAACAGCAAAAGCGATGCCGAGCCGTTTCTTCAGGTGGTACATAACGTTTGTAAATGCGACCTCGAAAAACTAGCTTGAAATTCCGAATAGGAGTCGTGGAGACGGAAAAGATTTCAAATCAAATACTTGAACTCCCTCTCGCGCGGGATTCCCGCGCTGGCCTTGCCTGCGACGGAGCTGCTGTTTAAAACGAAATGTTAAATTTGTGTGTGCGGGGGGGAGGAGGAAGCCTCCCAGGGAGGGCAGAAGCGAGCGGCGCCCGGGAAGCGAGCGGCGGAAAGCCCCGGGGGCGGGCGCAGCCCCGCCGCTGCGGGCACCCCGCACCCCGCAGCCGCTCCGCCGGCGCCTGCGGCGGGGCGAGCCCAGAGCTCTGCGGGCGCTTCCTCCGACTGCTGGGGGTGGGCACGGAGCGCGCCCGGAGCCGCCGCAGCCCCGCACGCTCTGCGCTTACCCCCGCGCCTCTGCCCGCGTTTCCCCGCACCGCCGCGGGGGAGCTCGGCGGGCCGGAGCGCACGACCGCCCCCGCCCCCAGGGCTGTGACCCACCAACAGCCACGAAGACGCCTTGAGAAAAAAAAAAATAAAAACCAAACCCACCACTGCTTGTCATCTGAAAAAAACCCAAACCACCGCACCCAGACCCCAACGCCCGGAACCCAGCCGGCCTTGCAGTCGTCGTGCTGCAGAACGAGCGCGCAGCAGCTGCGCAGCCCCCGCCGGTGGCCGCTCCCGGGGTGCCGGCTCCGAGGGGGTGCCGGCGCCCCGAAGGGCTGACAGCGAGGGGGACACGAAGAAGAAACCCTCACCGGATGCGCAGCGACGGGCGTGTGGCTTTCAGTACGTTCCTGTACCTTTTTAAATTTCAAAGCTAAAATCCTAAAATCCCATCGACAAAACGAGTCCCGCCCCGCGCGTCTCCCCGGCTTTATTCACCCCGCGGTGAGACACGCGATTCCCCCACCGGCCTCTGCGAGGGCATAAGCGACGGAACGCCGGGAGGTCCCCAGGAGCGCGTCCCCCATCCCTTCGAAGTAGCGAAGCGAGCGCCCCGGCTGCGCTGGGCTCCCGCCCCGTCCCGCCCCGCGTGTGCGCGGGTCCCGCTCGCCGCCCTGTCCCGGCCCGGGCCCGGCGGCGGCAGCAGCGCGGCACGGCCGGTGCTCAGCGCTGCCGCGGGCGCTGCCCCAGCCGCCGGGAGCGAGGACGGGCCGCGGCCGCGCAGGGGAGCGAGGGCTGGGGCGGGAGCGGGCGGAGCCGCCCGGGGCCGAGGGGGCCGGCGGACGGACGGTCAGCGCCCCGCCGCCCGCTGCTGCCGCGGCTCGGCCGTGCCCGCCGCTCGCCGCCGTCCTCGGCAAACGCCCCGCCGCTTAGGGCGGGCAGCAAGGGCGCTCCCGGCTCTCGGGCGGCGGCGGGAGGGCTTCCCGCGGCCGGGCGCTGCAGAGCAGCCCTCCCGGCCAGCTTCTCCCGACGCCGCTCCCCGCGCCCGCCCCGGCGGGCAGCACTTTCCTCCCACCCCCGTGTCGCGTCGCGTCGCGTCCCGTCCCCCCGCCGGGCGGGAACCCGCCGCCCCCGGGCAAACAGACACGCCGCCTGGGCAAACATCCTGCGCGGGCAGGTGCAGCGCGGCCGCGCCGTGACAAAGGGCCCTCGGCGGGTGATGCATGGGGCGGCGGGCAGCTGCCCGGTAATCCCCGCCGGCGGGGCTTAGCGGGGCGCCCGGGGGGGTGGGGGGGGGCAGGCGACCGCCCCTGCCCCAGTGCCTCCTCCGTGCAGGGAAAGGCGCTACACCTGCCGCTGGAGTTGCGTGACGGTGATGGCGATGATGATGGCTTCCTCCCCGGTCCCGGGGAGGTGGCGCGGCCGCCCCGCGGAGCAGAGTGCGGGGAGCAGCCGGCCGCCACCGCCGCGGAGCTGCCGCGGGTGTCCCCGGTCGCTCGCTCCGGGGAGGAGCGGCGGGACGCCGGCCGCAAGCGCCCCGAGCCGTGCCAGGGAGGCGAGGGGCCGGGGGTGCGCCCCTCGGGCCGGGAGAGCGGCTGGGCACAACCGGGCTCCCCGCCGCAGCGGCGGCGGCTGCGGGGCGGGCGGCCCCGGGGGAAGCGGAGTCCCGGGAGGGAGCGGCTCCGCTCTGCAATGCGGTCTCTCTGCTGCAGAGGTCGCCACGCGTGAGCGATCCCGCGGGGGAGCGGGGCCGGGCCGCGGCCGGGCGGCAGGAATGAAGCACCCCACGCCCCCGCCTCGCAGAGCCCCGGCGGCGCCTCGCCCCCCGCTGGATTAATGCGGGTTTTTTTTTTTTTTGTGAATGGGACGCTCGCGGAGCGGGGCATGACGTCACCGCCGAGCCGGGCTTTGGCGCCCAATGGCGGGCCGCGCTTCGTCGGGCGGCCGGGGCGGTGATTGGCTGGCGGCCCCGCGCGGGCGCCCACGCAGGCTGCCGCGGCGGCAGGTATAAAGGGGAGCCGGCGGGCAGCGCGCGGCACCGCGCATCGGCGGCGGCACCGGCGTCCTCCTCCGCGCAGCCCCGCACCGCCGCGCGCAGCCCCGCACCGCCGCGCGCAGCCCCGCGCCGCCGGTAAGCGCCGCACGTAAGCGCCGCGCCGCGGCAGGCCCGTTTCCCTCCCGGGCGCGGAGCTTTGCGCGGGGCCGCGATACCTTCGTTCGTGTGCTTGCGTACGCGAGGGCGCACGCGTGTGCACGGAAGCGGGCTAAGGCCGGTGGGGGAAAGGGGGTCCGCCGTGTCCCTGCCCTCCTCTCGCCCGCCGAGGCGGCGTGGGGTGTCCCGCCGGGCGGCTCGCCGTGCAGAGCCCCCCCCGGGGCCCGCCGCTGCCGGGCACGTCCCGGGGGCCCGTGGGGAAGCGGCCGTACCCTGGACGGTGCCTCGGCCTGCCCGTGAGCCGCGTCGGGAGTCGGGAGGTAGCGAAAATGAAGCGGGTGTCCGAGTTAACGATGTGCTTTCTTGAGTCTAAGATACTAATGCTATGAGAAAAGAGCTGTATCTCTAGGCAGATATCGTCAATTATATTTATTTCTTTACAGATTTCGTTCTAATGTCTAATTTTTAATTTACCCTTTTTTTGGTTATGTAGTAGAACTATTTGTCGGGCTTAAACCACTTAATTCTTGCAGTGTAATCTGAGCGGGGACGCTAGCATGCAAACTGCCAAGAAGCACCCCGTTTCAGGTGGAGTGCCAACCGTTGCACTTTATTCATTTAAAAATATTGAATTTTAAATATTTTTTTTCTTGTGACTCTCATAACTGTGCCTGTTCACGTTGAACACGCTGGCTATGACGCTGTGTGCAGTAGTTAAAGGAATGTGTTTTCCACCACTTTGAGGGACAGCCAGCTTTAAGTTGCGCGCAGCTAGCGGTGCAGAACTGCAGCTCTGAGAAGCTGCATTTTTATCTCCTGTAGTAGTCCTAAGTTATCTTAAAATGCTGAGAAAACCGAAGCACAATAGCAATCATCAAAAGAAACAGAAAGGTAATGTTGAAGAAGGGGAAAAAACTGTTAGTATTTGTACAACTTGCGGCTAGAAATTACCGACCTCTTTGGTAGATCTTATAGCACTGAGAGGGTTGGAAAAGAGCCATTGCTTGATGTACCTCTTTGTTGTAGAGAGGAAATCATGGTTATGCTGAAGATTTCATCTTTCCTTGCTGTTTATGCCTTGGTTGTGTGCCAGATGGACAGCTTCCAGGCAGCCCCAGTCAGGTAAGAAGCCGGCCCTGTTGCCGAGTGCTGTAGCTGAATGGTACAAAAATACTTCAGATTCTTTAGAGATCTAGGAGGGGAGTAGGCTACAGTGAATGAGAAACCTGGCTTCTTTTGATGCTGTCTTTGATACTGTGGCTTTTTAAATTACACTAATAGAACACCTAATGCTGTGCGCGAGGGTGGCGTACGCATTCACGCTGGTGAGAGATACTGTCAGTGATGTGCAGCAATGCATGACAAACCCCTCTCCTGTGCGTGGCTCTCCGCAGCGCTCCAGGCTTCATTCATCCTGTTTTGCTTGCCTCTTAGACCTGGCTTGGAATCCATAACAGATCGAGTGACGCTCAGTGATTACGAAGCTCGGAGGTTATTAAATGCGCTGGTGAAAGAGTTCATACAGATGACAGCAGAAGAGCTGGAGCAAGCCTCTGAGGGGAACAGGTAAGGGCTGCAGTCCTGGGGTAGGAGAAGGGCAATGGGGGAGTGTTATGTCTGACATTTAGCAAAAGCCATCTGAGCAGAGTCTCTGCAGGTCAAGATCTTTTTTTCTTGGTGTTATGGCTAACCGTGATCACCTAATTGGTAAAGGACGATGCTGCAGAGATATCCTAATGTTGGTATTGGGCAAATGGCTTCCACCTAGTTAACCTGCTTCTATCTTTCTCTTACAACTGAAAGTGGAGGGCGATTTGAGCTTGAATGAGGGGGTTGTATTAGAATATGGCAGCAAAAGGTATGTCCTCCTAGTGGGAGTGTCAGGGGCCATTCAGTCACTCTTGGATTCTCTGTCGTGCAAGTGCATGCTGTTGTAAGGCATGGAATTCCCTGGCAGAGGGAAGGCGTTCCTCCCAATGCACGCAGCGCCACTCTCCCCCCCCGGGCCAAAGGCATGCAAGAGCATTTGCATTATCCTAACAGGATTTGTATTGCAAAGCATGGTGGTGATGTATGAGAGACTGAACAGCATGCTGAATAAGTGGGAAGTAAAACTTCCTGGCCCCCAGTTCTGAGCATCCAGAAGGCTAACACACTTGCTTTTTCAACAAAGTTGAACTCACTGAAAAATATCGTTTTCCTTCTGACTGCATTTGTATAAACCTTCCTTGCATGGAATGTGATGTGGAGGGGTTATTTTTATTTTTATTATTATTATTTTTAAAGTTTCCTAACTGTAGGTATTTATCTAGGGAAGAAATGCATGAACATGCATGTTTGAGATTACTCTTCCTTTGGGCATGTGTGTTTTTTCCCCCCTGCAGCCTGGATAGACCTATGTCCAAACGCTGTGCCAGTCTGAGTACTTGTGTGCTGGGCAAACTGTCTCAAGAATTGCACAAATTGCAAACTTACCCTCGCACTGACGTCGGGGCTGGAACTCCTGGCAAGAAACGAAATGTGCTGAGTGACCTGGAACACGAACGCTATGCAAACTATGGGGAACCCCTAGGAAACAACTAGACACGCTTATTTATCCCCTTCTTTTTTTAACGTGATGCATGTGGATCTAACTTTGATTGCTAACCTTGCTATGTTATTTTGATTCTGTTTTTGACAGAGAATGTTTGAGATGGACCTAATGTTAGGAAGACAGAGAACATAACATGCATACCAAGTTAGCGGAAAAAATAAATAAATAAAAATGAACAGCACTGCCTTGAGATTTCAAATGATTTTCTTAGACACTGATTTAAAAAAAAAAAAAATCCTAAACAAGGCTCTTCATTTCTGGCTGCTAAATGTACAAGTAGACTCTTCTTTTGTGCCTGCCCATGCACTTGTTCAATAAACCTATTTTTCTATAAGGATTAGATCTGCTTGGTTCAATAACTTGTTTTAGAATGTGATATTTCTAGATACGGCTGGAAATATTTTACAAGTTGTCTTAATGCTCAAGAGAGGCAATGCCAATAATTCTAGAAAAGTTGAGAGAGAGCTTAGAAATTGAAATCAGTCACATACATTCATATGTACTGATGTAATCAGGTATGCATGCCATCCTGTTAGTAAGGATCCTGAGAAGCAAAGGAATCAGGAAAGGCTCATACAGATTTGTTCAAACAAACTAGAAATGTAATCCTGTTTAAAACTGGGTACTGAACACTTCCAGGTAAGAATTTAATAGTCTTTTCCTCTTTCCTTCTTACTTTACAATAAGTCTTTACACTAGTATATTCAAACCTCAGGTATCTTTAAACTATTTGTATTAATTCAAGACCTTGTAAATAAGAGGCAAACCAGATTTCTTTACAGTTTTTCTGTTGCAGCACTGCATCTATCTTGTAATCAGAAGCCTGTTCCAAAAATTTGGCATTGATGTTATGAACGTATTAATTGTTAATGAACTGTCTTGAAATGCTTATCTGAGAAAAATCCCCCTACTGCAAGAAAGTCACTGCTTTACTAGTAAATTGCTTCAGGCAAGGACCGTGTGAATGCATGTGCCTTGAAGTCCTCTGTCTAGCAAAATGATTAGCTGTAGGCTGAACTCTGAGCACAGAACTAGTTCTGTGGAAGTCTGAACTACTCCCATGGTGAAGTGCTGTACCAGATGGGGGTGGGAGGGGAGGGCTGGCTAAGTGCAGGAAAGAGGGGTTCCCACATTCCCATTAAATACATGGCAGCAGTATGTTTGCATGGTTCAGCTCTGAAAGCAACTGGTCAATTGCTGAGCAGGTATGGCCCTACCAGAGTTGCTGACAAAGCTCCTGTAGTTGTCAGTGATGCTAGGATTTCATGTGTTTTCTGGGTATTCCAGAGCATGGCGTTGAAGTGAGTTCAAGATCAGCATCTGCTACTGTCCTTCAGCAGCACTACAAACAAAACACGGATCTAAAGCTTTTGGAGGAGGTGGGGACTGGTTAAATGCTCCAGAGCTGGACCCCCTCAGCACCTCTCTGTTGGTCATAGTGACTTGCTGGAGGCAGGCAATGGCTCAGGTATTGCCGAAAGTCTGGCTTGGCTTAGTCTTCAGTCCATTTGCCCAAGAAGGGAAGGGCTCAGCCACCATTTGTAAGCTGAGCCTGACGGTTAGAAAACATAAAGATGCAACTTTTAGAGCTTGTAAGCTGTGCACACAAGTTGCAAATGCCTGCTGCGCAGCTTTTTATTCTAGAGAAGAAGCTTTCCTAGACAGAGCCTCCCTTACTGACACTTCATCTTATGCAGGGGAGATACTCTAGAGGCTAACTCTTTATTTTCCTTTTGAAAAGCAGTGTAACAGCACAGAAGAGGGCATGCAACACAGCAACCTGTGTGACCCATCGTCTGGCGGACTTCCTGAGCAGGTCAGGAGGAGTGGGCAAGAACAACTTCGTACCAACCAACGTGGGATCCAAGGCCTTTGGCAGGCGAAGAAGAAGCGTTCAAAAATAAAAAGCGGAATGATAATGTGAATACGGTAAATAGGCTGCAATAAACGATCTGCAATGCAGGCAACTTGTGGCGTTATCAGAATTTTAGTTTTGCTGGATGAATAACAGACCTACAGTGATGATTTCTGAGAAAGCAGGGCAAGCAACGGCATAAAAAAAGATGTTACAAATATGACAGTAGCATGTTTACACCGTGAAGAAGAGCTTTTGTAGATACTCTGCTAAGATAACTACCTTCACAGTGCATTAACTAAATGCAACAGTTTGGCTGGAATTATTTGCTTATTTTTACCAGTAACATTTCATTATCAATGTATCAGTAACTCTGGTTTTCTTTCTTTCAGATTGCCATGACACTGAAAATTCAACTTCAATTTCTAACAAAAGCAACTCTTCTCCATAAATAAAGACAGCCAAAAAGAAGCTTAATTTTGCATCCTAATATTGAAAATGTTATTTAATACAAATGAAAACACTTCTGTGATGTATAGTACGAGAGAATCTAGTTATTAAAGTTAAATTATTGTATATTCTTTTTATATGCAACTCTATTTCAAATAAAATGTGACAGCATCTATTATTTATTTATCTTCCAGCTTATGTGATCCATGCTACTTATCCTGGCACTGCTGCCACAACTCGGGGATTATACTAAACTGCTGCCTGGCAAGGCATATGTGTATTATATGGTGTGCTGTGCCTTGATGTAAAACACTTAACTAACCTGATTGTACAGTATGTTTAAAAAAAAAACCCAAACCACACTTCAATATTGTATCATTTGTGAATTTATGCAAAATTAAAAAAAGTATTTTAGATACACTGGGATTGAGAAACTGATTTTTTTTTTTTTATTTTGAACGCTTACGGAACCATTTGGCACTAAGCCAACATCACTGCAGATGAGATGGCCCATTGATCTGCAACGGCCTTATTAACTATAAGTATTAGGATTTGAGTCAAACGTTCAGAACACGAAGAATAGCTGCCTTTATACATATATACGTAAAGCAGTAGCTCAGAAAAACCCCAAAAGGACACCACGTAGTGAGACTTCTAGAAAAATAAAAAGAAGCCACAGCTGCATTTAATAAAACTGTAAAGACAGCCATAGTCATATGTGGTTTAATACTAAATGTTTTTATATAAGATGTAGCTCAGATGAAATGGCCTGATGTACTTTGTAGATTTTTGTCTAAGGTCAAAAAAAGTGAATTAGAATGGAAGAGAAAAAGGAGCTATGGAAATATACATTTCTTTTAAGCAATCCTGAGACAGAGTCTATTTAGGGATCAGGGATAAATAATTAGAGTGAGTGGAGAAGAGGGTAGCTGGAAGCAATCCATGGACATCTAAGTGGTGTTGCCAACTTCCTCCTCAAAGCTGCTGCTGTTTCAGTTTAGTAGCTGAGTCAGATATTTGTTTAGATCTGTTTTGTGTTCCACAGCCGGACTCTAAAATCTGCTGCATCAGTTCAGATGAAGATCACCTTGCTGTGCAAAGTAGAGGTTAAGGCTCTCATGATATCTCTGTCTGTCTCTGCTGCAGGTGTAATAGCAAAAAGAGAAGCATGGTCAACCAGATGTAGACATAGCCAGTAAGGCCTTCCAGTGACGACGCTTCTATACCATGCTCATTCATGGCTATGGTTTTACTTCTTGGGGAACATTTCAGCTCTGGTAAGTCAGTGTATGAGGCAGACCTTGTAGAAGATATAAACTAGTTTAGAGGGAAAAGTTCTAGTGCCTAAATGGGCAAAGGAGGGATGTTTAGACTTGGCTTGCACATCTGTTGCCTAGAGATAGTCCAGTGCTTTTTTCCATTTTCCTCTGAAGTATCTGAGATTGGCCACAACTGGGTGTAGTATACCCGCGTGGCGAACCACTGCCCTGTGTTTATACGAGGAGCTGGTTGGGTTACACCCAGCTGCCAATTATGGAGCCCAGAAGCATTCTTTGCCAGGTTTCAGGTATTTTTCCCCATTCTCCTTTGCACAAAGTGGAGGTCATATGCTGAGATCACCGGGCTACCTCAGTAACACCTTTCCCTGTCATTGCAGAGCCTCTGGGCACAGGTGGAAGGCTGTCTATTCTGTTCCCTACAATAGCACCCCGCAGCTGAATCTCCTCCAAGATAAAATGCCTAAGCACAGTTACTGGGATGAATGTGTGTAATTTAATGATTGATAATTCAATAAGAAGCCAGGCAATGTTCATGGGCCCCTTCTGGCTGCAAAGTGCGAATGCTCAGTTTATTTTTTCCATTTACAGCTGTTCTCTGCTGAGAGACACCTGAGGCTGCTTCATGTAATTGTATGACAGCCAGAGTGTCCATCTCTTCTAAAAACTATTAGTCCTTTTCAGTTTAATGGTTATGCATTTTTTTTCTGTCAGCCAAAGGGATCTCCTCAGACTAATATTCTACACCAAATCACCAACCTAATGTGTAAAACAGATCCTAGTAACCTTGGTGCTGGATTTTACATTGTCCTGGTTGGAAGAAGGTTGGATGAAACTTTTGATACATGTTTTTTGTTTTGTTTGTTAGGGGCTTTTTGCCCTTAGGAAGAAATAGTTACTTTCATATCTCAAGCTCTATTCCTGTTGAATCTTCTGTCTTTTGTCTCATTAAGATCTCTATCTGCACAGCAATGCAATACACTCACCAAAAAAATACGCCTGTAAAGGACAGAGGGCCATAGCACTATGAAAGCGAGGGCAAATAGGAAAAAAGGTGAGGACCCTTACATCTTTTTCCATGATGTGAAGGGATAGAAACCCTTCAGCACAAAACTGAGTTGCTCAGAGCTTTAGGAGAAGCAGATTTTTATTGAAACAAGGAAAAACTAGAGGTGAAAACACTAATATTTTAATGTTTAAAATTTTAAGGCAATGAACATGGTAGAAGGAATTGCAGAGCCACCAGAAACTTGCCAATTGCTTTGACTGACTGTGAACAAGCGGAAGAAATTGCTCCATTTTTGAAAAGTGCTGTTCTTGATAATATTACCCAAACTTGTCAGCTCTTAAATAAACTCCAAACTTCTACCCCAGGAGAAAACCTGTTTTGGAATTAGCATTTAATAAGCAGAAGTATGGTTTCTAATGTACTTACCTTTCCATTTTAATTACATTGCCACTCTAAGCATGCTGAAAGCTGGCGGAAAATATAATGTTGATGCAGTATATGTGAGTGGCATCAAATGCAAGTTACTTAGTATTCAGTCAGCCAAGACAATACAAATCAGTCATGCACGAGTGTTTGTATTCTTGTTTACGAGGCAGTAACATAATGACTATAGTTTGGTTCTGATGTTTTTAGATGTTTGTCAGTCTGTGTTTTCTTTAACAATTAGGGTTTTTTTTTTAAGCTGTGTGCAAATGAAGGGTTTGGGAGCGTACTTTGCAAGTAAAGGCAAAAGGGGAAGAAATTTCTGAGAAAGAAATATCTGAGGATAATTTATTGTAGACTGTCTTCGTGTCATTATGGAGTTTTGGGGCTTTAATTTTGCAGATTATTTTCTAGTGGTTTGCTTTTCCAGTACAAATATGGACACAAGCACCACGTGGGCCCAGGAGAGGTGATGAATTTTGCCCAGCCCTCTGCTCTGAGCTGATGGGAAGTAAAAAAGCACCATCTTGTGGCCAGTGAATATGCACAGTGAGGGCATACAAGGATCCCTCCCAGGTGAGGTATTTATCCACCTGCTCCTGCTTTTGTCTTGGTGGTGGGTGCAGCTTCCAGCTGTACATGGGGTGGGTAAGCGGGGGCGGCCTCTTGGGCTGATGCCATGAGGCAAACTCACCTGCTCACCTGCTGGAGCGGGCTGCGGGGATGGGGACATGCAGGAGTGTGCTGTGGGCTCCTCAGGGTGTCATGGGCCCCCAGAGCCACTGTGCAGGGCCGTGGCATCACATGGGGTATCAGGCAGGTGTGGGCCAGCTGGTGCAGTATCAGGTGATGGGTAACAGCAGAACCAATACCAGCACATGTCCCCATGGTCCTTTGCAGCTGCCAAAATAGAGATGCAAGAGCTGTTCAGCTGTGCGCTTTTTGCCAAGGGGCAGATGCCCTCCTGGTCCTAGATCCGACTGAGTTTTTGGTTCAGGATCATGCACCAAGGCATCATTGCCTGTACTGATAGAGCATTGTTTTGAAATAACCCAAGTGAACTTTCACTGTGGCTCTCTCCAGATACTTAGATCCTTTTTTTTCTCCTCCTGCTAGTGGAATTTAATTCATCTTCCTGAAAGCTTCCATCTTCTGTAGTGTGAGAAAAGAGCAGACCTAATGCTATTGCTTCAGACACTGAACACTGCCAAAAGCAACTTATAGCAGGCAGTAGTACATTTTGGTATTGGTTATCTAATCCAGCATTGTAATTTCTAATTAGCAGATTGAACGTCTCTACAAGGTGAAGAGTTTAAAACATGCTGGAGGATTTGGGTCTGTGCATTTTTATAGATTGAACTGTCTCAGAACAGGTGAACACCTGTTAGAGATGAACTGGGCGTTTCAAGCCAGATTTCACCCACTGAGTGCTGGCAACTTAGTTGCAAGCTCATCATGCTCACTGCTCCTGACAGCCAGGTGAACGATGCCCTGGCTGCTGGAAGGGGTCCACGTGGTGCATACATTTGCTTCCTCTTTACTGTTCTAAAAGGCACCACATCCTTCCCCTGTTCTGCACAGAATTGTCCTCTACTTTGGATGCTCCAGATGCCTTTTAAAGTTGTTCTGTTCTGCATAAAATGTCCAAGGACTCTAGTACCTGCCTGCCCCGCCCCCCCCCCCCCCCCCCAAAAGTAAATAATTCTCACTTCTAAATTATGCCAAACATTGCAATAGTTTCTCTAGGAGATTTCTGATCTTCCCCTGGAGTAATAAGAATCATTGCAACATTTCTCTTTTCTTTCTATCTTGGCTTTATCACAGTTCTTGTTTGCACTGATTACTTTTTTGGCTGGGGCTGACGTGTGATTCCAGCTAACTGATCCCACGGAAGCAAATGTTGCCTTTAAAAGTCTGAATGTGTACCTCTGGACAGGCTTTTTCCCCCCGCCAATGTGTGAGAAAATACTCCTAGATCCCACCTGGTACTTCATTACACTCATATTGGCTGTCCACTCTCGCTGGTTTGGCTTTTCCATTTACTTCAGTTGTGTCACGTTTCTTCTTCTTTTCAATGGCTTTTCCTAATAGCATCTTGTCACATTAGCACGAGGCAATTTGACATTGCATTAATCTATTCAGTGTCCATGAACTGCAGCATATATCATACATGCAAGAAATCCATTTGATTTTCCAATTGCTCTTTGGGAGTCTGCAAGCCAGTCTTCTTCGAGGAGACTACAATGTGAAGAGTGCAGCTGTCTGCAGGCGACAGTCATGTATGGCAGGACATACCAAGGTTCTCTTGAGTAACTGCTCCCAAGATTGCCAGCAAACATAAGCGCTTGATATATACTATACAAAGGAAATTGCCTTGGGATGAAGCAAAGGAGAGGAAGAAATGAGGGCTTTAAATACTAAGCAATTTTTGTAATTATGAAGTGCAGATGCAGTAAGCAGTGTAGTCTGTGAGCTGCCTGCCAGGCTCCCCAGGCGTTTCCCTGAGAGGCCGCAGTTCACCTTAGAGCACAGAAGGTGGAGAGGACCTTCAGATTAGTGTTTTCAGTGGGTTGCCTTGTTTTTCTTGACATGGTGTTTTGTCTCCTTCAGCACTAGTCAAGTGTTTCTGGTGTTCTCTTGTCTTGAGGTCCCCTCTGTCAGTTGGGTCAGAGAGGTTGGATGACCCCAGTGCTAGGGGCTGGCAGGTTGGTTTAGGGCAGGTTGCTCCAGGGCTGGCAGGTGCCACAGAGGCAGGCTGTGCCCCAGCCCCTCCACGGGGAAGGAAGGGGGGTTGATAACTTCTGCTCCTCCAGACTGGAGCCCCAGCCTTGCCCTGTGGCTGAGGTGTTTCCTCTTTGCCCCCAGGGGATAGGTGTGTAAAGGCTGCTTCCCACTGCATGGCCTGCCCGTCTCCTGAGGTGCCAACACTATAATAGCAGGAGGAGGAATGCAGCTCCGTGCTGCTTAGCAGCCTCTCACCAGCTCCCATACCCTGCTGCAGAGTGCTGGGCATACTGGAGGGTGCCTCCTCCTCCTCTCCCAGGGCCAATGGATACAGCCCATGCACCTCAGTTGTCCCCATCCTGGTAGGTCCCACTCACCCGTATTTGTTACACAGTCAGCTGTCTTCCTGTATAGCTTTGCTGCAAGTCATAAACCGTGGTCATAAGGAACACTTTTCTTTTGCTGTTTAGAAAACCAGGTATTTTACTTACTTTTTGTTTGCTCCCTCTCAGACCATTTCTACTCCATGAAAGAACTTCATCCTATGGCTATTTGTAGTCTTTACAGCTTCTTCATAGCTTTGCAAACACTTTGAAAGTCCAAATCAATTATGTCAGCAACATTAATCTGCCCATTATTCTGCTGACATGCTTGAAAGACTGTTATAGGTCATGACTGTCTCTTGTTGTAGAGGGAACCAATTATTCTGATTAGCATATGTTCCTAAAGTAGTTACATAGATAGTTTATAATTCCATTTTTAGCTCATGATATAACCATGTTTTTATATTGAACAGCTTTATAGTTATTATTACTAGTGAGTAGAAATGGCCTGTTACTGTGAATGAATCCCAAGGAAGTGCATCAGGGGGAAGGATGACAATACCAGTGCAGTGACTTTCATGTGGACAGGCAGATTTTATCTATGGAGGAGGCTCAGTAGCTTAGAGGTTCTTTTTAGCATGTCAGTTCTCCTAGAGAGGCTGAAGAATATAATGCTGCCGGTGATATTTTTGAGTGTGTGTATATGTTCCAAGCAAGGATTTTACTCTTAGTTATGCAAGTGTTAGTAATTTGGCAGGTGAAATACCCTTCTAGTTCAAGAGCTTTTGATGATATATCAAGATGAAAGTTAACTTGGGTTGCCTCTCACAGCCAGCCAGCTTTAAGCTGATCAGCCCTCCTACACTGTGCAAGAAAACCGCTTTGTCCTGCAGGTTGTGAGATCTCTAGCTATGGACACCAGGATTAGCTTTTTTTATGGGCCCATCTTTTTCCCCCCTCAGGTTTTACTCTCTAATCAGAAATTCAACCCGATGGGGCTTCACAAAGTACAGCCTCCAGCATACTGATTAGAAAATACTGCAATTTGTACATCAGGTGCTTTTTGCTGTATACCATTTAATGACCTTATTTAACTTTGTAATTAAGTCAGACTGAGAAATAATATCTCATATGTCTCACAACTCACCTTTTTTCTCAATACCAATATAACCAATTCCTGGAATTCAGGCAGCATTTCTCAGGTGAGCTGAATCTCCTTTACAGCACTCATGGTGGACCCTAAATTGATATAAATATAGTGTGTATTTATAAAGTGCATTTATATTGCCACAGAAGTATGAAGTGCCTTTCAGGTAAATGAGAATCTAGACTAATATTTTTGTGTCTTCGTTTCAGTCTCAGGTAAAAATTATATCTAGGAAGAAGAGAGGGGAAGGCATTTCACTTTTAGTAAGTTTTTTGTGGCTGCATAGAAACTAACAGTAAATGTGCTCAAGCTAAAAGAGTAATTGGTAAATACATCTTCTAGAAGCTAGAGGGCATAGGAGACATAGAAAGTCTCTGGTATAACTGTTTTCAAGAGGTGTGAGTGAGTCAGCATCACTTTCTGTTCTGTTCGCATAAAATGCCACTTGCTACTCAAGTTCAAACAGATTTTGTTCTCTTTCTGAAGCGACCGAAAATCAGAAATATCTTTCTGGATTTTTATCAGTTTTGCAGATGGTCTAAAGGAAAATAAATTATTTGTATTGATAGTGATATAAATGAAGATGTTAATATATGCTTCCCATTCTTAATTCAGAACAGTTTAGTGATAAGTTTATATTCTGCAGGAGCTGCTATTATTAACCATTAAAGAAAGAACTGCTAATAACTGTTTTAATGGAAAAGGTCAAAGGTAAGTTCATGGGCACAGGAGCATTGCTATGGAGCGTAATAGGCATAAGCTTCAGATTGTCACTTGTCAAGCTGGTCTGGTCAAAATACGTGGCAACTTTTCTTCACCCCTACACAATATTTCTGTGATAGTGAAATCCTGCTGTGTTTTATGTTACAATCCATGTGGCTACTAGTATACCACCTGCGTGAGAAGGAAAGTGGCAGACTTTTTGCGGTATAGACCAAGTCTTATTTTGTTTGCATTTTGAGAATAAAGTTCACAGGGTTTATCCTAAAGGTGTAAGAGGAACAGAGCATCCTGAGCTGCTCTCTGGAACACCTCCCCAAATTCCAGTGTGTTTTGTTTTCTGTTCAAAGGAATCCAGTCAGAAGACTGAACTTTGCCACAGTCTGTAAAGGAGACACAACGTACATATTGATTAGTTATGCTGAGTTTCTCAGGTCAGTTGACTTTCCCTCTCAAACAGAAAATCAAAGGTTCTGTTAGTTTGTAGGACTGCAGCATCAAAGAAAAGATTCCTACAGCCTTTGCGAACTGCTACATTTTTCCAGGTTTTACAGGTTTTGTGCCTCAAGCCAGATGGGTGCTGAACCACAGGATGATATTCCAGTAAACAAAACAGGACTGGTGGAGTAATGAAACTCTGCTGAATTATTCATTGGGTCCTGAATGATGCAGAGAGAGTTATTATAGTGCACACCCCTGAAGACGAGAGCAGCACAAGGCACAGCCCTGCCTGTGCGGTACACCTGACCTGTTCTCCCAGGTAGACATCTGCAAAAATGAATGTCTGGTATAAGTGAGCTGGAACAACCTTAGTTGGTAGCTGTCCATTCAATCTAATTCCAAAAGAACAGTTAAGTGAATGTTCCAGTGCCATGGACATAAAATTAAAAGCATGTTCAAGTGCTTTGCTGAAGAGCAATGGATTTCTACACATCTTTAAAGAGAAGTACATCTTCAGGCTTCCTGGCTCGAATCTGATGATGCTTCCTAATAAATGTCACAGATAAACACAGGAACACAGGATACATCAACACAGAGCTGGTTCCAAAAACCAATGTATATCAATAACGTATTTTTAACCCATGAAGCATTTTCCCAGCTGGCCTTTGGAAGCTGAGGAACTGTACAGCCTCGTCAAAAAGGTAGGTATCTCGAGGTATGGTAGTCCTACTGCTGTCACGTTTAATAATGATCTGTGATGTGTTAACGTACTGAGTGAGGAAGTTACAGGAGAGTGTCCAGCACAGGCAGAGAAGCTGGGGTGGAGACAGTTATGACAGTGAGGCCAACTGTGTCTATAAAACTGAACTCACCTTTCAAATAAAAGGTATTTAGAGGTTTATTTTTGGATGGTGCTGGGAGGGAGTTTCTGCCGAAGCCTGCCAGTACTGGTGGTGAGTGAATCAGTGTTTCAATCTACATCTCTGGAGGAAAGATTACATTGGGGATGGAGGGAAGGAAGAAACCCCTCTGTAGAATGAATTTGGAATCAAACCCTCCTAAAGAAAGTTTGTTCTTCAGAACCCCGTTACAAATTTTGGTGGAAGCAATAAAACATTCAAAATTGCTGCATAAGACACTGATTGCTGATATTCACTCGTGGCAGAGAAGCACTGGTAGGGAGAATCATGCTGTCATTTCTGATTTGTGCTGGGCTTGAATGTGGTAGTGATGAGTGCTATAAGAAAATCCAAGAGCAAAGTAGTGGGTGATATCACAGGGTTTGAGAAACATGCAGTGCCATGAGGGCTGAGGAGTCATAAAGTACTGTTCAGTGAGTGCCATCTGTACTGTGTACCCAGTGAGGCAGAACCTTGTAGACAAAATAGAATATAAGCGTATAAGGGCAGCGTTTTGAATTGTGCAATAATGAGTCAAGGAAAAGCTGGAGTACTGAAGCTTCACCACATGTGACTTCGTATCTTAAATAATAATGCATTTTTAACACTGTATTAATATAAAATCCAAGTATATAGTAATATGCAGATTAATTTAACTCAGCTGATATCCCGTTTTAGATGCCTGGCTTTCTTCTGATGGTGGTTACTGCTAAGAGCTGTCGTACTACTTGAAATTCCCTGAGAATAAGGTGCAGATGTTGTTTCACCATCAAATGTCACAGAATATTTGATTTTTTAATCCTCCAGTGTTTTTTTAAAAATAACATTTACAATTTATTACAATGTTTATCTTGTTCATTAAAGGGAAAGTAAAACTTGTTAGGATGCCTTGTAATCCTAGGGTAAATTTAGCAAAATAATCTGATACTTTGTCATAAGAAGCCAAAAAGTTATTTGCTTTGCTACTGGATATCTAAGCAAATAGTTTTTGGAGTATGTGACTCTGGTTAAAGGCATTTTTTTTTCCTGATAGTAATTTGCAGGAGACTGATACATGCTTAGTCCTAAAAATGCAGGTTTTGGTTTAACACAATATGATCATCATCATGTGGTAGAAGACTGCCGTCTTTGTATTTTCTATAGCAAATGCGCATGCCACCTCTGCTAGCTCTGTCTGGTGAGACCGTGTTGCTAGGCGGAGGCATGGAAAAT
The DNA here is from genome assembly GCF_963921805.1 of Phalacrocorax carbo. Taxonomy (NCBI): domain Eukaryota; kingdom Metazoa; phylum Chordata; class Aves; order Suliformes; family Phalacrocoracidae; genus Phalacrocorax; species Phalacrocorax carbo. Next base: position 57,603,151 of record NC_087517.1, on the reverse strand, counting down.
TTCTAGTGTTGTTTCCTTGAAATTATACATATTTATGTCTTGCCACTGTCACCGGCCTCCTCCTTCCTGCCTGGTGACTGGAGCTATCTATGATACTGGGGTTCGGCACTTTATTCTCTGAGCTTAGCTTCTAAGAGATCATAATTTATAGGGGGCTTCACTGGGAGTGTTATGTACTCTACTCATAACTTCTCCTGCACAACAGGCTTGTGATTTTTGACAAGATTTTTTGTGATGTCTTTGTCTATAGGGCTGAAATAGGATGATGTTTAGTTACTGCTTCTCTGAACTTCTGACATTTGCTGGCTGTTTCCTGTGTGTTATTCCCTATCCAGTCCAGATGTTTCTGCACATGAGCCACCCAGCCATTCAGCTTATTTTTTTTGGATGGCAAAGTCTTGATTTTGTCTTGTGATGGAGGACATTAGAACATGGAGACTATCTGTTTTTTGTGGGAGGACTCCAGCGGCTCTGGCATTCTTGCATGATTGGATGTGGTTACTGAGACCCACGATGTTCAGCTGCTACATTAAAACTGACCTTGGTAGAGGTTATGTGATTTCTGGGCTGCTTTGGGTGCACTGTTATGTGTTCCTGAGAGGCTGTAACTCAAGTCGTGGAAATCCCTCATGAATGGCCCTTCAAGGAGATTACTGGCACTCCTCTCAGCCTGTGCTTGACTGATGCTGCCTGCAGCCTGCGCTCCCAAGGGGCCTTAATTTAAGCCTGAACTCAGATCTGTTCCTGTCTTGAGACATATGTTGAGAGGGTTATACTCTGCTTAAGTCTGACTGGTAGTGTTTCCAAACAAGATGATATTAAAAACTGGTTGATTACTCCTCAGGCCAGATTTCCAAACAAGCTCTGCATCTAGCAGGTCTCACTAGGATGAGGAAACTATGCTGAGCATTGCGGCCATAAACAAGACAAAATGGGAAGATTTTTCAGTAAAGTTGACTTTGGGCTCCCCTGGCAAAACCCTTGTTAAACTCCTTGTTTTGGGCCACAGTGCTTGTATGGGTGGGAAGAACATGCAGAAACCCGGCCTTCTCCTCAGTGCTGTTGGTATAGGTCAGGCTGTCTGAGAAGTGAAAAGCTGGGTTTCCTCTAACAGTGCTGGCTTTTTCCATTGCTTGTGCAACACACTGTATATAATCAAGTTGCTGGAATACGTACATGAAGAAGGCAGAAAAGGAGAAAGGAAGCTGATGTTTTCTAGTCAGAAGATTAAGAGCAAACTAGAGTGGCAATTGTGCAAGGGCTTCGGTGTGTGCCTTACTGTAGGCACTGCCAATAGCCCTGTTGCTGTGGGGGCAGGAAAGAGCAAGGCTAAGCAGGGATTGAGAATGCACATAAATGAGAATATATAGTAAAATAGGAAGAGAGAAGCCAGAAAGGGCTAAAATCCAAACCTTAAATTCCAAGAGGGAAGATTATTCTGCTTCTTCCCCCTTCCAAGTTTTTGGGAGGCCAGTTCTGCCATAAGCTGTATGGAGCAAGAAACGTGCCCTAATGTTAACAAAATTTGGGATGCTATTAAATTTGCATTGGATGCAATAAGAAAGAGAGAAAAAAGGAAATCCAGGCAGAAATCCAGCAGAAAGGATAGTTTTCATTGTGAATGCAATTGCAGGATGCAACGACAACTGGTAGCCAGTAAAAAAAAAACCCAACACGTTGGTGGTACCATTAGGAGTGCTAAGGAGCGCTTGTGTCAATGCCCCTGCATACTGACCAGTCTGAGTGCTTACAATGAGTCCAATTAATACCAGATTCTTGAGAAGGTGGTGGAATTTGCCAAGCACCCTAAAAACAACCAGACCATTTTCAGGTCCTGATTATTTCCGAATGAACTGCTTGACCTCAAGGGCCTATAGCAGCCATGAAAGTCTGCCTTTGCAAAACCTCTTAGAATAGTTCCATTCAAATACAGACATAATTACACCTCTCCTCACAATATTACATTTCAAATATCCTCCCAGTAATCAGAATCACGGCAGTGTGTGAGGAGTGAAGAGCTCCTTTATCCTTACAGCAGAAAGCATCTGAACTGTTATGAGCTAAAGAAGGCTTATAATGGGAAAGGCTAATAGAAAAGGCTTTGGGGCATCATCACAGTCACAAAAAGGCATGAGCAAATCTGAGTCCAAGAGCGAGAAACAATGCTGTCCCTTTACTAGAAAAAGCTCCGATGGAGAGTGAGTGAGAGAGAACAAGAATCCCTGTGATTTTCTCCCCCGCAGAAAATCACAGCTACAGAAAAGTTGTATATTTCAGTTTGTTTCCATGGTTTTAATCATCTAACTTGCTCTAATTGTTCCTATTCAAAGCTGATTTATGTTTGGCAACTTTACATTAAAAGATGTTCCCACTAACAATTGCAGATGTAAAGCAGATAGAGCAATGCCCATGCTTGCAGTAAGAATGTGGGGAATATGTGTTCAGATACACTGTGAACCAGTCATTTGGCCAGACTTTCCATGAAAATATTGCTGGTACTGGCTGTGCCTACTGTTTTTTCCTTATTTGCAGTAGGGCCTCAGTTTCCTGCATCCCCTTGATGAAGAGCAGAAATGCTGCCCTCCTAAGGGATTTCTTCCAGTTAGTTTCCCAGTTTTTTTTTTGTAGTAATACATAGTTTATTTAACTACTGCATGTTTTTTTACATGAGCATTATATAACACAATAGTAAGCCCGTAGGGTGTTTCAATCAACTGTGCTGTGTTATGTCACGACATTCAGAGTGCTGCTTTCCAGAATGGAGTATGAGTTTTGTCAGTCATACTCAGTATCCTCACATTGAAGGGACAGTCGCTTTGCAGGTAGTAGTAGGAGCAGTCTGACAGCTATGTAACTGGGAGAGTCTGTAAAATCCTGACGTCTCATAGATACTAAGCTCCTACAAGTCTTATCAAAGTCAGCATCCAGTGGAGTGACACCCAAGGCGGATTCCTACTAAGGGAAAGGTAAGGAATTAGCTGCTCTCTTTTACAGAAGCTGCCAGTCTCTGTGATCTGGAGATGGGCTGGAGGAGTCTGGCAGAAGGAAGCAGTGGAGCCATAATGGGTGTAATATGGGACATGGTAAGGAACTGAGATTAGGATGTATAATAAACAGCATGGAAATTATATGAAAACAACCTGTGTTAGTTCTGCTGCTTGTACAGAGCTATGGACTTGCAGTTTCTCTTCAATGGGTATGGGTGTGCACTCACAGCACAGAGGTGGCTCATCTAGGGAGGTGACCATTTTTTCAAACAAAAATCAACGAGTGGTGATTTGATTGTGGGACAGAAAGTGAGAGCACAGAAAAAACAAGTAGCTGAGCTACAAGAGGAGCCTGTATTTATAGCCAACTGACTCCAAAGGCATTGCTTTGCATTGCATTAGTCTTTCTGCAGCCCAGCCTAGCTGAAGGGAAGGTGGCTGATGTGCCTGTTGTCACCTGCACATAAATAAAGATACACAGGCAGCTAGTAATTAGTATTTAAAGCAGAAGAAGAATTATTAATGAGCGAGCTATACACTGTGTGTTACTGTAAGAAGCTTTATTGAAACAGCCTGCAGAGCTTGAGGACTGTAACCATACATAGAAACAGTCTGAGCTGGTTTGACCGAAAGCCTGTAATTTCCTAGATTAACAGTTTGCAGAGATATGGTTTAGTACTAAGTGAGGGTTGCTAACTGAAAAAAAAAAGAAAAATGTTGTTCAATAGATATTGATTTGTCTAATTATATGCAGGATTTATTTAAAGTGCAGACTAGTCTGCTTTTAAAATAATTGTAGTGGGCACGTCTCTCTGAGTGCATTTGCTGTTGGAAGCATTGGATTCCCACATATGGTATCATTTAGTTGTTTTTAAAACGTATAAGAAGAAATGCATTTCTTGATACTAAATCGTCTTATCTTTGATAAAGTACAGGTGATCCCAGGTTATGCCTATGGTGCCATCAAAGCAGCATTTGACATAAGGAGGGAAATTTTGTATGCTCCGTGGCCATTACTATTTCTGAGGAGAGTAATGAGAACGGGCCGAATACCAAGGACTCTGTTTGACGGTTACTCTGTGGAAAGGGCTCTGGATCTGCATGGCAGAGTGGGTGACCTGGAATCATAGCTCTGTGGAAGCCATCTAGGGGTGTTTTCCTGGTCCCACTTGGACTGCACAAGTCTTGGGGACTGTGGGAATTTGGTTTCTTAAGAACCCACTAAAGAAGAGTGGTGGATGACATACTCCTGCTGAAATTTTTTCCCAGTTTTCATTAACCTCTGTATAGATATTATTTTAATTAAAATAATCTTGACAGCACCTATGAAAAAGCTGTGGAGGTTGCAACAGCAATTAAATGTGTTGTCAAAAATGATAAGCAGCCTGGTATCACAGGAAGGAAATTAACACTCTGACCAAAAATAGAACAGTAATCTTAATCCAGAGCTTTTTACCCTCTCAGAAACTCCTTAAAATGGATGGATTTTGGATACCAGGTGATATTAGAACGTGACAGTTAAGCAATAGGTGCCATAAAGCATCTCCATTTTAAAAGTCAGTGTCATACTGGTGTATTAGTGGCTGATAGCCAGCCATCAAGAAATGTGATGTTAATTAGACGTTAATAATGGTGTATGTGAAAAGTCTTGGCTATTTTCCTAAATATTGGATATCAGAAAGATTGGGAATTTTATTCAGTATCAGGTCCTGGCAGTGGAATTTAACATCAGTCTGCATCAGTGCCGGTTGTCTGTTTTGGGTTGCCCACTGAAGAAAGAAGGCATGGAAATGCTGGCAGGCTATTCACTGTTGTGAGGAAGACAGGGTTTGAGAGCCTTGGTTTCTAGATTATGCCACCCTGGGTCTTATATTACTTGGGAGCTGCGCTGAGTGCATAAATGCACAGGTCTTTTGGTAAATGACAAACTCCCTAAATCACAGTACTTTGTGCATCCTAAAGGCACTGTTCATCCTTTTAGAACTGGCACCGCATCTGGGCAGGCACAAGAAAAATCAAACCCTCTCTGCTGGCCGAGGCTGGAAGGCGCAGTCCTCCTCCCAGTGGCACCAGGCTCAAGAGGTGCAGATGGAGCTGCAGTGGGTGCAAGGACCGGGCCGCTCTGCCCAGCACACTCACAGAGAACTGGTGAGAGAGACCACCTGGGAAGGTGCAAGCTGTAAAAACATCCACAGTTTTACTACGGGAGAGGATGCCAGGCACCTGAACTAAAGGTTTGACTCAAATGGCTGCTCGGGAGAAGAGAAGTGGGAATAGCCCATCAGTAGGCACCAGGCAGGGCAGATACAGGCAGGCTTGTAGGGCCTGGGAATGGATGAAGCTGTCATTGTTGAGAAACTCTTGAGTGGAAAATGATGCTAAAAATGATTATGGTTTCCTGGGTACCCCTGCAGCACTACCTGAGGTAAAACGCTGCTCTACCTGTTGCAAGGGCAAGGGGTGAAGGATTACTGGGGATCCTTGTGACTAAGGGTTAAATGGAGAAATTCAACACCTATAACAGCAAGAAAAGAGCTGACAAGTTTAATAAAGGTAATCCTGCCTTATCCTTATCCTGCCTCCCCAAATGTAATCTAAGAAGATTGGCACTTTGGCAGTTAGGCCTTCCTTTTGCCCTTCTGCCTCTACCCCTGCACCCAGCTTCTCTCCCTCACATTTTCTTGGCCCACTCTCAGCAAACATGAGAATTAAAGGACGGGATGATAGCATGTCAGGTTTCTGGTTAGGGAAACCTGCATGGTAATGTGCCTGAGACGTTTCAAAGGGAAGCAAGTTGCTTGTCTTGCTGAAACTTTTATAGCCTGTTGCCTTTCTTGGTAGTGTGTGCACCCATCTACAATGTGAACGCATCTACACAGAGGGTTTTTTCCTCTCCCTTTTTCATCCCTAAAATTAAAATTAATGTCTTTGGTTGAAGCTGCATCTTGCAAGGACTGTGATTTGAGGACGAAGCTAATAAGTAGCAAGATGTTAAAGAGCTTATTTTTTGCTTGTTTTCTGATAATGCCCAGCAGTGTAAAAAGTTTGGATCCTCTTGTAGCTGTACGCTTCTACGGGAGAACTTATCTTGGGCCGCATATCTCCAGGACACAGGGCTCTACCCACCCTGGGGGCAGTGATGCACAGACATCAATATGATGGATACAAAACGTCCGTCTATTTAGCTGCGTCACACGCTTATATAGCTCTTGCGGTTCCTGTTCCTGCCACTCCTATGGGGAGGAATCTATCTTTCCGTCACATCCCGTGATCTTCCGGTCGCCGATCCCTGTCTATTCCCCTACACCTGTTATGCAAGAGACTAATTAAAAATGTAGTGGGAGATATTCCCTACCCCGAGGACACTCACACTGTAAGGAAACTTGAAACATCAGAGCAAAACAGCAATGTGTAAGTATGGAGGACTGGGGAACAGGGGAATGGCGAATGCTTCTTCTCTGTTTGTTCCTCACAACCCTCCAACTTACTTTTATGGCTGGCTAATGTATTTTAGTGCATCCGGATGAAGGCTTTGACCTGAGGGGTGATGACAGCCAGGACCAGGTTACCTTATGGACTGGTTCAGGACAGAGATTTCTACACTTACGGAGTAACTTGGAAGGTAGCCCAGCAGGCAGCGGTGGCTGGAGAAGCCCTAAGAGTGACCAGCAGGGCAGGGCATTCACTTGGTGAGCAGGTCCAGGAGACAGGGACTTAGAGCTATGAAGAGGACTAAAAAGAGGTGTCGGTGTGTAATGGAAAAGGGCAGCAATGGAGGACATCAAAGGGGAATTGATGGGAGCAGAATAACAAGCAAGTGTGAAAGGGGCAATGGGTGAGGAAGTTGGAGCAGAGAGGAGAAGGCAGTGGGGACAAAAGTTCAGCCTCCTCGATGATGACAGAATTTTGGGGAATTGAACTAAAAGCTTCCCTTGTGAGGAAACTCTCATATCTGGAGAGCTCGAGGGATCAGTAAAGATGTACAGTGAGTTTCAGTGCCGGCTTCCAGACTGAATGTACAAAGGAAACGACCATACTTTCTTATTGATATAACAAGAGTAAAAATTAAATGCAACAGAAGTGAAGCATATAATTTCCAAGGTATTTTCATACTTTACAAAGTCAGAGGCTGAGGTTTATTTTATAAGTCAGCAATAGGCAAAATGTGAAGCACTTCTAAGGAAACACCTGTGTTGAATAAAAACAGTAACATACCAGACATAACATGGGTGGTAAACCAAATGTTTAGCTTTCCATTTAAAATAATTTTTTTTTTTTGACTAAAATTATTTCATTTAAAAAGATAAGCCTATCTTTGTTGAAAATGTGTTGTTGTCCCACTACTCCTGACAACAATGCTGCTTAAAAAACTTTTTTACAGCTTTCTTCCAATAAACCACATCTGGATTTTTAACCTCATTGAAAGTTTTTATTGTGCTTCTATATCAGGCGTATTGTAATGGAATTGTTATTTATCTGCAAATTTATCCAGTTCCTCCTTTGTGAACAGTCTTACATTTGACAGGGTCTTTAATTACATTCCTCCACTAGCTGACCACTGCAAAAATGGAAATCCTCTCCACAAATCTGTGAAAATGTTTCCACTTGCACTGGGAGACAAAAATAGAATAATTCCATGTCTTTTTGGACGGATGCCTGGCTGAAACTATGTAGGGTTTGACTGACAAGAGGATGTAGTCTTTGCTGAGAGCGCTTTCTTTAAGGTCCTTTTTAGTCTTCAGGAACATTTAGGTAGATGAATGAAGAGAGGATTTATGCTAGTTTCCCTTCATTTTTCTTAACTTTACCTGCTTTTTTGTAACTTTTCTCTTCTGCAACAAAATCTTTTCAGCTCATCGGGCTTACTGAATACATAATCACAAGCTGGTAAGTAATAACTTCGGGGTTTTGATTTGAAATGGTACTCTGTTCTTTTGTGTACAGCTGTAGAAGAATAAAACCCCTTTGTGCGGCTAAGCAAAAGTAGAATTATTTAAATGCTCAGTATTTGCCAGGGTTATAACTGTAGAGTATAGTCTTTCAGTGGTGAATAGATACAGTTAACACATAGCTCAGCCTGTGAATGCAGTGGGGAGACTTTACTTGAGTGAGTTCAGAGTTATTTTGCATCCGAGTGAGCTCTCCTCACCGTGCTGCACGGCACATTATCCATTTCCTGGGGAACGTGGATGGGAGCTTACAAAGCACTGCAGGTAATTGGCTGCTTCAGCTGAAAAGGCAGAAAAAGCACATTTGTCGGTATATACAGAAGGAAAATGCGAACAAATGGTAATTATTACCAGGTGATAGTACTTGTCCGTAGTCTTCTGAGCTGTCTGTGAGATTAACTCCATACCGACACCCTGTAACAGCAGCAAGTGTGTTAAACATGACGTTTAGGCAATTAAGCAACTTTTACTGTCAATGCATTTTGGACTGGAACTTTCATATGCTTTGCGTGTGAAAAAGGAGGTGAATGTGTGTGATAACGCAGTTTTTTAGAATGCTTTCTTCCACTGTTCAGGACTTGTGTTTCTGTATATTAGTGCATATTTTTGTATTTCTACTTTATTTTGAACCATATCTTCATCTTATATGAACGGTCCTGTCTCTGAAGACAGTGGAAAGTGAACATAGTTCAGCCTTTAGGCACCTATTTCTGTATTTCTAAAACTTGCTTACGCTTATGCAAATATTTCCTCTTGGAAAGGGAAAGCTTTCTCTGGGTTAGATACTTTTTCTCAGTTGCACATGTGGCAGTTTCCACAGACAGACTGAAAAAAGCTGTAATGGTATATCTATGTTTTTTGTTTAAAATGGTTTGCATCCAGATGGGGCGTGGAAGTGTGTTGGCAGTGTAAAGACAATTCTACCAGGTTCCTCCTAAAACAGGGCTGTTTTCATGAAAACCTTTTTATTTGCTGCTTTTTTTTCCTTTATCTCTTTAACTAAATGAAGCAGAATTCAAGGCTGATAAGTGCTAGAATAACATAAAATGTCTTTTGATTTTCATAATATAAATACATCGGGTAAAATTAACCATATCTGGCATTTCATATTTTAAAGATTTAAGTGTACAGGTAAATATGTATGGTGCATCTCACTGGAATTGGCTGACATGGGACTATAATATTAACTTCAAAAATCTTTGCAGTTTCATGTTGCAGGACTCCAGTCATTGGACAGTTTGCTTTTAATTTGTTTGCTGAAAATCTCACCAAGAAACCTGTACACTGTGTTGGAGATTGAAATTTTATGGCACCTGTAGGAGGAGACAAAAATGAAATATCTTATGGATTTGGTAGGTCTACATGACTGTACGTGGGGAGGAATCTTGGAATACTGAAAAACAGATTATCGATCTTTAACGCTTTACTATCCTCACTGGATTGTTTCCTCCTCTTTGGTAAAGAAGGAATCAAAATGTTTCTTTGCATCTTTTATACACTCTTGTACTCTTTGAGGTGCTTTAAATCTCTATCAGTGCCATACGAGGTAAAATATGTAATAAAGCATTAAGGGAAATGGGGTTAAGACATGCAAGACATGCAATGACTAATAAAGGATACTAGTATTTATTGGCAGTCATCCTCTGGCCTATGTAAATTTTTTTTCCAAAGGGCACTGCCATCGCTCTTGCTCTCTTCACAAGAATCACTTTGTGCAAATGTGTTTTTTCCTCATTCACCCTTATTTTCTTTCTCAATGCCAAATACTCAATGTGTCATTTCTGGCAGAAAGTTCTGGTGATGAAAGAGGAAATAAAACGGGCTTGAAGCAAGTTGCTGGAGAGGCACGTACAGGATAGCACAGCCATGGAAAGCTTTCTTTTTTTTTTCATGAGTGCGTACCAGTCTTCATACCAACTTAATGAACAGAGGAGGAAGCACATATTTTTCTTGGGCCTGGAAAGCAAATATGGTCTCGGAGTGTGAGGTTTACTACCAGTGCAATCAGCTAGACTAGCATAAGCAACTGTGTGCCAACTTTCTTTTGCCTCCTGTGTACCTGGCCCAATTAACTTCATTCTTTATTCTTCAGTCATCTCCCCAGGTGGCTATCTGGTCTTAATGGGCCATAAAATGGGTGTCACTGGTCCATATGGAAATGCCTTGTGGTGTAGGGGGTCTTGTAGCTCTTCACAGGGGCCTCTGAGAGTATCAGAGGTGGCAGTGCTGCCTAAAAGGAAATTCAGAGGATGAGCACCCGTGCTGTCTTCTTGATTGCTGGGAGAGTCTCTTTGAATAATGTAGAATATCAGATGAAAGCTAGATTGGTTTGGGAAAACTGCACGGAGGACCCAATGGATCAAACTTCTATTAGCCACAAAGGAAAGGACTTCAGCTGGGACTAGATACTATTGTCTTTTCTCTTAAGCAAGAATATTTCTTCTTTGCTTTGCTCTCCCTCCTCCCTCCCCAGTAGTGATTAACCGTAACTTTTCTAATTGCACTTCTAAATGGATTGTGCTTAGTAGCAAGTCAAGTGGCCCAGCTGTTTCCCTGCTAACCCCCCTGTGTTTTCTGGACTCTAACGCTCTGTCTGGAGATGTTGATGGGGTGGGAGGTAGCAGCTGGTGGACTGTCTGGTGAAAGATGGTCATCCTGTGGACATCAGAGTCCAAAGAAAAAGCCTTGGGAAGGCCTGAAATTCTGTAGGCAAAGCTCCACAGGGAGGGAGAGCACTTTGTGCTGGGAAGTCAGCAGAATGAAAGAGATCCACAGGTTTTGGGTAGGCTCATGCTTGAAAGTGCATTGAAAACATTTTAGTAGGCTTGTGACCTTTAGAAGAGATTAGAGCTAGTTATTAGTTCATTTCTACCTCAGCATGTTTATTTGAGTAGGTGCTCTATACTAAGTGTGAATAGTACGCAAGTGGCTTTCTTCAGTATTTCACAGAAATTGTGTAGAGCCAAGGGATGTATTTGATTTCATATACCTATTCCTTGGGGTCTTCCATGGAGATGTGCTCAAGCTCAGGATATTATCCAGAGTATCAGGATTGAAACTGTTGACTGAATCTCGAGTAGATCAGATGAGAAGATCTGTGACTCTGCAAGACTTTCTGGCTATGCCAAACTTCTCAGATCCCGCCTTTCTTATGTGCATATTTCTGAGTATACCTTTGACATCCAGGAACTTCTGTATTGATCTTGTTAATGTAAGAAAGAGGTGTTGCCAAACAAAAAACTAATAGTCTGGCAAATCAATTCAAATCTATTAGGAGAGGTTTGAAGGAGGACTGAGAATCAGGAAGTTGGATTTCTGACGCTTATTTTGGTAGGAAAGTAGTGACACATGGGGATAATACACCTGCTCTGTGTCACTCTTATTCATCTAGCATATTTAGAACATTTTGTGAAAGTAAACTGGCCCAGCTCTCCTGTCATATGGAAAAACATGTGGCACAGCTGGAAGCGGTTGGGAACCATTCTTGTGTGAGCTCACATGGGGGTGCAGGGCCACGGGTGCCATGTCTGTTGGCCTAAATGGGCATAATTTCCCCCCTGATTGCAGAGCAACAAGGTAGTAATCCATTTCACTTCTCTTTTTGTTTAGGAGGAAAAGGGTCAAGTACTACTCTGTATGCCGTGCCTAGCTCTGAAAAGTGACCACAGTATTCAAAAGACCAAATTGAAAATTTGTTCCCAAACGTGCTTATTTTTGGGCCTTCATCCCCAGTTAGATCAAATGACAACAATCTGGTTTCTGTGGTCCTGATTGCTCTCTCATGTGGAGCTGCACATGATCATTTGTGATACCAGAATGCCAACTCACCAAAATTGCAATAAATCAGAGTTTCCAAGAAAATTTTTTTGTCAGACTTAACAGACACCAGTGAAAAGCTACTTCTAGAGAAATGATGCTGTTCTTATATGCTTACATCCCCAGATCAGTAAAGAATTTTTTCCTAATATCCAATCTAACATCATGACATACATGATGATAGTTTTAGGCTAGTTTTAAGTAAGTGATATCTACATGAAGGAAGAACAAAATATGTGACCTTGTATAATACAAGAGTGCTTGAAGAGCACTGAGATTAAAACCAGAGGTGCTGGCACCCATCGGATTTAATGTAACGACCTCTCCCTGCAACCCCAAATGCACCTCACTGACTTCAAGAATTGTTAGGCAAACCCAAAACACCCAGATGGTGATGGGTCACTCTTAGCCAGAAACTGCTCGTTCAGATGCTTTTTGGGTTTTTGGTCAGGAAGGAGTTAAAACCAGTGCTGGAAGGGAGCTGAAATATTCAAAGTAAGAGATTTCCAGAGGGGGCTGTGCTGGCTGAGGCTGGGCTTAGCACTCTCAGCTGCTCTTCTGCTCTTTTAAAATGTGAATGGTGTAACAAACGTGCTGGCGGCAGGGGATCCTGAGGCATGGCTCACAACAAAGTCGTTTGGTATTTGCCCAGTTGAAGCACCCACAAATTTTGGAATTCAAACCTGGCTTGCCCTGGAGTTGGGGCACAGTCGAAGGTGGCCAAGAGCCCTCCTGCATCGCTTGTGCCAGGCTGTCAAACCGCTCAGGCCAGGTGCATGTGCACCAGTACCCATGTCCTTGATTTGACTATGTGTGTTAGCTAGGAGACCGATATGCTGCCCTTCTCAGTGCAGAAGTTGGTAAAAATGTGTTGCTTTATTTTCACTGCTGTAATTTCAGCAGAGCAAACATGAAAAGGAACAAAAGCCAGACCATCTGGGCAGCATGGGCTCCAGCTTCCTGTAGAGGTTTTCTACAACAAGATGGTGCACCCACCTGAGGCAGGACTACCTATGCAGCCAGGGCTCAGATCACCATTCCTTCCAGAGCCATGAAACAGACTTACGCCCTCTGTCACCAGCTCTGTGTCTCCCCTCATGAGGATGCAAACTTCTCCAGCTTTTGCTGCGGGGCAGCGGCTGCTGAGGTCCCTGTGCCACAGGGAGGCTGTGGCCCGGGCTGGACCTGGAGAGGGAAAGGCAGGAGTGCTAAACAAACCTTAGTGAAAACTGATCATCTCTTGGCTAAACTCTTAATTGCTCTGGGGCGTTGAAAGTCTGACAGGGCGGCCAGAAAACTCTTTCAGCTCCCTTCAGCCAGCTGTGCATGCCTGGCGGGGGAGATAAAACTCACTGAGAGAACACGGCTGTGTTTGTGTTATTATTCACTTTAAAAACTGGATCATCCTATGTTAATTATCCTTCTCACATACATCAAAAGTGATGCATGATTCATAAGTAAGAATTTTTTGTGCGTTGCCTTTGATTCTGCATAAGCCAGGCAGCGACATGGCACAAACTGCGTTCTCAGAGCCCTTACTGCAGGCGAGAGCTGCACTGGGGTCGTGCCTGCAGCACATGGAGCTGGTGGCCAGGTCTAAAAAACTTAAATTCAAAAGTGTCTTGGAAGCATTGCTCAAGAACAGAGCCTTTGGCCAGTGCTGTATTTTGAACCAGTGAGGTCTACATTAAGAATAACTTTTTTGTTAGCTAATTTCTGTCCTTAAGAGGAAGCTGCTTCCTCTGTCTCTTCATTTAATTCCTTTGCTACTTTGACCTTCACCTGTGTGACTCATTCACTGAAATCCTCTCGGGAGGATCAGTGTCAGCTCTAATAAGCCAGCTGTCACTATACACCAAACAGAAAGTAAATGTTTCGTTTGCTAAATGGGCCGGTAGAATATATTGCCTTTTTCTGCCATTCTCGGTTTTCTTCTAGGGGAAAGTGTTTTACTTTTATGTGACTGAAATGCTTGAAGGAGATTTCAAGCTACAGATTTAAGTGTCTTGAATGAAGACTCTTATGTAAGACTTTACTTATCAGTTGTACTGAAATATGATCAGTGTTACAGCACAGGGTCTGGTTGCAATGAATTTTCTTGTGTTTCCAATAAGAAGAAAAGGGATATGCTGTGTAAGGAATGCACTGGGAATTTCTTTTCTTTAGCAAGCTGCACAGGAAGGCATGAGGAAAGTAAGATCACTGTACTGAGTTCTTGGCTGCTGATGCAGGGTGCAACACTGCTTCTTGTTGGGACTTTTGCCATTGATTTGACTGTGAGCAGGACAGCTTTTCTCTGTCATAGCTTCTGTTGTGTTTATTTATTGCTCTCCTTCCACTGCTGTTTTGTGCTGACAAGCACAGCCTGTGCTGCTCTACGAGCTGCACAGGTGGGTTAGATTTACACTAATAAGCTTGGAAAGTATTTGAGAGTGGGTGTTAAGGGGCATAGGAGGTTTTTTGTGCTCTTCACCTGGAAGCTGGTGTTTGAATGCAGCAGGTTATGGTGCGGTGTTTTTAAATGATGCTTGACAAATATGAAATTGGTGTACATCACTGACCAACCACTGCAGTGGAGAGCCATTTAAGATAAGAAAAGGAAGTGGCAGCTTCAGCACGTGAGAGGAAGGCCATGGCTTGGAGGTCGTGTAAGTATGGTTGGTTGTGTGGATTTGGCTCTGTAGGATTTTTTTTTTTTTTTTTTTTGAGCTGAAGCAAAGCCTGTACGTGGAGCTAGGTGACAATGGTGCACCGTCATCTTCTAGCTGTGCAGTGAAACAGTATGAAACCAGCCCCTTTTTCATGCAGAGTAAGGTGCCTTGGTGATGCTCTTGAGGGTACTGGTTGCTTAGCTTTCAGGGTACCTGAGAGTCTCCTTGCCCAATACTGTTTGGAAGTAACTCCACAGTGGTGCAGCAATACCTCATGGGCTCTTCCCCCCCACCATGGGCAATCCCCTGTGAGTTCTTCAAACTTTTCCTGAGTTCTTGTTGTACTGCAGGAGCCTTTGCAACAGAGGCTAAGGGACAGGAAGCTGCTTAGTGCGCGTTCCAGGAGGTTGCTCTAGCGTTACCCTGGAGATCAGCTTTTCACCTAAGCAGCTGCAGAAGTGGGGAGGGTAGCTTGTCTCTTTTTTCTTTGGGCATTTAGTTTGTCTTTGTCTCATAATCTGCATAGGCTGGAGACTTTGGGCCAAAAATCCCTCTTTGTCAGCACCTTGATTTATGTTCTAAACTAAATGTTTGCAGTAGCTGAAATTGATAGCTATGAGAATGACTTCAAGATATTTAAATCTAGGTAAGTTTCTAGTATACTTCCTATCAGTCTGACTGAGCTTTGAAATGCATGTGTATGATAGATGGCAGGTGTCAGACAGGAGTCTACCTTCTACGCAAGTATCTCTCAATGCATCAGGAAAAGCCTTGAAAATTTTAAATCCAGAACCCTGTGCTTGGCCCTGCTCTGTAATGGGCATCCCTAATGGCAAAGAAGTGGTTCTGGTTTTGTTGGTTCAGTTTTCTAGATTTTGTGTTGAACCTTGTCTTGGTTTTATCTGGTGGATGTGTTTTTAAGCTGTGAATTTCATAGATTGGTGAGTATGATACTTAGTAGTGGTTGGGGTTTTTTTTGTCCACTTCAAACTGCCCCCTCCCCCCCCAAAAAAAACACACCACCAAAAAAACCCAACCCCACCCCAAACAAAAAAAACCCAAACCCAACCTACAAAAAGGGGCTATCTAAATATTAGGGGTAAAAAAAAAAACCACCACAAAAACTTCTGACCATGGCAAAACTGCACCCTAACCAAAGTACTCTGTGGCCATTAAGCTGCACATCTTTGAATAGCTGACTTTCTCAACAACAGCTCAAGGTCATGGCTTTTCAAGTGAATGGAGCTGGACCCCACAGAATAACTTTCTGTTCAAGCCACTGCCCACGTGGGAAGCACAGCTGGAGTAATGAGCCAAAACATTTTATTAAAAAAAATAAAATAGATAGCTTCATTTTCAAGAGATCAAGGATTGAATATATTGAAATAAAAGTGTATATTTAAGTGTTTGATTGTACAAACTTATATATAGAAACAACAGCAGATAATCAGCCTGTAAAATGGGTAAGCAGTAGATATCTCTTAGCATATATTACTTGCAAATAAACCTAGAGAAACAAAGATTCTTTTTCTATGGTTAGATCCCATCATGGTAAAGAAGTCAAGTAATTGGTAGACTTGGTGTGATTAGTTGCTGTTATATTTGGCAAATAGTTAACATGCAATTCAAAAGATAGTTCCAACTTTATCTTTGATAAAATTTGGTCCATGCCACTCCCCATGGGCTACAGCTACTAGTTAGGAAAGTGTAATGTTCCCTTGTGCTAGTACAAAGGCTCCTGCCTGAGGCTTTGCCGACAGTTTATTCTATATGTTCCAAGAGTACTGAAACTGGGTAACTGAATACTTGTTAATTTTTAAACAAATTGTGATTTATGAACTCAAATTTTTTTTTAAAACTTTATATTACTTAGAAACTGTCACAGCAGGCTCTGTCCTAGAGCAAGAAGCTGTGGCATGATATAGCACTCTTTACATACAGTGAGTCTGTTGCAGGGTTTTGTCCTATATATAGGGATTTTACTACTTATAGTCTCCATATATGAATTAGTAAAAATACAGGTCTCTTTCTTAGCAAATAGTTATCTAGATCGGGGTTTAGGGCCTTAACATCTTGGACATTACAAAAATACCCTGGAGGAACAGATGCAAAACATCAGCATCCTCAAATTATTTAAAATATTTTCAACTTTCTTGGCTGGAGCACCACCTTACTCGTACCATTCAAATTAAGCTTTCTACAATCAGTTGTGAGAAACCTTTATTGGCCAGAGAATTGCATTTCTCTTCCATGTGTTAAGGATTAACTGATTTAGTAACTTTAAGACTGCATTTCCCTCCCCTAG
Organism: Phalacrocorax carbo; assembly: GCF_963921805.1. Lineage (NCBI taxonomy): Eukaryota > Metazoa > Chordata > Aves > Suliformes > Phalacrocoracidae > Phalacrocorax > Phalacrocorax carbo. The sequence goes on along the minus strand of NC_087517.1, from coordinate 57,586,443 downwards.
TTGTATTCTTCAGAAAAGCGATGTTGGTAGGCACCCGTAGCAGGTCGCTAAATATGATGGCCCTGTGTGCCCTGCTGCAGAGGCACCACCTGTGTGAAGAAGCAGGACTGCTGGGGAATTTGTTACCACAATAAAACCACTAAACAAAAACAATCCCCAGCTGGCTGGACAGTCAACATCCAGTGATTTAGCAAAGAAATGGAAATCACTGCTTTTTTTTTAATTTGAAGCATAATTCAGATAATGTCTCTGAAACTGGAATGAATCTTAAATATGCTCCCTGGTAAAGTGTCCTCTAAGCTTTCATTGCTATTTTGTTGCCCTCTGCAAATGGAGAAGCAATTAACTGGCTCTGAAATGGAGAATTTGGAGAGAAAATTTTGCACCTCCTGAATCTGTTTAACTTTGAAAGTTAAACTGTCTGTGTGTAGTTGTGATTACATACTACACGTGCAAACCTACAATGGCATCTATGAGCTGCAACTGAGGTTTTATAGCTACGGATGCAAATTCGTGGTGATTCCCACTTGGAGGTTTGTTTTCTATGCCTGGGAAGGTGGGTAACTGATTTTTTTTTTTTTTTCCCCTTTTGTTCTGCTCAAGTAGACATAGATGTGCATGTTTACTGTGGTTTTGGGTGGAATGGAGTTTTTTTTAAAAAAATACCTCAGCTCATAATTACCAGGTGAGTGGAAAATGTGTTCCCAAGTGTGTGTTAGGATTAATACAGCCAATATCTGTGAGAGCTTGTTTCAGTCAAAAAGAAGATGCTGTGAATTCCTTAGTAGGTACTTTAGAGTTAGATTCTTCTCCTGAGTGTATAAATCTGTCCCCTCCCCCATTTCCTTTCTCCAAGCTCCCTCCCAATCTGCTTTCCCTTTCTGTCTCTAAGAGGTCCCCAGGCCCCCACTGTCTGGCAATCCAAAAAGTGACTTCCCATCAAGACCTTCAGAATAGCTGTGTACAATGAAGATTATCTCACATTGGATCTGTTCAGCTCTATCAAAAGTTAGGAATTATACTATCCTGCAGGACTGAACGCATGTTGCAGAGAGGTCAACAATGAAAGAAGCCTGGGTACTATGGACAGGTTCAAAATGATGTAACTGTAAATTGTAGTGCTGGTAAGTGTTGTGTTGGAGGGTGGCGATGTGACAAAAATGGAGTCTTTGTTTTGGCCTGAGTGTCATGGTGATTGTTTTGTATGGATGTGAAAGCAGAGAGAGGATATGCTATAAATTGCCAGGACTACTTTGAAGCCCTTGGCCAACATTAGTGTTGTTTGTTCATAATGAAGTATGAAAATAGCAAAACAGTTTGGTTATATTTGTGAATGTGCCACTGCAACACTTTGTTTTTAAACAATAGGACAAAAAGCAAAATAGGGAGGACAGAGGTGTTGTCTCTCTCTCAATTTGACCACTTAAATTTCTAATGCTTCTGGATCCTCCCTGCTCCCTTCATGATGATGGGTGGAAATCGAACCACCTGAGCTGTTCCGAGCATGATAACAATCCAGATGGTTCAATGAAGATTGACAGAAACACTCTGGTTGTCACATTGGAGACTATAATTACAGCACAATTCCTTGTCCAAACTAAAGCCAAAGGTGAAAGGATGCTCCCTGGGTGCTAAGGATTGTGTACTTTGTTACTGTACTAATAGACAAAAGAGAAGGGTTTACTTTCTTTACAAAGTAGCTTGATTCAATTGTCTTTAGGAAATTATTTTAAGACAAACGAAAAAGAAAACTAAAAGCCCTGTTCTAGAGGTGGAAGAGACAGTAGGACTTCAGATTCCTGTAAATCCCTTTCTAAAAATGATTCTGCTCATAAACTGCATAAGGTAAACACTATTTTTGTCTCTTGTTAATTGTGGCTTATAATAGGAATGGCAAGTACCCACCCTGCAGTGCTCAGGAGCAGTGCCAGAGCTCATGGAGTAGTACCCTGTTGTTTCATCTCTCATCAAAATCCCCCACGTGCAGAAAAATGACCTTGTGACAGGATGTGATCCAGATAATATTGTTTGATTTAAGAATACTCTCTCTCTTCTCTTAGTTTCCTGGGGTTTCCATGGATAAGCATGCTACTTAAACAAGGTGCTTATAAAAACGTGCATTTTCCTAGAATGAAGTTATTTCACAAACACCTTGTGGCTGATTTTGGAGCTATTTCGATGGAGGGGCTGGCAATTGTGCCTAAAGGACAGACCGGAGGATAGTTTGGGATTAATTAGGTTCCCTGTACCTTGAGTTTACCTTCATGGCTTTTGCTTTTATGATCCTGGCTGGCAGTTCTTGCACCTAATGGTGCATCATATGAGGTAATTTCAGCTTTTCTTTCAAACCTTGCGTTTTTTTGAACATAGCTAGGAAGATAACAAGATTTACAGGAATAATTCTATTTATTTCTATTTTCAGCAGAATTTTATTTGCCATTGTCAAAACCTGAGTACAAGAAGCTATGTCCCAAACTACAAGTACATAAAGCTTACTATAAACAACAAAAACATTGTTTAGCCCTGTGAGTCTCTGTACCATTTGCCAAAGGCAGACTACACTTTAATGGACTTTGAAAATAGAAACATTAAATTAATCAGATCTATTTCTATGGAAAATAAACAAGGCAATTCTTATCGCATGAATAAATTCTTCCTTTAGAATATAGTTTTGCACAGTTATTGCTTCAAGTACCATTTATGTAATCTCCTAACGAAAGGCCTCCGTAACAGCTAGCACACCGGGTATGAAAAAGGCTCAAAATGCCCAATTCCTATTGAAAGCAAATACAGTGTGTCAGAAATGAGAGGAGAAAGGGGAAGAAGAGTACGGAGCTAGAACTCATTTCTCTGAATAACAAGAACAGTGAACTAGCCAGGGGAGAAAAGTTCTTAGAAAAGGATAATATGTAAAGAGTTTTTCACATCGCCTCAAGCTTTCTTTGTTAAAAATGTATTCAAGTTGTCTAGAGCTTTTTTCAATTTAAAATACTTTGTTTTCTCCCTGCCCCTGCCTCCAGCCTAGGCACCTCCAAAATAAATTGAAGGAATGGGCACAGGGGTAAATGGTTTGAAGAAAATGAGATGCGGATGTGAAAGAGGGAATAATATTGCTAAAGAGGTAATAATGCTGCTTGAAGGAGGGAACTGACCCATCACAGTGCTGTGAAAGTATTCATATAGCTTTCAGGTTGTATTAACTAAATTGCTTTGTTAGTTATAACATATACTAAATATAAGTAACTAACTCTAGATTTTGGAGAAATAATGAAGAGCGACTTTATGTGCCAAATCAATCTGTTCATTACTTGTTATGGATTTGATTCTATAAACAAAGTGCCCATAAGTGGAGATGAGATCATATCTTAAATGCCAGACAAAGTCTGTAATGGCTCCAGGTCTCTGTAAAGCAATGCCTGCCTCCCTTTGACCTGGCTGCCGGCTGCTACTTTTGGAAAGAAAATTTTGAGTTGGTGCCTGTTCCTCTTCCCCCCCCTCCCCAACCCCGAAAGAGCCAGCTGTCCAGAGAAAGCACAAAGGACACAGATCAGAGTCTTCACAGAAGGGAGACCTGCAGTTTGGCTCCATCTGTGATTCATTGAGGCTGAGCTGCTTCGCAATTTCCAGTAAAGACAAAAAAATACAGTTGTGACAAAGGCTTTTTATTTTTATTTTGATTGCTGTGGAGTTTAATTGCCTCAAACTGGGGCCAGCCTTTGTTCTGTCTTGCAGTTAAGTAACTCCAGCATTTATGATAGCTTGCAATTACTGTGCAAACTATCATTTTTCCGTTTCAAAAGTTACCATTTCTTCGTGCTCACTGCATTATCCAAGCTACCACAATTATGTGCATCTTCAGAAAGAGGAAATGGCTGTGGCACATCACATACTGTGGTGTGGTGACTGTAGAGAAATGGATTTTGGGAGTTTCCATGATAACTGTTCTTATGGAGCCAATTAAGTGTCATAAGTGTCTGAGGAGACAATTTGGTTCATTGCACAAACTAATGTTTTTCCTAGGAAGACTTTAGGTCAGCTATTCATTTTTTAAGTGATTTATGCCTATGTGTAGGAAGGTAAAGATGAGGTAAATTGTAGCAAAAATAAGTTAGTGAATACCCCAAATCTCATTTAGTTTTAGGCACACATGAGAACAGGACCCAGGAGTCAAGGAGGACTGATATCTTTTTCTATGTAGGCAATGGTCTCAAACACTGAAAGTAAAACAGATGTGCAAGGAGACCACTTCCTACAGGAACTGCTAGAACAGCAGGTCGATGCTGCCAGACCTGGGAAAACTGGGTTGTATTGGTATTTGTTTGTTCTGGTTTGCTCTTTGGCTTCCTGGAATTTGTAGAGTTCAAACACAAATATGTGGTACCTAAAAGCTAAGCAAAAATAAACTCTTATCTTACCTTTTTGTCAGGGGTTTGCTATTTATTTTTTCAGGCAATACGCAATCTGCATATGACACACCGCAAGTGGGAAGACAGGGGTTTCATCATTGTCTGATCTCTGACACACTGGGTTCCCAATAGCTTCAGTGTTGTGGAAACTGAGGGACATTTACAGATGGATTTGGATGTGTAAGATCTGGTGCAAAAATAGATGCAATTTTAACATAAGCTTATGCAAGAGGCGTACAAATTCTTCTGCCTTTTGCCAGTAAATTAACTAGGGATGTTGAAGAGTGATGTCAATCTTTTGCCAAAAGCTGTGGGGTAGAACTATGGTACAGCCTTTTAAGTTTGACAGCTTTCTACTCTTGTAGAGCTAATCTGTCAAGATATATTTTTTTATAGGAGATGAACTTTGCATAGCGATGTTAAAAAATAAAATAGTGATCCTGTACTACATTTGCATAATAACCTATTTATCAATGTTAACAGAGATGTAACAATAACCATGTTCAAACACTTTGATAGCCTGATGTACTGGCATGGCCGAAGACTTCAGCTTTTCTTTTTGTTCTTTCATGGCTTCAGGGCAGCTGGTAAACACTTGCTTTATTCTGCATAAAAGGCAGGATCAGCTGTGTTTATTGTTTAACAATATAGTGTTGATTTGGGGAAAAGGAGAATAAAGCAGCAGGGGAATAAAATCCTGAAGCCTGGCTGTGACCATTGTTTGGCAGCCCATCTGAGATAGGAAGTCTTGTCTCCTCCTCAAAGTCCCTTGGAGTTCAGGACATGCCTGTCTTGGGTTCAATCCGCTTTCTCATGTCTGTAATGTTTTCATGACCTATTTATGTTTGTCCTGGTCTATTCTGTGGGTTTGCTCCTGCTTCCATCTCGCCTGGTAGAGGGGAAGCTGCAACCCCTTCCTGCAGCAGCACCACTACCAAGGACCTTCTTTCCCAAAGACCACCCATGGTATTTTACGTGGCTTCTGCTGTAATAAATAAGGCAGCCACCCATGTAAGGCTTGTAAAAGCTGACTTTTTATTTTGTCTCAGTGGTGGTTTTAATAGTGCATTAGTACTCTGTGTCCCCGTCTAATATTAATGAAAGAAAAACAGGATGCAATTTAAAACTTATGTTTTATAATGGCTTAGTGTTAATTTAAAAGGTGGGAAAGATTCACATGACTTGCTCCACAAATTAATTTATAGAGTTAATGATATACATGTTTATATGAAAAGCAGTTAAACTTGAAGTGGTTTTTCAATATGTTTATAAAAATTCAGTGGAAGGTCAGTTAATAGATATCTGATAAAATAAAAGTTGTAGAGTAGAAATCTGTTAACTGTGAGTGGAAGAAGATTCATTTCTGTAGATGTCTCTCATCTCTTGGCTACTTAAGCTCTCTTGGGGCCATCTGAAAGGTTTTATGCTGGATAAACTTAGCAAAGAAGTGACTGGTGTATCAGTTCTACAGCTTGTCTGAGAAGGGGACTGTGGTATCAGAGAGTCCAGAAACCTCCAAGGTGTTATTAATAAAATCAGTCATTGCTGCTCTGTACAGGTACACAGCACGTGTGGGATGAGCAAAGCCCCCCTCTGTCTCCTCTCTGTTTATGAAGTCTGCTAAGCAAGAGGGGGAATTGCCTTTATCTAGACAAATAAGTGGCTTTGCCCATTCTCCTACCTCTTTGAAACAAAAAGAAGCTAGATGTGGCTCTGATCTAATGGTAGCTGTGTGCAGGCCCTCCTTGAACTGTAAGCACCATTTTGCAATATTGCCCTCAAATACTGTGCAAATGTATCAAACCCACTAAATGAATAAATTAAAATACAAGCAGTGAAAGAACTTTTGAGATGTTTATGGTTTGTCCACAATAACATATTCTTCTTAATTAAAAAAGTGATACATCTTAGAAAATAACTTCAGTGAAATTGTTTGAATGCTGAGCAGTTGACCAAACTTCAGTGCAAGTCATCTCTGACAGGAATCTGTTATAGTTTAGTGCTGATTATTATTGGTATACCGTAGTCCTTGTTTATGGCATATAAAAGAAAGAGTTGTTAAAAGAAAGCTTAAGATACCGCTACAAAAACTGTTAGGCCTTACTGTATGTAGCTGCAGTTTATTACAGTGCTATTGCAGAAGAGTGAAGTCCAGACTTCAAAGTGCCACTAGAAATTGTAGGCAATAGCATAATTAGATCAAATGCAAGGTATGGTTGCTTTTTTTAACGTTGCAGTGTCAAAATAATAGTCTCTGGTCTGACAAACCTTTTGGTGATGAAAAGAAGTGCTTATGCTGACAAGAAGTCAGCAGGTTCACTTGGTAAATAATGTTCCCAACAGAGGACCACTGTATTTATTCTGGAGAGCCCTTTGGGATCTGAGCGTGGGATTAAGTTCTCTTTGAGCATTGCAGTGCCAGTTGCTGCAGTGGAAGCGCTGTCCCTCGTTTGAAGGATCTGTGCTTTCTAGTGATATATGAAAGAAGACATTTCCTGTTGAGTAGATAAGTGAGATTAATATATGCCAGTCTGGGATTTCATGGCCAAACAGAGGTACTCAGGCTGTTCTGTGCACTTGCGGTAAGTTCGAAGCTCCCAGGAAGTATTAGACTACTGCATTTTGAGTACTGTGACTGTATCTCTGCAATAAGTATGCTTCAGTTCCAAAGCGCCAGAGCTATGCTTGCATTTCCAGCATTACTGATACATGGCATGTGACCAACGATATTGGGACGCTTTATGTAAAAACAGGTGTACTCTCTGTTGGTGGGTCCCGGATTTATGGAAGGATTCTTCAAAAGTTCTGTGCACAATGAAGTCCTGCTTTATACATAGGCAACTTAGTCCTGCGTGGGTTTTTGATTGTTGTTATGAGGTAAAGATAAGTAGGTGTGGTGGGTTAGTACTAGAACCTGGGAATTTTTTGTGGTGTCTCTCAGTGAGCTGGTCATGGAGACATACGTGTGTCTGCAGGCAAAGCTGATGCTAGCCTCTTCGCTTTTTGTTGTGGTTTTTGTTTTTTTGTTTGACTTTTCCTTGTTTAAAGGAAGGGAGAAAATCTTATATACTTCCATATGTTTGCTGTGTTTTTTTTTTTCCCCTTGTAACCCGACTTTCTACTGATACATGAGTTTTTATTTTTGACATTCAAAACACCCCTGTTTGTGCAGGTAATTCCTGTGTAGGATAATATTTCAGGGGACTGGAGGATGAATGATGAAAAGGCCAATGCTTGTCAGCCACTATGCTGCGTCGTCCCCACGGTGTGCTGACACCTACTTCATGTGTTAAAACATTATCCTCCTGACAGATGCGTAGCCCTTGCAGCGTCCCTTTTAACCAAAAAGGACAGTACATGGAGAGATGCATTGGGATATTGGTAAAGAATGAGACAAACTTGCATATAACCAAAAGCGGACACAATTTGCCATCCCTTGTTTTTTCCTTTTTTGTAAATGATAAACTGATTTTTATCTGAGTTTGAGAGTTGTGATATCATTGTCCATGTTCAACTTCCTCTTCACAAGATCCATTCCACTCATGTACTGTTTTTCCTGCATGAATCTATATTGTCATTTGCAAGACCATCATTTGCCTACAACTATATTTTTGGTACTATTTCTTCATTGCAACAGACTTGGTTGCTATGCATTGTGTTTCTAGAACAAAAGCTGTGTAAGTCTGTACAGCATACTGCTGTGTCTCATATTTTATCATTTGAAATATATTGCCAACTACAATCTGTGGGTATTTAATTTGTCTAAAAAAAATGTGTTGGACAAATTTTCACATCTTAGAGTTATTCAATTTACCCTAATGGTCTTTAACTAAGAGTTATGTTCACACAATGGATGATAAAATAGACTGAAAGTTTTTCTCAGAGCTACTAAATTTTTAAACTTGATGAGTTCCCATCCAGCCCAGAAAATACAGGTTTCTGAGTGTGTCCCATATACTAGTCAAATCTGGCAACCAGGAGCTAGATTTGTTGAGGCTACTGGAGGATGAAGAAATAGTATAAAGCAATAAATGATGAGAGGAATGTGATTCTTTCTAATCTAGAGTAATTGGAGGGCTGGACAACCAACTTGTGTCCAAGTGACATCATGTCAAAAGCATAACTGTGCTGAGGCAGCTGGGGGAAAGCAGACTTCCGCATCTGCTCAGCAACAGCACCTTGCTAGGTAATACACTGTAGCTGTTTCCTCTCAAGCTCCAAGAAGGAAATAAAAACTTTCAGATCACAGAATGGCAGGGGTTGGAAGGGGCCTCTGGAGATCATCTTGTCCAACCCCCCTGCTTCAGCAGGCACACCTAGAACAAGGGGCACAGGAACGCATCCAGGTGGGGTTTGAATGTCTCCAGGGAAGGAGACTCCACAACCTCCCTGGGCAGCCTGTTCCACTGCTCTGTCGCCCTCACAGGAAAGAAGTTTTTTCTCATATTGAGGTGGAACTTCCTGTGTTCCACCTTGAGCCCATTGGCCCTTGTCCTGTCGTTGGGCACTATTGTGAAGAGTCTAGTCCCATCGCCCTGACACCCACCCTTTAGATATTTATAGGCATTTATGAAATCCCCCCTCAGTCTTCTCTTCTCCAGGCTGAACAAACCCAGGTCTCTCAGCCTTTCCTCATAAGGGAGATGCTCCAGTCCCCTGATCATCTTTGTAGCTCTCCGCTGGACTTGCTCAAGATGTTCCACATCCTTCTTAAACTGGGGGCCCAAAAGTGGACGCAATGCCATAGTTTTATTCTTGGATTCTTTTTGTACCTCCCTCTGCGCCCAACCAAACCCAAATGCAAACCCCCAAACCCAAGGCCTAATGTATTTAAGGACATACTTCATAACTAAGCACTGCTAAAGAGACTAATGCACACACTCAGCATGTGAAGGCGGACCACATAACAGCACCGAGAAACCTGTATTGAAACCATTCCATTGTGCTGAATATGAAGGGGCAACCCAAGGAAGTTTCATTTTGGTATAGTTTCTTGACTAAATAGGCAGGACAAAAAGGCAAGTTAAAGGGAAGAATACCCCTCTGGTGTTTGATTTTTTTTTTTTTTTTAAATTTTCTCCCTAGGAAGTAACATAAACCTTTAGTCCAACAAGGCAGAAACTTGCTTTATTTGACAAAGAACATGCTCAAATCTTAATGAAATAAATTGGCCTTAAGTACATGCTCTTTATTTTCCTGGCTAGACATGCATTTTGCTGAATCAGGGTGTAAGTGACTCACTGGGCTGCATCAGAATCAGACTAGTGCTCTGACTAGAAAACTATGTCTGTCCAGAAAAGTGTGTCACTTCCAAATAACTACCAGGGGAAGCTGCTTCCAAATAGCCCTTAAGATAGGTGTGCTGTACAGCCATTCCCTATGAGGCATTAGAAAAAAGTTTTGAGTCTAAGCAATTGAATGGGAGGCATGTTCTTTTCAGTATTGTTCTTAATGAAATTTTCTGTACTAGGTGTCTCTTTAATTTCTTCAAGAGCTATGTCAAAGCCTTAGAAACCATTTTTACTTTATGCATTTTTAATGGAGAAATAGCAGCTGTGCTGAGGCAAGCCTCAAGTGGCCCATGCTCCAAACCATGGGGTCTTTGGAGAGGTTAAAGGCAAGTACCGAAGGACAATGCAACTAATTTCAGTGAAGACTCACAAGCAGTTTATCTAAGAAATGCTGAGGCTGCTGGCCTTAGTGTAGCAAAGCACTTAAGCAGGTGTCAGGTTTTAAACATGTGAGGTTTTTCATTTTGGTTCCTACGAACATCCTTAAGTACTCTCCTGGATTGGGATCCTGGCAGGATTGAAAACCTGGATATAAAGCAAGAATTACTTTGTATTTGCAGCTTTTCCTTAAGTTATATAACATCAGTATGGTATTTCCCTTTTAGTTGTTCTTGCTTCTTTTTGTGCTTGAAAGGGTTTACTGTTTTTTATAATATTTGGGGTTCTACAGTCTCTTGCTATTAGATATGCAAACATGTATAAACAGCTTAAAAAACCCAAAACAACAACAGAAAAATACTCCTCTTGCAGAGCTTTGAGGCTGTCCGTAGAGAGAACTGCAATCTTGTCAAATAAGTCATGACTCAGAAGGAATTATTTGTATTCTGGCCTGCAAAATAGAGGTGAGTTTGAGACCTATATGTGCACTTAGCACGAAGGGAAAGATAAAGTACATCTGGTAGCAGCTGAGCTTATGCTTTTCCGTTGAAACAAAATGTGTTCAGGTAAGAACTCACAGCTAACAGCAAACTATCATAAATGATGTATTAGTTATACTAGAAAATTAGTGCTGTTGAGCTTGATTCTGCTTATGTTTCATGACTGTGTTACATGCCCCCTCTGCATCTCTTTGGTGATGATACCCTTCTCTTTTGTGAAGTTTCTTCATGTTGTTTTTATATATTATTGAAGAAGGGATTGGGAGGCTGGATGACAAATACTGTATGCAATGAATTTTTCTAAAGGTGTTAGCGTAAACTAGCTAAATTAAATGCTAATAACCATCAAATGACTTTTCAGCATAGAACAACATATGTTCCTTCTGGCTGATGAGAAGAAAGCTGAACCAAGGCTGGGACAGCTGTCACAACTCAGGCAGCACGTGCTGGACTGTACTCGCCCAGTTTGCACTGGGAGAATGCAGCAGTTTTTCGTTGTAGAGGGAAACTATTCAGGCAGAGGGGTCTTATTCCTGCTTTAGGTACTCTGTCCGCCCAGCTAATGAGTCTGTCTGAAACAGATGGACTTCAGCAGTTCCCAGTACTGAAACCTGGGCCAAGGAAGAAACCAGAGAGGATATGATTTCAGAAAGAATTTTTCTTCATTAAACAAAAAATCTTTTTAAAAATTAAAAGCTGGTCTTTTAGAAATGAGCACCATTACTGCTGTTCCTCCAACCAGATGGATGTAACTTGTAATTCCAAAAACATACCCAATAAGTCGACCCCAAAGTGTGATACTAGTTGCCTTAATCACATCACAGACCTGACTATTATTTTGAGGTGGTGTAGATTTGTTGAAAGGGCTGAATTGGCCCCTTCATTTCTCTTCTAAAAATTCCATTTTGGTAATGAAATATGATCTCAGCTTTCATTCCTTGATCTAGCGGAAGTAAAAGGAATTGAATTTACTTTCAGCATTATGTCAACTCTGGCTAAGGCTACGGTTTAATAATATCTGATATTATAGTGATATCCAAACTAGCAGGTAGGCTAGTGTTCACAAGAACTGTGAAATAAGTAGAGTCATGTACCATTCATCCCCTTCCTGGTAAGCCTGTTAATTCAATGATGGTAAATGTCTGTCTCTTGGAGCAATTCTTTGGCCTTAGTCCTGCTAACTACAGGTTACTGAAGAGGGAGCATATGGAAATGTAGCAATCTCTTGGGCAATAGGTAGATTTTTGGGTTTTTTTAGAAGTATGTGCACGCTCAATGCGGTATAGAGACACAAAGTGCCTGTGCAAGGCTAAAGCATCTACTAGTCTCCTGCTCTCCACTCTGCAAGCCTGCAGCAGGCAGAAATGCACTCAACAGCCCTATAGATAGCTTGAAAAAGTGGCTTGTAGGATAAATGTCTGCTTGCTTATTAAGATGGATTAAAAGACAGAAAAGTAAATGCCATGTCTAAGTACTAAGCTGTGCTACTATGCTGTGAAAAACAAATTGAACTTTATATTACATTAGTATGCCAGCTTCTTTGTTCTTGATTCATGGTTTTGAAAGCTACTTTTAAGCCTTAATGTGAGCATTTTTGTGTCACATAATCTGAAGGAACAGTTTATGCTTTTAACGGGAAGGATTTATTCTTCTTAACTTTTTGGGTCATCTGATTACTTTTAAATTTTGTGGACTTAAACATGCTCGTAACTGTTATGAGATGAGGTGAACACCAGAACCAAAATCTCAGTCTTTGACTGGAAATGAGCATTGCCTTTGTTCACAGTGATAAGGGTATCTGTGTAGTTTTCTTTAAGTCAGACTAATTATAGTAGTAATTAATATGGTGCTTTGCTAATCATGAAATGTTAATTGATTTATTAGTTGGATGTTTTGTGTGATCAAAGTTCTTTGTAGCACACAGCTTACAGTAAATAGCTCCTGAAAATTGTGGATACAGTTGCAAAACTTTTGGAGGAGCAGCTAAATATTTTTGTGACATGTCTTCAAATTATTTTGATTTTAAAATTATTCTTCATATACACTAGTTAATAGTGACAATACAAAATGTTTTTTAACTGGCTCTGTGCTGATAAATTCTTAATGCCTACAAAATTTGAATTGTATATCCTGAAGAGGACTTTCTAATTTATACCGTTTCAGCCTGTGCTCTGATCCTACAGAAAAGCAGCTTTTCATTTCTGCTTACTGGCCCTGTGCAGAAGGTAAGAACAGTGTATGGGGGAAAGGAAGCACAGCATTTACAGCTGAGTGTTCTGTGCAGGGAAGTGGTACCCTGTTTCCCCAGGGATGGTTCATTGCATTGCATATGCTGAATTCTGGTTCGCTGCCTGCTTCAGGACAGAGTATAAAAATTTCAGAGAAAGTAAAATAGCTGGAAATGCACATTACTGAGCTCTGGCCCAGGTTTATTATTCTTAGAATCTAGCCCTCTATGGCAAGGGGAGTGAGCCATAATTTCAGCTGGTGTAACCTGGCACTGCTCCATGATTGCCATCTCTTGCTGGCATCCGTGCTGTTCCCTAGTAAAACAGAAGCTGTTGATTCACCATAGGTTATGTTCCTAATGACTCTATATTGCAACATTATATTTTGCTTCAGAAAAGTAATTTTCCAGTTCATACTTCAGATATGTGCTTTGTGGTACCTTGGAAGCCATATATTTGACCCAGAAAATGAGTGTTCTTCAAACTTAGAAAAGTTTTCTGATTTTTTGCTATGTTTTCTCTATTTGAAAATCTGATCCCTTGAATCTGATCTGATTCCTTGAGAGATTTTTTTCTTTGAGATCTGCTTCATGGGATCTGCTTTCATTTGGAGAAAAGAAAAATATTTGAAAACTTGTTCACTAGAATCAAATGGCCTGTTGATCGTTAGCTGTCTTCAGAAGTCAGCTGGAGTCTGACTATATGCAGGAACTATATGCAGGAACATTGCTGTTTCGGAAAGAAACCATTAGAAAATACTGTAGGGAGCAATCTTTGAGGGCTGTCTGGGTTATATACTTTTCCAAGCATTGCTGTTGGGAAAGCAAACCTATTCAAAAAGGCAAGCATAGGAAGAATTCAAACTAGGTCAACTTGTTCTCAATGATCAGGGTCTGAGTAATTTGCAAATGTCAACTTTCTTCACATAAAGGAGCTATATTGTCAAACATACACTGCATATAGGATTTATACATGTCTTTTCAGCCCAAATGCAAGGGATTTTAAGGCATTGATTGTACCAGTAATGGACTGACCTTTGGATATTTCATTTTTTCTGACTCTTGTTTGTTATAGGCCAGGTGAGATGTTTCAGGATGGGTGGCCGGTTGTTTTTTGATGGCAGTATTTATTATGTGTCAAAAAAATCATTCTGAGCCAGCTACAATGCTTGATGTCAATCCCTGCCACAGCAGTGGCAGACTGAAAAGTGTGCTTTTGAGTTTTAGACTTGTGTCTTTATAGGCATCACTTTAATGCATTGACCTCTAAACTGTTAGGGTAGGTGGAAGGCTACTCTTGGGAGACTGTAGCTGCTAATACCAGGGTAAACTTAGGATGGGGGTTATATTTTCTTTAAAAGCCATGGTATTGTCTCAGAGCCTGAAGAGCTTACACATATTGGGTTTTGCAATTGCTGTTTCAAAACTTAGTACAGAAATGACATATTTACTCTTTGCCTGCTGGAACTGTCTTTTAATTTTGCTTTTTTCTAAGCTGTCTAGAACAGAAGGAAAATAAAGGCAGAATACCAAGCCTGCGCTGGAGACTGGTTGCCTTTGCTGCCTTGGTTAGCTAGGCACCATGGTGTACTAATAGATGTGCTAGAGATTGTGCTTATATAAATGCTTGGAGTTTTCTACTGATACTGTGATGGCTGTGTCATATCCAAGGCACTGCAGATGAGCAAAGTTGCTGTTATCTCCAGGGCACTGTGCTGTCTGGGAAAGCAAAGCTAGATGCACCTAGGTAAATATTGGCACTGGAGACGCTGATCTGGCTGCTTTAGTCCCTCTACAGATCATGCTTTCACATTTACATAAAATCCCACCAGAAGATCAGAACTGTTGGGATAGCTGTATGAGAAAAGAAAAGCAGAAAGTGAGCTGGGAACATAATTTCCTGGTGACTTTTTTGCATATTTGGTTGATTGTATCTGAAGAAACATACTTACCTTTTGATATTTTTTTTTTTTTTGGTCCGATTTCTGTCCCTTGCGGTCTCTCCTTCCCCCTCTCCCATGCTCTACAAATATTCTGCCAAATGCAGAATAACATGAAAATAAACTAACTGTTCCTATACTGAGGAAGTGGTTTCCTTAGAAATGGTAACCATATGAAAGCTATAAATGCTGATACCAAAACTGTAGTTCAATATACGGATGTGGACAATGGAAAAAGGGAAATGGGATCTGTTTTCTAGCTAAAGGGAAAACCTTGTTGCTGCCTAGGCTTTTTGCCAAAGCACAGCTGAAGTAAGATTACTTTAGGTGTGTGTTGTATGGCAGCTTTTCCCCTCTTGCTTTTTATATAAGGTGCTATAGGAACATGGCTATGAACAAAAAGTCTAGTTTGATTTCATATTTTCATGGACCCATAACTGAAAAGGTGGGTGTATGTTTTGACTACTGCTGTCCCCCATGCGTGGGACAGGGGTCCCAGTGCTGCCT
The DNA here is from genome assembly GCF_963921805.1 of Phalacrocorax carbo. Lineage (NCBI taxonomy): Eukaryota > Metazoa > Chordata > Aves > Suliformes > Phalacrocoracidae > Phalacrocorax > Phalacrocorax carbo. The sequence continues at coordinate 57,571,194 of NC_087517.1, read as the reverse complement.
TCAGCCGTGACTCGGTATCGCTCAGCTCCCTGACACGGCTGCTTTGGTGTCTGGGCAGACAGAAGCTGGGTGCTGCTCTTGCTGGGCCCCTTGCAGCACTGGTGAGGGGGTTTTACAGCTGGAAGAAGTCAGAGGAACAATTGCTGGCAGCAGAGTGGGAGACAGAAACCAGGAGAATGAGGAGTGTTACACGCAGAGCTCCAGCTTCCCTGCTTTCTCCAAGTGTTCACTCTAACCAGCAGAGACCTTCCTGCTAGCCTGTAGCAATTTAATATACATGTGTTGGTTCTCATTGTGAGAAAATGTAGGTAATCCATGAACATGAGGTAGATAAAGTTGGAGCTGGATTTCTTTAGAAATGTTATAATACGGCCATGCTGTGCAGCAGTGTTAGACACCAATGTACAGTCTGTGGTGCAGATCTTCACACAGGTAGAAAGAGATTTGCCATTGAAATTCTATTATTCTTCTACCTTTTCAGGTACAATCTTCAGTACTTTTATATACACTTTTTTCCCCCCTCATGGGACCTGCGCATTGATGTGAGTTACAAAATCAGTCAATCAATAGGTATCCTTTAAAGGAAAAAGCAGGAATGAATATTCAGCATTCATAAAAATGCTCTGGAGATTGCTCTCTAATGGGGATGAAATAAAAAGCAGAAGTTGATTAGAATTCCAGAAAACGGGATATCCATCTATTTATAGGAATTTGAATTTTTATATGCCAGATTTTGTAATTTAGTTCTCAATGTCCTTGATTTTAAGCACTTCTGGAGAAATCATTAAATGAAGGAAAAGTAAGATGAATTTGAAGAGAGCCAAATATGTTGATTTGCAAATGACAAATATAGCCAACATGGCTTGTCAGCTTGAAGGATGCACAAGCAAAGTATAACACAGCCTAATGTGCCTGAAATGTGCTCTCTCTGTTGCTGACACATTGCCCCCTGCCAGGGACTTACTGTTTCCAACACAGACTGATGTACTAAGCTAGGAGCATAGGGTGCAATGAGACTTTTTCATGGTGCATCATCTTTGCTTATTTTTCAGGCCAGGTCATAGTCCTTTTCAGTGCAAGTGCCTCCCTAGAGCAGAATTCTTTCATATTTTCTTACATCCTTTGTGTGTTTGAATGCTCTTGCTTCTCTCCTCCTATTTCTAGCTCCTAAGTATATAACTTAGGAAAGCATTCATTGGACTTGTGAGAAGAAGGTGACCTCTGGCTGCTGAGAAAGAAACTGTAAAGAAAATTGCTGGACTTCCACTTCTATAGAGATATCTAAGATAGCTGCTGACATTGTGGGAGGCCTGGAAAGCCTCAGGAAATTGTTCTACCTTGTGCTTTGTTCTATTAAAAATTCTGCGTATACTTCTTTTAATCTATATATGTGTGAATTACGAAATTAGGGAGAGGGGCCATTATAGGGTGGCATACTCAATATCTAAGGGAAATGTTGCCTGTTCTTTTATTTATCTAAGTATTACCATAGCTAGAAAACAAGTGTTCTGAGGAAAAAAAAGCCTCAAAACAAAACCAAGCAAAGCTTGATGTTATGTGATCAAGGTTTGGTTAACTAATCATTGTGCCATTTTCTAGCTGACATACATGCCTGACGCAATGTCTGTTGTAATATGAATGAAAATATAATGCACCTGCATATGGTGGAAGGAAATTGTATTGTATTTTGCTATTATTTTACTGTGGTCTGCCTCTCAGCAAGGTATGTTTGGGTGCCTTGTAAACACTACTTGTAAATCAAGTCCATGTGGAGCAGTTAATGTCCTTGTTTTGGATAAACTTCTGCACAACAGGGACAGGGCTTTTGCTCAGGACAGCAGGGGTTGGCAGTAAATGGGGAAGACGACACGGGACCTGTGAGTCCTGGGCCTCAACATTCCTGTCCCTACCATCTGAAAGGAGATGATGTAAAGTGAGTCATCGCAGGCCAAGTCATTCCTTCCAATAGTTGCTCTTATATTTTCTTGGCAACAGTATTAGCCACCTTCTTAGGCCAACTTGGCCGTACCGTCACCGCGGGTGTGAGCGGCCCACGGAGCTGTGCTCCCACCGGCTGTGTGGGCAGCTAATGCACCTGTCACAGCCTGGCCCTGGGGAAGGAGGGACTTCTCTGTGAAGAGCTTATGGAAAAACTGAAGTGCAACATTGACTCCTGCCTCCAATTCAGTGTCTTCTAACTCTTGTTACTCCAGGCAGCCTATTCTGAACAACTGCTCAGAAATATGTACTGTTTTGTACACTCAATACTTCATTTAATGCTGCTCAGTATAGCTGTGATGTGTAGCAGCTTTATTGGCAGCGTACTTTGAATGTCTCAGTTGCTCTGAAGTTTCCTGTTTGGCTGTCTGAGTGGGGGATTTCAGAACTAGAAAAATATAAATGTTCATTATTTGGTGTAGATAAGTCTAGTGAATTAAAGTATTAAAAATGTGGATCCAAAATACATTATCCCTGGTTTTTTCCATCTGTCATGGCTTGATTTTTGTTCATTTTCTTTTAAAGTTTGAGTTTTCTGGGTGATTTCAAGTGCCATGCTAGGTGTTTTGACTGTTCTTAACTTCTTACTAGATGAACAGTTGTCTTGCAGTCTGGTTTAACTCGGTGCCTTTCAGGCAGGTAATTTTTCAGCAGAAAATAACTGCAGAATGTTTTAGAGGACCACCGCGTGTTTAAAGAATGTAAGTCCGAGGTGCTTCCTTATGCACCAGAGGGAATGCCAGCAGATGTAAGTATGATTAGTCTGGGAGCAGGAGGATGAAGAAGGAAGACCTTGTATGAAAAGGTGTAGGTCAAGCAGAAATAGCACTAGAGACTAAAAGACCAGAGTATTGTTTGCAAAGGTCTTAGAACTGTTATTACTATTAGTTGTAGTATTATAGCCTCTAAAATGTATTTCAAAGGGAGAGGGTTTTTGAGTTTCTGCAAATAATAATGGAATAATCTTTGCCTAGAAAAAAATTGGCATAGATCCAAAGCTTAAAGCCACTGAGAATCTGGACTAAAATTTGCTTAATATATTTTGTTCTGGTAGAGCTAGAAATTAAAAGAAGATAAATCCTTCACAAGAGGGGGAAGGTAGCTAGCAAAATAAGCAGTAAGTACCAAATTGCAGAAAATAGGCTCTGGAGCCATTGCAACGCAGACCTTCCTTAGGAATTCAGGAGCCATGCGTGTAGGAGGTCTTCTGAACAATCTGGCCAGTACTTTTGGGTATATAGACACTAAATGACAGTTAAATTCATAATAGTCTAGTTGCAGTAAGCTTTTGACTAAATTAGTCATTACAAACAGCCAGTGTAGAATCCTTACTCATGGAAGTAAGTGAATACATACAAAGAGTAGGAAGGGTTTCATTGTGCCAGCAGCTTTAGAAGAACTGAAAGAGTACAAAAAAAAGTCCATTCTGTAGCCTTTCAAATGTATCTTTTGAATACAGGTGCTGGCTACAGTTGCGTTTTTTGTAGCGTTGCTTGCTGAACTTGGCCCTATGCCTGCAGAAAATTAAATGTGTTGGCAGGTTAGCAAGAGGAAGAGTGTTCTTCTATTTGGGGTGCTCGGCACTTGTTCTGAGGCACTCTGGGCTTGCAGGAGAGAGAAATCCACCAAAATCAGGGCTAGCCAAGACGGCTCAGACAAATTGCCTTTTCTTTTCCCCCTCTGTATTAAATGTGAGGAGGCCTGAGAACTGTGCAAGGCATGGTCACTGGCAGGCTCAGGATACACAGTTGCCTTACCTGCACTTTGGGCTTTGTGTTTGTACCCATAATAAGGAGAACTTCTCCTTTATTTTCTCTTTTATGAGGCAGGTGTTTGACAGGGGATGTCAAAGTCATGGCTTCAGCCTTTTTCCAGGTGTGGAGGCCACAGTGGTATGTATACAGTGGGGATTGTAACATGTGCATGTGCTCATGCACGTAAGCACACCCTTTAGTGCACAGAAAAGACTAGAGGAATGCATGAAAAGGTCTCTGAATATATGACTGCTTTTGAGTTATTGCAGTATGAACATTGCCCCTTCTTCTAGGCTGTGTTTTACCCCCACCTTCACTTCTCTAGCTTGTCCTTTATTTGATTATTTTTCTGAGTCCCCCTCTTAATTTGTGAGGGTGGCTGAGCTGTCCTTTCCTGGGATTTCATTAATTAAAAATACCCTGCTGTCCAAATGTCTTGGGAGTTTCAGTCCTGTTTCAGAAAGTAAGGTAGGCACTTAGTATAAATCCCATTACAAATAAATGAGATTCAGAATTGCTCACTCATATTTTTTTTTTAAATGGAAATTTGGTGTCCTGCTAACATGTGTTTAAAAAAAAATCACTTTGTGTTACTTGAAACTGTGCTTAAAATAAAGCAGTTCTGTAAGATGCTGGTTACTAGCGTTCCTTGCATTGTATGATGGCTGACTTCTGAAGTGAGCAGAATTATATTATCTGGAGTTGAAACACTTCAGTCTCTCAAAATGTTTACAATAAAAATCTGATGCTGACAAGTATTGTGGAGTATATTTATTCTCTTGCTGTGGATTAAACAATTGATTCTGAAAGATTAAAATGCCCCACCTGCCTTCTTGCACACTTCTGTTTTGCCGTGTCAAACAATATAAAATGAATACTGCACTTCCCTCTATCTAATTGAATAATTTACTGTAAATAGCTGTCATTTACTTTAGAGCAGTAGGGGATCATTAGCCAAATGGATGTGAGTAAGTCATGCCTTTAATGCGTTAGAGGGGCCTAAAATGGAATCATCTAAATGGGACCATCAATACAGCATGCTGAATTAAGTCAGAGGCACTTAAAGCTTTAAGTCCTCTTTCTTGTAAATTACATGCTCCCTCGGCAGAAAGGTAATCAAGAACTTGCATAAAATATGGCATCTTTGTTTCAAAGCTTTTTATTTTTAATGAATAAAATAGTACAATTTAGATGACATGATTGGTAGGTATAACTCTGTTTTGGATTTCCCTCATTTTAATTACCTCCCTTCCTTCCTGATTGAAGTCGTCTTGCCTGCACGCAGCTACTTGTGCTGACTAATATTGGCTCTATTCTGTAAATAAGTAAGATGAGCAGGTAATAAAATATCTTTTCTTGACTTTTATGGGTATACGACTTGATAATTGTTTGCAGAAGTTGGTATTTTGTATATGTAATTTTAGAAAGGTCCCAGTCAATCTTCGCTCCTTAATGTACAATATGTTTTTGGATTATTTCACCACTGAAGGCAGTGGCAGGGCTGTTGGGTGCTTTATGTCTGTCTTCCTCATTGACTCCCCCTGGCCCCATCTAGTTCTCCCATGCAGTTCCCTGTTATCCTGGAAAAGGTCAGTTTTCAGTTAAAGTCAGAAGCCAAACTTTCAATGATGTCTTAGGAGGGGGATGCAATACAGGTACCAACTGTCTTGAGGTATAAGACTTGATACCAGTTTTAATTAATTGTAACTTTGGTAGCTTGTATTACCCATAAGAATGTTCTTTTTTGAAGTTTACTGTGGTCCCTTCAACCTCAATCATCCTGTGATTATGAGATACCAGCTTCTGAGTCACAATGACTTTGTGGGAACAAGTGGCACATGTTTTACCAAAAAAAATGCATTTACATTCTGAGTATTGACTTCGCTCTGTTTTGTTCTTCTGATCTCTTAGGGGTTCTAGGACATTAAGGTTTCTGACCTATTTTTTCCATGTTTATTCCCTATTGAATTCCCCTGTTAGTCATCTCCTGTCAGTGGTCAACCATTTCACTTTTTTCTTTTTAAAAACCTTTTTTTTTGTGCACTAGGCATTCCACTCCTACATGTATGAACTCTTCAATGCTTGGAATTAGATTTGGGCAGATATTTTAAAATCACCTTGAGGTTCAAGGGTTGTAAATAAACACCCCCAACACCCCCCCCTTCCCCCCCCATTATTGCAAACATAATCTGTCACTGCACTGAAGAGAGTAGAATAATTTGATACACCATTACTTCAGAAAATGGAGAGGTTAAACTTGCTGTGTAGCTGGGAGGAAGCTGGCTACAGACCTTGTTCTGGAAAGCAGGATGATTTCCTTATTTTCATTCCCTAGCTGTAACCACTGCCCTATGTTTCCTGTAACTGATTTTATTTTTTTTTTTACCCCTTCTTACTGAATTTTTTTTAAGGTAAATTCATCTTGTGCTTTGAAACTTTTCAGAATCTGCTTATGAACTGCTTTCAATTTTATTGGATGAGTCATGAGTCGAAAGCTCTGTCCTGTAGTTCCACCATGAGTAATGTTTAGCATTTTCTTGGGTTCTTTTTCAGGAGACTATTAAATTAAAAGAAGAATCTGGTTTTTTGATATCTTAATGGACAATTAGGTGGCTGGGTCTCAGAACTGATTTACATTTACCACTGCAGAAATTTAAATGTTTTCTTCCAACTTAAGGATGTCATTTTTTTTCCTTGCATGTACATGTTGCTGGTCATAGCTCTCCATCTTCAACTTTTTTATTTATTTATAGTGTTTGGGACTGCTGTTCAAGTATTGATTCTGCTTTTGGGGACAGGTTTTCACTGAGGTCTGTCCCCATGCACACAAACACCAAGTTACATATGTGACATTCAAGTCATGGTAATGAATGTAGAGTCATAGAATCATATAGGTTGGAAAAGACCTTTAAGAGCAAGTCCAAAGGCTAACTTAACACTGCCAGGTCCACCACTAAACCATGCCGCTAAGTGCCACATCTACCTGTAATTTAAATACCTCCAGGGGTGGTGACTCCACCACTTCCCTGGGCAGCCTGTTCCAGTGCTTGACAACCCTTTTGGTGAAGAAATTTTTCCTAATATCCAATCTAAACCTCCCCTGGCACAAGTTGAGACCATTTTGATGTAGATGGTATGTGGCTTCAGGAATGGTATTCTTCTACCTCAGCACTGACTGAGAGAGGTCATGAAGTCTGTCTGAAACATCTATGCCAAATCTTGCCCACATAATGTGTATCTAAACAAAAACTTGTATGTACAGTCTACTGCTGGCAGGGCAGGCTGTCTCCCTGACTGCTTGGGTAGCAGATGCTTCCTTCTCTCGGACGCCAAGGCATTAGCACATCAGTAGATGGGCATTGGCAATACCTAGTGAGTTATTTAACATGCCTGGCCCTCAGGTATTTACTGCTATAATGTAAGTGTAATTGGCACAGGCAGTTCTTTGGATCCAGCTGACGTAAAAGTTGTATTGTTGACAGTATCTTTAAGCTTAGGCATGCTGAAAATAATGAAAGCCATATTTGCAGGTGGAATATATGCTCTATCCCCATGAGGGGTTAGGGACATGTCTGTTTTCTTTCTGAGGCCAATTATTGGCTTCAGTTGCATTGGCAATATTGGGAGATAATGGGTATTTGGAGATAAGCAGAGTTTTCAAAGGCTGATCATGCAAAATAGACGTGTATGAAATTCTTAAATGTGAAATGCTCTCTGTAGAGGCAGTAGATGGAAAAATGCTGGTATTTTAATAGTGGAATGAGCTCTCCAGAGAGATTTGGAGTTTACTTGGCTACTCTTGTCCTGTTCTTGCAAATGGGAGATGGTCTGTTCCACAGCTCACATGTCACATGTAACAATGGAAACAAGCCTGAAGGCTGAAGTTCTCAGGGCAATGGGTCAGCTCTGTGACCTCTAAGTTTTAGTGCATTTTCACCTGAAATAGTGAACACCAGATTTCTGGGAATGGAAGTTCATAGAGAACTTTCACACTTAAAGATTTCCTTGGTCTTACCAGTCTCATGCCTGGAGGGTTAGTAGTGCACAGGCTTGCATTGGAAGGGAGTGAGGAGACTGCTTTCTGAACGTGAATCTAATGTGTATCTGTCTGACTTTCAGTGAAGTAGTAATGTGTGAATTATGTAGCATAGCCATAGATAACTCAAGGCTCAAGCCAAAATTGTATGGTTAAAAAAACAAGGTCACAGTTACATTTTCCTATGGGGAAGAAAAATAAAGTCTGGAATCTGAGCACTCCTAAGCCTAATGATTAGGAATTCATTGAATTTGGCTGCCAATACCAAAAGCTTAGCTCTAGGACATTTTACTTCCAACTATTTCTGGTGTATGTGTCTCTACTTGTCTCTACAAAATAATAAAATAATAATGATGATAATGAGAAATATTTATAAAAATATTACCTCTCTTTTGCAATGACACTTATACTGTTTAAAAGCTAATTCTTCTCTTCTTTCAATACCACTTTTTAGAAAATCATGAGAACAAATAATACAGCCATCCTGGAACAGACCGTGAGATAGTTCATCATGTACTCAAAATTTGCATGCCAGGTCCTTTGCATAATAGGTTACCGAACATCAGCTGAGGAACACGGCCAATTACTGTGTTTCAGCTGATAGATGTGAAGTTGCTGGACCCCAGTAACTTGCTGTGTATCTGGGAGTTACTAATGAGAAAGAAGATATGTAGGCTATAACTTGTATACCTTCCAAATTTGGGGCTTCACTATGTAAAAGTACTGTGACATGTAGGTAGTCACTTTTAAATCAAACTACACAGGTCCCTATTGAGCTACAATATATGTAGGAATGGTAACATGGAACACAGTTACGATGTGTATTACTCAAAATTGCTATAAGCCCATGGAGGATGTTGTGTTGACTCTACACCACAGATGGATTTTAAACAAAACTAAAAAATCCTAAAGGCCTAGCACAAAGCCTTCTTCGCTCTACACAAATGGTTTTTGTCCTTGTACTGAGTGTAAGTGGCAAGCCCTGAAGCTTGCTCTTTCCCATTTTCACCAAATCCTTAGTGATGCAAACTTTTCACTGATGGACACATTTCTGGAAAAGGGCATCCTGTTTTGTTCTGTCAGGATCAGTAATGTTATAAGCTCTCAGGTGTGGCACACTTCTTCATATGTACATCTATCAACATCCAAACTCGCTAACAAGCAGTGCTCCTCTCCTTGTGGTTCTTTCTATTGTTTTGTTGCCTGTGCTCTCCACTGTGGCCCTTCCATGCTAAAACTTCAGCCTATGAGCTGGGAGGGACGGGGGGAAACATAAAACCCCAAACAAACAAACCAACAACCCTCAAACAAAAAGAAAAGAAAAAAAAAAACCCAAACCACCCCCAACCACAAAATCCCACAAAAACCATGCTATTACATCAGATAATACCATCTGAACTTTTTTCACTTGCTGCCTTGAGCGCTGCAGCCAGAGGCTAAGGAGTGCTCTTATTACAAAGACTGAGCGCAGCACAGTGACTTGAAGTAGGTTTTGCACTGTCTGCTCCAAGCTGTTCCCAAGACATGACATGATCTCTGGTGTAAATCTCATCTAATGTGTACAAGCTGCAAAGTCCCCCTGAGCCTTTAGATTTGCTAGGGATTTCCAGGTGTGCTCTGGTTGGTTATGTTACACCTGCCCCTGAGGCACAAATATGTGAATGATCCTACGGAGCAGTTATGCCTCTGGTTTTGCTGGGGTTTCCCCATCTGTGTTGTTAAGGGTTTTTGGCTCCTTCATGTTATTTTGTGCAAAGGACAGAGGGAGGAGAAGACATCTGATGATTGAATGCTTTTTGGCAGTGGTTCAAAAATATAAATGCAGTATTTTCTTCTTAAAAAGAGAAAAAAACCTACTGCTGCTTTATTACTTGATCTTTATGTAGAATTATAATGACTAGGCAACACAGTTCTGCTGACGGGCTGTCTGGAGGTGTTAATTGGAGTTATTAAAGGAAAAAAGCAAGAAACAGAAAAAACACTGGAATGTTGTAGCTCAAATGTTCATATTTTGTGTATAGGTAATTTCACAAGCAATCTACTTTTTTTTCAGCTTGTAGGAAGAAGTGTGTGCTCATCTCCTGGATTTGTTGTTCCTAGAAAAGACATGCTTAAAGGTAGAGGCTGCAATTATCATGAAGATAGCCTAGTGGAGGAGAATCACTGTTCAGAGAGCTGGGATCCTTGAAAGTACACAGCTCAACCACTCTTGCTTTACACGCTCCTTGGTGTGTGTTGGTTCATCTCCCGTGCTTGTCGCTAAACTGGATCTCCTGTTCTTATATTCTGTTGAGATACTTTATTAGCAGGCAATAACTGACATCTCTTACTTATTTTCTTCCATTTTAACTTACCTATAGCTCTTTGTCCTTTCTTTTCCCCAATATGTAGAGAAAAGGGGAAAAAATTGTGATAAATTTCAATGATAGAGGTAACAAGTTTATTGGTAATTCAAATAGAGAAGTTGCTTAATGACTAGAGAGAGCTATTCCTCGCCTTCTGTGTTTCTGTTAACTTTTAGGTAAATGTGTGTTTATCTGTATCAGTCGAAAGCTGGTTTCAAGGTTTTTGGAGCTATGACAAAAAAAGCAACTGGATATTAACTCTGTAAAATGAAAAACTTGATGGCTGCTGGCAAATATTGTGAAAATACCACCACTGTTTACCATGTAATGCCTTGCGATACTTCCAATAAAGACTTGGGTAGTGTGGGCTGTAAGCTGAATTAATAATATTGTTTTGCTCATCTCTGTTAAAATGTCAGATTTTTTTTGTTCTTTAGAGGAATATCAATGTAAGTAAAGATGTCTTTTTTAGACTGCCTGTCTGACTAACTGGGATTGATATTAAGTAAGACAAAATCCTTTCATGACAGAAAATGGATTGTATACAGAGATGTGCAAAGGTGATACTGTCATCTTTCCTTGCAGCAAGTAACTGGCGTAGGTCCTTATTCTTTTCCCTTTGTTGAAGGTGTTAAAAACAAAGTTACTGTCTTATCTTTGTACTTATTTACAGTATTAGACCTTGGAATATTTGGTTTCAATTTGTACTTGTCTCATGTTTGACTTTATGGGTATGTAACTAATGGGTAAGTAACTTTATTTCTGTTTCTCTATTTTCTGCCTGGATAGGGAGATGATTTGCTTTAATCTCTTTTCATTTCAAGTGCCTTTTGGAATTTTTTGAAGTTTTTAGGGGGAATAATGAATCCTAGCTGTAATTTAATTACATCTAGAAGCCTCGTGTTAACAAATAAAAGAGCAATGTTCTGTAAGCATTTCTTCCGAGCAGTAGAGTCTACACTTGTACAGGCTTCTACAAGGTAAGGTGCAAAAATCTCCTCCTCTTTTTCTTTGTGCCCTACGCAATGGCTAGTTGAAATAAGTCCTTTTACTTCTGATCTCTCTCCACAAGGAGACTGGGAAGACACAAGGTCCCATCTCCTGTTAAGGAGACAAGATGAAATCCTTTGCATGTGGCTATGGTGCCGAGGGTAAATCAGACCAAAGCAGGGGAATTTCATTGAATTAATTTATTGCCAATCAACACAAAAATCTGACCTCTAATACAGATTTGGGGGAAGCATGGGGGAGCCCCCAGCCTGCCCTCAACCGCCCTTATTTTCAGGGGTATGTGGGAGGTTGAGGTGGTGCCGGCAGCAGTTTCCTCGTGGTCCCCTCAGGGTGGCTGCAGACACCTCCTCACCCCAGCCCGGAGGCCGCTGCCCTGGCGGTGTGCATGGTTTGGGCTGGCGCTGGGTTCTGCTGCTGGGCTTTTGCTCACCTCAGGGTTGGCTGGAGCTGGTTCCAACTGGTGGGCAGCAGCTGGGGGCTTCCTCACAGGCAGTGTGTGGGCCCTCAGGGCCATGCCTGTGAGGTACTGAATTTACAGCTGCTGGGCTCCGATTGCTGCTTTATGTCTACGCAGGGGGGATGAAATAAAAAAAAAAAATGGCAAGGGGGAGTTATTTTTTGGTCTGATGGCACCTGGGCATCTCTGAATAGAAAGATCTCTCACCACGTAAGGGCCATTGATGCAGGTGCTGCCACGGCCAAGGGCGATCCACAGTGAAGAGAGGTCTGCAACCAGAGAGTTAAAGCCTGTTTATCTGTTTCTCTTCAGAAGTACCTTCAAAACCAAAAGGCTGTAGCCAGGAACAGGGATGGCCCTTTTGTGAGTGTTTGAATCAAGACTTGTGTTGGTGCAGGTGATGTCAAACTGGCTGTTTGGTTTATTTTAAGAAGGGATGGGGAAAGCACTATGCAGTCTGTTGGAAAGCAAAGGAAGCGTAAATACAGGGGAGTTGTACGTCTCAGCATTTTATGGTAGCAAGCTGCATTAATACTGCTATGAGAACCAATAAACATTTTTATAAGGTGATTATTCTGCATCACGTAAAATATAAAATACAGCTCTGGAGTTCACCAACTTGCCACCTATTATTCAGTTCCTGAACCTCAAAAGCAAATTCTTTTCCAGTGAAACTGCCTTTAAAATGCTAATTGCTAGAAATGTGGCCACTAATCAGTTTGCTCCCATAATACTGCCATCTCTATAAATCGGTGTGCCTTTTCCAGAAGGGGAGATTTTAAAGACTTTTACTGATAAGATTAAAAAAAAAAGATGCCAACTAAGTGATTAGCCCAGTGGCTTTTTGCCCAAAATATTTTTGTGGGGGGGTGGATCTTAAAATCTGAGATGCCTTTCTCATCTCCTTGTTTTAAATATTTTCATAATGTAGTCCACAATGATGTAAACTCCATTTTTCTAGATATTTTATATTTAAACAGGAAAATTTGCTAAAGATGCATTGTAAGAAAACTCATGCCTTGGCAAAAGGACTGACTAGTACATGCGATGACGGATCTCTTCCATTCCTATGTATGCTTTGTCAAGGAGAAAGCTGGATTGCCTGGGTAACATGCGTATATGCTTCCTCTCCCAGTGCAATCAGATATTGTTGCATTGCTGATGTTCTACTTAGTGTGTTTCCATATGATCCACTTGCTAAAATAAATGGAATGAACAAGCCCATATGCCTTGCCTTAAAAGCAGAATTTTGCATTGTGGTGGTCACAAAGAAAAAATTGTGTGTGTTCCAGGAGGATATCCTGAAGGCTCTAAAACCAGAAAGTTGAATGAAGGAATCAAACTCTGTATGCAGATGAATGAGACCATGTCTTAAGGAACTGGCGTCAGATTTCTACACCCGCCCCCACCCCCACCTTGGTATTTGTAGTTGGCAATGTTGCACTTCTTGTGCTGTCTTAATATCTACAAAATAATGTTCCTTGACTATAATTTTCAGGAAGATCTATTTGAACTGAGATAGATCTTTTGATCTTTTTCTGCCTCTCCTGCCCCCCCCCCCCCCCCCCCCCCCCCCCCCATATTTCTAAGGTATAGCTGGGTACAGTAAGGCTGAGATGAGAAAAATCCAGAACAGAGAAGTAGTACCTCAGACTTCAGTTTACATTAATAGCTATATTAGATAGATGTACACACACACCTCCATACTCTTTTTAATATGCACATATATATTACAATACATATATTATAAATATTTATAACATAATTATAAAATTATAAGACTATTTTAAGAATAATTCAATATATTGTATTTGAATGTTATAGAAATATATACTATATTATACAATATATATTATATATATGTTTTAATATATGTATTCAAGGGCAGGTTGGATGAGGTATTGAACAATCTGACCTAGTGGAAGTTGTTCTCCCCTATGGCAGGGGGGTTGAAACTAGATGATCTTTCAGGTCCCTTCCAACACAAGCCGTTTTATGATCCTGTGATATATAAAATGCAATATTGTCAAAGGTAGAGACTTTTTAAAAATGAAATCCTCTCTCTTCAGAAAATAGAAAGAAAAGATGGGAAGAAATAGTCATTGAAAATAAAACCCTGTGTGAGTGAAAATTGATTTATTTTTCAGATTGCACTTGTAGTGTAAGGCATAAAGTACTCAGCAGTGCTTTGCCTTTGACTATTGGCTGTGCAAAAGCAGATACCATGAAAGAATGCTGCAGTTAGCTCCTCTTCCCGTGTCTCCCTCTTCGAGTTTTAATTTTGCATTCTAGGGGTGTGGTACATACATTTGTTTATATGTTCCCATGCTAATACAAACCATATTTAATGCATCATTTGAAGGACTCTTCATTATTTCTTGCTCCTGGCTTTATGGCTTCTTAGATTTGTGACACCCAGCTTAATTCTGAGTTGGATCTTACTATTTTAATTAATTCATGTCTATATAAGCCTGTTATAATGCAAAATGACAACAGGATCCTGAGTCCTCAAATGGTTAGTGTGAAAAACTGATGGACCGGATGTGTTGCTGAAGGACAGAGTGTATGTATTTACTTTCTGACCTATCACATAAATGCTGTCAGAATTTTGCTCTTAATTTGATTTGTGGCATTCCATTAACAGTTATTCTGTGTACCAGGAGAATAATAACTAATGATTCCCAGACTCCCAGAATTGTAAAACAAGGACAGGCACTGTTTGGCAGAACAGAAATCGTACTTTACTACAGACAGGAACTGTTCATATTAATCAAATGATATCTAGTCTAAAATGACTTTTAGCTAATGACTTCTTATTCTGAGGTTAACCATATTACTTATAGTTAACATGCTCTTCTAATTCTGATGATTATTAATAATCAAAGGCTAGACGTGTGGATTTCTGTCTTTTAGAAAGAGAAATGATGCTCTTTGACCTTATTTTAAGATGTTCTTAGTGTTGAAATTATGGTGTTAGGGGTTAGAAGTGGAGTGGCCAAAGTTCATGGATTTGCCTTTTGATTTAAGCCTCTACAAGGGTGGACATGTGTGTAGTGAATGAGCTCAAAAATGTGAATTTAATTGTGTGAGTTTCAGGGTTTAATTATTCAGGACATCATTTTGTGATGGAGAACTTCCTTAGGGTCATCAGTAGTAGGAATAAATGAGTCACACTTATTTTACCTTGAATATGTGCTGTTACTGTGATACTTTTGGACATGGACGTGTTTCCAACAGAATATCTGACTGCTAAAATACTTCTAATTTCTAGCTTGCTAAATATAAGCAAACATGCTGAATGATGGAGAAGAAATTTAGGTCGGGTGATTTTACAAGATACAATTTGTTTTCCTAGCAGAAATAACATCTTTTGTAGGATGCTAAAAAGCCATGTTGCACTGTAGAAGATACTCTCCAATGCTAAACAGACTTCAGCAAGAGGAAGCTCCCAGCAGGGAGTTCCTGTGAGGCAGGAGTTATCCACTGATGTGGAACCGGTGGTTTGACAGCTCCCAGCTGCACCACTGTGCTAATGAGGCATTGCACAGGTTTCACAGGTGCTGTAAAGCCTGGTGTAAATTAGGATGAGAGGACTCCTCCTTTAGCTTACAGGTGGGCTAGTTTGAAATGGTGTTTTAGCTTTTTTTTTTTCATATTCCATGTAGGTCACGTCCTCTGCTGACACTGCTTTTCCTCTGAGCAATGCTGACGTGCTGTTTCAGGTGTGATGCTTTGTTTTCTTTTTGTGTAGTAGTTCTCTGAAAGAAGGTTTTGGCTGACTGTCTTCAATGGGAATGAAATGTGGTTTGTGGTCTGCTTATCTACATCTGTCCAGTAAACACAAGGAAATAACATCTTACTATCTAATTCAGTGTTGACATGACAAAGAGAAAGATGAAAGACACAAGGAGAGTCTGCTGCCTTGAATATGTTTAATTCCCCATTTGCACACTGCTATCTACCCAAAGAATTAACCTGATTGTAAGTAATTATTTATAATTGTGATACAAGTCTATCTGCAGACGTTTATGTAAAATCCTATGTATTAAACAATTGGTATTAAAATTGTTATTCTTGGACTATTATATTATTTCAGTATAAGCATGTCTCAGGCTCGTGCCAAAGCGAGCAGTACTGTGAACTACAAGTAGTGTTATTTTTTTAATGCAAGTTTACTTAAACAGCATCTCTGACCACCTGAGGGCCTGATCAGTGGCCACTGAAGCCAGTGGAAAAAAACATTAGCCCTCTCCTGCACAACTCTGTTAATGTTGCCTATTTGTATGTGTATACTTAATAAATGTGAGTGTGTGTATACATGCATAACACATACACAAAAAGTGTGTGTGTGTATATATATGTTTCGATGAAACCTAAGTCAGAGGGCTGTCTTTTAAATGGTCATTAGGAGGAAGGTGTCTGACTTCAGGCACTGTTTCAGATCTGTAGCCCTGCTTGCTGCCACACTGCCTCCACCACCTGTGAGGAAGCAGCTAGCGGGAAGGGTTAAGTAGTATATGGGCATATGCTTACAGTTTGTGTATCCGTGAGGCATGCACATGAGTGCACACACACTTGTTTTAGTTGCGTATAGCCATTGTGTGAAAGCTGTTGAACTTCTTGATGCCTCTGCAGGGAGATTCAGACAGAGGTTGCAGCAGAGGCTGTGCATGTTGCCCTACCCTTTTTCAGTCCCTCAAAGAAAAAGCCTTGGAGGGGTTTTCATGACGTATTGCTCTCATGTGTGTTTCTGTGAGTAACAGCGTGTCTCTGTTCTTCCATGTCTGTTGTCCTGTATTTGCCAGCATAAAGAAGCCTTTGATCCCAAGTAGGATGTTTTTTGTAGAAGACGAAAAATTTTATACTCAAAGTTTCTTGCTTTGACTTGATGTGATATTTAAGCAGTCATCTACATGGTCAGCTCTAGTAGGACACCTTCCTTTTAGGAATGCTGACTAAAGCTCCACTTGTTGTGGCCTTTAATAAAAAGCACCATCAACTAAATAGAAGGATTCATCAGTCCTGTCATGGTCTTTACTAGGAATTACAGTGGTCTTGGCCTTACCCGTAAAGGTGAATAAGAACACTGAAAATTGAACATCTGGCATTGAGCACCACAATTGTCCAGCACATGGAGGAGCAATTCTGAGCAGGACCGGAAACCTGTGCCATATCAGGCACTGGGCCTTTAACCTCTCTTGTAGTCATGAGTTTAGGTGGTCTTGTGTGTTACTTTACTGTCCTTGGGGGTATAGCTGGTCCTCTGGCAGACTGCCAGGTGCTTGGGAAGAGCATTTCTTTGTCATCAACATTAATTTGGGCTTAAAGATTTGAGCTAATATCTAATCATGGTCTTGAGACAGACTGTTTGGTTAAGATATCGGTGTGGCATTTTGTTATTGTTCCTGGAGCATAAGTGACCTCTAAGTAGGAGTTGATCATGTTTTTAAAGGCTCTCAGCCATAATATAAATGTGTGTTTTGCGGGAATACAGCGTATAAAAAGCTGCATTTTTGTCAGGTTTCTAATTTATAGAGAACAATGACATGCAATAATCTAATTTATGTCTGTGTACATTGTGCCACCAATCACAAGTAATGGAGTATGAGCAGATGCTTTGATTTGTATGTGTAGAAATTGTTAGTGGGCTGAGTTAATGGTGAAATAGCTTTAGCTTGCCAGAGGAAAGCTGTTGATCTTGTGGTAATAGCATAAGAAGGTAAATCCTGTGCCTGAGGCTGATCAGAAGGAGACAGCTTATGTCCATAAGTCTGTACTTCTGCAGACTGAGAGACTATTTTCTCGGTCCTTTACATGATAGGATTTAGAAGAGAAAGCTTAATCTTGTCTATTAAGACTTTATGTAGGCATGTTCATCTTTGATTAAGGGTATCTTCTCAAATGAAGATAGTGATAATTGGCTATTTCAACTAAATCTGATTATTTAATTATTTGTATTTGGTAATGTTAAATTTCTTTGACATAGAAACAGAAAAGTTCCACTAGTAAAAAGAAATTACAATCGCTGATTTATTCCAGTTGTTAGTAAAGTCTGTGCATCATATGCTAAATGCTTTAAAGAAAAAAAGTAAGCTTGCTTTTCAAATCTTTGTGTGTTTTGGGAGCAGGAGGATACATACTAATATTTTCATACTTGGGCATATGAACTTTCAGGCACAGTCTATCAAATATCTGATACTTGCAATCTTTTTAAATCAGAGAAATCAATAACACTTAAACTGCCTATTTTTAATTTTATTTTTTTTAAACAGGGTCTTATATTTCTATATTTCAATATACTACTTTATTAGACGCGTAGACTAAGAAGATTAAGTTGTGGGTTTTTTCGTTTGTTTGGGTTTTTTTCCTCCAGGAAAACTTGGGGGGTGGAGAGGAACACAGGACAACACCATTACCAAAGCAATCTGGTGCTTAAAGTGCACAGAGCATGTGAATGCATTACTCTGGTTGTAATACTTTTAGGTACTCCAGACAATGTTTGTGGGATCTTGGAAAAATGACAAGGGCATGCATTAGCAATGAGATCAGTTTGCTAGGAAAGATGCTGAAGACCACTCTGTGTCAATTAAGAGCAATTTGGAGTGGCAAATATCTTAAATGCTGGCTGACTCAGCTTGCAGAATGTAGCCAATAGCCAAATGGCACAATTTCACAAGTAGCTAAATTAAAAACATTCTGCCTCCACTGGTGGCACAAACAGCATTAATTTCCTGTGTAAAGTATTTTCTCCAAGAGTGAGATCCATTGATCCCAGGTTTTACTTCACATCCATGAAAGCATCGTTTCCTCACTGTTCCTGCCTCCTCCTCCAAATTCATTCATCTCCTCCTTGTTCTTCTTGAGTCATGGATTAATCTTTTCCTTCAAGTATTTTGTGTTAGTTCTTCCTCTAGCCATATGGGTGCATGGGAATGACTTCACCTTTTCTGGTAGAATAAATCCTCTCTGGCTTTTGTTGAGAATATGCATTGATCTACGGTGGTAGTGCCCTAATGTAAGATGGGCTAATAGGAAGAGAGAGGGAGACAGCACCTGTCCTTTTTGTGAAAATGAGGAGGCTCTTTCTCTCCTTTTTCTCTTGCCTCTTTCTAGTACAATAGTGTTTGGATGCATCTCTTGGCCACCAGGTATAAAGGAAAAACATGGAGGAAAAAGATGGGTACAGCATTTCAAACTGATAGAAAAATGAAATCATTTAATGTGGAAGGATCCAACACTTCAGTAATTTAGACATCAAGGGCCTTTCTGTAAATGTTGTACTAAATGATCCTGAAATCATACCAGAACACAGTTGCTTTCTCTTGCAATATTTCTCACAATCATACTAAATTGATTTCCTCTAGAGTTCAAAATAAATGCGGCTGAATAATAACTCAATATTAACTCAGAAATGTTCAACCCAGATGGCTCTGACCTGTGCAGTAGTCCAGGAACTTCAGGAATATGAAAGCCCTGTGTTGCTTATGCCTTGGTTATCTGCTGGAGTTGTGTGGTAGCCTGAGGAAAAGAAGCCTTTTGAATTGTTTTTGATGAGTTAGCTTCACAAATCAGTAGCAGAATGTTATGTCACCCTGGACTGAAAAGGCCTGTGTTTCCCTGGGCTTACTAAATGTCTGTTTCTTTCCTTTCTAGATTCCAGCCTATGGAGAAGTGCACATAAAGATAGGATAAATATGGCTTTTAAGGGTGAGGACCATTTAGATTCCCTTCCGTTACCTGTTCAGCGGTAAGTGGTGCCCTCTGTCATCCAGACTTGAGTGATTAAAAGCCTCTAAGGCTGCAGCTGCACTTTCCTTTGAGGATCCAAAGATACTTAAAAAGCCATTTTAAACTCAGTTTTAGGTGATGTTCATCCAAAATATTGAAAATTAATGTGGAAATCTGGGATGCATTTCTCAAGGCATTTCCAAATTTGTACACCTGCAATCTGGTAAATTATGACAGTGAATACGCAGTCATCATTTTAAATGGATGAACATGTTTGCAGTAGAGGTATGACTGTATTTACTGGATCAATTCTTTGTCATGATGGAAATCACTGGAACTCTCTACACTCTGTGAAGATGGCTGAAAATTATAAATATAAATTTCTTTAACCTGGTTGATTTTCATATCAGGTAATGATATGAAGTTTATAGTATAATCTCTGCAGTCTGTGGTGTCCTGGTGGGACTGGAGACATTGGTGATTCTACCAATCAACAGGTTTTTAAAATCTGGCCATTGGTTGGCATCTGCATAGTATAGTTTCACTCCTAGCACAACAGAGATTCCATGAAAAGAAAAAAATGAATAATGAATGCAATAACCTTCTGTATTGTCATTGAACTGTAGTCTTGATATGTGGTATAATTGACTTTTTTTTTGGGGGGGGGGGGGGGGGGGGGAAGGGGGCGGCAGGGCTGCTAAATGCAGGAATAAAATCAGAAATAAAAAAGTTTAGAATTTCAGTCTTCCTCCTAGTCATCTTTCTTCAGGTCAGATTGTAAGTCTTTATTGTAGTCAACTCGTTGCCGACATGCAATCTCAGAATCTGATGCTTTTCTTCATCAGGAATTTGATATTCCTCTACCTTTCCCTACCTGAGTCTTCCAGCAGATGCTTTGATAATCCATTAAGCTCACAGTCACAGTAAGACCATATGAGTAT
The DNA here is from genome assembly GCF_963921805.1 of Phalacrocorax carbo. Taxonomy (NCBI): domain Eukaryota; kingdom Metazoa; phylum Chordata; class Aves; order Suliformes; family Phalacrocoracidae; genus Phalacrocorax; species Phalacrocorax carbo. The sequence continues at coordinate 57,550,924 of NC_087517.1, read as the reverse complement.
ATTGTCTTCTGGAAGAAATGTTATGTGGAAGAACGTAGTCTGGAGATTCCAGGTGCTGTGGTAACTGGTACTATTCGTTCAATCCTAGCCAAAACTTACTTTGGAAATCAGTAAGCCCTTGAAGCGCTGAATAGCCAAGGTGAACAAAGCCATGCTGCCTTACATTGACTCTGCACTGCAATGTATCTTAGCACAGGTCATCTGGAGAAGTCCCATATAGCAAACACTATATTTTGGCAAACTCCTTGGATCAGCAGGGCAATTCTATGTAGTGAAATTTCAAAATAAATACATACTTTCCCCTACCCCCAAGTAAATATGAAGCTCTTATTTTCTATGCTTATTTTGAAAGATAATCCTTTTTCCGTTTGAAGGTTGTTTCAGAGAAAGCCCGTGTAACAAGATGGGCAGACTGAAGTTGTCAGTGTCAGACAGGAGAAGGCACAGGGAAGGCTGGAATTGAAAATGATGAAATGTGTTTTTACCCTAAGAATTTTGCAGAAAGAACACGCTGTATGGACTAGATCAATAAAGCCCAGGAATCGTACAAAATGCTTTTCTCTGGGTGAGAGAAAGGAGTGATATGGATCTTACAGGCAATTTAAAAGGATTAAGTCAGGTTTTAAGACAACTAAGAAGATTCAAGGACTAGTTATTATTTATTGTTCCTGTAAGCAAGCCTAGGTTGTATGCCTGCCTCAGGATTCCAGTTCATGCTTCTGCTTTTTGTGAGAGGCACTTGAATTAACTTAAAGGCATGCACTGTTTTGTCCTGACAGAGGGAAAAGGTAACACAAATCCAACTGGGGTTAGTCCAGTGTGGTGTCACAACCATGCTTTTCTTCATTTTTAAGTCAGAATCTTTCAGAAGTAAAAAGAGACACATCCCCAAGCAATAATATCTGTCTCCATAGGAAAAGTGTGCCATATGAATTACAAACTGATTCCAGGTGTTTCCACAGCAGACATTAAAGTCAACTGTTATCTTGGCTGTAGAAGGAATTTAGTATTGGGGCCTTAAACCAGGTCTCTGTGCTGCATTAATTGTTGTTTACACTCTTCTCTTTCCTCAGATTTTGTAGGAAATCGCAGCTTGTTTTGGAAAGCCTCTGGAGTGTTGAGTCACTATGCTAGTGGTTTTCTAACATACTGTCGGACCTACTTTCTCTAATAGACATCTAGACTGCTATGAATACAGTATTTAAAACTATGCAGTATCCTGAGAAAATAAAAAAACAAATTATTGTTACAGAAACTTTATTTTCTGTTTCAGTGAGTTAGGAACTTAGTTAGTGATAGTTTTGTCTCGTAGGAGAGAAAACAGTTGGAAATAGTTTTTGGAGAGTAACTAGATAAATTATTTTTAAAAGTGATCTGTCAGTAGTCCTATGTAGAGCACTTTACAAACCATAAAAAGTAATCTATTGCCATCAGTGACGGCCAGTTCCCTATAGCATGTGAAGTATGTGTGTATATCTTAGAGATGTGCATATCCCTGTTCTGCAGCAGAGTTATTTTAACGTAGCTTTTGAAAATTGTTGTGACTCTCCTTGCATCTTTCTATTGGTATTGTTTATCCATACTTCTGGCAAGTTTTTCCAGATGGGAAAACCAATGGAAGAGAAGCTGTCTTTCTCTTCTGTCCCTCCCTCCATCTCCTGTGTAATGGAAGCTCATTGGCCTTTTTGTTTTCATTAACTTGGAATTGTAGTTTACCCAGTTTTTTTTTTTCCACTGTAGTCATGGTTTCTTGTACTTTTCACATTGGATAGTAAATTGAACTTAACATCTGGAGTGCTGAATCTGAAATCATCCATCTAAAGAAAATGTACTCCTAACAAGAGTTGAAATAGGACACTGGTTTTTCTTGTCAGATTATACATTCAGTTCAGTGTTGCAATTGTGAGAAATACAGTATGATTACACATTATTTTTAAAAGGAATAAAGGAAGTTCTTTTATGGAGAGTAGGTAAAACACCACCACCACCACCACAAGCCCAAACAAAGCCAAAAGCAAATAAACAAAAACAAAACACCAAACTGAAAACCCCTTTATCTTGCTGAAAGATGTTGAAATTTGGGTTATGCATCTTGGAGGTTCTCTTGAAAATGAAGTGGAGGTGGGGACAGAGAAAATTTGTCTTCCTGATCCTCAGAAATGCCATACTGCTGGACTGCTTAATACATTGTCTAAACATCCTTACAGCTTAACCAAAAAAAAAATTATACTGGAGGTTTATAATTTCAACAAACAAAGGACAATGCTGATTATTTAAAGGTTTTGTTTGTTTGTTTATAAAAGGTGAATACTTTGAGTATGAGGACCAGGAAGATAAACCTAATAGGTGTCTATATTTAGTTATGTTTTTATACTATTTTGTTGTTTTCTGGTGGAAGTTTACATTGTCACTGGAATATAGATGAGAATTTTTATCGCTGCTTCAGATGAAGGAGACGAGGCAGAGAAAGGAGACAAGCTTTTCAAATCTAGGTGCTTGTGGTTAAGTCCTTTGTAACATTTCATCTCTCAAAATCACTTCCTTCTTTTGCACCCCAAAGCTGGAAAAGCTTGCCTCGAGACACTTCTGTGGCAGAGCCATAAATAGAATCCAGGTTTCCTGTCTCCCAGTTCTTAACCAAAGGACGGTCCTTCCTCCTTTTGTTACTTTCTTCCTTTTTTTGTGGAACTAAAGATCTGAGTCCTATGAAAGAACAATATGAACGAGATCACGCCATGCATATTTATAGCCTTGCATTGCTCTTTCAAATGTACTATATATCTGCAGGTGTCTTGGTAACTCCTCTAGAGAATCTGCTTAGGTGTCCTGTTACATAAAATAAGATTAATGTGTCTTTTGTTATTAAGAATATCAGTGTTAGAGTATCTATTACTTCTTAAGAAATCTGAATTTCTTCCAGTATGCCTTTTGGGGATTTTATTTTTTTTAGCCTACTTGTTTGTTGTAAGTTGTTTATTTCTCGTAGTGCTATTTTTGTATTTCTGCATGGTAGGTAATGTGGTAGCTGGAGACCGGCTCAGTGTGTGTGTGTGCTCTCTCTGGTGAAAGGAACTGTATAAGCCCTAGTGACTACATCTGATCCGTACACTATGTAAGATATGATGGAAATTACTGAACAAAGGACCTTCATAAAAGAACTTAAAAAAATCCTGTTATAGGCACAAATTTACAATGGAAGCAAGAACATAATTAATGTAAGAAAAGCATGCCTTTTAAGTCCAGGTAGAATAGTAATCATCTTGCCCCAGACTCGAGTTTACTGAAATAAATGGAGTATTTAAAAAACAAACAAACAAAAAACCAAAAAAATCCAAACCCAGGACCTGGTATTTACCAGTGCCATAGACAAAAATCAGTGTGTTCTTTAAGTTCAAATTTGAAACCTTCCTAATAATTTGTGCTGAGGAATGTGCTTCTGTAACATGCAGAAAGAGCAGGGCTTTAGAAGGGTCTGTGTGAGAAGCCTGCGTACAGCTGAGATAGCAGAATAGCAACAGACCTATTGTAAGGCCCACACCATGATAGCCCTTGAGTTAACAGTAGCTTAAGGTACTGAGGGTTAAAGTGGAGGAGACACCAAATTTCACAGTACAAAAACTTGACTTCAGCTTTGGCTTGGTTATGAGAAAAAATATTGTTCTGTGTTTCCTTTTCTGACTATGTGTAAAGACAGATGAAATTGATATTTGGAAATTTATAATGTGTTTGCTTAGTTCCAGAGGAATGGGCGATGACTTGGAGGGGGTACGGTTACAGTGAGGACTTGTAGTGAAAGAAGAGAGGAATTTGTTGATTAGGTCCAAAATCCAAGGGCAATACTGAAGAATTTAAGGAATCTGCAGTGAGAGAAAAAGCAAAACTTTATTTTTTCAGCAGATGATATGAACTGGAAAACCATCTCATTGCAGACTGCAGAAAATTCTGGATGAATTGCCACGCAGAGATGACAGGCTAGAGAGGTGGGCCCATGTGAACATCATGAAGCTCAACAAGGCCAAGTGCACAGGTCTTGCTCCTGGGTTGGGGCAATAGGCTGGGCAATAGTTGGATGGAGAGCAGCCCTGCAGAGAAGGACTTGGGGGTATTGGTGGATGAAAAACTGAATATAAGTCATCAATAGGCGCTCACAGCCCAGAAAGCAAACAGTACGCTGGGCTGCATCAAAAAAAGTGTGGCCAGCAGATTAAGGGAGGTGATTCTGCCCCTCTGCTCTGGTGAGACCCCACCTGGAGTGCTGCATCCAGCTCTGGGGCCCCCAGCATAAGAAAGACATGGACCTGCTTGAGCAGGTCCGGGGTGGGGTGGGCCGGGCCATCAAGATGATCAGGGGGCTGGAGCACCTCTCCTATGAAGACAGGCTGAGAGAATTGGGGTTGTTTAGCCTGGAGAACAAAAGGCTTTGGGGAGACCCAATTGTGGCCTTTCAGTACTTAAAAGAGGGCCTAGAGGAAAGATGGTGCCGTGGTTCAGCCTCAGTTGGCAATTAAACACCACGCAGCTGCTTGCTTACTCCCCGCCACCCCTGTGGGACAGGGGAGAGAATCGGAAGAGCAAAAGCACAAAAAAACCCTACTTGTGGGTTGAGATAAGAGCAGTTTAAAAATTACAGTAAAATAATAATAATGGTTATGATAATAACAATAATGATAATATAATAAAATGGAAAAGGAAAAAAGGGAAAAAACCAGAAACACAAACAATACAACAGCTCCCCACCTGCTGACCAACGCTGCCCGTCCCTGAGCCAGCCAGCTCCTCCCAGTTAACATACTGGGCATGATGTTACATGATACGGAATATCCCTTTAGTCAGTTTGAATCCGCTCTCTTAGCTGTGCCCCCTCCCTTCCCGGCTGCTTGTGCACCCGGCAGAGCATGGGAAGCTACAAAAGTCCTGGACTAGTACAAGCACCACCCAGCAACAACCAAAACATTGGTGTGTTATCAACATTGTTTTCATACTAAGTCCAAAGCACAGCACTACGCCTGCTACCGTGAAGAGAATTAACTCTATCCCAGCTAAAAACGTGACAGATGGGGTCAAGATTTTTAATAGGGCCTGTAGTGATAGGACAGAAGGTAATGGTTTTAAACTGAAAGAGGGTGGATTCAGACTAGATAGAAGGAAGAAATGTTTTACGATGAGTGTGATGAAACACTGGACCAGGTTGCCCAGAGAAGCTGTGGATGTCCCATCCCTGGAAGTGTTCAAGGCCAGGTTGGCTGGGGCTTTGAGCGACCTGATCTATTGGAAGGTGTCCTTGCCCATGGCAGGGGGGTTGAACTAGATGATCTTTCAGGTCCCTTCCAACCTATGATTCTATCTGTCTACGATTCTGTGAATTGTTCAAAATTACTTACAGGTTTTCAGTAACCAAACAGAAAGTAAGCACTTCTAATCCTACCTCCAGAGCTCTAGGACCAATGCCTTCCACCCATGAATTGCTGGACACCATGTTGTCTTTCACAACCCTGCTAAGTACTTTGTCCCTTGACCAAGGGGGAAAGAGGTATTGATTGAAATGATAAACCTTTGTGAAACTGGAAGGAAAAAATAACTGTTTATTTCTGGGATTGATATTTTGACAGATAATGTTTATCAAAAGTTGAAAGTTGAGACTTGAAGTAAAAGCAAGAGACGTTGAGAATTTTTATACTGCAGAAACTGCGTTGATTCTCCTTATTTCTCTGCCAAATCAGGATGACAACCATGCAGAACTTTATGGAACATATGGACACATGAGATGAAAAATATGGGCGTTTACGATGGAGGGGTTTTTTTTGTAATGGAAATTGCATTTCTCATACAAAAAAACCCCCAACACTCGACAAAATATTCCTACTAAAGGAAGATGTGTTAAAAAAAAAAAAATCTTTGTAAAGCAAGATGCATTTCTACCTGTTCAAGAACTGAATTATTTCAAGGACTATTCACATCAGGTTTTACTTCTAGAGTTTTATGTGGCCTGTGTACAGCTGAGAAGAGATGTTTTGAGAAAACAGAGTTAGAGGTATAAGAAATATGAAGAGCTCTTCAACATGTTTACTATTATGTTCAGATATTCTTAAAAAATAGAAGCCTGAAGAGGGCTGTCAGGAAAAGAATGGATCCTCCTGTTGGGTTTCTGTCCCTAGAGGGTCTAAAATTTCACAGCTACTGGGTGGTTTAGTCCTCAGAATCAAAGGCAGGGAAATTTATGTTATCCAGTCATAAAAAGTGAGTCTTGGCCAAAATTGCACATGTTCCTTTTTATTCATTGAGCCAACGATCTCTTGCTCATCGTATTCTGTAGGTGGTGAGAATCTGTAAGCTTTGATGCTGTCTTTTCATCTGGCCTTAAATTCAGGTTAAGTTCTGATTTGGCTGAATTTTGGGCAGCAAGTCATTTGGTTGTATGTCAGTTTATTGAAACAGTTCCTGTTTGGTTATCTCCCCGTTTTCCAAGATATGAATCCCTCAAGTGAATGATTCCTAGGGGTGTGACTTCTGTGAATTAACCTGATTAAAGGTTATTTGCTTTCATCTCATACTGATCTATTATTTTTTTAACCATCTCAGTTCTTGTTACCTTTCTACTTTATATCTGTGTGGCTTCTGCACTTCGTTACTGTTTCTGTTGTTAGTGCCTGTCCTCACAAGATTTGCCTTACTTTTTCTTTTTTTATAACACCTTGACTCTGCAAGAATTAGCAATCCATTTGTAACTACGCACAACTCTAAGACTGTGCTCAAGTTCATAATCATAAAATCATGTTTAAGTACAAGTGCTTTAAATGCTTTGTCTAATCTGTGATTCTCTATGTCCTTATACTGTTTAGACATCTTCTATAAGTGCTGAATTCTTTGTATTTCATGGTTTCCCACAATGTCTGCTGCTGGTAATCAAGGGCTTGTTCTGTATTTCTGGCTTTTCCCACCTACGTCTGCAAACTGAACTTCCTGTCTGACAAACACTCCGTGCAAACTAGAAAACAACATTTTTACTTCCTGTTTCTATTTTACAGGCTACTTACTGTGCATAGATCTTGCCCTGCTAATTTGAATCCTATGTTCCCTATAATCAGGGTTTTTTGGGTGATATCAGGAACTTGTGTGTTGTGGCTCTTTAAAGCAGTCAGATAAAGAGTGTAAGAAACTCTAGAGAAAAAAATGCACGTTATCTGTAATACAAGCGCTAGAGCTGAAGATTTTCAGAGTTCAAAGTTCAGTGTGTTTACATGGCTCTATGAATTGCTGCTCTATGAATTTTTAAAAACCATTCAAGGATGGAATGCTTGCTGGGAAATTGAAAATATTTTTTGAAAAACCTCTTTTTTTTGCAGTAAGCTGTAGGAATAGAGTACTCCAGAAGAAAGGAAAGTGCTCTGCCAATAACACAATAAAGTTATCTTCTGGTGACACGGAATAAATTCGGTTATTGCATAGCTCAAGGCACTAATGATGCCTCATTTAATGACCTTGCATTCTTCTCATTTCACTCAGTTACAATAACAATTAACAATTGTTATTGTACAATTGTTACAATTAACAATGTAACAATTCAGCAAAGAATTTTATAGCTTCAGAGGGAGCTTAACTTACTATGAAGTATTTCTGATTTTAGTGATTCATATTCCACCTGTAACCAAACTGAAAGCTGGGTTGTTTGTGGGGGTTTTGATAGTGGTAGTTAAAACGGATTTGTGTATCCATATGGTCCTTCTGGGAAGGATTTTCTGAGATGCCATCTGACTGGATCCAAAGGATGATGTTAGTAAAGTAGCAACTATTGATTTGCTGTCATTTGGTGGCATTCATAAGGAATATGAACTCAAAAGATTTTTATTTTTTTCTTTGAATCCCTGGGTAAAATATCTCTGTTCTTATATTCAGGATGTTAAAATGTAGGTCAGCAGTTTAGCTCACAGGCAGTAAAAATAATTGCATTTCACTTGTACTTTATGCATTTTTGGGGTGTGAAAGTGTGCCAGAATGCAAGATTTTTCCTAACCTTTTCATTCTGATAGTTTTATCACTATATCTTTATATTCAGTTGTATAGCATGCTGTAGAAACTTATTATATTACTTCCCAGAGCTGTGCTGTAAAATATTTTATGTTGAACTGTAGAACTCACAGATGAATTTTAGCTTTTAACCTGAAGGAAATTTGAGTTTGTCCATTATAATAATTGTGAAGTTATGGTGACTTTAAAATATGAATAAATTGATGAATTTAAACAATCTGTTCAACTGGCCTCACTAGACCTTTTTTCATTGAAGTTGGTATTTCATATTTCCAGCTTGCTGTTAGTTGGGAAATATTTTAAATTACCAAGCACCATCTTTCATCCTTAGAGATAGTTAAGAATTTATCCTGAATCCCTCTTGTCAGGGTCAGTCGCATGTTTCATAGTATGTGGTACACAAGCACCACAAAAAGGTCAAGCTATTGCTGGTATAGCCTTTATCATAGCAGAAGTTTGTCTGATTATTTTCAGAATTAATATTTTTGAAATGTGGGAGCCTATAGAAAAGACTCTTCTCTTTTTGAGTATTAGAGAAATAGCAGTTCCCATCTGTCCGATGAATATCTTGTACTTGGGACTTCCTTTTCAGGAAGGACCTTCAAATTCATGTCTTTGAAATAACAGTGACAGAACTTGCCTGAACATTAGGTTACCTTATCTGCCAGACATAGATGATCCTTTTTGACTGTATCTTTACAAGTATTACATGAAATTTTTATTGTGACATCAAATTTAGTAATCCTGTCATCTTTACACCCTGTAGCTAGCTCTTCTAGCCATTGTTTTATGGCTTTGACTCCATGGTTTGTGCTTCTCTGCAAATTTTCCTTGCTACTAGCAAGATCTTTCCAAAGAACTTTTATGTTGTTTGTGATCGGTTATGTGTACCTGCATTCAAGTCTTCATCATACTTGTTTTTCTGTAGCGTATTTTGGAAGAGATGCCGATCAGGTTTACACGTATTCTACCACTCCTGTTGGACACCTGTGCTCTGTTTTCAGAAGACAGTCTTGCTAGTTATTTTTGTGTTTAAGGTTTTATCTTGCACGTGGGAGTCGTCTTTCTTGTCAATCCAACATTGTGAATGATGCATTAATTGATACCAGGGCTTTGATTTCTTTTAATCTACTGAATGTTTCTGCTGTACTTTGATACTTGTCTGCTTTGTGAATCTTCAAGTAATGTAGATAGATTCTTGGAAGTTTGGGATACATAGCTGTACCATGAGAAGCTCATGGAATTTTAAAATTGTAAAGTAATTTTATTGATATTGTTATTTATTTCTCTAACTCAATTTTGTCATTGTCTGTCTTATTATAATGATTCACCGTTTATACGTATCTAGCATTAAGTTTTCCCTTTTAGTTCACAGGTGGTGTCCCATATCAGTCCCCACAAAAAGAAAAAAAAAAAAAGACAAAACTTGAAACTGTTTGCTTTTGGTGCAATCTTAAGTATCTAGGCATCTTGCTTATTTACCACATCTTGCTTATTTGCCACAAAGGCTTAGGAAAAACCTCCTAAAACCTACCATAAAAGTTAAATAGCTCTTTTGATTGAGGAGTTTTGCAATAATGTTATGGTGTTATGTAATAATGTTTCAGCTGTGAGTAGCTGGTAGGAGCCACATTCTTGGCTTCTGTATTGTCTATGTGAGCTTCCTGGCATTAAAGAATACTAAGCCTGAACTGTAAACATACTCTTTCTGAACCTGCTGTATTAGCTGTGGGGAAGGGGTATGTGGAAGGAACCTCTCTCAGCAAAAGGAATACAGAGAAAGAAACAGTAGAGCATGACAGGATCAGACCATCACAATAACTTGGTATGTCTTTTGTCACCCAAGATAAGGAGGAGTCAAACTTGCACTTCAGAGTGGAGGAGATCAGAGGGCTGTGTCAGAACTCAAGCCTATATCTTGCAATCACGTTTCACGTAGTCACAGAGCAATGCTGTGTGCCAGGCAGTAACATTGTGCTTACAGGGTTAAGGCTGCTCTTAAACACTCTCTCCTGGGTGTAAGAAGCAGCGAGACAGAAATGTTAGAGCTGGCGTCAGCAGGTCATCCTGAAACTACCTGCATCCTTGTTCTTATTGTGCTCCACAAGAGCATAGGAGTGCCTCAAACCCTGCCTGTGAACTGTACAGAGACCTTTTTTGCTGCAGTGACTGCAGATTTTGATGTGCATCTTAAAAATTTTTATTTTGGATTTGTTATAAAGTTTGGTCATGCATGGAAGAGTTTGCAAGTAATAAGGAGTCTTCAGGAAGGCGGAGTTAAATAGTATTAGTTGTAAACAGTACAGCTTACAAGGAAAATGTAGCATCTGCAGTGTCTAATCTTTGACCTGGTTACTGTCCAGGTCTTTCTGAACTTTGATAAATTACAGTAAAGACTGTGTCTTTGTTTTTCCATTTACGGTATAGGGTTAGTAGTTACCTGTTTTGCAAAACTGTTGTGAGACCTTGACTTTCAATGTAGTTTTATGCGCACCGAGCAATCTGAATTTAGTATTCTGCTGGCAAGAATAAAGGTCCATACTTTTGTCTCTCATTTTAGCAGCTAGGCCATATTATTGTTGTTATCGTATAAGTAATGTCGCTAGAATTCTTGTTAGCCCTGGAAGGCAATTAAGGATGAAATCTTGTTTGTTGACTTCAGTGTTTCAAAAATATCTATCCTCTATAAAATGCAAGCTGCTCTGAAGCATTCCAGAGATATTCATCTTCACTGTGCTAACCAAGAGGGCAAAGAACCAAGTGGTCCTTCTTAATGGGAATACACCTCTTCATGCGATTCAGAGATCAAAGTAATGACGGGATCCTAACGCTCAAGAAAGCAGATTCTCTGAATTCATTATTGTCTTATTGTGAGAAAAGACGGTGTTGCCATCTCTCTTCCAAAGGGCAGTAAGGTTTGTTGAAGCTTTCATTTTAATTTGAGCATTATACATCATTCCTCCTGATTCTACCCTGGTTATACTGCTGATTAATCTTCTTGCCTGAGGCAAACCACTTTACCTTCCTGCGTCTTTCCTTTTTCTACCTCAGCTGGGGAAACACAATGGAAGTCCTTATTAGGCTGTCTCCACAAGTTGCTATTTTAATGACACTTGGTATGTTATGACCTCATATGCCTTGTTATGCCTGATATGTGTGCGTCATCCTGTTTCGTTGTTGCAGGCTGGTGATGTTGAATACTACTGAGCAGCTGCTTTCAGTAAATGTGAAGCGTATGTTTCTGTTCACAAAAACTAACTTGTTCCTTCCATGTGTTTTATTTTGCCACCATTTTCACAGTAGTGTTGCCTGGCAAGACAGTTCACTTTACCATACCACCTCCTTACAATGATGACTATAACAGAGGATGATGATTAATTACCCATACCTTGTTATTTCTGAGGTGTTTTCCCACAAACCAATTTAAAAAAATAGATCACTTCCTGAAGGATATTTTAATGATCTTACTGTGACTTCTCAGGTATTTATTAGAAATACTAGTGCCATATTGTGTTAAATACAATATTTGTCAGTTCAGTTCACATTTCCTGGGAATTTCTTCCTTAGTTAATTGCCTGGTCTCTCTTAATCTGGTTCACTGCTGCCTGGGGATGGTGGGAGGATCTTGTAATCAGTTGTTCAGTAACCTGTAACGAGCAAATTTAAGAAAGCTAGCAGAACAATACTAAAACTTTGTAAACGTTTTTTTTTGCTTTTTTCCTCTTTTTGACAAATTGTATAGTGATCTTAAGAAATGTGCTGGTCTGACCTCATTTCTAGTCTCATTAAATTTGCCAGTGTCTGGTAGTGGTTGGATTTCTGAGCTCATATTAACCCTGAGGGATTTGGAGTGATGGAGCAAAATGCATACAAGAGTTTAATATTAAAGTTGAAATGTGACTGTTAGCAGTGCCCCTTGATTCTTTTTGCTCCTTAACAGTTTTTTAGTATATACGTATGTGTGTGTATATATGTCAATATATAAATATATGTAGGGCAATAAGCCTAAGGGACTATAGATCTGCAATCTTCTTCTTTAAAAAAAACAAACTTCTTACTATGTTGCATGTATAGACTATTCTTCAGGTATTTGAATTTTGTATCTCACCTTTTGTAGCTACTTTATTGTTGAAGTTATTCCAGAAGTACAATGGAAATATAGAAAATATCTACATCAAGAACATAATATTCTGTCCAACTAAAGTTAGTGGAAATGCATTTCCACTATCTTAAATGACAGAAGGACTGAGCTCAGAATGAAGATTAGACAGGAGCAAAACAGGGGAAAGCTGAAAAATATAAAGAAAAAAGGGGATAACCAGGAAGTGGTATCAAAGTAGTTTGAGGTTGTTCAATGGATGGCAAGAAAATTGAGAGCAGTCTTTTGGGAAGTGCTGCAGGTAAAAAATATCTTGCTCAATAACAGCTGTGCACACACAAATGTTTGATTTTTGAAATTTACCTACTTTGTATTTTGAAATGAACTGATTCCATCTGAAACACATGATGCAGGAAGTAGGTTACTTTGCTACAGCAATGAAAATTTGGTTTTGATACTACTTATGCAAGAAGGGTAAAGGATATTACATGACTATGAATCTATGATTTCTATCTAGGCAGGAAGCAAATATTCACAGTGCGATATTACATCAAATTTCCCATTTTTAAAAATATTCTGGTGAGTTTGGAGCACAAAGTGTACTGCTGACTTGGGAGAACTAAATGGTAACTTCTAACCACGTCTGTTGTCTCCAAACACCCAGGCCTGCCAGTAGAGTCACAACACTGGCAACAGAGTGGTCTATGAGCTCTCTGAGAGTACTGCCATCTTAAGGCCAGAGAGCCTCAGATATTCTCATCACAGAAGACTTTTACCTTCTTTGCCCTGGTAGTATAGCTGAGATGCTGTGAAAAAGTAGCCAGAATGTTACCCTTTCTTTGGTGTAATTTTTTTAATCATGTGAATGTCATTAGATTTTTATTAGATTGGAATTGGAATTGTATTATCTTCATTGAGGTGAAACAGTTTATATGTGAAGAGGACGATATTTGTTCAGTATGTGAAATTACTGTTTCAATGACTGTTCAGTAATTCACCTTTGATTTCTGAGATTTAAGTAAATCAGAATCAAGGAATAATTTGGCTTGGAAAGAATCTTGTGAATGCAGGAGTTCCATCTCCTGTTTGCAGCAGGCTCTCTCTGTTTCTCCTCTGCTCCCCTTTTTTTTTTTTAATGTTGATACCTCTTATATATTTATAGACTGGTTTTCCAAGCTTGGGTCAAATTGATTTTGATGTATTATGCGTTAGCCCGTTTGCTTCTGGGATAAATATAGAGGAGTGGAGGGAAATAAAAAGCAAAGGGCAGGAACATACTAGAATTGGGAAGCAGTAAAATCAGTTAATGATACCTGTTCAGATCGTTCTTATTTGTCAGGATGCCAAAGTAAGGGAACCATAGTTGTCTGCAGGCTGACTTGTAGACCAGGCTTGAATTCTGGGCCAGTGGCTTCAGAATTCAAGATCGGAGATCTCCGTCTTGTGCCATTGATGCAAAATGACAATTTTTCCTTTTTGTGAAGTTTTTTTTAAAATTGCCACTTTCAAAACTAATTAATTTAAAAGAAATTACTAAGGCTAAAATTTTCATTATGAAATCTGACATGCTGGCCTGTTTTCAAGGTTTAAAGGATGAGACCTTGGTGGTGATCTGGTGAATATTGCAAGCATCCAGCCTGAAGCAGTCACGAGTCACAGAATCACAGGTGTTTAAGTCAGGTTCAAAATCTTGAGAATATAATTGAAGTCCTCAGGCTTCCAGATTTCAAGTAACAATATTTGTATTCTCCTATTGTTTAACATTTTCTTATAGTCCAGTGCACCCAGTGTGGGAAGTCAGGATGGAGAAATACGGCAGAGCAATGTCTCTTCATAAATTTCTTTTTTTTATGTTATTTTGACAGAAACTTCTCTCAATAATAGTTCAGGCATAACATAAAAGATGACTTTTCCATCTAATTTAAAAGCAAACAAACTTTTCTCAAGCCTGTCAGAACTTCCTGTGGCACATTCCTGATGTGGAGGAGTAAGGGCTGTGTTTGTGTTGTGAGTGAATCAAAACACTCCCGGTTTTGCTAGGTAGAGAGTCTAACCCCGTCTGGCTCTTGGCTAAAGTACCAGGAAAAACCTGGAAAGAAATCAGTGTGCTACTGCCAGGGGAAAATAAGATAATTCTTTTCCCCAAGCATTTTGTTCTGCTCTGAAGGGCTGGAATCACACTGAAGGTTCTCTGTCGTTCAACTGCTGGGTGAGAGGCTGACCCCAGTGATTTTGAAAAAGTAAATTTTTTTCTTGGTAAAGTGTGAAGACAGTCCAACTGAGTAAACAGCTATGCAGCTGCCTTGCTGTAGAAAAGGGGGGAATATTAAAGTGTGCATCAGACTCAGCATTGTTCTACTGTAGTTCCAGTTGCTACACAGGCAAGACCCTCAGTAAATGCTCAAACTGAGCATGCTTTGCTATTTAAATTGACACCTCAGTATCAGTTTACACACCTCTTTAACTGATCCTACAACCAAAAAAATTGAATTTGGATTTTTAAATTTAAATGTCTGTTGTGACATGAGAAGCAGGGACCGTGCTTTTCATTTGCTCCAGCTCCTTAGTTTGGGTTGGATGAACCAATCCTCCACAGCCCACCCACTGAACACCTTCCACACAGAGGGCCTTTAAGCCAGCAGAACATAAGCCTCATAGGACTGTTAAGTGCAGTATAGCATCCAGGAGTAGATGGGCCAGAAGACCATGTGTGGAGGATGTTTGCGGGCACACAGCCTCACCAGTGCTTTGTGTGTGCTATAAGGACTGTGGTAACAGAGGCGAAAGGTAAAGCACACTGACAGTTGCCTTGTCTGCAGTAGCGTCAGAGCTATACCACAGTTGCATCCACTCTCAGCCTTTGTTAGTGCCAGGTAGGATGAATCAGGCCCTGTGTCTTCATGAGGTGGGAAACTAGAGTAATAAAGCTTTATTACTCTCTTTATAATTGTAGACAAGAGTTCAAGCCATTTCTACTGTTATGTTTGTGAACTTTCTAGCATCTAAAATTGATACTGTTCTCTGGTTATGAATTAAATTTCAGTGTGTGTATGTATGTGCTTGCGGGAGAAACAGGGGAGGTCTTTGGACAGTTCTGATGTTCTTTTTCAGTTAAAATTTAGGACAGCATTTGTCTATCTGCTTTTTAATTTGACACAATGTAGGGTTATGTATGATACACGTTCAGTACACACTCTATTCACAGTGCAATAGCACAGAAAATCTGATTTCAGTTTATTCTTCTAGCAAATCTGTGCAGGATCTTGTGTCTCCAGAAAGAGGTTTAAAAGTGCATTTGGAAGAAATAAAAAGGGCTCCATATGTTTCAAAAGCTTACTACCATTCTCTGTCTATCCTCTACTTCTATCTTTTGTGGGCATTTTTTTGAGTGAGAGTTATGATTTATTTTTTACATGTAACTCTCTCTCCTGCTGCCCCCCAATGCGTCTCAAGGAATGCTTTTGCATCACTGCTTTTTCCATTTTGTACACATGATGATTTTGATGATGACACCTGAGCTGAGATTTTCTCAGAATTGCTTACTAAGAGAGGTTACAAAGAAAACCAAAATTATGGGGGGAGGTCGTCCCTCCATTTGTGTTAGCTTTGTATATACTTGGTGTCACATCGTTCCTTCTCCCCCCACTCAACATTTCATCTGGAGGCCCCTCTGTGTGTGTGTACACGGGCACACGCCCATGTTGTTGTAGAAGTATGGTTACGTGGAGACCCATATGAAGAAGACGTGAAGCCACCTTAATAGTTTTCATATGCCTCTACACTGATTACCTGTTCCATACTCCGAAGAAATGCCTTTGGCAGATATGATCACCTAGGCATTAAATAAATGAGGAAAGATAGATCTGATAAGCTGGAACATGCATAATATTTCACAAATGTAATACAGTAATGATACATGCTTTCTGCAGGTATATTAACCTTAGCTTTACTTGAACCTATACGTAGCCTCCAGTCACTCTTGCACTGGAGTACAGCAGTGCTGCTTCCCAAATTAGGTCCTTAAGTAATCTATAACTAGAAGTGAACTTAGTTATGTTTTATATCTCAGAGTGTTAAGAGTGAAAACAGCCCATTATCATCAGAGGTCTGTATACATCCCTGCAGCTTGTTAGGACAAGTTTTTCTACTTCAAGCAGATAAATGTGGTACAGATTAGGTAATTTACTTCTGTTACATAAGAGAAGACATGCTAGGATCTCAGGCGTTCTTTTATGTCAGAAATAGTTGAACTTTTTGCAAAGTGCTGCTGATTATTTGCCTTAACACTCTTCTCCAAACTTTTTTTTCTAGGACCCTGTGAAACTGTGGTGCCTGGAAAGCCGTCACTATTAGGTATCTGTGCAAGTGCTAGGCAAGTGGTACACTGAGCCGCATACTGGTGAAGAGGTGGTCAAAGGATATCCTAGCTATTAGTAGTGTGACCCAGAGATTATTTAGGATGGCCTAGAGAATTCCTTTGAGAATCTCTCTTCTGCAGTGTTCTCAAGAAATATGAAGGTAGAAAGTTGAGCGAATTTTGTATGCAGGTGTAAGATGACTATTTCACAACAGCTTAGGACTGCAAATAAAATGAAGGGAAGTAAGAAGGTGTTGTTGGACTGTTTACCAAGTCTTTGCATTTGTTTTTCTCAGAGCTGAAGTTGTGCACCAAATTAACAGGAATTCTGGGTACAGTAGGCTGAGAAATGGTGGTTCTGTTTGAATATTTGAGATTTCAAATGTATTTGTTTTACCTTTGCATAAAGATAGTGTTTCTTGTCTATTCCACTCAAGTACTTGAAACCAGCAGAGGAACACTTTCCCATCTCCCAGATAGCTTCTATTTCCTAAAAATATCCCTTGAAGTGTGGACTTCAGCCTAAGTTCAGTATAGATGCCCTAATACCTTTCCAGGTAAACATGTGTATGTGTATTGAAAGGCAAATGGTTCCAGAAGAATCTATTGCATGAGACTAACATTAGAACAGCAAAGAGCTAGCGGTTGGAATATGAAGTTAAAATGTGTTAAAGGGAAGCACTTCGTGATCTGTCAGGAGATATTTGGCCTGTTATTAACCCATAGGTTCTGGGTTTTTGACTAGCATGGGTTGCATATATGTGCAGTCTTCATTGTGACTGCAAGTTAAGTCTGGTACATAAAAACTGATCTGACATAAAACAGGCAGGGAGTGGAAGAAAGAAACAAAAAAGATTGCTCAGAAAATGGCCAGCTGCTACTAGGTCTGATGTGTTAAACAGTGTTTTGATATTTGGTCTGTAGTCTCATGGATCTAGCAACTACTTATTTTCATATGAAGTATCATGGCATTTGATTTAAACTGTGTGTGTTTCTGCAAGTAAGCTTATTCATACAATATGGACAAAAGTAAGATAATGAGTTAACTGGTATATGCCCCCCCCGAGTTTCACTCCTGTTTTTACCAGCCATCTTTCCAGGCAGCTGTGAAATACACAAAGACTAGTTCTAGTAAGGTTATGCTTGACAGAAAACCCAACCATATATTTAATAGATCAAAGGTGCAATGGGACACAGGTGATATTCCATGAATACAGGGAGAGGATACTGTCCCATCCCTCCCCAGACTCAGTAGGACCAATGACACTTCTACCAGTATTGCTCTTCAAAGCCTCACTATCACACTTGGACCTGGATAGTGCAGTCTGGAGTATCTCAAGTCTTCAAAACTTCTGAGTTCAAGTTACATGTCTGGAGGGTTGAGGTGGTGGGAAAAGGTAGGCAGGGAAGAGAAAAGCAAAGACACAAGCAGAAAAATTTTGTTGTCAGTACACATCTGGCAAAATACAGACAGAGGATATTTAATGTTTTAACTGATTCAATTATAGGAGTAATTTTGTACCATGAAGCATTGGTTTTTTTTTTTACTACTTCTGCATAGAGAATTGAATGTAATTTAAAGGTGGGAGATCATGGTGAGCTAGCATTGTTTTGCTTGTGCCTTCTATCATGCTGTTTCTAATTCCTGCTTTTTAACCAGCCTTAAATATGTTCATTGGCATTTCTTTTCTGCTGTCTACTGGAAATGGGTTGTCTTCACCTTTTGTGCATAGCAGTAGCGAGAAGCAGGAAAGCAGGGGCACTTTCCTGTTTGGTTCATTGTGTGTAGGGCGTTTAGGGGTACCTGGATTTTTGGTAACAGAGAACAGAGGTACCTGTCAGTGCCTTTTGAAGAGCACATTTATTTAAATTATTATTTTCTGGAATATATCAAAGAGAAATGGGAATTCCATAATTGGTTCTTGTCCCCTGATTTTGGGTGGAAGGTTCAGTTCCTTTGCTTTTTATGGATAATCTCCAATCTAATAATGAATTTAGTTAAACAAAACTTCAGTGGGAGAGGGACACTGGAGAAACTCCATCTCCCTTCAAGTTAGAGATGGCCCAAAGTGCACAGTTTTGATCCTGTTTCAAATGTTTTCAGATTTAGGATCTGGATCTGAGGCCATTGTTTGAGTCCTTCCAGAAACAGGTGTCAGGTGAGAGGTGGAATCTGAATTGCACAGCCTTTTGCTTGCAGTCTGTGGCAAGTTAGTGCTGAGATTCCTGCTTTTTTTTTTTTTTTTTTAATTAATGGCAGTTATAGAAAAGTACATCCTGCCTGAGAACTGATAGACTTTGAGGAAACTATTGAGCATGTACTTTGAAAATTTTATGGAGTGATGAAAATTATTTAATAAAGCTATATTGACTCATTTTGCATTTTGGAAAGCAGTAGAACACAGAAATCACATAGAAAACTGGATCTACTTGCATTTGCTTCTCTCAACAGTGATGTCAGTTATCTTATTTTCTGGGTGTATGATGGCAGCAGGAAAGGTTTGTTAATCAGACACCTGACAAATACATAGAGAGCTTTTTTCCTTCTGAAGACTTTGCTCTCATAACAGAGACTGACAAAGGGAAAGTAAAAGAGAATGTTCAATGAATAAGCCACTCATTTTTTTGGTATCAGACACACATTTCCCATTTGTGAGGAAGTTCTGTTATACCACAGTAATTTATATGAAGCAAATTTCTTTAGCTAAGGCTGGTGACTATAAGAGAGTTAATATTATGGAATATTGCCTTGCTTCCATTTCTGATACATTGTCACATCCAACTTGCTCTACTGTGAGGTATCATAAAACATTACGGCAGGACAAAAACCTAGTTCCACTTATCCTTTAATTGGTTTTTAATGCAAAATCTTGTACTCACATAAAATACCCGTTTATTTGTATTTGGTGCCCTAGGCTAATGCATTGAACCTGGCATGTTTTATAGCAAAACAATGGTGTTCACTACACTTTTTAGCTCCTGTTAGCTGTTTCCCAGGTTCCTTTCATGGCCAGTAAGAGTTTATTAATGCTAAATAATTAATTAAGAAGGGATAATTGACTTATTTTTCTGCAAGGATAACATAATTATAGTTTTTTTTCCTGGAAAACATAATTGTTCTGTTTTTAATGCAGTGCAGAATGTGGAGCCTGCATACCCTTATGAATCATGGATAACTTATTTGTGCTAGATTCACTGACAGTGACCCAAACCCTGCTCTCACTAAATGAAGAGGAATAAATAGATATGCTGTTTCATTCTACTCACTAAAAAGGGGGAAAAAGAAGAGATCTTTTTCTGTCTTCTCTTGACATCATTTGTAATATTCTCTCAGTCCCTGTAAAAGCCACCCATTTCTATTCTCCATGGTACGTAATTCTTTTCACCTGGTCCCTTCTGAAGATGGAGATTGACACCTGTGCAGTGGGGTTCTTGTCAGCAAGCTTTGCTCTCTCCCTTGCTTCTCTTTTATATCTGAGATTACCAGAGCTGCTGTGAACAGCAGTAAGGTGAAAAGTCCTCGCTAATGAATTATTTCCAAGCAATGAGCAATCTGTGGGACTCCTAATCCACTCATCTTTACTTTCACCAGGAAACCACGCTGTGGTTGTTTCCTCACCTCATTCGGCATTTTGAAGAACTCTCCTGAACTCTTGTCTTTTTCAGGTCTTGGAATCCAATTGCTTTGGATTTTACATTTTAATGAGACTGTTCTAGCTCAGGCATTCTTCACACTTCAGCTGTTGTTCCTCATTCAAAAGCAGCTATATGGCAGTAAAAATGACCACTCATTTCCTTTCTCCTTTTGCTATTTATCTTTCAGAAGTCCTCTCAGGATTGCTTTGAAAAACTTAGATTTTTGCCTTTCCTCACTACATGCATTATGGTAGCATCTGGAAGCCCCTGTCAAGATCAGAACACTGCACAAAAGCAAGAGAGTGTCACTTCATAGACTAAGCAGAAGAGAGAGACAGAGTCTAGCAGGAGAGGAGGATGGCAGGAGGTGACAAAACTTGTCAGAATATTACTAGGAAAGCAAAGAGTGGAGCCCAAGTTTTTTAATTTCTACTCAAGGAACCTGTCCACTAGATCACTCTGCTCTCAGTAAATTCTTTGTGGCTGGAGAGCCACACAAGCTTGAAGTAATTCAGAAAATACAAGTCTGGCTGTGTACAGCAAATGGAGCGCAAATATCTCCTGCTTCTGCTTGGCTCAGGGGTCTCTCGCTGGCAAGTGAGTAGTGGATATGTATGCAGAAAGAATAAAATAGTACTGTCAGCTGAAGGAGGGAAAGGGAAGAGAAATCAGAATTTTGAAGAACATTCAAAAGGGAGGAGTGAAACGGGTCCTTTCCAGTTTGATCAGAGCCTTAAACACAATCTTTTGTTTAGGAGGGATGTAGTGTGTAGAGAAGGGAAATGTCATACACGTGTGTGCATGTACATACACACACATGTACACACAAACGTACACAGAGTAATTGGTGTTATTGTACCTTAATTTGGAGCATAAGGAAGGGTCCAGGTGGGGAGACTAACATGGCAGGTCTGTGTTTATTAAAGAGCCTTTTAAGAGGCTCTAGTCTATACATACTATCTGTTTTACTTTTTCCAACGGGACTTTTGTTCAGGAAAGTAAGTTAATATGCATGAATGTTACCTGAATTCAATAACTGCACAGATTAAAAGAGGAGAAGGTAAGAAATGCATATTTTATGTAATTAGTAAGGAGTAGATATTAAACACAGTTGTAGTACCCTGACTGAACAAAGACTTAATTTTCAGTGCAGACAGGAACAGTAACCATCTAGTTTTTACTCTGTCACATGCACGGAAAGAGAAAGAAACATATCTGAGGGAGAAGCAAAACAACTCGGTCTACAAAAGACAGGAAAATAACTATATGGCAGAACTTGCTAGCAAAATTTTGTAGCAACTCCAGGTAGAAAGTAGCAAAACATAATGCTTATATCTAAGGAGTGAGAGAGGGTGCAATGAGAGATAACTGTAAAGGAAAAGGAAGAGAGGAGAAATTAAGGAAGAATTCTAGTAAAGAGCAGCTAAATATTTGGCAATAAATGGGAAATTGGATGCCAAAACATGAACCTGCCGAAGATGCATTGTACTGCTATCATTCTCTGATAGGGTAACTAGGTAACTGTTTTGCTTATTTTTCCTTTTATCAAAGGAAAGACAGTAGAGATTATACACATGGTAATTTACTAGTAAGTACAGAAAACAGTAGCTATTAAACAGGGGGCAAAATGGGAAAAGGTAATGGCAAGGGTTATTTCTGAAAGCAGAGGATTAAACGTGGACTTCAAGTATTGAAGAAAAAGGATGAGTAACTGAAATCTCAAGGGTATGCATTTAGGGGAGGAGAACAAGAAAGTCTGCAACAATTTGTAGCTCATTCCATGGAAAAAAAATTAGGAGAAGTACCTATGTATATTAATTAATATTGAGATGTCTGACTGCATTTGCCAATCAGATGTGGTGATGAAGGCAGCAAAATCAGACCTAGACTGTATGAAGTAGAGATATTTCTGGTGGAGATAAGGGAATACTAATGTCACTGCACAAGTTACTGTGAGACCTCATTTGCTATCAAGCATGATATCAAGTGAAAAAGCAGTTTTGCAGCAGCTACAGATCTACCAGACTGTTTAGGGCCGGGGGAGTGGAAAGCAACATAGATTCATAAAAGAATCTAAAGATTTTTGCTTGTTAAGTCTTGCAAAACAGAAGTTGAGAGCATGTGTTTGCTTTCTAGAAATGCATTGGAAGACAAATTCTTATTTAAAAGGCAATAAGGAATGAAATGGGAATAAACTGGCTCTTAGAAATTTAGATCAGAAATAAGATGTTTCTAACCATCAGAGCAATGTAATTCTAGAATAGCCACTTAATAGAACACTTTTGACCCTACAATAAACTATTTTAGGGTTGATTTTTAAGCCAACTATGAACAAATTATTTGGTTGCTTCTGGTATCAGAAGAGTGGATTTGATGATGTAAGACTTCATTTCAGTCTTCTGCCTTCTACAGAAGTATATAAGCATGTGCTTAAATATAGAATTTGATTAGAAACTGCTTTCTTTTTTGAATGAGACTACTTAAGATATGTTTAATAACTCATTCTTATATTCATGGCACTGTGTTGCTAGTTTTCATCTAACTTGTCTGTTGAAGGGTTAATGTTCCAATGTGAATCTTAGAAAAGCCAACACCAGGCTATCCTTTTCTTACCCCTTTTTTGACAGTTTTAGCTAGAGCTGCTGTGCAATAGATATGACTGACCATCCCCAAATTTCTGTAGTCTACTGAGTGATACTGATCTCATAACTCCCTGCAAAATAGTTGTTGCTTCCTTCATTAAGTAATCCAGGCTTTACTTAATCAGTAGGGTTAGGACCTTAAATGAGTAAATAGTAAAAGGGGAAAGGCTAATGGTGGTGCTCATAATGCATGTCATAACTCCTTTGAAAAAAGGCACAGAAGGCTGTACTGTTTGTTATTAAACTACAAATTAAGGCAGATTTGGAGGAAGGAAAAAAATATGTTCAGTGAGACACTGGCACTATTTTCAGACACTCCCATGTTAGTCTCCAAATTAGTCCTTGTTTGTGATTGTGGCTGAGTGTTTCCACGGTCTATGGCCCCAGATTATTTCCAGCGGTGGTGTTCTCTTTCATTTCTATTTTTCCCTCCCTGCTAGGTGTTTACAAGGACTTCTCTCTTACAGTATATTGTTCTTATAAGGCTCTGAGGAATATTGTCCTCTGCAACTACAGGTGTAGTTGCATCAGGAAGCAGTAAACTGGGTGGAACTATGTGGTTAATATCTGGAGCACATTCTCTCCTGCTGATGGCCTTATTGGTGTTTCCGTCACACAACACAGGGAGCTTGCCCAGCTATTTAAGGGAGTGAGAACTTTGTATGTACTCAGTAATTAGCAATTTAAATGTATGCTGATGACAATATCCCTTAAAGATTATCAATTACTATCATGAAGTTGGACTTCAAATCCTGAAAGAAGCTGTAAAAATGTTATGAGTGGATCTGCGTTGTGATGTTCCATCAGGCTATGCTGTTCTGCTTCCATTGGGCTAAATACAGTCCAAAGTAAAGGATTCTGTCATTATGCACAAAGCTAAGACCACTCAGCTCTCACATCTCATTTTTCAGGACTCCTATAATGGTTTAATGAGTCTTTTTTGCAAGACCCAAGCTGTCATTTGCAAAGGAAACAAGAGCGGTGGGATCTTGCCTCTTCAGCTCTGCTTTTGTCTGTGCATTGGAGAATAGTTTCTTATTTCAGGACCTAACCTCAGATGGAGGGAATGGCTACTTCTTCCAGCTCATCAAAGAGCAATTTACTGGAGGAATGAAGGGAATCTGCTTACTCACTGCAGAACAAATGACCAAGTAACATGCTGAACAAAAGAACCAATATAATTCACAAAGCTTGGTCAGCGGATTTTTTTTAACTTCATGTATAACTCTTCTGTCTACCTCACACTGATATCTCTAAGTATCACTAAAAGTGAACAGCAGCTGATCCAAGAGAGAATTCATTAGATGGTCTTATCCTAATATTGGGGTTTTTTTTGTGCAGAGCACAGAAGTGCCATATAATTTGGCAGGTTTGGCTAAGTGAGAAATCTCAGCCCAGAGAACATCCAGGCCAATGTAGCTGATGGAGTGCATACTGAGCTTGCAGAAGAAAGCAGTGTTTACATGATGATTAGTGTCCTGTTGCGAATGGGATATCTCTGAACTTCAATGAGTAACAGACTCTTACACATAAACAGATTAAAAATGACCAATATTTTAAAAAAGTGCTCCATCACAGAGTTCCATGTGCAGAATTTGATAAGTTCACCTTAGTTTCTAGTTTTACTAGTGGCCAAATGAATATTAAAAAACTATAAGCATGCCAGTAACTCATACCAACAGGTTTGGGTGAAGGGATCTAGGAGCAGTGGATTTATACTGGCGTCTCCCACCCCTACCTCAACATGAATGGACTTTCAAGCAGTAGGGCCAGTGGGAGAGCATTTTTCCCCATCTACCATATTGTCTGAATTTTAGAATGGGTAAAATTGCCTGTTTCTAAGTCTGGTGGATCCCTCAAGCTGGATCAAAGTCCATCCAGTCTCATCTGAGTCCATAACAGTTTACTAAGTCTGAATATGCCAATATCACAGGGCTCACCAAGCTAACGTGTTTTGGAAATTTTAGTCAGTTTACTAGTGTATAATGACACTACAAATGCAGTAGTATTAATTGCAAGTATGAATTAATAATACTATACAAATATAAATTCAACAGACATGTTTTAGTTAGTGATCACAGTGACAATATTAGCATACTGTTTGTTCAGCTTTGCCTGTAAGCAAGCCGATTAGCAGCCTTATACTGTCACTTGCTGATAGCAAAGTCTATTTAGTATTTTCCTTTGTCACAAAATTATATTCTCTTTCACTGCTGTATGTACTTCCTGTGAACTCAGTGGCTTATGTGCTTGTCAAGACAGCTACTCTTTTAGTAATTTAATGTACCAGGCACAAAGTAAAAATCCACAAAACCAGTTTGAACTAGTCCTTATGCCTTCGGACTATCCTTTCAGTTGACAGAGGCTGGAAAGGACCTGCTCCTACTTTAATCATGTAAAGACAACTGATATAAGTTTATCCTGTATTTTACATAAGCTAATCAGCAAGCTGAATTGGTCAGTGACATATTGTGTCTTTCTTATGTTCTATAATGTGCCAGTAATTCTGGGATGGTATAATGTTTCCAGACATTTTTAGAGGGACAACTTACAGTGAGGATTTCTCAGAAAAAATATAAAGATCTGAGAAGAACATTGGTGCAGCACTTAATACTAAATGATTTATGTGGCCTTTTAAATAGGTGTGATGAAGTTACAGTAAATTTGCACATCATAGCTTATATATTATAAGTGTTTAGAGTGTTTTTACTTTCCTTATAGACGTTTCTGTATTGGTGAATGCATAAGATTTCACAAAATGCAGTGGCCTGACCACAAATGTTTAGTTTTATGTTTCACGGGCTGGTCTTCATTAGATCACCCTGCAGAAGTTGGATGGATGATTAAAAAGGCACATGCTTTTTGTGGTTTTAACATATTTTGTCTGTAGCATCACTGATTTCGAGGAGGCAGGTGGTTTGAGTAACTCCATCATCCCAGAGTGCAGATACAAAACTGAATTTGGTGGTACTGAAGTTTTAGTAAATGGCAAATAGGGACTGCTGTTGGTTTCAGGTCAGGTGAAGAGGCCTATAAATATTAGTTACCAGAAAAGCAGCAATATTGAGGTGTCCCTGGTCAACAAAACAGTTAACTTATTACCACTACTGTAATACATTTATATTTTACTTGTGATCTTTGAGTAATTCTGGTTTTGTTACCAATATTTATTTATTTTGCCCATTGGCATGCTGCTTCCTGAAACTAGTGGTAATGCCTCTACTTACAGAGGTGCGATGAGGAAGGCCAAGGCCCACTTGGAATTAAATCTGGCAAGGCATGTCAAAGATAACAAGGGCTTCTTTAAATACAGCAGCAGTAAAAGGAAGACTGGGGATACAGTGGGCCCACTGCTGAACAAGGAAGGGGCCCTGGTAACGCAGGATGCAGAGAAGGCGGAGTTACTGAATGCCTTCTTTGCCTCAGTCTTTACTGCTAAGGCTGGCCCTCAGGCACCTCAGCCCCCAGAGAAGAGAGGACAAATTGGGAAAAAGGAAGACTTACCATCGGTTGAGAAGGACTGGGTCAGAGATCACCTAGGCAAACTGGATCCTTGCAAATCCATGGGTCCTGATGGGATGCACCTGCGAGCGCCGAGGAAGCCGGCGGATGTTCTTGCTGAGCCACTCTCCATCATCTTTGAAAGGTCGTGGAGGACAGGAGAGATGCCCGAGGACTGCAGGACAGCAAATGCCACTCCAGTCTTCAAAAAGGGCAAGAAAGAGGACCTGGGGAACTATAGGCCAGTCAGCCTCAGCTCCATCGCTGGAAAGGTGATGGGGCAATGCATCCTGGAGGTCATCTCCACGCATGTCGAGGAAAAGAAGGTCATCAGAAACAGTCAATATGGATTCACCAAGGGGAGATGATGCTTGACCAACCTGATAGTGTTCTACGATGCGTGACTGGCTGGGTCGATAAAGGGAGGGCAGTGCATGTTGTCTATCTTGACTTCAGTAAGGCATTCGACACTGTCTCCCATAACATCATCACAGGCAAGCTAAGGAAGTGTGGGCTGGATGAGTGGACAGCGAGGTGGACAGAGAACTGGCTCAACCACAGAACTCAGAGGGTTGTGATCAATGAAGCAGAGTCTGGGTGGAGGCCTGTCACTAGTGGTGTTCCCCAGGGGTCTGTGCTGGGTCCAGTCCTGTTCAACATATCCATCAATGACCATGATGATAGGACAGAGTGTAACCTCAGCAAGTTCGCTGATGATACCAAGCTGGGAGGAGGGGCTGATACACCAGGAGGCTGTGCTGCCATCCAACGAGACCTGGACAGGCTGGAAAGCTGGAGAGCTGGGCTGAGGGGAACCTGATGAAATTCAACAAGAGCAAGTGCAAGGTCCTGCACCTGGGGAGGAACAACCCCATGCACCAGTACAGGCTGGGGGCTGATCTACTGGAAAGCAGCTCTGTTGAGAAGGACCTAGGAGTGCTGGTGGACAGCAAGCTGACCATGAGCCAACAATGTGCCCTTGTGGCTAAGAAGGCCAACAGTATCCTGGGATGCATAAAAAGGAATGTGGCCAGCAGATCAAGAGGGGTTATCCTCCCTCTCTACTCTGCCCTGGTGAGACCACATTTGGAGTACTGTGTCCAGTTGTGCACCCCATAGTTTAAGAGGGATGTGGAACTCCTTGAGCAAGTCCACCAGAGAGCTATAAAGATGATCAGGGGACTGGAGCATCTCCCATGTGAGGAAAGGCGGAGACACTTGGGTTTGTTTAGCCTGGAGAAGAGAAGACTGAGGGGGGATTTCATAAATACCTATAAATATCTAAAGGGTGGGTGTCGAGATGATGGGACTAGGCTCTTTTCAATAGACCCCAACGACAGGACAAGGGCCAATGGGCTCAAGCTGGAACACAGGAAGTTTCATCTCAATATGAGAAAAAACTTCTTTCCTATGCGGGTGCCAGAGCAGTGGAACAGGCTGCCCAGGGAGGTTGTGGAGTCTCCGTCCCTGGAGACATTCAAACCCCGCCTGGATGCGTTCCTGTGCCTCCTGCTCTGGGTGTGCCTGCTCAAGCAGGGGGGTTGGACGAGATGGTCTCCAGAGGTCCCTTCTAACCCCTACCATTCTGTGATTCTGCTGCATTTCTTTGTGATTTAAACATACTCCAACATTAAATGGAAATGTTAAAATATAGATGGGTGATCGATATTGTCTAACAGAGTTCTGCCTTCCACAATACACTTCACGATATGTGGATGGCTACAGTGCACCTTTCCTTAAGTTGTTTTGAGAAATGTTTCAAGACTGTAGTTTGTATTATCTGTTACTGACTTCATTTGGGGAAATTGCTAGACTTTGGTAACTGTAACGATTGAGTAATCATTGAGTAAAATTAAAAACCATTTTAATACAATCTAACTTTTTTTAATGAAACCTAGGAACTAAATTGGTTTTATTAGTGAAAAACAAAAAAGTTCTTAGTGAAACTAAACTCATCTTTTGTCCTGATGAAGTCAGATTGCTGATGTTCTACTGGAAAAGAAGAATGTAAAATCAAGGCGAGAAAAGAACACAGTGAAATTATCTGGCTAATCTTTTAATTTGCCACATCAATTACAAATACCAAATATTTATAGACCTCTATTACATTAGAAATAAGTTACAAAGCAAGTGAGTTCACTTAAAAATCAGGAATCTGATTCTCAGCTACTTTAAAGCTATTCTGTATCTTCTAAGCTAGTCTCTAGCTAGCTCTATAAAATCTAGCTAAAATCAGTGCAAATACAATGCCATGGATCTACAAAGCTCTTTTGTGCAATTAATTTTGTGTAGAGCAACTTGAGGATAAATAAGAGCGGTGCCTGTGGCTTTTTGCTAAATCCTTCCAGTGAGGGTTGAGTTCTGCTGTCCAATGTATTGATGTAGAAACTGGCCCTGGGTATATTGGGTACCCATGAATAATTTTGAAAAGATGAATTAGAAAAAAATTAGAGATGATTTATGCTCAAAGAGGGGGCTAAATCCATTCAAGAAGTTGTTTGTTGCCAATTAATTACCTTCTGCTAATTAGAATAATAAATTTGAGCACAGCTGTAAGACCTGGCATTGACTTTCACCATAGGCTTATCTGGAAGCTGTACTAAATGCTATCATTAGGATAGGTAATAAATCTGTCATAATAGGTGAAAATGGATAAAAAGGCTAAGAAGCCTCAAAAACATAATTTGACTGAGCAGAAGTCTTTACACTTGATAAATATGACCACTGGAATTATTCACATGAATTGATCAGCTCAGATTTCAACATAATGTTATAAAACATGAAACTTTTGCACTTAGTGAAACAGTGCTAAAATGGAGGTATAACTCTTTTTCATTATAACATTTGCAATTTAAAAAAGACGTGTATGTGTTGCCAGTAAAACTGTAGTAGAGACCTCAAAGCTGGAAGCTTTAAACAAGTGATCTATGTATTAATTCTTCAAGTTTGTAGTCATGTAGCACTGACATGAGATAGAGCAATCTAGATGTCAATCTATCTTGTCTATCCTAAGGATCTTGTGATTCATTAGCTAACAAACTACTTACTAGATGATAGAAAAGAGGAAAAAAAAGAGAAATTGATAACAGAACTCTGAATATGATACACCTCTTTTTAGAAATTTAAAATAGAATATTTTTTTGTGTGAGTTTTTCTGCCAGGATGACATTTCCCCGCAGTTTGTTATATAGTGTAGAAACATCTGTATGAAACAAGTTCTGACCATATTTTGAAGCAATGTACTTTTAACATGCTGTTGCTCTAAGTTGGTCTCAGCCAGTGACACCAAATGATTTTGTCAAAATAACAATTTTTAAAAGACTGGTTTTTGGCAAGCACACTAGAATTCAGGGTATTCAAATTGCTAGTTACTTAAGTTCAGTTGAGTGCTCTTGAATACTTCATCAAATATTTTACAACCTCAGTTAAAATAGAATGACTTTGAAGAAATGCTGGAGACTTTCTTTTGAATTTTTATTTTGCACTGAATTATTTTTACTGCTATTTTCATATGAAATGCTGCTTTTATAGCATAGCGTCTAGACAAATTGCTTTTTTGTCAATATGCCATGACATACTAAATTCAGAAATTCTAACTGGTAGGGAACTACTATCTATATACATCAGGATCTCTGCCAGTTACCCAGCTACTGTTGCTCGATTAAACAGAACTGTGGAAAATCATACCAGTAAGGTCCGTTATGCTCAAACCAATCTTGCTTAATGTATTTAGCGACCTGAAAAATAGCTACAATAGGAAGACAACACTTCCTGCTCATGAGGAACTGTTCAGGTTAATTTAAAATAATATGCAAACACAAATAGTCTCACAATAATGAGTCACTGAAATCTAAAATACCAGAAGAAATTATATGTTAATGAGCAAAAAGTAGTGCGTGTGAGGAGGGGAAGGGAAGTGAAGAACAATCTCTTTTATCATACATATAGAATAGCAATCTCTAAACTATGTATTATCAATCATGGAAAAGATTCTGAAATCAAAAAAAGTAGATTTTCTGGAAGGTAGGAATGAAACGGTTCTCTGGAAAACACTTCAGTAAAAGAGAAATTTAATTCTGTAAGTTGCTGGAAAATACAGACAGTACAGAAAATTTCATTCAAATGTATAAATCTATAATTTACCTGAATCTTGGATGTTGTGTGCTGTTGTTGCAATCGTATCTTGGGACACAGGAAAACTGGAAAAGGCTTTCTGAAAAGGTGGGGGGGGAGAGTAAGTGGATGATTGGAGGAGTGGAATCACTTCTGTATGGTGACAGACTAGATAGACTGAGTTTCTCTAATTTGGAAATGAGATACCC
This sequence comes from Phalacrocorax carbo, assembly GCF_963921805.1. Lineage (NCBI taxonomy): Eukaryota > Metazoa > Chordata > Aves > Suliformes > Phalacrocoracidae > Phalacrocorax > Phalacrocorax carbo. The sequence continues at coordinate 57,520,342 of NC_087517.1, read as the reverse complement.
AAGAGAAAATAGGGTAAAGCAAATTAAAAAAAAAAAAAAAGAATTACACAAAGAGGGTGAATGTGGAACTACCATTTCAGTATCTCTTAGCATGCAAGAACTAAAGAGCTTGTGTTAATAACTTCAGGCTGCAAGTTTAGAATAAACAATAAGAAACACTTCTTCATACAAAAAATAATCAAACAATATGAGACACTGCCACTAGATGTTGTAAAGGCCAAAAGCCTAACTGAGTTCAAAAAGGGATTAATGGCTACTTTTGCTTCATGGATTGTAAAAACATCCTACTTAGACACAACTTCTGGCTTAGGAAGTTCCTAAACCACTAATTGCCAGGAGATGGGAAGGAGGGGTTGCTCGGCTCTTGCCATGCCTCTTATAATCTTTCCTTATGCATCTCCTAATGGCCATGTTGGGAGCAGGATAATGGGCTAGACAAATTTTTATGGTCTGACCCATTATAGTTGTTTTTATTTTGTAGGCATAGTTGTTGGGTTTTTTTTTTCCAGTAATGGGGAGGCAAAACGGAAATTTTCAACTTGTTTTTGGAGTTCAGTAAATGCTGTCTGGAATGTGATTCTTAATAGCTAATTAGGAACAATTGCACTTTTTCTTTCCTTATTTTAATATAAAAAATATTAGTCTACAAATTAATCTGCTGAATGCTTAGGAATATTTTCTCTAAATACAGGGAGATGTGGATGAAGGTGAATCATTTATGTATTTCCCTTGGGTAATCACGATATATGTGTATTTTAAACAACAATGTGTCAGAAAAACTGATGTAGTGAGCAAGGGTGTTTTCTCTGCTTCTTCTGTCTTGAAAGGAGGTGAATGTTATTCTTTTTGCCATTGTTGTGAGTTTCAATGACAGAACATCCAAAGTTCTACAGTTGTACCTCTGACAATTAGTAGGAACAAACAAGGAGAGTTTCTTTACATCTGTACCTTTTTTTTTTCTTTTTTGTACAACCCTACGATCCTTTTTTCTCCTCAGGGTGAAGATTGACTTTTGGGACTAGAGGAAATATGAATAATTTTTTTTTCTGACTAACCTTCTATTCTAGGTTTTTTCCATGTGAATTTATAATGTAGGAGTTTATTTGTACTTACTAAACAGAGATATAATCAATTATCATAGTGCACTTTAGAAATGAAAAATACATTACTCTGTGTCAAATGAGTTTATCCTGTACTGCATGCAAACTATGCACATCGTTATAAATCATGGTCTCAAACTTCTAAAGTTGTTATTTTTGTTTATTAGGAAACCTTGCTTCAGATCCAAAAAGGCAATAAGGAGACTACACATAGCAAGAAGAAAGCAAGCCACAATCGATCATGAAATGCAATTACACAATATTCAAAGCTGAGTGAAATAAAGACTTTAAATAGCAGTAGCCTGTAAAGTTTAAAATTAAAAGTGTTTTCATTGTATTTGGTGAAAAGGAGGATTGGATCAATGAAACTGATCTCTTGTATCTTGTTTGCTGTTGATTTACATGAAATTATGCTTGAGGTAAGCCTCCTTTTCATATGTATGTTAATAAATTTTGGTGGAATATTACTTCAGTCATCTGGAAGGAGATTTCTTGAGTTCAGCTGGTTCTTAGTGTATAAATGAAAGCACAAGAATTAAAAAAAGCCCTTCCACTTGGTCTTCTTTAGCTTGGCTAATGTAATTGAAAATTCTGTTCTAACAGTAAGGCTTTATATAATAGCAAAGACCATTACTGCTGTGATGCTGAGTTGCAATAGATCAGTATCTTTATTAAAAGAATGGGCGCTAAAATACAAACTTTCTTTTTGTCTTTTCTGGTGTAGCATCTTATAAAACTGTGTATCCAGAAAGTTGACAACAATCCACTACACTGTCAGACTAGCTGTAGGATACCAACAGAAGTTTGGAAAAAATAATTAAGCCCAGACTCTTTTTCTTAATTTTTTTCTTCTTTACCTTTCTTCTTTAATTCTTTGGAATCTTTTAGTATCAATCCATCTCTCACTAGAGGAAGAGATACTAAAATTTTGAAGTATTTAATGTTAAAAAGACTAGCCAAAAATTAAGACTGAGTCTTCAGCTCATGAAAACTGTCAGAAAAAACTATTCATGATAGATCAGAAACCTGATTTTTTTTTTTCTGAGTAAAGTGCCCCTTTTGGAAGTGTGTTGTGTATGTGTATATTACATTTGTTGGTCAAGTTTGTGTTTATAAATTCTGCAGAAATAGTTTTAGATGTACAAAGATAAAAATCTCCTATGTCATGGAGACTTGCAGTGATTCTTTGAACTCTTGGCCTCCTGCTTTGCTTTGTTACCAGTGAATGAAGTTGCATTGAGAAGGGATGTGTAATGGGCCCAGTGGGGGACAGATATTGATAAAGTCTTTCTTTACTATTGCAGTCATGCTTAACTTCAGCAACTGTCACTGCGAATCTTCTAAGCTTTTGCATAAAGATAAGGAAAATTTAAGTAATTTGAAAATACATTACAGTTTTCTTTTTAACAATAACTGTTGACTTTTTCCCTTAGCTCTATGTAAGTGTCCCTTAGATTTATGTATATATTTATATATATACACCTCTACTGTTGCAGCAAAAATGTTTTTTCTGTATGTATTTAGCTATATATATCTATCAAAGGAACTGGTTTCTTGTGGCGATTGGAGAGGGGCAATATAAGCTAAAATTATCTGGGACCTACTGAAACTCTGAAATCTGAAAAAAAATCTAGATGGATTTCTGGAAATGGATGGTGTCTGTTCTGCCCTTCATTTGGAAGCAAGGGTTCTGATGGGACCCCTTGGCGGAGGTAATGCTCATTCCTTGGGGAGCTCCCTCCTGGAAAGGGAAACAGAGGTCCAGCCTTAGATGTAGTAGGTGAGAGTCAATACAAAGGCGGGAGCTTGAGTTTTGTGCAGTCTGAGAGACTGTAGGAAGCAGCAATGGGCCAGGCAGGCCTCGAGAGGGAGCAAATTTCCAGGGGGGCAAAGGGATCAGGGGCTACCCCAAAGGAATTCCCTGAGCTAAATGTGAAACAAAAGCAGAAACCATAGCCTGTCTGCAACGACAAAGTAGGTAAGGATGAATGCAGTTTTGCAAACTTTGCTCTGTCTGACTTAGGGTCCTATGCCTGACCTTCATATACTCTTAGATACAATGCTAATAACACTAGTGATGCCTAATAAAACCTGGCTCTGTATGTGTGTATGGCTGGGGTGAGGATTAAGGATTATTTTATTAGGATGAGGGCACCTCACTATAAGAAAAAATTCTAGGCAACTCTAGAAAGCCTTGGGGGAGCTCAGGATCCCTCACAAAGACAAGCTCAGAACAGCTCAGCACAGCTGCTGTCTCAGGTACCACATTTTAATAGCTGGAAGGTGCAAGGGCGCAAAATGCAGGCCCACTGCCCTTGTGTCAGGGTATGCTCATCAAGGAGTTTCTTTTAGCCTCACTGGTTCACAGCATATTTGCTGTAGTGCAAAAATGTGCTTTGGAAGCCAGATGTGCAAATTGTACAGGGAGCAGTGAGAAATACGGGGGGAAGTAAAAGGCTGGTCAGGAAATAGAATCCAGATGAAGCTATTCAAGGGATTATGATAGGGCAGAAATGGATATTGCTGACAGTATCGTTCGCTGTCTTGGTTTGGCTGTGTCAGTGTGGGCAGAAGGGCTATGGAGAGGTGCTGCAAGGTAAAACTTTTTCTGTTAAGTGTCTAATGGGCAAAAATGTCTAGAAAAAGCTGATGGTACAGTCCCATAAACAACAGAGAAACACACCTACAACTTTGCTCCTTTATCATATTGAACTCTGAATGAACAAGAAACATTTCTCCCCAAAAGCATAGTCTAAACTTCTCCTGTTTACTTATCTCTATTGATTTTTCACAAATAATGTTGTAGCAGAGTATGTGGTGTAAAAGTGATTAGAAACCCAAAACTTCTGTTTGGAACAGGAAGTTAAGCATGTTGCTGTGTTACTGCAAGCAAATTATTTGTTGGGTTAGTTGCCTTTTGTCAATAAGTTGCAACCTGGTAGGTGGATGCAACTGTATTTTATTGCTGGTGGTTATTCTAAGGTTGTTTTGGTTTATCTCATGCTTTCTTCTCTTTCTCTGCCTTCTAGCATGCACTTAATTCAGGTGGACTCTGTTCAGCGATGGATGGAAGACTTGAAGTTGATGACAGACTGTGAATGTATGTGTATTCTCCAGTCCAAGCCAATCAGCATTGAGAAGGATGAACAAAATGAACTTATCCTTTCCTCACGATATAGCACATGTGATAACTTACAGCTGCTGTTAAAAAGAGCTTGGATCATAAGCACAGAGTTGACCAGGATTGCTCAAAAGCTGGAAAAAAATAGATGGCAGAGAGTCCACAGCATGACAGTAAGAGTCAACTGCCATGTACGCTCAATGGTAAATGAATACAACACGTTCACCAGGAATTCTTCAGAAGAAATGCATGAGGTAGGATGCCTTACCTGCTGCCATGTTTGTCTTTTTAAATTTTTTTAATTGTAATAGTTAAAACTTACCTTAAACAATCTGTAAGAATTCCTTACATACTGATACTAGTTCCTTGTTTAAGACTTTCTAATCCTTTTTCAGCTATGGAAAAATTCTTGACTCATTTTGGATCCAATTTTTTCATAGGGCTGATTCTGAATATTAATAATGCTGACAAATTACATTGAAAAAGGTTTTGGTTTTGAGGACTACTGGACTAAAGTAACTAGATAGCCCATCTGTGAGTTTCTTTGCATTTACAATGTAGAAAATAGTACTTTTTTGTTAACTTCAGTTTTATCTCTATTTATTTTATGCAGAAAAGTAGAAAAAGGGCGTCTGTATGAAATATTATGTTTCTGGAAGATTTTCCCCTAATTATTATAAACAAGCAATATTTATTTTTAAAAAGCAATTGTGTGCATGGATATTGCTTTCAAACCGCTGTCTCTTTCTCTCTCTGTAGTTTGAAAAACTTTTGATAGACAAGTGTTCAGAATTTACAGCATTCACAGAAAGGTAATTTAAATTTTCTAGTTGAAATATTAATTTTGCTGTTTTATTATGTTGTGGAATTTCTAATGAGAAGTACAAATCTACTAACACCCTCAAATGTTTGAACTAGGCCCCTGCAGCTCTGAAAGGCTTTCTAAATATTAGCCTCTGGTGGGTGAAGCGAGTTGCTTTTATCTAAACTGCATCCTAATGAAAGATGGGATCTGCTGTTGCACAAAGGGCCTGGCACACGCACAAAGCTGCGTGTAAGTGGATTTTTCAGGGCTTTTAGACATCAGGGGAGAAAGTCTGGTTCTAATGATATCAATGACAAAGTTCTCAAGTTCTGTGGAGCCAAGATCTCAAGTGGTGTGAAAACTTATGTTGTAAGATGGTCATACTACACGTTCCTGTATGCACGTATCCGTGTATTAGTAAACCAAACCCAAATAAATACACATTCCTTTAAATTGCAGTTGTAGGTTTACTCAGCTCCGTGCACTTGAGAATGCTGAGACTGGAAAGAAAGAATTCTTTATAATTCTTCTCATGATATTTCCCCTGCCTAACAGAAGTTATCCTGTTTCCTCCAGCACAGTTCAGTCTTTTTTGATTTACTTTAAACACTGCAAGTCATTCTGCTCAGGGAATCATCAGGGAAAAGGGCACCATCTAATTATCAGGAAGGAACATTTCTTGAGCACTGTTGCTTTTTGCCAAATCCACACAGATCAGAGTTTACTTTTATATTCTACTATGAGACACACTGATTTAATGAGAGCTCCGACCTCATAGTGTCTGCCCCAAATCAGCCCTCTCCCTCCTTGTCTGTTTGACAAAAAGTTGATATAGGTGGGTGGAAGACAGGTAAAGCTGAAAGGACCTGCTGTGCAGATGAAGACAGTAATCAGCCAAACGATATCTTCCATTACAGTGGCCTGCCTGGCTGGAATATGTTTTAACAATTCAAATGTGAGAAAGTATGAGTTATTTCATTTGAATTGCATAAAGTTTTCCATCTTATCTCACTTCTTCAGTTACAGCCAGATATCACTTGTTACAGGACAGTTATACTAACTCTGTAAAGCTGCTGTATGTAATCTTTCTGCATAGAAGGCCAAATTTTATGTTTGAGTATGCTGTTTAAATTTAAATTAATTTTACTGATCTGGGTGCACATTCATTTTGGGTCCTTATCCTGCTATCATTAAACTATGACAAAGAAATTAAAATTATTGAAAGCACTTTGGTCATGAATGATGGATGGATATACACAGCTGTAGTTGAAATGCAGGCATCCTAGAGTGACTGTAACTATAAGCATAAGTGGAAATAGCAGGGTTACACTGGTATAAACACCGCACCTGCAGCAAAATTTGGCCTGCAGTCTGTGAAGTAAATTGTGATCCCAAAATTATTCACTAATGTCCACTGTTGTCCTTTGATGGTATACTTACTATGTGTAGATAAAGCTTCGAGTAAAGTTTGGTGTGATGCTAATGGCACAAAGACAGTGTCCTCATGTGAATTCCCATTATATTCCCATTATTAACAGAGAGCTCACCTGTCACAATCAGCTTCGTAAAACAGTAGTTGTCTGTTGCATCTCTTTTCCACCATCCCTCTCCTTTCTCTTTCTTTCAGGTGCGTACAAACTGAAGATGAACATATACTGAAGTCGATGAAATCTTGTATTAATGAAACACTCACTACTGTTGCTCAGTATTTTGGCCAGTTAATAGAGCTGGTTTTAACACATGAGGCACAGGTTAGTTTATAGTTTAAAGAAAAAAAAATGCTTTTCAAAATTGTTGAATGTTGAGGGAAAGTGTCAGTTAAGAGGAGGATTATAATCACAGGTCTCAATCTTCAGCAAACTTATGAACAGTTTTTGTCTTGCAAAGAGATTTAGGTGTTTGTATTGTCAAATTCTCTAATAACCTCAAATCCAAACCCAGTGATCTTGTGGCTCAATATGTTACTTCAGTTTCCTGATAGGCCTCCTTCATTGCAAGGCATCTAATTTCTGGACAATATCTTGTTAATAAGACCTTTGGATGCATCTTCTCTTCTTTTCATGCAGACACTGCTTTTCTTTAGAAACCTTGAAAGCAGTCTCTCCTCCTCTCAGTGATTCTCATTAAAAGTTAAACATTTTAGAAGATGTATGTATAGGAAGTATATTATTATAGCACACATTTTAACCAGTGCGTGTCTTACTCTCCAGGAAGTAGTGCTAAAATAGTGTTGTGTACAGGTTATATACGTGTGTGTGTATAACCTTCCAGAAACAGTGCTGTATTATTGCAGGCATGATATATAGCTTCCAGTGGTGATTAAACATAAATAAATACACTGAGGAACTAGGCTGAGACTAAAATGCATTAATTTTTTTTCCATTAGACCATTCTTAAAATAGTAGCAACTTGCAAGTCTAACCTATCAATCTTGGCTTACACTGGTTCCTTTCTTGAGATCTCATTAATAATTCCTTTGCACCCTCTAATCTTTCTCAAATAAAAAACTCCAAATGTAATTATGCTCAATTAATTTGTCCATATTTTAGAGGTGATGTTATGCTGAAATTTTATGTTGTCCCTACAGATAAAGAGGAAATGAGAGGCTTAGTGAAGAGGAAATAGTTAAATAGTATTTACTACAATGCTAAAACAAAATTAATATGTGGTATTGGTTAAATTCTAATGTACCTTGATGCATTAAGATAGAAAAAAAATGTAGCTCTTTCAGAAACATCCCTTATAATTTTGAAAGCTTATTGCTAGGAAGTGAAAATCTCCAGAATACATTTGCAGAATTACAGTCAAACTAAGAAGCCTAAGAAACTAATTCACTTTGGTTAGGATTTGTGAGAACTAAATGAAATGCCACATATGAGTTGAAGTGTGTAAATAAATTTGCATATTGCAAATTCAGTGAGTAGGTTGCGGTTGTTCTTTTTAATCTCAAGAGCAGTTCTGCTCTAATAATTGCTAATATTTCTGTCTTTGGGCACTTTGATACCTACTGATGCAGCTGAAATCCGTGTCCCTTTTTCTTTTAAGGGAGCAGAATTAACTACTCTGCACGATCCTGTGTGGCTGAAGGCTTAGTTTGGAGGCCATTAACTAAAATATTTTTAAGAGCAGGTTTCTGAGGCATTCAGTCAGTCTGTGAGCCCACTTCTGCCATATAACAGCATTGTCTATGGGTAGCTTGCTGCTCTGTCTTAGCAGACTAAGTGCCTGTGAGAGGCCAGAACTCTCGGCTTAAATTGTGGACTGAAGACCTTTCATTTCTAATCAGTGTATCAGGAATTTTTTTAGGATAGGTTCATATCAAAATGTGAACTGATAAGTTATGTCTTTTATGGAACATTTTTTGAAGGGGGCGTGCTAAAAGTGGGAGAACACAGGCTCTTAAAGGGAAGATAATTTAATTTTGTATCAATGAACAGTGTAAAGTGTGGCATATTTCTTTGCACTTCCTTCAAAGTTGGTTTAAATATAAAAATACTTACCACCTTCCTCCTAGCAAATATGATTAAGTCTTCCTCTAACAATTGTATGTACTTTTAGAAAGAGTAAAATTAAATAAACTTCATATTCTTCTGGCAACTGTGTTTCTCTGTGAAGCTGCAATGGCACACATGCAAAAGCAAGACAACTATTTACAAAGATAAAAATATTTAACCTATTTCATACATTAGAGAAATAAACTGTATTTCTCTATGAAAATTCCCTATATGGGCCAATGATATTTTCTGTGTATACTGAGAATAGGGATGAACCCAGAGCCTTAGAAAGTAGTGTTAGAAAGGGTATAGCAATATTCCTTATAAATAAAGTGGAAATCTTGTACCACTTTGTGATACAGCTTCAGCACTAAGACAATTAGTTGCTTTCTGAAAATTTTAGCGCAATCCCAGGCCAAACCCAACAATAATTTACTAAGTAGCTGAAGGTTCTTTACTGAAAATTCTCAAACACATACCTGTTCTCTTACTGTATTCATATTTATTTTTAAATATCACTATTCTTGGTTACTCAAATGCAATGATAAATGTTAAAGTGTTATCAGTTTGACTCCTGCCCATGTTCTTTTTCTTTCCTTTCTCTGGGTGAGAAGTAAGATGATATGGATTAAATGAACTAAACTTTCTACTCAGTCTTATTTTTAAATATCACAGCAATGTTTTTCATTGGAAGTAAATTATGTTTATTATCTTATGTCACACAGAACCTGCTGAGACAAACTGAACTGTCGGATAGTGTGTACATCACTGAGTCAGCAATAAGTAGTTTATTCAGCCTTACCCAGGAAGGTGCCCATCTGTGCCGTATCATAGCTAAGGTAAGGGGATTTATGGATTAATCCAAAGGAAACCACTAATAAAAGTAAGTTATTTTACTTAACACAGTAGTGGTTGCAAGTTTTGAAATGTACTGTACAAGATGAAATTTTGTATTTAAGGAGACAAATAATCTAGTTTAAAGAAAAACAAAACTTACTGTGAAAAACTAATTTTTTTGCAAGCCTGACTTAAAAATACCCTATTAGATTAAAAAAAAAAAACCCAAAACCAAAACCCACACACAACAAAAAAGGTGCAAACTCCAAAATTCTTTATTTCAGTAAAGCTCAATGCCCGTGCAAGCAACTGCAGTAGGATGGTAAACTCCAACAGGCTTCTGGCCATTGGTTCAACTACAGTTGTCTTTGTGCCATCTGGTGTATTACACACAGAATCACAGTTTGGAAGGGACCTCAGGGATCATCTACTCCAACCCTTCTAGGAAGAGCACAGTCTAGACAAGATGGCCCAGCACCCTGTTGAGCTAGTCTCAAAACTGTCAAATGTGGCCGAGTCAACCACTTCCCTGGGGAGATTATTCCAACGGTTGACTGTTCTCACTGTGAAAAATTTCCCTCTCACGTCCAATCAGAATCTCCCCAGGAGCAACTTGTGTCCACTCCCCCTTGTCCTCTCCATGTGACTCCTTGTAAAAAGGGAGTCTCCATCTTCTTTGTAGCTGCCCCTTAAGTACTGGTACATGGTGATGAGATCCCCTCCAAGCCTCCTTTTCTTAAGGCTGAACAAACCCAGTTCTCCCAGCCTATCCTCATATGGCAGCTTCCCAGTCCTTTGATCATCTTGGTGGTCCTTTGCTGGACCCCTTCCAGCCTGTCCACATCCTTTTTGTATAGCGGGGACCAGAACTGTACACAGTAATCCAGGTGTGGCCTGACAAGTGCTGAGTATAGTGGCATAATGACTTTTTTATCTCTGCTGGCGATGCCGTTTTTGATGCAACCCAGCATCCTGTTGGCCTTCTTGGCTGCAGCAGCACACTGTTCGCTCATGTTGAGCTTTCTGTCCACGAGGACCCACAGGTCGCTTTCCACGGAGCTGCTCTCCAGCCAGGTGGATCCCAGTCTGTGCTGCGCTCCCAGATTATGTTTTCCCATGTGCAAGACCTTACACTTGTCCTTGTTGAACTTCATAAGATTCTTGCTGGCCCACTCTTCTAGCCTATCCAGATCTCCCTGCAGAGCAGCTCTCCCTTCTGGAGTGCCTACTTCCCCACTCAGTTTGGTGTCATCTGCAAACTTCATCAGGCTACACTTGATGCCATTATCCAGATCACTTATGAAGATGTTGAATAACATTGGGCCCGACATCGATCCCTGGGGGACTCCACTTGTGACAGGTTGCCATTTTGAAAAAGCTATTTATCACCACCCTTTGGGTGCGGCCTGTCAGCCAGTTCCCCACCCACTGCACAGACCGCTTGTCTAGGTCATAACGCATTAATTTCTCCAGGAGGAGGCTGTGGGGGACTGTATCAAAGGCCTTGGAGAAGTCCAGGTAGACAATGTCCACCGCCCACCCCATGTCAACCAGGCAAGTCACTTTGTCGTAGAAGGCCACCAGGTTTGTCAAGCACAATCTGCCTTTAGTGAAGCCATGTTGGCTTTTCCCAATCACGTGCTTCATTTGACTTGTGATGGCCCCCAGGAGGATTCATTCCATAACTTTCCCAGGGATTGAAGTAAGGCTGATGGGCCTATAATGACCCGGATCCTCCCTCGAGCCTTTCTTGTAGACAGGGGTAACATTTGCCTTCCTCCAGTCCTCTGGGACATCCCCCGTTCTCCATGACTTCTCAAAGGTTATGGAGAGTGGCCTTGCAATGATATAAGCCATTACCACTCCCTTCAGCATCTTGGGCATTCTTTTAGGGTCTCTCCTGATGGTACTTTTTAAGTACCAGCCACAGAAGTGAAGAGAAACTTTACAGTTGACCATGTATATGCCTCAGGAGTATGCAGAGAAACAGCTGTGTGCCCAGAGGTGGCTAGAGATATTATTAATATGTAGAGATGTAATTTTAAAAATACTTTGCAACCATTGTTTTCCTTTTGCAGAGGAACATCATTATAGTTACTTCTGTCAGCCTGTGTTCTAATTCCCTGAGTAGTTGATGCTAACTTTTGTTACAAACGAATCATTTTGCCAACATCAATGATACTGGCAATCCCTGCAGAGTTTGCACCTTTGAGGCCACTTGGATCTTGAAAAAGTGAGAAAGGCAGGGCATTGTGTGAGGTTGAGGGTAGGATAATCATATCCACAGTGTATATAGAAAGAAGAAAACCTCCTTTCCCAAGCTTCTGCTTGTGGAGTGGTGGGCCAATCCCTTGCCCTGCTTCAGAGATGAGGTTAAACAGTGGCTTTTAATACATTTTACTTCTGATCTGCCTTTAGATGGGTATTTGCACCATAAAAGGTACTGCTATGTTCTGAAGGCTGCAGATGAGGCAGACTCAGAAACGTGTAGTGGATCCTGGCAGCAGCCTGAGAGACTTAATTTTTTCCAAATTTGATATTTGAGCTCCACTCAGTGGTATTCAAAAACAATGTTAAAATATTGAGTATTGAGGAAGTGCAGAACTAACAGATTGAGGAAAATTGGTCTTGTGCTTTTTATCATTGTGTGACTTCCATAATTTAGCAGAAATAAAGTTTGACCTTCCATAAATCACTAAATTAATTTTTGTGAAAACCTGGATGTGACACAGGTTCACAAGTGAGGAAAGGCACCCCATTATGCAAAGAACCCAAGTGGTGTTTAGTTGCTGAATTACAGCAGTGATTGCATGGCCTGTCCTGTGTGTCTGTTTCCTCTGTGTACTGTGAAATATATTTTCCCGACTCGCTATCACCCTTCACCCTCTGTATTGCCTCAGTTATCTGTATCAGTGAGCAAGGTGGCAGAGGAATTATAACAGACCAGAATTTTGAATTTGGCCACTTGAGTAGTTAGCTATGACAGCGACAGTGCAGGATGATTAAAAAAAAATAAATAAATCTGGAACTGCACCCACTCATTAAGAGTGTGAGTATGGATTCAGTTTTTGTAAAGATCTCAAAATCTCCCACAGACACAGAATTTCCCTTGAGAGTTATCATTAACTTTGTAAAAACTAACCAGAGAAGTGGAATATTTGTTTACAGTGAAAGCCAAACCAAAGAAATTTGTTCATGTAAACTTGAAGTCTTACTCTCCATGACAATGAGTGATCTTGTGGAACGCTGTTAGCGTTTTTCCTGTCCCAAGCTATAATTACAACATTAAAGCACACCAGAGTTTCCCTGGCAGCAAGCTAGTGGTTCTTACTAGCTGTCAGAAGTATAAAGACTAAAATCTCTAACAAAAATTAGTTAGTAGCAAGGGTAAGATAGGAAATGAAGGGAGAAAGCCATAATAATAATAAAAATCCTTGAAATCTGAGCTAATAGAATAACCAACACTGAGTTGTGAGTTTCAAACCGTGATATGTAGTGTTTATCTACAACACCTACGCTGATGGCAGCATAATCCAAACTCCACTGGTTTAGATAATATTAAAAGCAAAAAGAGAAAATTTGGAAAGGATGACCCAAGAAGAGTATTTATTGCAACTACCCAGGAAAATTTTTGGGCAGGCTTCTGTCTGCAAATCAGTTTCTAACCTTTGGAACCAAATGTTGCTAATACGTGGCTCAGAGGCTGGTTCCATTGGTGGAATTTCAGTTTTTTAGATGATGGGAAGGTTAACATGGCACTGGGCCTGCTGGTGGCAGATGGAGTTCACCTATCACAAAGGGGGAAAGGATTCTTGGAAATGAGTTGGTGGGGCTTATCGAGAGGCCTTTAAACTAGGTTCAAAGAGGGAAGGGGATGTAGCCAGGCCCACCAGAGAGGAGCTATGGGGTAGCATGACAGGGTTAGGGGGTGAAACCGATAGCCCAGCTCAAGTGCACCTACGCCAGTGCACGCAGCATGGGCAACAAGCAGGAGGAGCTGGAAGCCATTGTGCAGTGGGATAGCTATGACTTAGTTGCCATCACAGAGACATGGTGGGATGACTCTTATGACTGGAGTGCTGCAATGGACGGCTATAAGCTCTTCAGAAGGGGTGGGCAAAGGAGAGGTGGTGGGGTGGCTCTGTATGTTAGGGAGTGCCTTGATTGCATAGAGCTTAGTGACTTTGATGATAAGGTCAAGTGCTTATGGGTAAGGATGAGGGGGAAGGCCAAGAAGGCCAACAAGGCAGATGTCCTGCTGGGGGTCTGTTTTAGATGACCCAACCAGGATGAAGAGGTAGATGAAGTGCTCTACAAGGAGCTAGAGGAAGTATCACAATTGGTTGCCCTTGTTCTAGTGGGGGACTTCAATTTACCAGATGTCTGCTGCAAATACAACACAGCAGAGAAGAAACAGTCTAGGAGGTTCCTGGAGTGTGTGGAAGACAACTTCCTCACGCAGCTGGTAAATGAACCTGCAAGAGGAGGTACCTCGCTTGACCTCCTGTTCGCAAACAGGGAAGTACTGGTGGGAGATGTGGCAGTTGGAGGCTGTCTTAGGCTTAGTGACCATGATATGATGGAATTCTTGATTCTTGGCGAAGTGAGAAGAGGCGTCACAGCAGAACCACTACCATGGACTTCCGGAGGGCAGACTTTGGCCTGTTTTGGGCACTGGTTGGGAGAGTCCCTTGGGAGGAAGTCCAGAAGGGCAAAGGAGTCCAGGAAGGCTGGGCTTTCTTCAAGAAAGAAGATTTGCAGGCACAGGAGCAGGCTGTCCCCACGTGCCGCACGACGAACCGGTGGGGAAGACGACCGGCCTGGCTGAACAGGGAGCTTCTGATGACACTCAGGAAAAAAAGGAGAGTCTACTGCTTTTGGAAGAAGGGACAGGTAACACAAGAAGAATACACAGATCTCGTTAGGTCTTGCAGGGAGAAAATTAGGCAAGCAAAAGCCCAGCTAGAACTCAACCTGGCCACTACTGTAAGGGATAACAAAAAATGTTTTTACAAATACACTAACAAACGAACAAACGAACCAAAGAGAATCTCCATCCTCTATTGGATGTGCAGGGGAACTTTGCAACTGAGGATGAGGATAAGGCTGAGGTACTAAATGCCTTCCTTGCCTCAGTCTAACAGTCAGACCAGCTATCCCCAGGGTATTCAGCCCCCTGAGCTGAAAGGCAGGGACAAGGAGTGGAAGAAACCCCCCATAACCCAGGAGGAAGCAGTTTACAACCTGCTGCTCCACCTGGACACTCGCAAGTCTATAGGGCCAGATAGGATCCACCCGAGAGCACTGAGGGAGCTGGTGGAAGAACTTGCCAAGCCACTCTCCATCATTTACCAGCAGTCCTGGTTAACAGGGGAAGTCCCAGTCAACTGGAGGCTTGCCAATCTGACGCCCATCTAGAAGAAGGGCCAGAAGGAGGATCCAGGGAACTACAGGCCTGTCAGTCTGACCTCAGTAGCATGGAAGGTTATGGAGCGGTTCATCTTGAGTGAGCTTACCAGGTAAGTGCAGGACAACCAGGGGATCAGGCCCAGCCAGCACGGCTTCATGAAAGGCAGGTCCTGCCTGACTGACCTGATCTCCTTCTATGACAGGATGACCTGCCTGATGGATGAGGGAAAGCCTGTGGATGTTGTCTACCTGGACTTTAGTAAAGCCTTTGATACTGTCTCCCACAGCATCCTCCTAGAGAAGCTGGCTGCTCATGGCTTGGACAAGTGCTCTCTTTGCTGGGTAAAAAACCATCTGGATGGCTGAGCCCAGAGAGTTGTGGTGAATGGAGCCAAATCCAGTTGGCAGCTGGTCACGAGTGGGGTTCCCCAGGGCTCAGTGTTGGGGCCAATCTTGTTTAATATCTTTATCAATGATCTGGATGAGGGAATCGAGTGCACCCTTGGTCAGTTTGCAGGTGACACCAAGTTGGGTGGGAGTGCTGATCTGCTTGAGGGTAGGAAGGCTCTGCAGAGGGGCCTGGACAGGCTGGATCGATGGGCTGAGGCCAACTGTATGAGGGCCAAGTGCCAGGTCCTGCACTTTGGTCACAATAACCCCATGCAACGCTACAGGCTTGGGGAGGAGTGGCTGGAGAGCTGCCCGGCGAAGGATCTGGGGGTGTTGGCTGACAGCCACCTGAACATGAGCCAGCAGTGTGCCCAGGTGGCGAAGGCGGCCAACAGCATCCTGGCTTGTATCAGGAATCACATGGCCAGCAGGAGCAGGGAGGTGATCATGCCCCTGTGCTCGGCACTGGTGAGGCCACACCTTGAATATTGTGTTCAGTTTTGGGCCCCTCAGTACAAGAAGGACATCGAGTTGCTGGAGCATGTCCAGAGAAGGGCAGTCAAGGTGGTGAAGGGTCTAGAGAGCAGGTCTTATGAGGAGAGGTTGAGAGAGCTGGGGTTGTTTAGTGTGGAGAAGAGGAGGCTGAAGAGAGAGCTTATTGCTCTCCACAACTACCTGAAAGGTGGTTGTAGCAAGGTCTCTTCTTCCAGGTCACTAGCAATAGAAAGAGAAAAATTGGCTTCAAGCTGTGTCAGGGGAGGATTAGATTAAATATTAGGAAAAATTTCCTTTCTGAAAGTGTGGTCAGGCATAGGAACACGCTGCCCAGAGATGTGGTGGAGTTGTCATCCCTGGAGGTATTTAAAAGATGTGTAGATGTGGCACTTCAGGACATGGTTTAGGAGACATGGTAGTGTTGGCTCGACTGTTGGACCTGATGATCCTAGAGGTCTTTCCCAATCTTAATGATTCTATGATTCTAAAATATTCTTCTGGCAAGTCTTTTGCCATACATAAGCATCAATATTACTTCCCTGCTGTACCATTGTCTGGGGCTGCTTTGCAGGGATGTATTCACAGAAATCTTTTTTATTACTTTATGGCTGTATGGATTATTTTCTTAATTGAATTATGGTTGTATGGATTTGATGGGTGGACTGCTTAGTGGATGAGGAACTGGCTGGATGGTTGCATCCAGAGAGTAGTTGTCAATGGCTCAATGTCCAGATGGAGATCAGTGATGAGTGGTGTCCCTCAGGTCTGTTCTGGGACCAGTACTGTTTAATATCTTCATCAATGACATAATGCAATTGAGTGCACCCTCAGCAAATTTGCAGATGACCCCAAGCTGAGTGGTGAGGCTGACACCCCTGAGGGACAGGATGCCATTCAGAGGGACCTGGACAAGCTCGAGAAGTGGGCCCAGGTGAATCTCGTGAGGATCAACAAGGCCAGGTGCAAGGTCCTGCACCTGGGTCAGGGCAACCCCCTGTATCAAGAGAGGCTGGGGGATGAAGGGATTGAGAGCAGCCCTGCTGAGAAGGACTTGGGGGTACTGGTGGTTGAAAAGATGGACGTGAGCTGACAGTGTGCACTCGCAGCCCAGAAAGCCAACTGTGTGCTGGGCTGCATCAAAAGAAGCATGGCCAGCAGGTTGGGGGAGGTGATTCTGCCCCTCTGCTCTGCTCTGGTGAGACCCCACCTGCAGTGCTGCATCCAGATCTGGAGTCCTCAGCACGGGAAAGACATGGACCTGTTGGAGTGGGTCCAGAGGAGGGCCACAAGAATGACCTGAGGGCTGGAGCACCTCTCCTATGAGGACAGGCTGAGAGAGTTGGGCTTGTTCAGCCTGGAGAAGAGAAGGCTTCAGGGACACCTTATTGTGGCCTTTCAGTGCTTAAAGGGGGCTTATAAGAAAGATGGGGACAGACTTTTTAGTAGGGCCTTTAGCGATAGGACGGGGTAATGGTTTTAAACTGAAAGAGGGTGGATTCAGACTAATTAGAAGGAAGAAATATTTTATGATGAGGGTGGTGAAACTCTGGACCAGATTGCCCAGAGAGGTGGTAGATGCCCCATCCCTGGAAACATTCATGGTCAGGTTGAGTGGGGCTCTGAGCAACCTGCTGTAGTTGAAGATGTCCCTGCTCACTGCAGGGGTCTTGGACTAGATGGCCTCTAAAGGTCCTTTCCAACCCAAACTATTCTACGATTAAATCAAATATATTTTGATCTTGGGATCTTTCATATTAAAAATCATATGTTAATCTTGGTTGTTAAAACCCTGCCTTCATGCTTGGAGAGCTTAAGGAGACACTAAACCCCAGAAATTATAAATTTTGAGTGGACTTGAGCACTTGTCAAAAATTAGCATTACTTGAAGTGGACTTGTTCTAAATTGATTTGGCTTTGTAACAACAAGAATCGGTAAAAATCAGTTCCACAATTACAACAAATAAATGCTGGGACAGAGTGATACCAAAAAAAGGTCTTTGTTAATAAATCCATTCCACTGATGACTATTAGAGTCCAATACCAATTGGTATTGGATGCTATAATAATAGTCTTCTAAAAGACATAGAGGCAGAAATTATAATGAAGATATCTATACCTGCTGATCACACTCTTCGTAAATGTTTGACTATTTGAGTTGCCTACAGATATGAAGCAGATATCTTGATCCGAGAAGCTTCAAATACGTATTGGCCTTACCTTCTTTGTGCATCAGTTCCTTTTCTAGCAAGTATTTGCTATGGAGATTTCTTTGGTGATCATCTTTCAAGCCAATTATAAATGTTGTCGCCCATCATGAGGATGATGAGAATTCACTGGACTTTGAGTCATTTCAGGCTGAAACTGCAAAATATTACACCTTAGAGTTGGATGTCTTTTCTCTCCCCTCTTTGCTCACTCAACTCACTATGCACATCGGGGCTTTTTATACTCATGTCCTCCTCCACATACTTTTTGTGATTGTATTTCAGGGGATTTTGTTATATACTGCTAGCCGTTATGAAAAGCATCTCAGGAATGTCTCCAGGAAATTGAATTCCTATTAATCCAATATAGGAGAGAAGTAGGTCATCAAGCAGTAAAGAAAGTTCTTTTTCAGACACTGCTTCACAGAGTATGTGAAGCCTGTCCCAAATGAAACTTGAATTACAGCAAGTGCAGCATTTCATTTGTTATTTTGGCATTTCCAGTTTTTGACCAAAAGTCTGCAAAGGATAAATAAAGGCATGTGTAGACATAACAGGAGCTTTTGGAAAGATGCAAGTTAATCTCCAGAGCAAGCAAAGCTCGGTGCTGTTTTGTTTCTTTGTCTGTATGGTACTGTTTACCCATTTAACCAATTTATGTGTATCCCTGTCAGATGGAATAGTTTTGTCATCATTGCAAAAGATACAGGGGACAAATCTTGAAAAAGGTAGATAAATTCTGGGGAATGCTGAGATCCCAGTGAGGTGAGTGTTTTTGATCAGCCATAGAATCAGGCTCAGCATTTCCTACCTACTCCATATTTCACTCATATTTCACCTACAGCTCACCAGGTTCATTACTTGTAATCAATATTTTACAGCTTGGTAATGGCACACAGGGCACAAAATAAACAGTTTAGATCTCCTCCTGACAAATGCAATGATAAATCACTTCCTGTCCATCAGAGGTAAAAGCAGGGCACCCATTTGTCATACAGAAAGCTTGAAGCAAATGTGCCAACATCACTGGAGCTTTACTAGTGTTGTTCATAAACTCCTGCTTATGATGACTAAATCAGAGAATCAGATCATCTTGGATTCCACTGAACTGTGGGGACTTTCAAACTCATAACAACATTAAAAAAAAAAATAATCCCAGTTACCTTAGGTTTTGAGGACAACGCTGTTAATAGCTTTTTTTTGTATATTGTGAAATATCAGTATCCTTTTGTGGAAGGAAAAATATGACTGAAGCTTTTTTGTTAGTGTACTGCCTTTAAAAAAAAACAAACCCTCAAATGTCTTTCTGTAGTAGGCTATACATAGCAGTACTAAATATAAAATAACTCGTACAGATATATGTGAACTTCTTCTAATTCCAGAAAAAAATTTTACTCTTAGCAGACCTCAGTAAGCCCACTGTCTTCACTGATCTCACAGAAATTACATACACATGTACAAAGACATAATATAAAACTTCTATCTTTAAAACATGAGGTGTTAATTTTGTCGAATTCTAACTCCCTTATAAATTTTTATATATTTTTGTTAGACTGAAGAGGTAGCTTTGCTTGCTCTATTACTTTCTACTGTATTCCAGCAGAACTAGTACAAAAATGTAGGATTCTGAAAGAGAGTGAAGTCTGAATGGTAGTCTGGAGGTTTTATGTTGGAAGAACTTGTTGAGCTTTCAAATAACACAAATAGTTAAGAAGAAAAAAGATTACTTCTGTGAATCTGAAAAATATTTTTATATAGAAGCTACTGAAACAGGCTTAAAAAGAAAAGTGTATATTACACTTGGTCTATGATTCCAATTACTTTTAATTTACTAGTGTAATCTGAATACTTTAGTCTGAGATCTTTCATCTGTCATTAATATTTTAAATGTTTTCCTTTTCATTATATGTCTGCTTTTTTATAATATAAGGCATCTGTAATCCACCTGATGGCATAACATTTTGAAATGTGGGATAATCCAGAAAAAGCCCCACTACATGAAGTGCATATATTGTTTGTATTTATTTATATCTTTCATTTATTACGTGAACTTTGCTAACACTTCCATGTGTTGGAAATCATTAAGGATAGCTACTATAAGGATCTATGGGTACTCAAATCCTTGTAATTACTGCCATATTTAAAGAAAAAAGTGTAGGAGTGCAAATTTTACGTATTAGAGGATGAAGATATGGATTATATCTTTATAGAACTTGACACCTGTTTCCACATTATTTTCAGTAGCTTTTCAACGATATGACTTTCTCTTTCATATTTTAGCATTAAGTAAATATTGTAAGGAGCTCAGAAATGTAGAGGAATGGGAAATATATGCTAACAAAGATCTGTTTTAACCTAATAGTACATGGTTGAACTGTCACTTAAATGTCACTCCAATTGCTACCTATTGATAATTCTTTGTAATTTTCACAAGACTGTCAAGTTTAATTTAAATTATGCTTGTAACTGCTAAAGTCGATCGCTTAAGCACACCTCCCACTGAGGCTATATTACTTTTTCATCACTTAGTGTATAAGCATTAATCAACTTGAGTTCGCTGTGTGAGCTTAACATCCTCTTTGTTGGTGGTGCGATTGTAACTAATTTGGATGAATTACTAAAGGAATCTGCCCCCCCACCTCAGTCTCACTTAAATACTAGGGAAACGATCAGTGCTTCTGTTCTGATTTTGCTTTTCCCCTGCAGGAAGGAGGTGTAGTTGCCCTCTTTAAGATCTGTCGCCAGGATTGTTTCAGGTGCCTTTATCCCCAGACACTGAGAACGTTGGCATCCATTTGCTGTGTAGAGGAAGGGATGCACCAGCTGGAAAAGGTAGGCGCTTCAGTGTTCTTTACCGTGTCATAAAACAGAGAAGTCCTGTCTAAACTCTTCTAAGAATTGATAACTTGGTGGTGTTTGATACTGTGCTGCATACTATGCTTACTTTTTCTATGCAGAACACTTCTTCAGTCTTCACAAAATTAGACCCAGCAATAACATTATCCTATTCAGTTACTTGCACAAATACGCTTTTTAAGAGGATGATTTTCATAAAACAGTTTAGTGACTATGTAAAAAAAAAGAGATGGAAATAATAATTTCTGGACTCTCTGAAGTGTTTGTTTAGAAACTCCAATGTTTCAAGTAACCCTTAAAAGACAGAAAGCTTTATACCTCTTAAAAACCTTTCCTGGTGCTCAGGTAGGGCACCTGCTTGTGGTACTACAGTGAGAGTTGTAATTGCACGGAAAGAACTGGGACACACATAGCAGCTAGCCAGTAGAAAAATGTGTCTGCTAATCAGCAACAAGTCTCATAAAAGCTGATTTTACCTGGGATTGCAAACATCAAAACATTATCCAGATAAAATTATATCAGCTGCTTAGGCTCCGTTCCTTTCTCACTCTCACTACATACTGCTGTGTTTTGGAAAATGAACACTTCTGGGCACTAAATCATGATCTCATCCTTTGTATTTCGTAAAACAGTCATCTTCCACAGCTGAATAATGGCCTCTTCAAGTTAATGATAAATGATTTCACTGCCACTTTACGTTGACATATCTTGTAATTTACTGCCCAGAACTCAAGGAAACTGTGACAGAACATCTGCAGCAAAAAGCAAGTCTCTGAGCTTACAGTAAATGAAGACGACTTAATTTTTTTTTTTACATAATGCTGGTTCAGTCTGACACCAGAATCCACCTAAAAGGCTCTTTCATTATGTCCACTATAATAGTGGAATTAATAGAGTTAGAAATGGAAAAGATTGATTCAACTCACCTGGTCTAATTCCTGGCAGTGTCAGTATGCATTTAATGTGGCCCATATCAAAGATGACGAAACTGGAGTCCTAGAAAAATTATAATTCTCAAGCTTATACGTCTGTGATCTACTTTAATATTGGTCAAAAGTAAAATTGCTCGGGGTAAACTTCGTCACAATCAGGACTGGAGTAGTGTTTAAAGGATTTTTAACTGAAATCCCTACAACTGCTTTCAGTAGTTAATTTTTTACCTGGGCCTTCAATTCTTAAATCACATCTTAGCAAAACCAAAGTCTGCAAAGTGAGGGGCTGGACATTAATCCTACTCACCTGACTGAACAGACAGGTTTATGACAGGGGTATCTGGTTATCACTTTGTCAACTTCTTTGCCTAAAACTGCATTGCTGAGGATCTGTATGTTATGTGGGTCCAGTATATGCCTGGGTTTCTGGTGGGGGAGAATGGGATATTTCATATATCAAAAGAAACAAAGACATTTTCTCTGCAAGGAGGTTGATGTCCCTCCAGGTGCTAATGGAGGTTAAACAACACAGGGCAGTACAATGCTGTCATCTGTGAATAATCTGTCAGCTGGTGACAGCCAGATTTGCCAGTCTATAGAGCTGAAGAAGAATAGTAAACAAGAAAGTTTTACTGCACCTGGTACTCTCTTTTCATCATTTTTGCACACCTATTTAGAGGCAACAAGATATTCTGAACGTAGGGAATCAATGAAAAATGCGTGGATCAGATGACCAGTATTTTGGTGTGAACAGTTTTTTATATTGTTGTCTTTAAATCAGAATTTTTTTTTCTTTCAGAATTTGAAGTACTCTTGCAAAGAACAACAAAGAAAGTTACAGTATTAGCATTCCTATCATTATTACAGAATCACATTATCATTCAGATCATATTATCAGAAATTACCAGAAATTACCAGCATTGTAGGACTTCTTATTTGGCAGAAAGGGTATCTTCTGTTAATCCAACTCAGTACCTGGGTGGTGGTAAAACATTTAATTTGCCCTAATATGAATATCATTATGCCACCTAGTGCATTAAAACATCAGTGCAATTTGAACTTGATTTTTAATGACAGAAACTTCATTCAAACAAATAAAGCTTGGCCTCAGATAATTCAGATTAGGTAATTCAAGATTAAAAAAATATTTAAAAAACCACAAACCCCACACAAGCCCATTCTCCCCCTCTTTTTCAATTATATTTCACAACCATTAAAGTGTTTAAAAGACCACTTAGAAGAAAGCAGCAAGAGCTATCATTTCTAATGGAATTTTTATCTGGGAGGTAAACTAAAACGGGGTGGTCGACAGTAATTGCAGTGCTTAATTACTAAAGACATTAGGAATATTTTTATTTATCCAATGCTTTTTGATCTTGTCAATTCAGTAGCAACACAAGAAGGTAACAAGAACATCTGCGCTAATGTAGATGGTTATTTAGAAAACAAGCAAGGAAGTCAGTAGTTAACAGGAGCCAATCCCAGTAGAGTGTATTTTAACGTTTTTCTTGGGTTTTAAGATACCTGAATATTAGGCTTTCTTTACTAGTGCAAATTTAATGTGGCTGATGTTATACTGGGTTTAAACTATTTGTCCTGAGTGAGTTTTGGATTGCAACGTGAAAATACTGCTCTTGTTTACTAATGAAGGAAAGTAACAATTGAATGCTAATTTCTAAAGATGTAGAAAATTGCCTATTTTAAGCAAAAATACCTTCCTCATTTTTAAAAAATAATTCTTGTTCTTCCTAGTCATGCATCTTTAAATATAGATCTGCACCAATCTCTTACCAGCACACTTGGAAAAGCCATTATTACTTTTGATCTTGACAAACATCAAGATGTTTATCATCCTGATAAACAAGCTGATCTTTTCTATAATTACAGTGACCAAATAGTTGTTGCAATGACTAGCTTTTATTCTTTTAGGTGAATCTACTTGGCTATTTGTACAGTAATGCAAAATCAGTTGGTTAAAATGCCAGTTTTGGAATAGTTCTTTCACTTGCAAGTCCTTTACTGCCTTTTGAAAAGATACTGTTACTTTGTTGTATGTTGAACTACAGAGCTCCAGGAACTAAACAAAAATAAATTATTCAGGTAATTGTTGTGGTTTAGCTCCAAGCCCCACGCAGCCGCTCGCTCACTCACCCCTGGTGGGACGGGGGAGAGAATCGGAAGAGTAACAGTGAGGCAACTCATGGGTTCAGATAAAGACAGTTTAATAGGTAAAGCAAAAGCTGTGCGTGGAAGCACAGCAAAACAAGGAATTCATTCACTGCTTCCCATCGGCAGGCAGGTGTTCAGCCATCCCCAGGAGAGCAGGGCTCCATCACATGTAACGGTTACTTGGGAAGACAAATGCCATCACTCCAAATGTCCCCCCTTCCTCCTTCTTCCCCCAGCTTTATATACTGAGCATGGAGTCATATGGTGTGGAATATCCCTTTGGTCAGTTGGGGTCAGCTGTCCTGGCTGTGCCCCCTCCCAGCTCCTTGTGCACCCGGCAGAGCACGGGGAGCTGAAAAAGTCCTCGACCAATGTAACTGCTACGTAGCAACAGCTACAACATCTCCACATTATCACCACTGTTTCCAGCAAAAATCCAAAACATAGCCCCATACTAGCTACTATCAAGAAATTTAACTCTATCCAAGCTGAAACTAGGACAGTAATTAAAGTAGAAGGATAGCGAAGAAATAGTCTCATTTTGTGACCGAGTTCTCAGTTTAAAAGAATGCTGTTCTATGTAATATGTGCTCCACAAGTGGTAATTTTGGTGCTTCAAGCTGCTTATGGATGTCTGGTTGTTTGGTACACTTTAACTTTGTAATCCACTGCAACACCAGCAGGTTTGAGATTATTCTTTGGGCTCAGCTGCCCTATCACTGCAGAGAGGATTGGAGAGACACTGGAAAAGCAATTAGAATTTTCCTTCTTTGCATTATTCTTGTTGCTGCCTCTCCCTGTACCCAAGAGAGCTTTGTCATCTGTGTCTTGTGGCACTTGAGCATGCAAAGTTTTTAGGAGAAAGCTCACTGCATCAGAAAGGATGGTTTTTCTTGGTCTAGGCATTCCAGAGTTTATGCAGAGACAATATATAATGCAGGTAATAGATAATAGAGAAAATAGCTAAAATTGCTAAAACCAGAAATTAAAGGAGTTGGGGTGGGGTGGGGGGGTGAGCATGACTGGAAACTTAAGAACAGTGTCAGTGCTGAACATACAGACCTGTTTGTGTATTCAGCCATGAGGTTTAGGACAGAAATGCAATGATGTAGTGGGAGATTGGTTGTCATCACAGACATTTGTTTTAGGGTTCTAGAGGGAAGAATATCTGAACCTTCATGAGTGTGCTTTGGAAACTTAATTCACCTCAAGGGTTCTCATATAGGAAGGACTGTTGAAGGAACAGAGTTGGGATAGATTAATGTGTGCGTTTCATGAAACCTAAGGTTAAAAAGGAAAAGAAAATTATGCTCTTGATTGATAATATACATCCTGAAAATTACATTTGGAATAACTGTACTTCAAATACCATTCTCACTGTCAAGACACTCATAAAATCTAACAGATATTGTCTTCAACGTGAAGCAACCTTGCATGTTGTTTGCCTAAAGAGGTTCTTCAGCCCTTTCCCCTCTTAAGGCCTCCTTAGGTCGTTGTTTTGCAGAACTCTCTGTTGATATGCTAACATTCAGCCTCATTAAAGTCTAAAGACTGGCAGTTTCTCTGTTTCAGGTCTCTCCATACAATGCTTGCTGTCAGCTGGTGCTAGAAGACATGGTTTTCCAATTTTTGCACTATGCTGCAGCTCAGTTGTGTAATTTTCACTGAGGCAAACTTCCTGCTGCAGTAAAAGATCTGCAGAGTTAGTTCAGAAATAAATAGGAGAAACAGATAGTGCGATGTACTGCAATTTTTACCATGCATGTGAAACATTATTACGTTAAAAAGCTGCAACTCAGCTGGGAGCTAGATCAAGGCTCAGCTGCCACAAAACCATAATGATTTATACAAACAGTCATTCAAGCAGCTGCCTAAATATTAACACTGCGCAGTGTATGTTTACTTACACTATTTAAACTACTCCAGAAAGCAAGACACCTGGAATCAACTCATTAAGAGAAGATATTCCAGAGAGACTGGTGTCAACAGTTGTTACTTTCATTAATAAACCCTTCTTTTTAACAAATAACACAGCTTTTATCACTGTGCTTTAAGCAAAATTGCCTAGGAATAGATTATAAATTGCTTTGAAACCTTAATTTAAAGCACATTATACCAGATTACGTACCTCCAGAAAAAGAATCTGAAGAAGGGGGAAGCAAGTAGAAAGTGTGCAATTTTTGTGGTTGGGAAACTGTATGAATATCACGGAGACTTTGTAAACATGAGTGACCTAAAGTCTGTTGTTCACTGTGAGCCCTGTGAGCCCTGTCTGATCTTTAAGAACAACTGTGTTCTTACACACAATAATAATTTCTGCATGATGGGGATGTAGTCTGTCAATGATATGTATGAAAAATGAGCTTTTGGTGGGAATTAAGTAAAACATTTATTACAGAACCTGCAACTACAATTTTTTCATGCCTTTTGGGTGAATATGAGCTGATTACTTTATTCAGCTCTAACCACTTTGAACTTTAATCTGTCAAAACCAGGGACTAACTTGGTTTCACATGAAGTATGTGTTGCCTTAAATCTCAGCTGCTAAAACCACTAAGGGTCATGTAGCTGTAGGGTGAGACAGAAGTGAGAATTATAGAGCGGAGTTTGATTATGAGAGCTTGGATGGCCTCATAAAAGGCTACAGCCACCACTTCTAAAATCTGAACACAAAAGTTAGCTGATGACCCATGGATTTCATTGTCACACCATGTGAATGCTCCACAATGATGAATGGTTTTATTTTCACAGTACCTGGTAGGTGTTGGAAATAACTTTGTGCCATATAAGAGATCACAGATTTGCCTGGTCTGAATTAATTGCATAGCTGTCTTCATATTTGAATATTCCAAGTATAAAATACCAGGGGAAGCAAAACATTAGTAATGATCTCCTAGAAAAGGTGTGTGAGATTACCAGTGATTAGGAAGAAGAGGCTCGTAGGTTGTGACATTTAAAAGCATGTCTGCAGATTGTTTGCTGCTTGTAAGAAGTGCAAGAGTAGCGTGCGGCTTTCTAAGAAGCAGCGAATGCTGATTTTTATGATGGCAAGTTGCAGCTTATTCACAGGACTTCCAGCAATGAGAAAATGTCAGGAAGTGAAGAGGTCTGCCTCAGCCTTTTAGCCTCTCTTGCTCCTCAGAGAAGAGCTTTCTTTTTTTCTCGTTAACATATGAAAAAATTCTTATAGCCTGTTTCAGTAGTTTGGCACCCGGTTAGCTTCAGAAGAAGGGATTAGCAGGGCCTATAAGATGCAAAAAGTTACATAGGTATTTTAATCTAAAGCTAGTTAAATTAATGAGCTTAAAATTAAGCTTTTTTTTTTAAGAAAAATATTTTCAGAAAGCTTGTAGTTTTCAAAATTTAGTTTTAATTCATGGAAAGTAGAATTTCATGTTGTTCTGTCTCCTGAGTGAGACAGGACAAAGCTGGGTATTAACAGTGAAATAAAGGACTTTTAGAAGTCATTAGAAGGGGGTAAGTTGCTGAGGGGCCCTGCTCTTGTGTCTTTCCCACAAAAACAGGTAACACACAAAGTTATAATCCTTTCTGGGTTTTTCACAGGTCATGTTGCCAAACACATTCTCAATACTGTTTTATGGAGAACATAATTCTTCTTTGTTCTCCAAAATTGTGCGTGTGAAGCTTCATGGATGGGAAGAGACTGGAAACTTTCTGTGTGCTTAAAACCACAGAACACTGCCTTGCATGCTAAGAACATGAGAGATGACTTAGTTGGAAAGAGTTCAAGTGATTCATTCCTTTTACAACCCTTTGGCTGAAGAGTCAAATCTTCTTCTGGTTTCCATAATGCATTTTTTCTCCACCTGAGAACATTGCTTTGGCTCATCTTCCATGGCCGTTTGTAGCCAGGCTTTGAAATCATGCTTGTGAAGTTACAAACAGTAAGCAGGAATGGATAAAGAGATTTCTGTTGCTCTGGATTTTGAGAGAGGATGATAACCTTTTAAAGACTAATTCATGCAACTTTTGACACACAGTGCAGAGCACAATGAAAATTGGTGTCATTGATAGCTCGAGCTGTGAACTGTGCCTCACCGTTATCAATGGGTAGTGGTGTAAGTCACAGGAGAATGAAGAGCTACCATGAGACAGAAATGTAAGTCAACCTTAAGGAATAGCGTGGGGAACATTTTCAAAAGCTGCTTTTCTCATAGCCTTTTTGATAACCAGGCAAATCTATTTCAGTAGCTGAGTTTGGTACAATTAGATAATGTAAAGTTCTAGGCTTGCAGCTCTTTAATTTACTGGACACTTCTTCTCCATAATGCAGTTTAATTAATTGGCAGTGAAAAATGTGCTGGGTTTGGCAAATTACATTTCTGTCAAAGCCCCTGCAAGATTCATTAAATCATATCTGAGGGTGCAGGAACTGCCCTTCCTCAACTGCTGGCTTAATATCTTTTAGGTGGTGTTTCAAATTTTACCTCCTGATTACACAGCTATGTATACATAATTAGTAAATGCAGCTTCTTTCAGCACAACCCCAGGCAAGCATAGCATGACTCCTTAGGTCGTTACAGAATCTGACCATCTTCAGATGCGACCGGCTGCAGTTCTAGGGCAAAATGCTTTGGACGTCATAGAAGGGACATGTTTCTGAATACTGAAAAGCAGTGTGAAAACATGTTTAAAACCAAAACCAAAACACCCCCCCACCCCCACCCCCACCCCCCCCAAACAACACCAACACCACCCTGAAAACTAACGGGTGGCTAATCTCTGCAGTATCATTTGGTCTGTTGAAAACCTTCTGCCAGTTACACAGCAGATCAAAATTTGTTTGTTTTATGGTAGTATCCACTTCATCATGCAAAGCAAAAAGCAAGGGTGTTTTTGATGGACTTATTATTCAAGAGATGTGGAATTGAATAAAGACAGGCATGTTAGTGCAGGATTATGGGGCATTGCCAGATCTCTGTAGGAAAAAAATGTACACAAAATGCTTTGGCTGAGGTCACTGCCATTATTCCAATTCTGTTAAAATGACTAATTAAATTATACTGGTTGTGTTATGTAGCCCTGATGGTCTAAGGAGATATGTATCAGTTGCTCTAATAAAAGATATTACCTCTCCTTACAAACCTTGCTACACTTTAATCATATTACAGGTTTTAGAAGAGGGAGAAAGGAGTCAGCAAGCGTAGCACTAAAGATAAACACTTTGATAATACTGGTAAAGTAGGACAATGGGAGACTTAGCGAAGGAGCTGGTGAATAGCTGCTGTTTGGAGGACACAAGTTCTGTTTATCAGTAGACCCTCATTTAGATATCAGGCCTGGCCCAATCTCTTCAAACATACACACATGAACTTAGCCTTAAGCATGTGAGTAATTTCATTTAAAAACAAGAGAACCACCACCTGTTAAAAATGTCAACAGATGTGCATGTCTGATCATGATTGAGGTTTCAGACCGCAATAAATTTGGTGATCACCGAACATGTAGTGCTGTGGAACAAAGCAACACTTTCAGAGTCAGATCAAATAGATACAAAACCTTTTTGACAAACCTTGCCTGTCTTTTCAGTAAGAGGCACAGCAGGCAGTCTATGAATTGATAGATATATCTATAAATTGATAATAAAAGCACAAGCTGTCTTCTAACGCAACAATGAACACTTTAAGTCTTTTGCCTTTAGTGTGATTCCTTGCATGCCACCCACATATTTAGGCTTTGCTTCCCCTTGTCCTGTGCTTGAGGGTGGTATATTGTTTAAGCACAGATCTGTGGTAACATGTCCACGTGCAAAAATTTCATAACAGTTAAAGCAGCCCTGTTTTATTCAAGTTGTGTCATGTTTCAGTAAGACCTGATCAGGAGAAGGCATTGCAGTAACATTCAGGTATTATCAATGATGTGCTGAGAGCAGATCTTGCCACTGCTCTGCTGTATCTTTTTCATGGCTCCAGAGCAGTGCTCTTGCAGAGCGAGAGCTGATAGAATCAGTGTACTCTGGCATTAGGTTCCCCTATATGATGCAGTTACCGTAGGAGGCACAACTTCTCATCCACCCTTCAGGTCTGTCTTTTTATACACCTTTATTTTTTTAGCTGAGGTGCAGAAGCGAGTGTCTTCAGATTTTTTTTCTTCTTGTTTTAAAAAGATAAGTTTCATTGAAATCTGAAGAGGAAAGTCCTCAGCCTATGCCAGGTTACTGGGGCGTACACTTCAATGTGCAAGATCAAATTGGAGCAGTGCCTGTAGATTGCCATTCCCTCCAACTTCATTTTGAAAATTTGAGCTGGTGCCAGGTTACCACTCTGCACTTGTTTGGCTCCCATATAATTTACACATGGTTTTTGCAGTCAGTTATGTTGGTATTTTATGCTACCTATTGATTTTATATTTCACTAAGTATTTTATTTCAAGCACTCCAAATAGCTCCAGATTTATGTTTCAAAAGTCAAGATGTTAAGAGAATTTTATAAATGAAAAATAATTTGGAAATCACCAGATGATGATTTTTCTGTAATGATTTAAAATATTGCTTAAAGTGATGACAGTGATCAGGGCAGCAAATGATCCACGAATGACGTCTGAAGGAACAGAAGCCAACACATCAAATGACAGGTGGGTTTTCCCTACCTAATAATAATAATAATAATCTATCAAGCAAATTTAATTTTAAGATGAAAGAAGAAGCTTACTCAGCCCCTAAACTGAAGGCAGAGATTAATGAGAATCAATTGAAGCATTTAAAAAGAGTGCAGGGGGAAAGCTAGATTGGGCCTCAAATATTCCTCCTGTCCCTGATAGAGGCAGAAAAGAAACTGGAAAAACATGGCCTTACAGTAAGACCTATCAGATGAGTAGCTTTCATAATTCTTCTTCTCACTTAGGAAGAAACTGTTGCATTGCGTATCTGCATTTGTATCCATACGTAACCACACATACTGAATGTGCTTACATTGTACGCATTAAATAGCTTAGCTGTAGCCATAATAAAGTGTGAGGAGACAGGGGTGAAAATACTTATTAAATGAGACAGACACATTAGATAGCTCCACCCTCACAAAATCTCTGCTGACATTAGACACACTAGTTTAACTGACCCATCCTGCTGCGGACTTCAGGGCTCGGTCTTGTCAATGATTTTTGTGACTCGTTAGAAAAGTCCAAAGAGCTTACTGCTCAGAGCCTCCTTTTCTTGTTTGGCTGACCTTTGAGCTTGCCTAAACCCCCACTGATTTCAGAGACCTCTGCAGGAAGAAAAGTGCATCTATGTAGATTTTGTTACACAACAGGGATGGAAATGACTTTGGAGCCTGAGAGTTCAGTACTAGTGTTATTTTCCCTTCTAATACTTCTGCCTCATTTAGTTTCCTACCTGAATTAACTATGACTCTTGGAGTTTTCTGGTGCTCTGTGTGGCTTCTTGTACATCTATTCTTGCTTGCATAATGGTAACTTTGAACTTTTTACACATGTTTAATTTTTAAGGACTGAACTCTCACAGATGCGCATTACTAAAAAGTAAAAGGAGAAAATCCTTTCTTCATTCATCTAACTGCAGATATGGAATTCCTCACTAGTCTAAAACTACACTTACAGAAGTATTGAATGACCAAACTGATCAGAAACAAAAAATAATTTCTCCTTGTTCCAGGTGATTTATATTTCTTTTCTCTGGGGCATACCAGTAGGAAACATAGCTCTGTATGTTCCATCTGCTGGAGTTTTTGACTCATCCATAAATGAGCTGATCTCAATTATACCTGAGGATAACATGATGAAGGCTGCTAGACCAAGTGACTGCCTTACTTTGGTCTGGTAATGAATATTGGTCATCTATTGGGACTTAGGAGTGCTGCAGAAATTTGTTTTTCCTCATAAAATCATCTGTATTCTGAGTTAGCTTCTCAGCTTGACCACTTCCTTGGGCTTGTTTTTCAGTAGTATTTCAAACTAGCAAAATACATAAACCTCAGCTTATGCTCAATTTAGACCTTGGCTCTTCTCCAAAACCACTTTTGTAATTCTTGTACTCCCATGAGTGCTACTACCCTTCTTTGAGTTCAACATGGGGTTAACAAGCCTCTTGCATCACAGCACTTAACAGTGTTCACACTTGCTTAAGCAGTGAGGCTGTAAGAGTTGTGCTGCGACACGGGGTTCAGTGCTGGTGTAAGTTAGGAATCTTTTCCAGCTGCAGGTACTAAGGAGCCTTTGTAAATCAGGTCCCAGCAGTGCTCCCAAAATATGCAAGCTCTGGATATTCTTACTGGGAGGGAAATTCACAAATTTGTATTTTGCAAAATCTCATTTTATACATATACAGTTGCTTGTGGTTTTTGTTTGTTTTCACCCAATGTTTGCCAAAATTATGTTCAAAATACATGGTTCAAAACCTCTTTTCTCCTCTCAAGTACCCATCACTGCAACAAAGTGAGAAAACACTTTACAAAACAGGGAAAAAGTACATACAGGAAAATTTTATATTATAAACCAAAACTATCTCACGTCTTTCCTGTCAGTATTGGTATATTCTGACTCTGTTGCAGGGGCCAAATGCTAACTCTTGCTGGAGCTGAGTTTTTTTCCCCAGAGGTAGTTGTGAAAAAGAAACAGAGGTAATCAAACCCAGTGTAAGCCAATTGACTAATTACCTGAAACTCAGTATCCTTTCCACGTGGCAAGCATTTTCAGTCAGGGCTGGAAGTATTTAATTAGTCAGGTAAAGCACCCTGTGTGTGCTCCTAAGAAAAAACTTACACAATTACCTTCCTTTGTTTTTGTTATCTCACATTTGTCATGAGCTAAAATCTGCCATGTGGCTTAGCTGAAGCTCACCCATGGTATTGTATGAGTCTCCCTGTATTTCTTAAAAAAGTGAAGGTTAAATAATAATTAATGGCAGGTGAAGTAGAGATGTGTCTGTTCGTCAGTATAATGGGTTTTTTTGCTTAGGCTTGTTTGCAGGAAACCACTTAGGTCTGGCACTCTGCCTGATTTATACTAAAACTTTCATGTTTCATAAAGCATCTTTGAAAACATTTAAAAAGCTGTTGGAAAAACAAACTCATCCATTTAAGATAATCCTGTTTTTGAAAAACTAAACATCTAACAGCTTTGTTCATATATTTACTGTATCTTACTTCTCTTGTCTATCATTAAGTTCCCAGACAATAGCTCTTTCACTGACTCTTCTTTCCATTGCCAGTACTGCCTAGAGCCTTTCCTTCTCAGAGGGCTTTCAATTTGTTTGTTTGCTGTCCCTGGGAATGGATGAGCAAGATTTTGCATGGATCAGGGCATACTGATATGCAAAACCAGTCTCAATTTTCAGAGATACTTTGCTGCATGTCATAGAATGGCAGGCTTCCCTCTCCAGCTTGCATCTTGGTAGGTAGGTAAAATCCACAGATTAGTCAGGGCTGACATAAACCTGAGCTGACAACTTGAGCAAGGTGTTTAGTGTTATTCTTTAATTTGTAAGTAATGTGGAGTTTTGAAGATTGCCTCTTAGGCCTTGTTGTGCATAGCTGGTTTTGTTTAACCCCACTAGCTTTTAGACTTCAAGTAAAAGTTTGATCTGACAAGGATCTTCAGCTGAGATGAGGCCTAGCAGAAGGAATCCCTGTAGGATCAGCAGGTGAAATGGAGAAGGCAGAAGCCTTTCCAGTTTTAATAAGAGCTCATCTCTGACACTTCGTTCTCACAAAGAAGGTGTGGGAAAGGTTCCCCAAGAACTTGGCTTCACCAAGGGCAACTCTTGCCTGACCAACCTAGTGGCCTTCTGTGGTGGCGTGACTACATTAGTAGACGAGGGAAGAGCTACTGATGTCATCTGTCTGGACTTCTCTAAGGCCTTGGACACTATACCCTAATACTGCAAATCCTGCCATACTGGGCACGTATGTGTGCCCCCTTTACGCTTTTATATAACCGCCAGATGGCCTTATTTTCCTGTCACCAAGTACAGCACTTTTTTTTATTTGAAATAAACTGTTAGTTTCAATCACAAGAAAAAAATTTTACACTTTCAAGATATTAACAAAATTAACAAAGCTCCAGTATTTGTCTTTTTTCATACATGTTTTACAGGAACCCACTGTAAGAGATTTGTTTCTTACAGACCTTGTTTCTAAGGTAAACTCTCTGTGTGATTTGCTAATTCTTGTGCAGGGTCAGTTATCCACTATTATCCCTTAAAACTTGGGCAACTACTAGCAATGTTTTGTTCTTCTATATGCCCTGTTAAGTTGCAGCAATGACATCATAGAATCTGACAGCACGTTTAATAGAAAAAGTCAATCTCTTCACAGGTAGACAGTTTAGATCTCCCTTGGAGTTTCACCAAGGCTTCATGGGATGTACATAAGAGGAAAATTTGTCCTCCTTTCTAAATCCACTTTCTGAAGTATTCATGCCAATACTGTCCAGGTTTTGAGATCCAGATAAACCCACTTTTAAACAAAGACAGACAAGATGACGTTAGGACTCTTGCAGAGACAAGCAAGTATGGCATCATGGAGACAGCAGAAGTTGGAAAGGAGCTTTCAGTTACACCAGCAGGGTTTGGATAAGGCCCGAAATAGAAATAAATGGGCAAAAATGCCATCGTGAAGAAATCTGCACATAAATCAAGCTGTTTAGGAGAGAAACAAATAGTATGGACAGAGCTCTTGCCAATATAATGCAACATAAGCAGTGACCATCATAGTCTGTCAATGACTACTGAAATCCATTACTCACCCTAAGCGGTGCCAAGCAGCGCGCCAGTTCTCTGGCAAGAAATCACCCTACTGTCATTCCCCAGCACACGCTACTGCCTCGCCTGCATGCTGGAGTTCCTCCCCACCTGTCAATGGAGCCCGTTTGCACTTTTGTTTGCTTCGCTGTAACTGCACTCCTTGGATTGCATATTCCTTTTTCTGGGCTTAGGGCTCAATATAGTGCAAGCATAGTAAAAAAGCGTTATCTTCTTGTTTGCAGTGCAAACACATGGAAAGTTCAAACAAGTTAAAGACCCACAGGTCCCAGTTTTTGCCTTCAGGAGGAGCTCTTTCTTCAGTATTAAGTGGTGCTGAATCTTAATGGCTTCAGTTCTGCAGTCTCTTTGCTAAGCTTCCATGCACGTCTTCACGGCAGTGTCCTCTGACAGGTGACAAGCACACAAGTGGGAAACAGCACACGGGGGAAAACATGCACTGTTACATAGCAGGATGGCAGTAAGTGTGTAACAGTTGCATTGCTTAGTGATAAACCTGTCTGTAATAGACTTGTTGTGTGTGGTTTTCTTGTATGGTGGCTGCTTGCATGAATGCTAAGAGGGGCTCTCATCCTCCACATCCAGGCAGATATAAACGAAGAAGGAAAAGAGAAAGGAAGATTATTTTCTGAGAAACAAGCATGTCTGATGGGTATTGTAAAAACAAACCTCGTTATACTGGCATCGTTTACACCATGTTCCTAGCATCAAGCTCTTTATACTAGTAAAGCAGTTGCTTCTAGCAAATCCCTGGCATCCACAAAATCCAAAGAAGAAAGCACACTGCTGTCAGGAAGCTTAAATTCATCATACAGGTGGCAATAATTGAGAGAGGGCTGAAACCCTCCTGTCAATAATAATTCTGATTGCTACAAGCACAAACAGGACTCATAGATTGACCTGACCTGAGCTAGCCCTCTGCAGAAGAACTGGCAGAAAGGATGGAGGGCATAGAATATGAGGAGCATCTGTGCAATGAAACCCTGCTAACTGATCTCACTATGGGAAGGGGTGGTCATGATTTAATGCAGAAAAAATATGAGGTAACTGGCATCAGTGAAGAGGCGAGGGACTTTCGTCACAGCCAAAGCATTGAGGAGTGCTGCTGTTGTTACGAGGAGGATG
The DNA here is from genome assembly GCF_963921805.1 of Phalacrocorax carbo. Taxonomy (NCBI): domain Eukaryota; kingdom Metazoa; phylum Chordata; class Aves; order Suliformes; family Phalacrocoracidae; genus Phalacrocorax; species Phalacrocorax carbo. The sequence goes on along the minus strand of NC_087517.1, from coordinate 57,484,670 downwards.
ATCCTGCTGTCATAGCAGAGAATGCTGGATTCCATTGTGAGAGCTACAGCGAAGCAGAAGAGTTGACCCAAGAGGACCCGTGTGTGGAGTCAGAAAATGAAAACGCAGCACTTAAAAAGCAAAAAGCCAGTGATTCAGATGAAACGGGCATACTGAGAAAGCGCAACACAAATGGACTTGAGTAGTAATAGGGACAACAGTGGATGTTATCTAGAAGGTGAAACTGGAGGTTATGAACTGTCATTCATGTGTTTTTTGTTCCCAGTGAAGACTTCTCTGTTCCCCAGACCAGGAAAGACATTGATGCGTGGGATGTGGGCCCAGCCCAGGGCCTTCAATATGGTGAGGGGCCGGGGCCCCCTACACACAAGGGCAGGCTGAGGGAACTGCCTCTGGCCATGAGGTGGTGAGACGCTGGAGTTTTCCCAGAGAAATTGCGCATGCACCATCCCTGGAAGTGTGTAAGGTCAGGCTGGCTGGGGCTTTGAGCAACCTGGTTGAGTAAAAGATTCCTGTAAGCCTCACCTCTGTGCCTGGGAAGATCATGGAATAGATCCTCCTACAAGCTGTGGCACATGGAGGGCGGGAAGGTGATTCGAGACAGCCAGCATGGCTTTAACAAGGGCAAGTCTTGCCTGACCAACCTAGTGGCCTTCTGTGGTGGAGTGACTGCATCAGGGGACAAGGGAAGAGCTACTGATGTCATCTGTCTGGCCTTCTGTCATGGTTTAGCCCTAGTCAGCAACCAAGAACCACGCAGCCGCTCGTTCAGTCACCCCTGGTGGGACGGGGGAGAGAATCGGAAGAGTAACAGTGAGGCAACTCATGGGTTCAGATAAAGACAGTTTAATAGGTAAAGCAAAAGCTGTGCGTGGAAGCACAGCAAAACAAGGAATTCATTCACTGCTTCCCATCGGCAGGCAGGTGTTCAGCCATCCCCAGGAAAGCAGGGCTCCATCGCATGTAATGGTTACTTGGGAAGACAAACGCCATCACTCCAAATGTCCCCCCTTCCTCCTTCTTCCCCCAGCTTTATATACTGAGCATGGCGTCATATGGTGTGGAATATCCCTTTGTTCAGTTGGGGTCAGCTGTCCTGGCTGTGTCCCCTCCCAGCTTCTTGTGCACCCAGCAGAGCAAGGGGAGCCGAAAAAGTCCTCAACCAGTGTAACTGCTACGTAGCAACAGCTACAACATCTCCACATTATCACCACTGTTTCCAGCAAAAATCCAAAACGTAGCCCCATACTAGCTACTATGAAGAAATTTAACTCTATCCCAGCTGAAACCAGGACACATTCAATAAGGCCTTTGGCATGGTCCCCCACAACATCCCTCTCTCTAAATTGGAGTGACATGGATTTGATGGGTTGACTACTTAGTGGAAGAGGAATTGGCTGGATGGTTGCATCCAGAGAGTAGTTGTCAATGGCTCAATGTCCAGATGGAGATCAGTGATGAGTGGTGTCCCTCAGGTCTGTTCTGGGACCAGTACTGTTTAACATCTTCATCAATGACATAATGCAATTGAGTGCACCCTCAGCAAATTTGCAGATGACCCCAAGCTGAGTGGTGAGGCTGACACCCCTGAGGGACAGGATGCCATTCAGAGGGACCTGGACAAGCTCGAGAAGTGGGCCCAGGTGAATCTCGTGAGGATCAACAAGGCCAGGTGCAAGGTCCTGCACCTGGGTCAGGGCAACCCCCTGTATCAAGAGAGGCTGGGGGATGAAGGGATTGAGAGCAGCCCTGCTGAGAAGGACTTGGGGGTACTGGTGGTTGAAAAGATGGACGTGAGCTGACAGTGTGCACTCGCAGCCCAGAAAGCCAACTGTGTGCTGGGCTGCATCAAAAGAAGCATGGCCAGCAGGTTGGGGGAGGTGATTCTGCCCCTCTGCTCTGCTCTGGTGAGACCCCACCTGCAGTGCTGCATCCAGATCTGGAGTCCTCAGCACGGGAAAGACATGGACCTGTTGGAGTGGGTCCAGAGGAGGGCCACAAGAATGACCTGAGGGCTGGAGCACCTTTCCTATGAGGACAGGCTGAGAGAGTTGGGCTTGTTCAGCCTGGAGAAGAGAAGGCTTCAGGGACACCTTATTGTGGCCTTTCAGTGCTTAAAGGGGGCTTATAAGAAAGATGGGGACAGACTTTTTAGTAGGGCCTTTAGTGATAGGACAGGGGTAATGGTTTTAAACTGAAAGAGGGTGGATTCAGACTAATTAGAAGGAAGAAATATTTTATGATGAGGGTGGTGAAACTCTGGACCAGATTGCCCAGAGAGGTGGTAGATGCCCCATCCCTGGAAACATTCATGGTCAGGTTGAGTGGGGCTCTGAGCAACCTGCTGTAGTTGAAGATGTCCCTGCTCACTGTGGGGGCCTCTAAAGGTCCTTTCCAACCAAACTATTCTATCATTCTATAATTCTAACTTTTTCTGTAATCTTGCCGAAGAAGGAAGCAACTTCCTGTAGCAGCTGAATTCTCCAAAGGCAAGACAGGTACTTCTAAAACGCAGAACTCGTGATAGAGCCTACTTTTTAACTTCAGGGCCTGTGAACAGTGATATCTTTGTAAAGCAGAAGGTGTCTCATTAGTTTTACTAGTCCTACACTGCTGTCCTTAGTTACACTTGAGTGGTTGAGATACCAGTTAAAATCATTGCCTCTGTGCCCCAGGACTTAATATCATTTCCTCCCACCTGTTTGTGCATCATTTTTGGTAAGGAAATATGCGTCTTCCATCCTTGGTCTGAAGGCAATGCAGACCTGGATGCTCATGGGACTGAAGGTGAAATCCTATGCCACTGGAGACCTTGTCACGTGAAGGTGTGCAGCTAGAGCCATGCAAGGTCTGCATGTGATGACATCATCACATGCGAAAAGAGAAAATAATCTCTAACAAATAAGTGAAATGAGACAGCAGTGCTGAGGTTGAAGTCTTCTGGTAGCCTGACCATTGCTCTGAAGAACTCTGAAGGCAGAACAAGACCCCTTTGGAAAGTCTTTCTGTTGGCTATGAACATTCAATTTCCCTAGGCTTTGGTGAAGTAGGGAAGAACATACGTGCTCTAGATTCCTGAAGTACCACTGGGTCTTTCTCCTGCTGAGAAATTTTCAGTTGAGCTGTAATGGAAAGAGAGGGATTTTCCAGTTTTGTGATAGCACAAATTGATTTATAAACCTGATCATCTTCCCATTTGTGACGTTTTCTTTACGTCCACACCCGTATGTCTAAAATCCACGTATCAATTTAAAGAGCAGGTAGACAGTTGTTTTATCTTGTTGCTATTTTTAATATGATTCAATAAGTAGTCATAATGGGAGCAACTACGTGGGTGATAGTCATTCCTGCAGAGCTTGTCATGTCTGACAAACAACAGCCTGCATGCTGAGAAGAGAGCCCTAGCAGGGCTATTGTAAAGTGAAATGCTGCCTCTGTCTCGATCGCCTTTTGCAAGTACTTCTATTTCCTGCTCTGGGTGAATTTCTTGAACTTAGCAGTTTACCTTGCCAAATGAATTGCTGTTTCTTGTTAGCCACAATCAGCCACTTCTGAGTTTCTCAGGGATGCAGGAATGGCCAGACTTCAGGGCACCGGGCTTGTCTGTTGCCTGCAGACCTGCACCACAGGTCTGTTTCGCTGCACGGTGCAAGTGAAAAAACTGGCTGGCTGTGAAAAAACTGTGGGTCAGATTAAGTTTCAGTCTACTTGTTTTCCGCTTCTGTGGATTTCTTTTTGTCATATAGTCTCTTTCTTTTTCTCTTACTGCTATATCTTCTTTGCTCTAGAGGAGCCTGTACTGCCAGACAGCTGCTTACATGTTCTCTCTTTTTGCCCATCTCTGTGATAATACAACTGATGTTGTCATGTAAGAGTCACATAAGCCTATATTTGCAGGAAAATCTGTGTCAGAATATAGCAGAATTTCAAGAAAGTATTTTGGATTTCTGCTAGGAAAAGGCTAAGATTCTTTCAGAGATGAATGGCTGTAGAAATGGCTGTACTTACCAATGCCACCGACTGTCAACCAGACAAGAGTGTTGAGAGGAGTGAGAGGAAAGACCAGAAGTTATAAAGGTAGGCTTCATAAGCACTGAGACATTGCTTCCCCCGCCTTCAGCAACTGGAAACAATTGTGGTTATGCCAGTACTCTCAGATGAAGGGTAAGACAAATGATTCCAGTATGGAAGGAAAGCATGGAATCTTTTCACAACAATCTCTTGCCTGTAAGAATTTTTCATGTTTGGTGTAAGCTCTCAAAATCTTCCATTAGGTAAGACTGAAATGAAATCTTTATAGTATTTATTTATTTATTTAGTTAGTTAGTTATCAGAGGCCTGGGAAAAGGAAATAAAGTAAAATCCAAGAGCAGCAATGCTGTGAAATAGACTAAAGGAGATTATATTTTCTGGCCAGAATTTTTGAAAGTGATTCATAACATTCAAGTTCCGTATATTTGGATTCCAGATTAAGTCACCAGAATGAAATTTGGTATCTAGCAAGTTGCAGATATCCACCGACCATCAAATGGAAATTATATCCATTCCATAAAACTAATATTTAATTGCCATTAAATTCAAAGGTAGGCTGATAATGTATTTTGAGCATTACTGCCATCCTTCTGACATGCACGCACTTTAAGAACATTTACTAAGTAAATGTTGTTAGAGTCGTATATGGGTTTGTAGTAAGGTTTTACCATTGTGGTAATTAAGCTGTCATCAAAGCACATTAGATGGAGAGGTGGTTATTGTCCCTTCAGAGGTTAAAAAAGATAGGTCAAATTAGAGTGCTGAGTTGATTATCAGTCAGCATGGAGGAACAGATTCACTCATGGGGCTAAAAGACTTATTCAAGTGCAAAATCAGGACAGAATCTGAGCACTTCTGCTTTTGAGCCTTTTAGCTGTAGTGTTCCTTGTATTTCTGTCTAAAAGGATTATCATATGGCATTTTAAGGACATAAAAAATGAGCTATAACTCTGAATATGTTTTGAAAACTTCGTGAGAGTGAAGTGCAGGTTGAAAGTAATTTTTGCCAATTTGTTGATTCATGCAGCGTAATCCATACATTGCGTTATGCAATACTGGCACCCAGTGGAGGCTGGCATTACAGCAAAGTTTCTGTTGCTATTGGGTAAGGCTTGCCCAAATCTATGCCGAGTTTAGGACTGCAGGCATTGATTCGGGAAGGTAGGTCTCTGAGGACCAAAGCTATGCACAACTTAAAAGTTCTCCTAAATCAAGAACTCTTACCTGTCAACCTGGCTTTTAATTTGAAAAGTTTAGGCTATCCACATATTTACCTAGCTATTCACAACAAACTGTGGATAGTGTGAGGGCCTTTTTCTTGCTGGATAGATCCTCTGCTTTAGTTGCATCAGTTCACAAACTTTAAGCAATATCTAATGCCAGAGATTCCTGGGGAGTGGAGGGAAAAATGCCCTCTACTCCCACTGCCCTGAAAGTACTGCCTGAATAGTGACAGTACGAGCCTCAAAAGCTTGGAGAGAAAGTGAAGAGCAGCATGTGTGCATGGGTGCAAGGGAGAACAGAAGGAAAGCATGTCTCTTGATTCAGTTGCTGTCTGGGCTTAGATGCAATAGTCTGAATAGGCTGTAAGGTATGTGAGAGAGGAGTGAGAACAGGAGGAATGCCAGACGTGTCATGTAGGTGGGAAGGAAGTCTCTAGGGAGCACATTTTCACATTTTAAATCCAGGCAATGCTAACAGTAGCACCACCAAAACCAAATGGACATTAGTAATAAGCTGTAAGCAGATCAAAGTCCCATGATGTGGAGTTCTCGATAAGTTACAATGCGCATGGAATATCAGATTTCTCTAAAGAATATATTATTTACTATGAGGCTGGTCAACACACTGCTTCATGGGAAATGAGGCTATATGTGTCATGCTCTCTATGTTGTTTTCTCAGGAGTTATGTAATGCAAACAGTTGCGGGGAGGGTTTTGGGAGTAACTGACTTGTAGTACCAAAGAGAATTGAATGGATTAGAATAATGCCTCTGTGCGCCTAGTGGTATTGAGCTTAGATTTCAGTTCCAGGTTGCACACTTACTCAGTGTCTGATATTATCAGAAAAATGTGATTAATGAGGATGATGACCTGAGTTCCTAGAAAACTGTCACCTTTAACTGATTTAGCACCCTCTACTCCCTTTTTTTTTTTTTTTTTGCATTTATTTTAACATTTCATTGTAAGCACTGGATGCTTTGGCATTTGGGCCGTGTGGGACTTATTTTAGATATGCAAGGAGAGGCTCGATGCAGTAAAGCATGTTCAAGTAACTGTTGTTTTGCAGTCAAGAGTTTAAGAAAGGGAGAATGACAAGTTGGATCAGTTTATTTACACATTTTGGAATTGTTTTCATAGGTGCAACAGTCACTAAGCAGAAGAGGCTCCTTATTAAGTGCATTCTCTGTCACTGTTGCATTATTATATTTTGCAAGTGATCCCATTCAGTGACCAGGACTTTCTGTTGATTAGGTTACTATTCAGAGTAAGATATACTCTCACAATTTCTGGATAAATGACAGCTTATTTTAATGATAATAGGTAGCATCACTGCAATGGCATTTATCGAAGCATTCTGAGGCTGTAGGTAAGTAGATTGTTATCTTAATTTTATAGCACAGGGTGTGAGAGCAAAATTAAATAACTTGAGTAAGAAGCTGCCTCAAATGTCTTATGTGAACTTCATGGCTGATCCAAACACGATGTTGTCCAACTGTCTAGGTTGAGGAAGAAATGATAATGAAAAAGAAGGCAAATCAGAGCCGTTAGAATAGGTTTGAAATTTATTTTTTAGCTAGATATTGATTTGTTCTGAGCAAAATTATTGAAAGCCATAAGACACTTTTGTTGTTACTCACTAAAGATCACTCCCATCTCGTCCTGTATCCTGGAAGAACTGGGTTACAAGTCACAGGATCACACCTAGGAAATACTTATGCAAGAAGAAGCCATATGTCTCTTGACTTCCTCCTCCTGTTAGAAGAATTTACTGTATGTGTTTAAAGGCTATAACAAATTGTTTTTCCTCTAACTCAGAAGGGGATTTTTGAGGATTTGTGCCCCAGGGAACTAGCAGCGTTTGAATTCCCCAGCCCATGACACTTCTGTGCTGCTATGTCAGATTATGTTGAGAAGCACACTACACTTTTACTGTACTGGCTCTGCCATCTAAGTTGTATTGCAAGTGATATTGATGTTACTACGAGTAAAAGTTCTGTGTGCTGTTCCCCTTTGGTTCATCTTCCCTTCAAGTTCCTTTAAACATGACATAACACACTTGCATCTAATTTTTGGCACAGTTTTACTACTTCTCTGCTAGAAGGATTTCTGTCTTGTATGAACTAGTCAAAATGAAGGACTTGCCACAAAATGTATGAAGAAGGTAAGAGACCTAGGACATAGGGCATTGGAGAAGACATTAGGACAGAGAAGTCCAATTAAGCAGATTAAGACTGTCATCCCAAAAAAGGACAGGTAATTGAGACATACTCATGTAATTACAATTGATTTTACTCACAGAAAAAAAAAAAGACACAAAGTATGGCAATTGCTGGAATTGGTAATGGAAAAGTAAGTAATTTTAAGTAGAGATGCTGCTGGCTTTTTTCTTTCCTTTTCACTCCTAGTTTTTAAAGAAAGCTATGAATGCTGACTTCTAATCCTAAAAAGAAGGCAGCCAGGCCAAGCCTACACCAATAAATGGTATTTCAGAGTTGCAGGAAAGAGAAAATAACCTAGTGAGAGAGAGGGGAAAGGATATAATAAACAAAGACCTTTTCAGTAACATGGATTAAGATTTACAATTGAATTAAGAAAGAAAGATAATTTGTTCAAGCTCAATAAACTTCCCACCCCCTCCCACCTTATTTTTTTAAAGCAGAACGGTTTGTGGCCAGCTGTTTAGAACAGAAACATAACTGCGCTTTCCTTTAAAATCCTTCAGGCTTTGGAGTAGGTACTGTTTTGCATTTACCTTGGCCATTCATCTTGGTATGTAATGAGGTCTGTATTTTACCTATGGTTAATGGTGCCCTTCAGTAAGACAACGAAGGATCTAAGCCATAGCTGTCCATAAAAGCTAAGCCAATATCTCTGTTGCAGCTGGGCTACTAGTCCATAATGGCTAGCAATGGAAATGACAAAGACACACCCTGCAGGCTTTGTGCATAATGAGCGGGAAGCCTTAGCTTTCTGCAGTGGCAAGGACCATCTAGAAGGTAGTTTGCGTCTACTTTGCTACAAAGGTACCTTTGCTCAGTGATGTGATTAATGAGTCTCCAGAGTTCAAAGTTAATGGATTTTTAGACCTGAGAAAATATAAATGGAAATCAACAGTTAATTAGAAGCAAATGTGTTGTTTCTAAAATTCCCTGGATGCATGATAAGAGATGCTTTACAAAGTAGTTTAAAAAGTGTTTTAGAAAAAGACTTAAAAAACCCCTCTGCATTGCTCTGCTGAAGTCTGAGTGCTGTTATAAATATGTGTTCTCTTTGGGGTCTGAATGTTGAATGTAAAAGTGGTACTCTCTAATTGTCAACCAGTCATTGTAACTTCTAAGAATGACATAACAGTGCCAGGGAAGAAAAGCAAGATGGAAACACATTTAAAACGTGTATATATTCAAGAGCAATACCATGTACATACGAATGGTAACCTAGCTGGTTTGGGACTGTGAAGACACATCTAGTAAATATACTGATATTTAACAGCTCTCACGGTTAACAAAATTTCACATTGTTGTGACAAACTTTTGTCCATAAGCTTTCTGGAAGAACCGCTAGAAGGCATTGAGTGAAAGCATTTAATTAGAGTACTCCAGCGGTGTTGCTGCTATCTTTGCTACTGGCAATATGGAAATGATTTTGATGTGGAACAATATGGAGATAATTACTTTTGGTATTTGATTTGGGTACTGGGTAAATGTATAGTCACCCAGCAAAACCCTGTGAGTCTAACTATTGTACATACACACACACACAGACGCACACACAAAGCCTCTTCAAGAACTGCCAATTCTATAAATATTTTGAAAACAAAAGCCCACTTGTTCAATGTATCAACTGTTGTATAGGTTATTAAACAGACACTGTGAACAGAAAGAACATCTAGGTGTCTAGGCAGTCTGAGAGTATTTGTAACTGTAAAGACCTACTGTGAAATTTGGGAAAATATGGGACACGGAACAGTTCTTAGCTCAACTAGGTCTTGATCCTGTGGAAAGACTTTTATTGATGTCTCCTAACTTCACTGGGGAACGATAAGACTTCTGATTGTCACATGATTAACGTGCCTGAATTGCAAGGCACATTTCACACATTTTCTGTGAAACTAAGCTCTTTGTTCATGGAAAGTGAGAGAGATGGTGGTTCTTCACACACCAGAGACTCAGTCCAAGACAAAGTTTTGAATGATCTTTACTAGAACATCTCTAAGTTATATGTAGAGAGCAAAAGAAAATGTGTAAGAGATATTGGCCTGAACTTTTTGTTTGGAGTCTACTAATCTAGTGATAAGCAAGAATAAAATGTGTGGGTTATTTTTAAAAATTATTTGCACTGATTATTCTCACACACCCTCCCCCTACCCAGATCCTTGTTGACTTTGATTTTGGCATAATTTGTTTATGTTGAGTCTTGTTTTGTATAGCTTTCTTTCTTCATCAGACATTAATCAAAGTAAATTTCAAAAATATGCTGAACTCACCTCTGGTGAAAAATAGCGGGAGTGATAAATCACAGATTTTCCACTGGCTTTTCCCTAGCAGTTGCTATCGTCGCTTACAGTGCTAGGTCAGTCTTGTGCAACACTTTCCCAAGGGTAAGAAGAATGTGACCAGGGATCTACCTGCTACCCAATGAAGCTGGACACAGCTGTACTGAGAGAGGTGGCTGAAAGATCTTCCAACCCTAATATAAATAGAAACATGTTCCCAATTATTTCTTCCTTTTGTTCTTTGTCAGCTGTAGAGCTGAAGTGTTGTAAAAATATTTCCATTTTAATATTTTATTTACAATCTGAATTATTCTAAAATAGATTCTCAGGCAAATGACGTTTATTCTGTTTGTTAGTGCTGTTGGAAAGGGAGAGTGCACTGCAAGCACGTCTCAGGAGAGAATCCTGTAAGCCACTATTTCGTTCTAGTGCCTAGCAAGGCGCTGTCCTCCAAAACAGCATTTTCTTTCTCCCAGACTCTTGGATCTTTAAGAGAATTTGAACATTTTCTACAAGTTTGGTATACTTTGATCTAAAGTTATGTTCTTTGGCTGCAAGGGTTCGGTAGTTCTGATTTCAGAGTGACATGTTTATACCCCTGTTTTCTAGTTGTCACCATTTTCTAGTATCTCTTCTAGATGTCCCATGACGTTATGTGTGCTTCCCTCTGAAACAGAAGACAATAGGTCCTGGGAGCCTCTCCTGGAGCCAGGGGAAGCCCAGTACTGTTCTGTGGAGAGCTGTGGTGGTTCTTTTTGTGTTGTTTATGGGCTGGCAGGTGGCAGAATGAAGCCTGATCACGTGAAACTTCTAGCCCAGACTTGGGCTTTACAGATCTGGAGGATTAGGTTGGTTTGGAGTATGGAATTAGTGTTTTTACTGCTTATATGAAGTGAACTACTTGCTAGTTGTTAGGTTCTTTCTGTCATAACATCTCTTATGAGTATTATTCTAAGAGTGAACGAACTGACTCATAAATTAGGGACACTACTAGAAAAATAGACAGTGACTGGATGACAGAATCAGAACAGTATTTGGGGCTTTCCTCAACAACATGCTTATTTTCCCACATCTATGCAGCTTCTTAGGTAAAATATGGTGAGTTGAGGTTTTATCTTTGCCATAACACAATGCTTACACATTTTTCCATCTAATATAACCAGAGAAGTTCCTGGGCTATTGAAGCTGGAATCTGCTCACTAGGTAAATTCAATTTCAGCGAGTTCTGACATGGTTTTCTGATGTGAGATCAGTTTATGAAAATAAGCTTGACTTGCAGATATGATTTTGAAAGCAGATTGGAACTGCCCCTGTACGAAAGTGCTATCTTTGCTTACTGAAAAAGTAACATCAATAGAAAGTGTAAACAAATATGTGGTTTTGTTCCTTCTTCAATGCAGTGTTCAAACAGTAGCTTAACTTTAAATATATATGTTTGTTATCCTCAATAAGGGTGCTTATTTATGTTGAGACCTGGAAAGGCAGCAAACAACATTGAGTAGAAGAAGTCAAAATTCAGCTTGTAAAAATATTCCATTCTGTCAGCCTCTTAGCATTGTCCTTATTTCTTCTAATATAGAATCAATATAGCAACTGTATTTGACCAAAGAGCAGTACTGGGAGGTGTTAATGGAGGAAAAAACCTCTGAGATCACTTTACCTGATGGGTCATAATAGACCTCTGGCTGCTCATAAAGATTCCATGCAAACAGATGATCTTAAACTTGGATTTCTTATGCTTAAAGCAATTCTGAAATTATTTTATTGCCACTGCAGTCATAGAAATAAATCAATGTTTGTAGGAGACCCAAGGAGATTTCCCTATCTGTCAGGAGAGCAATCTTAGCACCAAATAGCTTGAGTCTGCTGCAGCCAGTAAAGTTGCATCAATTTTCACCAGATGAAAACTACTACTTTTTTGCTTTTTGAAATTCTTGTTTGAATAAGGGTAGCAATTTCCTCTGTTGTTATTACAACACGAATGGATCTTTATTGAGTTGCTCACTAAAAGTTTTATAGCTAAAGTGCTGTGAGTGTTTTCATTATAAATGGCTATAATAAAGCTCTATAACTTGCTTGTAAAAATTCTCTGCCAATAAAAATCTGGCACACACAAAGTCGGTTCTGGAGCTAATTTATTTATTAATTAATATTATATAGTATATTATTTATTTATTTATTCTTAATTTATTCAAATAATTCAACAGCCATTATGAAGTAATGAATGTAGCAAACAACTGTATTAACTTTTGGTGCCTCGTTGTGCTTTCCTTAAGAGCAACAAAAAGTTTTAGAGAGAACAACATGTCTGAAGCACTGAGTCAGTTTCGGCAATTATATAAGTTTAAGTTTAAAAGCATTTTTCTGAACAAGTTGCTGTATATATTTAATACATTCTATTAGATATATATCTTACTGTTATGGTACGTTTAATCAGTGTACCTGTGACTCAAATACCATAGAGGCCTTGCATTTCAGAGACTCTGGATAATTTTTAGGCTAAACAAACCGACACTCTTGAAATGAGAAATATTTTCATGAAAACTTTTTGCATAAGGATCTGTTTCTGAATGCATTTGCAGAATCTCATATTTAAAGTAATAGTTAAAAAAGTGACATCCTGTGCTATCTCCATTGCTCATTCACTCTCTCTAACTTTCTAATGTAACTCTCTACTTCCTGCTGTGGTGTTTTCATTGTCATACTTTGAGCATAGGGTAGGGTTATGTTTGTTTCTAACTTCATGGTGTAATGATTTGTTCAAGAATGTTAATCTGATGAAAGGAGAGGTTGTATGCAAAATTACAGTAATAATAATAATAATCCCTTTTATTAATGCTTTAGCACAATCATGTTAAGGTTTGAAAGCACTGACTTAAACACATCCAGAATTCTAGCAGGAAGATTATTAGATACTTTTCCTGAGAGAAGAAAGACACTATGAAGAGTTAGATTAGCTGATAATGACTGATTCTCTGGCTGTGACCTCCATGCTGCTCTTTTTGGATAGAGCCACATTCTCATTATTGTAACAGATGAAGAGGGTCCTCTAAAAATGTGGTGTGCATGGGATTTTTTTTTCTCATGAAGAGGTACACTAACAGACACTTCTTGAAAATAAAACCCATGGTGGCACACCAAAAACTAAATGATACAAAGTAATCAAACATGTTGAAAGAGTGTTCTTGTTTTTAAATGCCAGACACCAGGTGTTTCAGAATATGCCCTCATGCGATGAAGTGTCTGTGACATTATTTATTTAAAACTAGATGATCGGAGCATGTTTTTTTCAGTGAGCACATCTCATTTTCTGGAGTGCCCTGCTATGCATAACCCTGAAGCCCCTGTTTGTTTATAGGAATAGTTGAGGTGGGTTTTTTTATTTTTCTCAGACTATGATCCCCCAGGGTAAATAAAAATGAGGGCTCTGTGGAAACTACTAATGTTTGGTCTTTCCCTAATTCAGACTTCAGGTCCCAGTATCTTGTTCAGCATTCTTATATAACACATGACAGTTCCTCTCATCTTGTTGCCAAGTCCTTTTTGTGCCTTGTGTGGCTTCATTTTAATGAAATTCAGACCCCAAAGTATAATATATGAAGCCTTATCCATTATTTAAAAGAATCAAGCATATACTTTCCGGAACTTGTAATGCAGATATCAAGAACGTCCTACAAATAGGAATAGATTTCTGCAGCTTAAAACGAAGCCAGTATCTTCAGCCCAACAAAATGTAGGGCAAAAGAACCTGAGAAAACTTTGGCTTTTGTCATGTGTCATATAACATGAATTTAATCTCTATCATACGTGAACACAAATAATTCTCCCCTCTTATATGCCTCTGAGATTACAGATAACACAGTCATTATTGTGATGGTCTTTTAGCTGTGACAGAACAAGAATGTAACAAATGCTGAGTGCAAAGGCCATTGCAAATGTCTTTTGTTTTCCAAACCACCATACTCATTTGTGCTCAGTAGTTTTCCTTCTATTTTATCAATGCATCCCAATTCTATAAACACCAGCAGTGGTTGAGTAGAAGGATCTGAATTACAGGTGACTTCTATATCACTGCAAGTGAATTCCATTGCAGTCTCTTCTCCTTCTGCCCTTCGCAGCCACTCAACAGCTATCCTGTAGAACTGGAGGCATGTGAGGAGTAGATCAGGGAAGTTGAATGTATCCTTGGGTGGTTCACCTATGTTTGTAGAGAGTGGTTTGAAGCAATGTAAGTTGTGACTTATGGGAGTGAGAGTATGTGAACTGCTAGGCTAATAGCAGTGCAGCACCTTGTTTCTTTTATTGACTACAGAAATAATACTTTAAAAAACTGTCTTACCCTTCTTACCAGTTCTCAAAATTGAGGGAGTTCAAAGCCAGCTATTCCCTTATTCTTGAAGCAAAGACAAGATAGATGTCTGGAAGTCAATCTTATTGATTTTGTCCATCCTTTCTGTAAAATGACTTGTTCTCTATTACCTCTTTGACAAACAGTTGTACTTTTTATCTGCAACAAGCTTAGAGCATCTCTGAGTGCCAAAGAACATGCACTGTGAAGTGACTGCTTGACTGCTTTCCCTAGGTTTCATAGGGAGAAAAGGTTTACATACTATTTACCCTTTCAATCCTAGTTAGCCCAGAATTAGGAACTCGTTATTTCATCTTGCTCTGCAATTTGGTTTTTCCTACAGCATGGCTGCAAGGTTGCTACTTAGTCATTGCCACATTTAGTGCATCCCTCAAGCTGATACAGCCAACTGTCTCTTTTTTTTTTTTTGGGGGGGGGGAGTGGGGGGAGAAGGTTGAGATTTTTTTTTCATGCCGTATAACAATATTCCTCATATAGATCAGATCATCTTCACGCTGCCCCTTGATGGCTGAATGCAAGGAAGAACAAATACCTCTTCATTAGCTTGACCACATTCTGAAGGAGGGAAGTTTAAAAGGGAAGCCTTAGCTGATGTTGCCATGAACCAAAGCACCCACTCACAGCCAATTTAGATTCAAAGTTAAGGTTGCTGCCAGCAGTTTTAAAGCTGCTGATATGGGAAACTTTCAATCTTTATTCAGCCCCACACTGTTCTGTAGAGTATAGAATATGGCTTATAAATGAGGTTCCATGGCCACTGTTGTACAGCAGTAGTTATAAAAATCATTGCAGTTATGTCCACTGGTCACTGATGCTGCCACAGAATTGCTGCAGTAGCTTTGATTACTTGGAATAGTATTTGTGGAAATTTTAATGGCATCACTCTATAAATATATCATCTCACTTCAAAAATAGCTGACCAAATCTTAATCTGGTATAAATCAGCACAGTTCTCAGTTAGTGGAGCTAAGGCAGTTTTTCTCTGCAGAGAACTTGGCAGGGCAACTGTTCAAATATGAAAGATCATTGTGGGCAAGGTAGAATACTTTTGTCCTTTTTCCTTCCTTTCTTTCAATGTAGAAATTAAACAAGACTTGCAGGCCTTATACAGGTGCAGAATAAGTTACAGAAGTTGACATAGGATATGCCTCAGCCTTGATGACCAGGAATTCAAAATATCAGTACATCAATTCTGCTGGATGACATTTTCGATGGAGTTGTAGAATAGTGAGGTGACTTCATGGTTCATGTGATGGTCTGACGAGTGAAGTAGATTGTGTTTAAAGAATGCTGAGCAGGCGATCCAAACATTTTCTGAATATGATTTTTCCTTCCTTCCTTCCTTCTCTGTCTCCCTCTTCTTTATCCCATAAATTCTAATGTGTTTGGTTTTTTATCCAGCTATGCAGTTTCTATCTAGTCTGCTAATGTTCATGTCTTCACCTATAGAGTTAACCTGTCCTTAGCTTCAAGTTGAAGGTGCTAATACACAGCATGTGTGAAAGGATAAACCAAACACAACTCTGATCTGTCAGTTCTTGACTGTTTGATGCAGCCTCTGCTTTTGAAATCCTCCTCTGCCCTCCTGGGAAGGTTGAGACAATGTTTAAGAAGGAATCTCCTTTGTGATTTTGTTTCCACATTTGCCATCTTATATCTGGATCTCAGCATCTCCCTTCCATTCTTCCTTTAAAACTGTTTGGAACCCACTGATGCTGCTTTCCAGAAGCACCTAGTTGTAGGCTGATAGTGTTATCCATGGATTTGACAGTGGGAAATCAGCCGATAGCCTGTAAGGCTTTGCAATCTCAGCAAGATGACTTGGGAGATCAGTTTAGAGAATGCAAAAAAACTTTCCAGAAAGTTTACCAATATGTAGAGATCACCTGAGTGTTAAGAGTGGGCAGACAGGAATGTTAGAGAAAGTCATAGTGTGAGAAAAGGCCTTCAGCAGCATTTTATACAAATGAAGACAGACATTGAAAAGAAGGCAATGAGTCCTGGTTCCTGGAGTGGCATGGAAAGCCTGCCTTGAACCTCCTTGAGGAAAGCAGATAGTTAAGATTGTTGTCGTGTGTAATATTTCAAATCATGAATTCCTTAATACAATTCATCCCAAGTTCTGTATTGGTATCTTTAACAGATGCCTAGTTTTATTTAATATTTTTAGGAGGAAGAACAGGTATACTGAAGAAAGAAGAGGGCTGCCCCAGAACTCATTCATTCCTGTTGCAGAGAAAAGAAATTATTTCCATTCAGAAGACCTGAACTATGCAGTAAAGAGGTCACGTATTTATTTTGTCACTTGGATTAAGTTTCTATAACAGGCCTATGCTCGTAAGGATGTAAGTTCCTGGCATTTTTCCAGTTATCAATATTGAAATATTAGTGATTAAGCATTTACTGAACGCCATTCCTCAAATGCAGGGTCCAAACAGCACCTTGTTGCATTCATGGAATTCATTTGTTTGCATTATCTGGCTAACTGGTTCTTTTGTATTGCCAAGGTGATGAACAGATTTGACATTTAGCTGATTACTTCACCAAAATTAAACAGAAAACAGGGCAGCCATCCAAAGTTCCTTTCAGTGTGAAAGCTAATTATAAAAATGCTTTGAGCAGCAATTTCTTTTTGGATGTTAAAGTGCTTTTATTAGATTGTTCCCCTGTCATTTTAAAATTTATTGCTAGACACTTGTAAATGGGGTTGCCTGCTGGAGTAGAATTATTTTATTTTCTATATTTAAGATGTGAGACAAATGTGTATAGAGCAAATTCCAGGCTGAATTTTTTAGTATTTTATATGATTCTGAATAGAAAGGAGAGTAACTAGTGCTGGCTTTCATGGATCCAAAATATGTATTTTATCTTTATGCTGAATAAAAACATATATCCACTTCTATTTACAATTCAGCAACTCCTGATTTCCAAAAACAATTACTTAGCAAATAAAAAAATCAAATATGTAATTTTAAAGTTGAGTATAGCCCTTTTATTGTTAGAAGCTTGTATTTTATAGCATAGATATAAACAATCAGTGGTGTTGGAAAAATCTGACTATGTGCTTGTACCTGTCTTTCAAGAACCATTACTTGTTCAGAAACAGCATAAAACTACTCTAAAGTCATTTTTCGAGGTCGTAAGAGTTGGCCAAGTGAATTTTAACTAGTCAATTTAGAGCTGAAGAGTGCTGTATCCTGTTAGCAGATCTTAGAAGTTTCTTGTGAAGTATTTTTTGAATGCCTGGGAATATATTTAACTTTTTATACTGACTGTTGTTATTAGCATCCTTTGGACCCCAGACAAGGTGTGATCTGAGGAGGTTTCAAGGTGACAAAGTTGGGGGTTTTTGCATATGATATTGTCTAGCACACTTTGGCTACTAAATCATCTTGTGAGGACATCTATTAATTCTTGACACTGAGATCTATTAATATACCTTGAAGCCAAGTGAATTATGTGAATCTGCTGTTTCAAGCTGTAGAATTCTGCCATAACCAGGAGGAAATATTTTGCTGTAGGTAGATTAATGTTGAAAGCTTGTCAAGAAAAAGTTTAACGTTGAAAATTTATTCTTCCTCTTCTTGCCAGTACTTGAGCTTCTATACTAAATCCCATTTGTAATCTGAGGGAAAATAGAGATATAATTTCTTTTGTATTTATCTATGTTATTAGAGTTCCAATGATATAGTCTATTGCCTATTAAAAAGTACATTCCCATGAATGATCTTCCAGAGGGTAGATTTTTGCTCCCATCAATCTGAGAGCTTTTCTTGTAAAATACAGTAACTGTCAGTGCTTACCAAATAATTTAATTCATGCCCATCACAGGATAAGTAATTAAGATAACTCAATATTCTGTATTAATAACTAACAAAAATGCAAATAAAATATCCTTTGTGGAGATAATGGATAAGACTTAATGTGCATGTTCTGAGGAAGCTTTGAATAGACAGAGAATGCAGTCTGAACAACAGACCTAAGAAAAATTCTTGGTGAATGTACAACACAAATGTGGGTTTGCTTTTGTTTGACTGTTAAAGTATATTTCAGTGCTAAGCCTTCATAACTCCTCTTTGTATCTATAAAGTGTCCAAGCAACATATAAGGCAATTGACCCCACACTTTTTCAGAACTTCAGATAAATAAATAAATAAGGCCAGTTTTTAAACCATTCAGTGAAATTTCTAAAAGCTCTGATCATTTGTAAACTGTCCTATAGTTACATTAGTTTCATTTTCATAAAGATTTTAATTAGTGAATTTATGTGGATTTGACATAAACATGTCCATAATTAATTACATAAATCTACATGCTCTGTCCCTCTAAGGACATCTACCTACCTGCTTGACAATGTGATGGATTATTCAGGGATATGTTAAACAAGGAGAGAAGCATAGTCCTATTAATTTGAAAGTTCACAGATTATGTCCTTGTCTACAGAGGACCTTCATTTGCCGGGTTTGGCTCTTAACACATGATTTGTTTCTGCAGTTTAAGCTCTCCCATTGGCTATGGTCTGTTGCAGTCTTGTTTTGCAATGGGTCTCCTTTAATCCAGAGCAAAGTTTGCATAAATGATGTGTCTGCCTAAACTGTGTAAGGAATGAGCTCAGAACACTTCAGACACTCTAAAAGCATAAAGTTATGTACATTTTACTAATTTTTCTGTTTCTCTTCCAAGTAAGCAAAGGATATAGGGAATTAGTTTTAATGTGATAGCTGTGCAAGCTCATCAGGTGCAGTTTGGTCAGGGTCTCTCCTTAACAGGATTTTTGGATCCTGCATTGGCTCTGTGAAAAAGTCAGAAAAAGGTGGCAAAAAAATATGTCTCTGAAGAATTTACTGCACACTCAGGCTTAGGTCTTGTAGTGAGAGACACCCAGACAAGGCAGTGGCTGTTAGCATTTCCTTATCAGAGCTTATTTTTGGATTGACTTGGTTTAACTTGAGACGACTGTCAGAAAAGACTTGTTTGTTTGACCAAAATCAATTCAGCAGACCATTACGGGAGAAGGAAATGCAAGACCTTTTGCTGGTCAACAAACTTTGCTGAACTCATTTGTATTTGCTAAATTGAAACTCTCTATGTCTTAAATGCCACCAAGTTTAAGTCATTGTTGAAAATAAACTGAGTAGTTTAGCAATAGCCAAGAAAAGAGAACTATTAACCCATCTTCGGTTGAAAAAGTATTTCCTGAAGTATTTCCAAGCTATAACTATTGTTTTTCCATAGGTTGATGGGATACTGTGCCTGGCTGACATTCTTACTGACAGCACCCATTCTGAAGCTACTCATGCAGAAGCAGCAGCAGTAATTGCACAGATCACATCTCCACATCTCACATTCACTCAGCATCTCAGCAGCTTTCTGGAAAATATGGAAGAAATTGTAACAGCACTTGTCAGTAAGTTCTTTATAGGGCTTTTGAGCCTTTCCAGTTAAAATGACAGGGTGGGGTAGGGCTTCCTTTCATTAGAAATATTCCCTAAATAATGTTTGCCATTCTTTCCTTAACCGATAAAAGCACTCAGTTTTAATTCTGAATCAGAGCATTCTGCAATTGCATAATATTTTTTACTCCAATCCATATTTGAATAGAATTTATGCATATTTGTCAAAATAATATCTGTGTGAAATTCTACCATTACAGCCACAGAAATGTCTCACCAAAGTATCATCTTTTCCCATGTTTGTCGGTAAAAGAGCAGTTTCTAATAGCTGCTAACCTTTATGCCTGTTGTGTTTTCTAAACTTGCTAGAACTCAAGCTCACCACTGCACCTACATTTGTATGATACTTCAGAGGAAAAGTACAGTATCGTATAATTTATGGGCATTGTTACAAGAAAATAATAGATCTGCCTTTCTTGTCTAGGCCTCTGATCTATGGTAAAATGAGACAAAGGTAACAGCAAGCTTTTCCTTAACCAGGGTCAGTAAGGACACTTCAGAAAAATAAGATGATATTTCTCATGACTCTCTAAAGAGAGGAATCTCTTATTTCTGGCACTGTACTCCATCCTTCTCAAATGCCAGAAGCTTTCAGTCAAGCATTCTCTTCCTCTCTCTGATCTGGAAATTCAGAGTCTCCCAGAGCTTCATGTCAGAAAGAACAGTCTGGGTCATCTGGTTTGATTTCTCATGTATAATAGATCAATAGGTCTGGATATTTCTCTACTGAGCCCAATGGTTAGAGCTAAACTACAGCACTTCAATTTTCATGAATGTTATTGCGGTGGGTTTGTTTTATTTTTCTTAAATAGAACAAGAAAAAAGTATAGTAGCGCCAGTGCTTGAGGATTGTGCAGTGGCTGAGAATTAGCTGAGATGTATTTAGGCATTCTTTGATATGCCGAAACAGAACTAGTGCTGCAGAAATCAAGGAAACAATTTATTCCTGATGACTGTACTGTCCATCAGCAGATATTGAAGATTTTGCCCCGAACCTGTCCTGAATCCAGTGGGTGGAATTAACCTGTGCTGAGCTTGGTTCTGCTGTATGTAGATTGCTGGATGCATGTGGCCTGACTTATTTAAGATGATTTTCCAGGTTATTATAACAGTCAAAGGACAATCTGAACAGCCTATCCAGAAGACCTTAGCAGGTGGAGCATTTCCCCGATTGTCACTATTTAAGTTCCACAGGAATTTTAGAATTGTATACTCTGCCCGAGAAATGTGACCATTAAAAATAGAACATGTATAACTTTGGAAGAGCCCTTTCAATAATCACACACCAATTTCCTTGTAATATTTATAACTCAGTAATTGAATTACTGTAATATGTTTAGTTTCTAAACCATGCTGAAATCCAATTGCCAGGTGATTCAGATCTTAGTTCAAATAAACGTGTGCAAGGAATTTAAAGGGAGCTGAGTCTTCAGCGCTTCTTACTGAAACTGGAAAATATGCAGGATGATCTTTAACTATAGAGAAACAGGTTTAGAGATAGGCAACATGCATATGTATCTTATTCTAAAGAATCAAATATATAGCAGAATTATTCTCTTATGGATCAGTTACTGTTGGCCTTCTGCCTCCTGTATTTAATTTTATTTAGTTATATCAAGTTCTATGTTGAACAACTTTCAGTGGAGTATTCCCTGTAGAATGGTATACTAGGTAGATCATCTCATTAATTAGGTGAATGTTAGAAACACTTGGTGTCTAGGTTCATATTTACCATCTTCCCCTGCTTCTGTGGTTCAGATGAAGGTACCTAATGTTAATATCCTTTATAAAACATCCTAACAGTGTGACATATTACATAATTGAGAAAATTAGGATTATTTTCTTTGCTTTGTTCTATTTTTTATCTTGATGATTATGAACTTGGTCTTATATAGTGAGATTACTAACGCAAGTTGCAGATGCTTAAATATTGCTTTGAAACACCTAACCACTTTTTTTTTTTATTTGCAGTGAGGGAATGACTTTTATTCAACTTATTTTCTGTATTCCTAGAACTGTGCCAAGAAGCCTCATCTGGTGAAGTTTTCCTGCTGGCTTCAGCAGCTCTTGCCAATATTACTTTCTTTGATACCATGGCTTGTGAAATATTGCTCCAGTTAAATGCAATGAAGATTCTTCTAGCAGCATGTTCAGACAAACACATAGTGGATACTCCATACTCCCGAGATCAGGTGAGCAGTTTCTCAGCAAGATGCTGTCTGAGCACATTTGCGTAAAAGTCAACAGTTTTCAGATCTATGGCTGTTTTGATGTAGTCAAATCTAAGTTGATTTCACGTCTTCCGTTCTTGTTTCTGTTCAATACATTGCTCTTTCTTTATCTGCTTCTGTTCCTTTTTATTATGAGAACTATGAAATAGGACAGATTTAATGTGATTTTGGAAAAAAAAAAAAGTAGTTCCATATTTCTAAGATGCTAATTTTTTTTTTCATCATGAAGATGGCCAAACAGTGACACAGAGGCCAAGAGAGGCTGTGGAAACTTCATCTTTGGAGGTATTCAAAACTGGACTGGAATTGTGACTGGACAAAGCTTTGAGGCAGATAGAATATATATATGTGGAGACTGCAGTCTAAATATACAATTGTCAGTTCAAAGATAAATTAGCTCCAAAAGCTGAATAAGGATCTGATCCTCAGCCCATTGACGTCGGTGGGCTTTGGATCAAGTCCTAACTGCGTGGTAGATGGTTTGCAAGTTTTACTGGCAAATACTGCTGATGTACTTTTGCATTTCCCTTTCTTTTTCACCAGTTTTTTTAGTAAGGAGACACAGAAAATTGACGGCTTGTGCTAATGCATAGACGAAGTCAGAAGGAATTCTTTTGTTCCTGTCAGGTACCGCCATGCAATGGGGTGCTGCAAAGGCACTGCTCGCTTGGCATCTCAGTGATGAATTTCACCTCAGCAGAGTAACAAGTATGAGGTTTGAGGGTTTCAGTAGCTCTTACTGAGGGATGGAGGTTGCTAGTCAGCTTTGCTAACCTACTTCTGTTTATGAGACATTGCGAATATAACTAAAGGTCCATAATTCAGGCCTTACAAGCCCATCCCCTTCCCACCTCTGAAGTAGTCCCAAGATGATTTACGATAGACTTGGGATCTGCACTGCCACAGAAAATTCTGTGTACCCTTCAACAGGAGCCAGGCCATGGAAATCAAGGTACACGGGACCTTAGAAACAGATTATTGGTGTTCTAGAGGGGTTACTAAGGCTGCTTTAGCTTATATTAAGAGCACTCAGGAGTTTTCCAGCTCAGAATTGTTTATGAAAAGGTGAAGTTAAGCCATAATTACTATATTGCTTTTTGGGCAAAGTCAAGGACATCAGCTGTGGTGTTTGACATGGATGTATACTATTATTACATATGTACAATTCTTCATGTTCTCTTTTTTATTCCTCCTGTAAGCTCTTATGGTTTTGATTTCCTTATTTATTTATGCTCTCATCTTAATTCTGCTGTCAGTTGTGAGTTTGCAGTTTGCTCTGTGGGTAGCATAGCAAGCCCCTTCTTTGTATGAGGAAGGCAGACATTTAAAGAAATATGTATGACTTTATTAGGTAACAGGCTAGTTCCAGGCCTTTTGCAGCTTGCAGGACATCTCATTAGCTAGAGGAACAGAGAACTGAATGGCTCCCTTCCAAGAATTGAGGTGATTTCATCCCCAGTAACCCCTTACATTCCTTCTTGGAATGAAAAACTAGATCAGAAAGGTGTGATATTTTCTGTGGTGTGCTGCAGTAAGTTTCTGAGCTGACCTCTTGTTATTTCTGCAGCAAAGGAGACTATGAAATCCTGCCTTGTGTTGTTCTGTTACTGAGCACCTGATGCTCAGGCAGAATCTGAGTGCTGCTCATCTTGTCTTTAAGAGCTGTCAGTATTGTTAGTCAAGAAGTTTTGGTAATGCAACAGCCTTAAGAGAAGTCTTCCCTTGAATTCTTGAACAAATGTGTGTTTGAGTAGATCGCCCACCTTTCAAAAGGGTACTTGTTTCAGTGTCATATTGGGGGAGGGGCGTGGTCTGCCAATAATGACAGTTTTATGGAATATATTGCTTTTTAATTTGTTCTGTGCCTAGTTGTTGCAATGAAGAAAGCACACTCAGCCAGAGAGAAAAACAACACTACAATACTGTATTTTATAAGTGTATTCTAAATTACCATTTTGGCTTTTGATACATGTACTTTAATTCCTTTCAGGTACATAATATAGTTGCTAACTTTTCCCATTATATATATCATTACGTCCCAGCCAGCAAACATTTGCCTAAGGATATGTAGATTAAAGTTGAGTAGGTTTGGAAATTTTTTGATTCAAGGTCTTATTTTGGAATATGCAACCACTGTGGAATATATTTTATGGACTAATGTCCATTCCGAATGATCAAGTCATCCTGGCCAGTAAAATAAACAACTTAGAATTAAGCTATACTAAATGTTGAAATAATTAAACAAAGTAAGAAAGGATTCATAGCAAATACAACAAAATATGGTCTGATTAAAATAAAATATTATGAAAGAGCCCCTCAGACTTAAATGCCCTGTTTTTCATAGACAACTTTAAGTAACACAGTTATCCTATAGAAAACTACCTAGTATTCCTAAATACTAGTCTTATGAGGAGTGGCTGAGGGAATTGGGGTTGTTTAGTCTGGCAAAGAGGAGGCTGAGGGGAGACCTTATCGCTCTCCACAACTACCTGAAAGGAGGTTGTAGCGAGGTGGGGGTCGGTCTCCTCTCCCAAGTAACAAGTGATAGGATGAGAGGAAATGGCCTCAAGTTGCACCAGGGGAGGTTTAGATTGGATATTAGGAAAAATGTCTTTACTGAAGGAGTGGTGAGGCATTGGAACAGGCTGCCCAGGGAGGTGGTGGAGTCTCCATCCCTGGAGGTATTTAGAAGAAGGGTAGACGTGGTGCTTGAGGATATGGTTTAGTAGCGGACTTGGCAGTGATAGGTTAGCGGTTGGACTCGATGATCTTAAGGGTCTTTTCCAACCGTAGCAATTCTATGATTCTATGATTCATTACTACTTTAGCATTACTGCTGATTTAAGAAAATTGTAATTTGCTAAAATAGACTGAATCATGCTTATTGTAAGCCAAAAATGGGAGAAAGATGGCTGAAATACAAGAAGGGAACAGTGAGTTTCGTTTTCTTTTGTGCCATTTTATCTCTAAGTCACAGTATGTCCTTTTATAAAACCTTTCTAAGAGCAGCTTGCACTCACTAGTTATCACCATCCATGATGGTACAAATAAATAACCTTCTGCCTAGGAGCTGAATGTCAGATGCATTATGTGTTGCCTGCAGAAAGTATTTTTCTGCTCAAGAACCTCTAAAAATGTTCTGTCTTTTGACTTCTGAAAAGTTTTTGTGTGCAAATGATAATAAACTTTTCCTGACTTCACTATCTGAAAACCAGCCTCCTTCCTGTTTCATTTCCCAGGCAGTGTTATATTAGGTCAGGTAAGAAATCTACAGCTGAGTGCTGGACTTACTGATGAGCAAGATAAGCATTGCCCATTTTATAGAAGCATGTATTGCTTCTGTAACTGGCAGTATTACATTGAGATTGCTACATTTTATAACAAAATACTTTGTGCAAGAGTCATCAGATAAAGCGATAATTTCCAGATGCCTTAGCCTCTAGTTTTGGGTCAAAATGGATATGAACATGCCATGTTCTTTTTCTGACTGCAGATACTTATTTTCTGGAGAGCAGGATTTTTTACTTCAAAGGAGCATCAAAATATTCTTTCAGAAGGGTTCATGCCTAAATTCAGCAGTGTAATGTATACAGTCAGATGACTTAATGGAGTTTAGGCAGTGTCAGAAGCAGGGTTTAGCCAAGGCCCTCATCATTCAGAGCCTTCTTTACTTTAACCATCATCTTAGACTCTAGATAGAAAAATCTGAAATATGTATGTTTGTGCACAGGATATTTATGTATACTAAAATTTTTCTCTCTGCATTCCCACTTGTCTCTTCAGTGTTGCTAGTATTCTCACCTTACCTGTGAAGTTGTGGAGGTACAGTCTAACAGCTTCTGATCTTCTGTTATTCAGACAGACAACGAATTAATGTGCAGTGAACACATAAATTTTAAAGTGGTTATTTCTAGGTCTAAAATCAGAGAATTATGTTTCAAAAAGTTTGAGGTGGAGAAAGGCTTCTAAGTTGGAAGAAGAAAATGGAAGAGGTTACTGCTTTTTTTCTGCTAAATTCTTTCCTGTTTTCTTGGTGTTTAGGAGATTCTGCAGGCTCTGAAGCTAAGACCTTCTGTCTCATTTAAGATTTGAAACCCTTAATACAATCCTTCCTGTAGGTTCCAGATCCTTTTCTCTGCTCTTCCATTTTTTTCAGGGTATTTGCATATTCCTTTTGTTGACTTTTCCCCCCTTTCTTCTCTTACATGGGAGATTGTAGGGTCAAAAGGAGAGCAGAGACAGATATTACTTTAACATAAAGAAGTTTTGATTTTTAAATGTTCCCTAACACCCAGTGAAAAACTTTGAGAGCAGTGATTTTAATAATACTAACAGGTGTTTAGACTTCTTTTGAAAATCCCTGCCTGGATGCAAAGGAACTTGCAGTGCTATTTGTCAATCTGAGTTTCTTGAATACTGGGGAATTTATTACTCCTTGCTGACTGCTTTTTTTTTTTTTTTCCCCTGCTTGTTGTCATGAAGACTGTGGGATTCCCGACTCCATTTTGTTAAACTGCTGTCCAAATTTTCCCAAATGTACGGAAGCCAGTATGGGCTAACAAGAACAGGGAACCTGGGGTAGAGTTTGAGCCCATGGTAGGTGCCTGTCTTCCTTACATCTGACAGGAAGTATTAGACAAAATCATTGCTGGTCAGGGGGAAAACAGTTGATGAAGAGCCCTCGTTTATGCTTTTTAATGTTCTCTTCTTGGAGCAAAACAAGTTTGGAAGCGGGAGCTCCTTCTTCCAGCTGGATCAGAAGAGGAATACCCCTTCCACTGCTGAGCCACTGGCTGGTCTTTCCCAGAGAAGAAATGCATGTTGTACCCTGGGACTCAATCACCTATGGCATGTTACACAAGCAGCCAGTGATGGGGTTAGGAGCAAAGCTTGGTGGTCCGCCTCTGTCAGGCCTGACTTGAGTAGACCTAAGCTTCCTCTCTAGTTCTTGAAGATTGTTTTCACGATCAGCTGCACGTAAAATTTAACAGTCCCAAATGGTTCAATTGCATGCTTACAAATCCTTTCTGCAGTTCAAAACACTTCTTTACATTTACATACTGTGGGTAAAAACGCAACACAAAGCCTTTACATAAGGACAACTAGGTCATAAAAGGGTATCTTCACAGTTTTCTTCCACAACTGCTTGTTAATATACAGCTCTGACATTATTATAATGATGACAAGATGTGTGGTTAGAACTGCCTTCCCTCTCAGCACTCTGGCTGTGAACCGTGGTTGGTAAACTATATGCTAAAATTGTGTTATCCTTTCCAATATTGACTAGATCATACTGAGAAAACATGTTTTCAACTAATATAGCTAGAAAGAGAGGTGATAAATTACATAATTAAATTATTTAAAAACTTCTTATTTTAAGAAATTCTGCAAGAAACTAGACAATTAGTAACAAATGAAAAAATGAAAATTAGTCACCTGACTGTACCTGAATTTTAACCATGCCATAGCATCATTGATATCCAAATTAGTTTTATGTGTAAGACTGTAATTGCTTCCCTGATGTCCTTTCTTTTTAACTGGTTATCTCTGTCTATGCATATACATTTGAACAATATAAAAATATCAGTAACAGTATTGACTGGTATTATGTGGTCAGAGTTATGGATTGTTACATTTCAGAGGTCCAGCACCGACTCTCTCTTAAACACTAAACCTTCTTGAGACAAAACACCCATCTAGTTACAGTTCTGCCTTTAACATTTAGATTTGATGCAGGATAAGACAATGTGCTCCAACTTGCAAAGCAAGCAGTTCAGTTGGAAGAGTAAAATCTCAGCTCAGCTGAAGAACTCTGCTATTCTTTGATAGCCTGGTGTGGTGAGGTTTTTATTCCTGGGTTCAATTCCCAATATTGCTGCTACTCTGATTTTGAAGAAGCAATTTAACTTCACTGCATTTTTGTTTAATCATCTGTAAAGTTGGGCAGACATTGCACTTACTCAGTGTAAAGTCTCTCTAGAGGAAACGTGCTATGTCAGCACGATTCATTGCCGTTTTTATTTTCTGCCCTTGCCTGCCAGGTTCACAGTACAATCAGGCTGGTTCTGGGATGTTTACTGCAGAAACTATAAACAAGAGACTTTGCTGTATGCTGTACCAGTCATAAAGCTGTACGTCAGAGATGGTTATGTATGCATTTTGCTGTGTTTGTCATCTTTTTGTCTTCAGTCCTTCAGGAAATGAGATAGCAGATTTTGAACAGCCTCTGAGTTTTTCCACTGATCTTTTTTTCCAAAACTGAATCACTGCCTAGGTGAAGGTTGTGCTTTCAGTCTTGGTTCTGAGCAGGTGAGCTCATAAACAGTGTTTCTACAAATTACATTTCTTGTTTCTTTTTCCTCCTCAAGTAGAAAACTATTACCTTCTAGGATAGGCACCACAAATTACTTCCTGACCACTCTCCTTGAATTGGTGGCAGTTGAACTAGTTCTCTGCGCTTTCTGCCTCCTCTAAAACGGGACTAATTAAGTTTCCTCCCTCACACTCAAACCCTGATTCCAGTTAGACTAGCTAGACAAGCAAAGTTGTTTCCTACAACTCTGCATTGGCTTAGGCCGAATTGTGCTCTGCTTTACGGACACCACGTCTTAGGTGTCTTTGGTTGGTTGAGTCAGTTTCAAAATCTAAGCAGCTTTCTAATACCATGAAGGAAGCCTGAGGGATGATTGGTTTCTTCCCGCCCAGATTTTCATCTGAAAGATAGAAAACTGGCCTCAGAAGTGAAGGAGGAGACACACTCTATCTCCATCACTATTTTAGAGTCATATGACCTGGTTTATAGGACATGCCCATTCACCATGTGACCCATGCAGGATGCATTTCCTAAGTGCTTCTTTAAACAAAAAACGTGAGAATCTGGTTATTCTGCCTATTCATCAGCTAGATTAGTCAGCAATATAAAGTAAATAAAAATGTAATATGTAAGACATCCTTCATTCCAAAGAGTAAGATTCCTTTAGTCTTAGCCTCTGTTGCTCTGCCTCAGCATTCCAAGATTACAATTCCCTGACACAGGCTCTGAGTAGATCTAGACTTTGCAAGCAGATCCTGCCTGTAACAGCTATTACTATTTTATGGGGATGTTTGCCTCTTCCATTCAGGTGACAGAGAGACCTACTGATTCACTTATCTAGGTATATTTATTTTTCTGTTTTCAGGAAGAAAACTGAATTCCCAACCACAAAAATGGCTGTCAGAGGCAATGGGAATTGTTTTCTATTTTAAGCAATAAAATGTCCCAGAGAAATTTCTAGAGATTTCTTAGCAAAGTTTTTTTTCTTTGAATAACTAATATCCTGAATGGTTTTCTATCTAGGCTTGATGTAATGCCTGTTCTCGAACCTTGCTGTATGAACTCTTTTGCAGTCTTCCTGTGGATTGATCTTGAATTGTGAAGCTCAGATGTTTTTAATATACATTCAGAAATGAAGACTCCACCTTGCTTCTGATTTGTTGTCTGATGCCCCTTTTTTTCTGAAGATGGGTATCTGGAACTTTGCAGTCACACTCTAATTTATCCTTATGTCAGTTATTTGAACAAATTAGAAAATACTCTTATAATATATAGAAAAATTAATTTTACTTAGTGATGAATCAGCCTTAAAGGAGCAATTAACTAAGAGAATTAGCAATTCCATATTGATCTGCTTTGCCACTCAATTAAATTACTTGCTAATTCTCATTTTGAGCTTGTGTCTTTCTGTTTATGTCCGGACTGTCAATAAATGCTTTCTGAACAGTGTGCCTTTATTATCAATAAAGGTGTATTAGCATCACAACTTCCACCTCCGTAAACACCTCCCCTTCCCCCAAGTGAGGTAAGTGGCCCTCAAATGTAGAAGATATTGCCCTTTTAACAGGCTAAAATGTGTGCTTTCATCTTCCAAATCCTATTGCATCTTTTTTCCCCGAGTAGCTGGTTTCACAGTAATGAGAAACACTTTTAGATCGTCTTAAATCTCCTCTTATTGGAAAGTTATCAAAGAAGCCTTCTGTTTCTTATGTGCTCTTTAGGTTCAAATCTCTTAGTAACCTAAAGCATTTGAGGTTTACATTCTCAGTGTATATATCTTAGTTTATAACAGAGCATTTTCTATTTTTCTACTTTTCGCTGTTGCAACAAATGTTCTGTACCTTTGTGCACTAGTTAATGAGCACTAGTCACCATTAGTCGTTTAGAAGGAAGTGTGTGATTATAGTGTTAGTGATTACATTTTTTAGCAAGAGCATTTCCAAGCTCACTGTTGTTGTTAAAGAGGTTTTGAACAAAACTATTTTAAAGGTTCTTAATTAACCTTAAAAGGTTTCTCAAATTTAAATCACTCTTGACAACTGAAATTCCTATGGTTCAGTGCAAAGCAGACTACAGAACTGAAAAGGAAGGTTCCTCTTTCATAAATTCAGTATATGTGAAAGGCTGCTTGAGTGGAAGGAAACTATGTGGAACTAAAAACACTTTTCAAATTATAAAAATAGATTTTGTTTACTAGAGTAAGCAACAAGATCAACACTGCCAATTTTATAATAATAGATGATATTTTCACTACAGCGAGGTATCTGTGTTTGCTGTCTATTTACTTATTTTGTCTATGGAAATAGAGATTTTTAGTTAGGTTTTAGATTAATTTCCAGGGCAACTGCCAGAGCAGCAACATGATGCTGTACTGACATTTGAAAAGTATGAAACATCTCTATTATTTTTGATAGAGATATTTAATATCTCTATTATTTTATTTATTAAGTAGGGAAATTTCCCATGGACCTAAAGGGGAGCCCCCTCCCGTCCAAATATCCTTGCATGTTTAGTTCACCAACAAATCATTTAAAGGTGAACTTTCAAAGCTCCTTGATTTTGGGTATGGTTTTTTTTAAGGTCTGAAAGTTAACTCCTTAGTCTTATGAAAAATCTTACTAGTCCCGGTGGAACTATCTCTGTGTTAATATTCTGATAAGTTGGTGGCTCTTCAAAAGGTGCTAAAACATGAGCTGCTCTGAGAATTCTCTTCCTGGCATTTTGTTTTTTACTGTATCTCACTACTTCGTGTTTTAGGTGCGTAGTACATAGCACATATTAACAGGTAGGTGGTGAACGCAGGGATAAACCCCAGAGGCCTGTTCCTCTGGTTGTTTTTAGCAGTGTAAATCATGTGAAACTGACTTGAATAATTCAGCTTTCCTCTGGTGGCAAACAAATGTATTAGTTCATTATTTGTTGATCAAGTTTATTCTTCTGTGATGTTCATTACTATAGTGGTTTTAGGGCTGCCAGTTCTTTCAGAGAAAGCTGCAGCCACAATGTTTATCAGAGTCCTGCCGTAGAGAAGCACCTGCAATTTTTGATGGATCTGGATAACAGACTGGAGTGTGGACTAGTCTGCTTTGATCTACTGGACAGCTCTGCTAGAATACAGATATTGGAGATGCATGGATCAAGATCTAGCTCCAGAACAGATCGGCCTAGCAGACATACAGGCGCTGAGAGGGAATTAGATGGGGTCACATCTAATTGCAGAACATGTTTCTAAGGCAGTCCACTACAATCCTGCACTAGGTTTGGCAATAGAACATGCGATCAGATGTTTCATTAAAAAATTCCACATATGATGAAGCAACAACTTTTTTCTTTTTCTCTCTCTGGAAAATCTCTGAGAGTCTTTGCTTAATAGTGCATCTGCAGATCCCACATATCAAGATATCACTAGGGTGCTGGAGTTTGTGGGTGGCTTCAGCACAGACTTTCTGCACGGTATGACAGCCCTGGCAGTTGATCAGAGCTCATATGTCCTGGCTTCAGGATATCTTCTTTTTTATACTTTGAGCTGAGTACAAGTTCATTGCATGTCTTAGGAATCGAAAAATTGCAAGAATCATAAATTGCCTCAGGTGCCAATCCTTTATAATCTTGGAGTGTAATCTTTTACAAGAAATATCTTGAACAATTAATGAAATTAATACTAAATATTGCAGTTGAACAATAGAGATTCCATGTTAAATATTTTCAAGTCTTTCAATCCTTTCAAAATTATTTCAGTACCAAAGGAGGTTTTTCCAGTAATTTTAATCTATTTTTTTTCTGGTGGAAATGAGCCTTAGGTAGTCACTTTTATCTCTATCTGTTTGTGTGCTCCATGTCTCACAATAGCATCTGAACTGGTTTGCTGAGTCAGCAGGAATTCACAGCTGTTTTTGAGAGACTGCCTAAGGCTTTATGAAATTTGCAGCCAGATAGTGGGAAAAGAGAGGCTAAGATAAAGACTGTAGTGTGAACCTATGTATCATTAGACAAAAAAATCTACAGTGGGAGAGCTGCCACTGGAAAAGTTCTGTTTATGGTTTTCGATCAACACTAAATCCAAAAGAAATGAGACTTCATTAATACCAGTGCTTACAGAAGCGTTGCTTTTCAAAGCAAATTGAGTCTGCATTTAAGTTTGTGTTTTCCTCCAGAAAGTTCATCCTTACTATTAAGCTTCCTTGAACTTTGGTCTGTTTACAGAGGAAATTTTTTGTGTAAGCTGCATGTGTGCTGAATTTTAAAGTAGGCAAGTATAGGAGAAATATCGCATTTTAACGTCAACTTTTTATTCAGCTTGCTTATTATGCGTTTACATTATGCTGTTTCATGTTACATTGTTTACATCACAGGAAAATGTGACTTTTTTGGGAAAGAAAAATCTATCCATATAGAGTGAGCTAATCTACAGTTTAACTGCCTTTCAAGTCCTATTAAGATTTTAAAAGGTAATATAGGTAGAACTTGATGGTTATTGATTATAAGGGACTTTTATAAAGCCCTCTGGAGAAGGTTACATATAAACCGTTTAGGCTAGTTCATAAATACATTGCAAAATATAGGGGGCCATGTAATCAATGCAAAGGAAGTATAGATATAACCTCAAATAATTTTTGGTGTCAAAAGAGACACACAAAATATTTTTATATATGAAAATACTTATTAGACAAAATAACTTGAAGCAGTGGAATAATTGGCACGTGTTCAAATTGTGGTTAATTGAATTCTTCATCTGTGGCTTAGAGAGCCACATGGGGTACAGATTCTGCATAGAGGAAGCAATTTTCATTAACAGGATATAATTTAGAATGAGAAAACATACACAGTCTGCCTGAAACACAGTTAATAATTAATATGGAATAAACACATAGACATATACAGAGTTACCATATTTCTACCTGTCACTCTTTAGAGTTTCAGCAACTCATTTGCATCCTAAGTAAGTATATCTATTCAGAGAGATGACACTGTAACACTACCTTCAAAAGTGGAAGACCTTTATGTCACAGCATTGGAAATGAGTCATCCGTGTTATTAAAATGGCAAAGTGAGATCAGAATGGTGATTTGATCCCATGCCTACTTACATCTAAGAAGTTTGCTTGTTTGTGAACTGACACTGTACTGTTAAAAAGCTGATAACCAGTTCTCATATTGATCATTACTTTTAAGGCTGATAATTTTTTTCTCAACTAGAATAGAGAAAATTGAAAACTCTTAAGAAACAATATTATTTCTATTTTATATTCTAATGGTCTGTAACATTTATTAGTTGCTCTCTCATATGTTCTGTTTATATTGAGATGTGTTTGCATGCAGGAAGCAAGTTATTTGAAGGATGAAGTAAAACAGAATATCTTTCAGGAGGTATGAGAGATAGTATATGATATCAATGAAGGGAATGGATGGGAATGAAGGGTGATTGAAGGCCAACAGCTCCACATGATCCAGTCTCTGTCAATGGCTTGCTGTGTCACTTTAAGCAAGCTGAGTTACACCTAATCCTGAAAACAGTTTGTGCTATTTTGGATAAGAAATTCTGTAAATCAGGATCTCAAAAAGTGCTTCTGTTGGCAGGAAACCTAATCCTGGCCTTAACTCAGGAAAGGTATAAACAGATTTTTAAATCCAGCTCATTTTGAGACAATGCTTTAACATATGCACAACTCATGGCTTCAATAAAACGGAAAAGTATTCCTTAAATACTCCCTTGAATCAAGGCTCAAAACTCCAAATCTGTTGCAAGGATTTCTCAGCACTTCAGCTGAACCCTGAAGCAGAAAGGTAGCAATAAGTTAGTGCTACTGAACATACTCTATGTGCTCGTTCTTAGCCTTCACTGTGAGCTCTGCCTGAGCTGGAATGTGACTACCGGATAGATTCCTGAGGGCAGGCAGCTCCTGGCTGAATTCTTTGTCAGACTCGAGGGTTGGTTTTTTTTTGGTTAGTTGGTTATTATAAATTTTTATCTTCCTCTTTCTACCAATTTGACCACTGAAAAACTCTGCTGCATAGATATCTGTATGATAGACTTTTATGCATGAGTATAAGAGTGTGAGAAAAAGAGGTTTTACTTTTGTGCTCTCTGGATTTCAGTTAACAACCATATATAAGATAAAGACCCCTGAGAAATCACAAAGGTGGGAATAGACAAGAATGCTTTTTAATTTTATTGGGTTTGACATATTTCTGCCATACTAACTTTATAAACCACAGTGCTATTTAATATTACTGAATTGTAGGGCTATACTTCATATTTCCTTCTCTTTTTAATAACAGGTGGTAACAATATTGGCAAACATGTCTGTCTTGGACCAGTGTGCTTCAGAAATCATTCAAGGAAATGGTATGTATTTTAGCTGAATTGTATTCTGTATTTGTTCGTGGACAATGTGGGTACATGGGAAAGGAGTGGTTAGAAGGTAAAGGAGAAAGGCTTCACTAACAATACTTTGTTTTGCATCCTGTCTCTGCTGGATGTTACGCATTGTTGCAGGGTGCAAAATGAGTCCTTGGGATGGTTCTATGTAACTGAAATAAATTACCACTGCTTTAGAAAACTTTGCATGTATGACCATATAGCTGATTTTCTCCGTTTGTATGACTTATTCATAGATATAAAGCAAAGTAGTACAAAGTGTTTTAACAATGTTTATTCTGGTAATTACATTGTGTGAGGAGGCAATTCTTACGCACTTAAAGACATCATCTGATACCGAGCCATGCATACCTGCATTTTGTGTTACTTTTTTAACAGGTATTCAGAAGTATTATAGATTTTGAAGCATAATGTTTTTATTACTATACAGCAGTTGCCAGTTTCTTTCCACACTTCTTTAAAAACCTTATTATGAGAAATACATTATACTGAAAAAATCCTAGGTGTTATAGGTCTACCAAAAGTCTGAGAAGTTAGGTTAATAATTCTGTGGATGAGGATACAGGAAGAGGTAACTGCATTATTAATAAACCTACCAGCAAATTCATGGCCAAGTAATATAGCGAGACAGCTTTTTTTTTTTTTAATGAGAGATATTAAATTACAGTGAAGCTTCACATATATTGCTTTTTCTGTCCTAGGAATATGCCTTCCACAAATTTTTAATTAAGGTTTGGATAGGAATAGTTGGAGTTTGGATCCATTTGAATCTCAGACATGGTTGATTGTAGGTGAGAGAAGGGGTTTCAGAAAGCATTTACATAGAAGTGGGCCTTGAAATAGAATTGGCCAATTCCTATGTAATATTAGATTTAGATGTTTCTTGCATTTCAGTGGAAAAAAATGAGCTCTGTGCACACAAATATGACCGGCCCTTGCCAGTCAGGCACAACTAATTTGGTTGACATGATCCATGTGTGCGCAGAGGAGTGTGCGTTTGATGTCCTTGCCAAGGTGGATAGGTGTTGCAGTTTGAGACCAAATGACAATGTGGAGATTGAATGGATCTGGATACTGAAGGAATCTAATCACAGGTATATGCAATTTTGCAGATTACTGACTTCCCTGTTCCGTGCAGAAGACAGTGCAGTGAGGGGGAGAAGCAAGGCATGGTGGTGTCTTATATGACCTTCTTGTTGCATGGGATAGTTGGGGCAGTCCCAGAGAGAGGTTGGTCAGGTCCACGTGGTGGTTCCTGCCATGCCCCTGCTCCAAGCTCCCTGTGTTCCTAGAGGTTGGAGTGGTGGTCCTGGACCTCTTGGTGCAGGTATATGGGGCTTCCCTACCCAGAGTCTTTTCTAGAAACTCTTGGTATGACCCTGATATTTCCCAGGACCCTAGGTATCTGTAATTATGGGCTTGGGTAGAGAATACAAATGGTTGGTGATTCATAGGTTTGACTTGTGCTGCCGTTTTCTGATTTGCTGTTGTTAGCACTCACAATCTAGATATGCCCTGGAAGCTTTTGCATGCCTTTATGATTAACAGATTAGTTATATTGTTTGGTTATCTATTTCCTTGAACACACCAAAACCTGTTTTGTTGTTTGGGACAGGTGTTTGATCATATTTCATCTCCTTCTATGACAGTAAAAGCTTGACTGAAGTTCATGAAATAATACTAACAGCCATGCCAACTAGGCCTAACTCATGCTAGATGCCACAGTAGATGGAGATGTACATGTGAATTGTCAAGCGCAATGTGATGAAGTAAAGTTTGTGTATACACTCTGCAATGGAAGTTCACACAGAAGCATTTGCCCCCAGGCTTTTGAGAAGGGTTAGCACTCATCTTGTGTATAAAGGTTTTTCGTGTCTGCCTAATGTTGTAATAACCAGATGCTGGTCAGAAGCCCGATTAACAAACTGAGAAAGATCTTTGAATCGTGGCGAGTTTAGATATCTTTTCTTCTCAACTTTGACTTTTTTGTACGTTGATTATTATGTAGCTGCATGATTCTGATGCTAATTCTCTTAATTATTTATGCAAATGTTCTAACAGTTAAAATCCTCTGCTGCTACCTGAAGTAATCTGAATGCCTAATAGCATATGGAATCTAATAGCACATAATTGTCCTTACATTTAAAATAATCTAGAAAATAGAAATCAGTACAGTCTCATCTGGTTTTGTGCTGCTACAATAAGAATATCAACTCTTACAGGCAACAATAAGTTAATGAAACAATTTCAACATGGATGACATTGTCTCTTCTGAAGTGAAGACTTAGCTGCACAGTAAAGAGGCAGAGTTTAATAATTTCCTTCATTAAAGGACGCTCCATTCTAAAATACCCTTAAACAGTTTGAGATGGGAACTTTTAAAGGCTGGGAAAAAAGTTTTACTTTCCTTTAATTCACAACAAAACTTCACGTAGAGAGCTGAAGTATGTCACTACAGGTTTTTAGATTAGTGATTACCTTCAGGTTAGTTTAGAAGCAAATAAAGAATTGCATTTAGTTTGACTGAAATTAATTTTTGAAATCTGAAATACCAACTTGTAGAGGAGTGAAGAAGGTGGAGGAGGGAAGTGTTAGTTCATTTTCTAATTCCAGAAGTTCTTTAGCTTCCTAGTGAAGACAAACTTATGCACAGATCAGACGTGCCTGAATGCTGATGGCCAAATTGCAGTCCACGTTTATGCAGTATTCACGCCTTACTTGGGCAGTGATTTGTCTGTACTTACATAGCCTGCTTTTTCCCTTCGCTTTTTTGGACTGAGTTTTTTTGTTGGAGAGAGTATAACAATGGTTCTTACATCCTTATAGGTGTTCAACTTTTAATGGAAATGCTCTTTGAAAGATCATCTTCAGGAAATTCAGCAGAAGTTGCTGCTTGTGAGCGAGTCCAACAGAAATCTGCAGTTACACTGGCACGACTCAGCCGAGATCCTGAAGTGGCAGATGCAGCCGTAAAACTCAGCTGTAAGGATATATCACTAGCTTAATGGCAGACTGAAAAAGAGGGAGGAACTGCCGGTCATGGAGAAGCTCTTTTTGATTTTTAGCCTCACTTGGTATACTTTATGGAACAGGTTCCCTATGCAGTCTGTCCAGAGTGTGACTGAGGAGGTTGTGCGAAATGAACCTCTGGCTCATTTCCCAGAGGAACCTGAGGTGCAGCATCCACTCAAAACATAGCTGTGGCAGACTGTGCCAACTGACAGTTCTGCCTCCTCCATTCCTTTATTTAAACCCTTGTGCAGGATCTGTCAGTGGACAGAAACTTGGACCCCTGCAGGTTCAGATGTTATGAATCTGACAGGAAGCAACACGTTCTTTTGGCTGGAGATTTTTAAGGGCATGTGGGAGGATTGATAGGGAAGAAATGGAGGTCACAGTTTCCACTCTGAAACAGCAATAGCAGGTAAAAACAATGCATTTGTTTGTTTATGCTTTACAACTATTAATTATGACTACTCTGAGCTGCATCATTCCATGGACAGTCCATAAAGTATTTGCATATCATCTTTGCATTAGAGATCATATCTACTAAGGAAGATAAATATGAAACATTTAAAAAAAGGCCTCATCTTAAAATAAGGAGCTTGTTTTTCTAAATTATTTCCTCTGATACTCTTTTGTGCACTCAGGTATTCCTCGCCTAATTAAACTTTGCAGATCACCAACTGAAAGAAATAACAGTGATTCTGTTTTAGTGGCATGCCTGGTAGGTACATTTTAATATTTCTATCATGCTTATTCTGAAAAAATGCAGAAAAACCATCCCTTTAGATTTCAAAATGCATAAGTATTGCAGAAATGTTTTAAATCCATGCCAGGGTCTTCTGGTTTTCCCCTTCAAGCATAATCCTGTACAGTGCCAATTATTTATCCTCTGATTGAAGATTTAAGCACATAAGGAAAAATGTCTCCATCTTCACATTGAGCACTAAAACTTCTCAGTGGAACACTTCAGAATTTAAGGTTTCAGTAATTCTTAAATTCCATTCTCTGATGATGCTCTGTTTGCTGAAATGAGCCTTGAATCACAGGGGTAACAGCTCTTTATCTGCACACACACATATGTACGGAAATATTTATGTAAAGAGGCCAAAGAGAGGAAAGGAGATTTCTTGCTTTCACTACAATCCATTTTTTTAAATTTGAGTCTCCAAGACAATATAGAGTCCAGCCAAGGAGTGGCCAAAAGACGGTTAACGCTTTCTCTGCTTAAGAGAAACAGTCCAGCTGCTGCCCCTGCACTGCATGGCCTGTGAACCCCAGCCAGCTGTTGGAGCTGAGTAATTTCACTTCGTATTCTGTGAGAGGAAAGTGCTCTGGGGGCATAAGTGATCTAGGGTTAGGAGATAGGTTTTGATTAATGAAGACTGAAGACTATTGTTTGACACTGCTTTTTAGTATTAATGTTATTTTAAATGTAGAAATAAAACTTGGTTATTGCAGCTTTCTTAACAGTTGGCTTTGTACCAGCACATAAGAAGTTTTATTCATTTAAGCAGTACTCATTCAGGATGAGGAGAGTATGAATGTAAGCATAAGAAATATTGTGGTTATTCTGCACACATGCCAAGAAGGCTTGTTAATCTTGTGCTAGAGACAAACAAGCATGTTTGTTAAGGATGGCTAGAGCAGAGGCCACAGAGTGATGGCAGCAAACCAGACTGCGATTTTTCTGTCTCACTGAGGTTGTTGCTGCGCATTCCTTGAATTCATGCCTATCGCTTCAGATATTACCTGCCTGTCTGTCTCAGCAATTCTGCTTCTCCTGATATTTTAGTAATTGCCTGATGATACTTTTTGATAAACATGTGTCAAAAATATTGTCCTTGAGACATAAGCTGCTTCCGGCTCTGACAGGTATTGTCACTAAAGTCTGAGGGCTTGTACTCTTTGGTATTTTTAGTTTGGTTGTTTACCTTTTGTATATTTTGAAGCCTGCGATTAACTCATTTGTTAGTGCTGCATTGACAAACAGCACAGAGATAAGCTGATCACAACTATCAGACCTTACTAATAGAAGACAATTTTTGTTCTTGAGGAAAGCCAGCCTACTTTCCAGTTGCATCTGTTGCGTCAGGTTGCTAGAAGGTATGTAATTGCTGTGTATTTTTCTCCAGTGAGAAAAACAAGTAACTTCTTAGAAGGGAAGACTTTATGAAGGTAACAGTAACATCAATGCAATTTGTACTGTGCAGCCTCATAATCAGAACAACTGGCAGTTTTAATTGTTCCCAATGGTTTGAAATGTATGGCTTCTTCCTACTACACTAGTATCTAAAAGATTTCTGTTATGGGCATTGCATAAAACTTCAGTAGCACACACTTTCTGAATCAGATGGCTTATATTTCTCATAAATAAGACAAAAGCTGAGAGGCAGTGTGAGACGAGGAGCAGATCAGAGACAGGTTTACAATCAAAGTGCTCTGACTCTCACCTCTGTGCTAACACACTGTCCTTGCTGCTCAGGTCTGCGTAATGTGCCCAAAGAACTGTCACGTAATAGCTGCGTTTGAGAGCAGGTTCAGCCGACAGATGAAGACAGTAACGAGAGATTAGCCAGGTAGAAGAGTCCATAGACCTGCACAGTTCAGTTTTGAGTCTTGGCTGTTATTTAGAGATAGTTATAATGGATTCCTGCAATGAAGACTTTGTCAAACCTTAACGGTAATACAATTGTGTTGCTTTATTTTTCTAGGCAGCCTTACGGAGACTAGCAGTTATGAGTCCTGATGGCCTTGAAGATTCAGATTTTCAGCAGCTTGTAAAGCCCAGACTTGTGGATTCCTTTCTGCTATGCACAAATATGGAAGAGAGCTTTGTATAAATGCGAGCCAAAAACATTTGAAAATAATCAAGATGATAGGTATACAATGATATAATACATATATGATTTTATTTAGTTTTAGTCCTATTGTTATTTATGACTTATTTATTTTAAAACCATGAACATACGGTTTGTAGGAGCAAAGAAACAGAATGAGCAAACTGGTTTCAGTGGTTTGCAAAGATAATTTTTTGTTTTATTTTCCTGCCAAGACACATCAACAGACCTTATCATTGCAATCTAACAAAATGTTGTTGTCTTGTTTAATATAGTTGAATCAAGGTAACGAAGCCAAGAATTTGGTGCTCTGATGTCAATCGCTTCTAATACTGTTTCATTGCTGATACTTTTCTATAGTTAGAATATTTTGCAGCTTTTTTTTAAGAAATCCTTTAAAATGCTCTCATGCATTTGCTGCTGCAAGAAAAATAATCCTTAAAGCTCTAAGTATATGCTTTGAAATGAAAGGGATGTTTCAGTTTGAGTCCAGTTCTTAACTGTTGGGTTTCTTTAATAGAATTATGAAAGTACCTAACTGTGATTAGCTGAGAACATTTTTCAGAAGATTTTCAAATACTGCCCTGGAATGATGTTAGAGGACATTCTGACGCTGTATAAAGATGTGCTCCATTAGAGGATACATACTTGCAAACATCTCTTTTATTTACATTTACTGGAATTTCCCAAAGAAATTGAGAGAATTCTAGAAAAATCTTTATGAAATCAAACACACATCATCAAAGTGACATAAGATTTAAAATCATTACACACTGATAATTTTCCCTCCTTTCCAAGCCTTACAAGAACTGGAAGTGAGCGTGTCCAGACATGTTTTTAATATTCAAGCTACTGCTTTTGTGAAAAGTTGTGCATGCATACAGTACATAATCAGAACAGACAAATTAATTGTAACTTGAATTCCTATTTTTCTGTTTTTCTTACTAGTCCTGTATTTCTAAAACGATGAAACAGGACTTTCAGGACCTCTTGGAGTTGACAAAAGGAGAGTTTACCAATGGATAACAACATAAAAAATAGAAATTATTTTACAATAGATTTTTTTAAATGAACTTTCCTCCTAAAATTAGCCTTCTTCTTTTAATCAAGAAACCACATGAGTTTAAAATTACTCAACCAGCAATATCTTGAGAGTGTTTTCCCCCTAACTTCTCACAAAGCACTCTGTAGATTATGAAAGTATATA
This sequence comes from Phalacrocorax carbo, assembly GCF_963921805.1. Classification (NCBI taxonomy): domain Eukaryota; kingdom Metazoa; phylum Chordata; class Aves; order Suliformes; family Phalacrocoracidae; genus Phalacrocorax; species Phalacrocorax carbo. Next base: position 57,443,129 of record NC_087517.1, on the reverse strand, counting down.
TATTTTTTCCTTGATGGCTTGCAACTATTGCTCTGGATCATTTTATGATCGGCAACTTTAGGGTACTAGGACATCTGCCAAGAAAGTAAGTACATTTCTTCTTTACTGTTCTTACTTTGTAGATATGTTAAGCAGCTTAAATCATTAATGTTTATTTAGTATTATGTGGTGTTTAGATGAAAGGCACCAGGAAATTGCTAAGCTGTGATTGCCTTCCACATTTTCTGTGTCTAAGAAATCTGTCCTGCTTCAAGCAGTCATAAATGGTGGCTACTTTTTTCTCCCCTTGAGTATATGGATGAATAAGTCTCTGCCTTAACATTTCTTCCTTGTGATCTCTTATTTCAATGATAAGCTCTATCTTGAATGAAGTTTTAAAACATTAGAAAACATACAATGACCTCTGTCATAAGCAACTACTCAAAGATAAGCATTGAATCAGATGTTTCACAGATGTAATTTTCTAGTAAGAGCAGAGATGAATTCTGCTTTGTTTGCTTACTTTGAGACAGCTCCTTAAACCCCTGAGATTGTTAAGATGTATGGTACTGTACAGCTTTAAAAGTATTATACAAGTGATGGACTTTAACACTTCCATCATTAAGCAGAAACACGTTTGAACCCTGGGTCCTTTAAATGGTTAAATCAACATTCTTGGTCTAAACAATGAACTAAAATATCATAAAAAATTAACTCAATAAGGTCCCATTGCTATCAGGCTGATAGCGTGATAATTCCTTATAGAACACAACACATCAAATTCCATTGTGAATGTGCTGTACCAAACCTCATCCTGTCAGCTGCAACTAACACAAGAGTTATTAGTTTGTAGATGGGGTAGGGTTTATCCTGTAATAGGTAAAGTTAAAATCTCATTAAAAAAAAAAAGACCACACATGTAAAGTGAACTGAAGTAGCTAGTAAGAAAATGCAATTTAGACCAATAATGTTTTAAAGCCACTTCTAATAGGTCAATCACATATTCAGTGAGCAGGCCATTATCAATGAACGAGTCTAATTTGCTCTCAGATACAATCCGCATCAATAGATTTTACTACAGATATTCTCAATCTGTAAATATGTGACCATAATTCTAGGCCTATATTGTCCATTTACATGTGTTCATATTATGAATGTGGCTGTTCACATTATAGAAACAAAATACATTTAGGTGGATCTCATATCTGTAGTAGAAAAATATATCTTGAAAGAGCAGGTTCAGACCTGTTATCACCTAAGCGTCATTGAAACCATTTTTGCTAGGTCTGAATCTTTTACCTAAAGTTGTGCACTTTATTTTTCTATATGCTAAAGTTTATGAGAAAATAAACATACCTCTTCCTTTCCTGCTAACTAACTTGGAGATAAATTCATTAAAGATAATGAAAAAGACTATTTTTCATTACTTCTGAATGAATTCTGGATTAAAAATGTTTGCTTTGGAAGTGACTCTTCAGTTTTTAAAAAACAAAGAAAAAAAGGGGGAACGGCTTAAGACAGAATAAACATGTTTAATTTCAATGTAGTATGAAACAAAATATTTCATATCAAAAGATTTTCACTAAAATACGTATCTTGGTAAAGCAATCTTTTGACTCCCTGTGTATATACATACATAGTTAGTAGAGTGAGGTAGAGAGTATGTGTAATACATTGACATATCAATTCATATATGTGGACTCATTGACCTATAGAGATTGCATGTAGGTTAGATATTAGCTTAATCATTCTGGAAACTGCATGTTATGCTTGTCAGAAATGTTGTAGTTTCATTTACATTTTTCTGAACATTTTAGATTTTGTATGAGATTAGAAATGTTAGACAAACGTGCAGTGAACTGCAGGATTTGATTTACATTCCATTGACTTTGAACAATGTGTTCAAATTTCAGCTTTAGTTGAACGGTTTACAGATATTCAGGGCCCAGATGTTTCATTCGCAGAATATATTTTATTTTTTCAGTTTATGATGTTTAGTACATGAGTCATTTATGTGGAATGTTACTTGTCTGACCTGTTCTGTTTAAAATAATATTTGTATCTATAAGGGATAAGATAATGTCTTGGTAAATTGGATGTCACCTGTTTTTCAGGCTTGCCTGTTAGTATCCAAAAGATGGGACTTAGTCTGTAGGGTGTCATGTTGCCTTAGCACAAGACCGATTCTGGTATCTCATATGGCTTGTTCCAAATATCTATGTTGACCATGTCCTTTTAAAGAACAACAATGCACCGTGAAAATAACATTGGCTTCTGTATTTTGAGAAATCTGCTTTGATTTTCAGTTTAAACTTATATTAAAATTAATGTATTGAAAGTAACATTCTAGACACTGTAAAATTATTCACTAGTGTTCTCATTTTTAAGAGGAAGGAGGGAAGATGGCATTGAGCTTTGAAAGATATGTCTAGAGTGAATTTGTTCATTTAAGTTGGAAGCACTTAGCTGGTGGGCAGGTGGATAAATAGTTTCAGCCCTTGACATGCTAAAGAACCAGGAACAAGGAAAACACAGGGTCATCTATTTTAGATGCTTGCATGTTTTGCAGAAATCCTTACCTCTACTTTATAGTTTGGTCTTGGGTCTGAGTTCCTCTTTCTCTGCCCGTGACAAAATTCTGCATCTTGGGGGTGTTATTTGTATAGTTGCTAGTTATCTGAATAGAAGAGAGTTAAACTCCAAGGTCTGGTCCTGCTAATTATTATATTGATAAGGTTTTTGCTGAGAAACTAAGTAACAAAAATAGCTTATTAAATAAATGTACACTAGATCACCAAGAACAAAAAGAAATGATTGTTTTCCTACAACAGGGGGAAGAACCAGCATATTCTCCAGGGAACTTGAGAGAAAACATATGTATAATAGTCTACTTCCAGGTATTAGTACTTTCACAAGCAGACTTGCTAAGAGTTTATGAATTGATCAGTCCCCTGCCAAATAATCACTGAATCAAAGTAATAAAGGAAAACCACTAGACCTACAGACAAAGCACTAATAATCAAAGATTTTCTCTTTCCTTTTCAATAGCTAATCAGTGACTTTTTGTTTTAATAATTCAAGTGCACCTAGAACCCAATGGAACCTATGGGAAACCAGTGCAAAAAAAAAAAAAAAGTGTAGAAAGTGTAGTAGGTAACACTAGGTATTCACTTAGAGAGAAATTAAAAGGGATTAAAAGGCTTAAATGGAGTGAAGAAGGAGGTGTGTCTAATGCGGTACCTTTTCTACCACTGTTGCGATCACCTGTGTCACAAATGTGTAACTGAAAGGTACACTGCTTGTACCCGTTTCCTCAAGCTTTCTGGATATTACTGCCGCCTTTTAACTAGCTTTTGTCCATGTCGTCCACAACCTTTAGAATGTGATCGAAAAATGAACGTCTTCAAAGTAACTTACTGATTTCAGTGTACATAAAAATTTAGTCTGATTTTTTTAATATATCACATAATGTAAAAATTTTCTTTTTGAGTAGTTCTGGAAGGATATACCTAACAAGATATGTTCATTATACATACTCATCAGGTAAGGCAAAGTTTAAGATAAATCAGATGATATATCTAAAAAGATCCAGAAACATCCATGTGTGTTTTCCCTTGCAACAAAAGAATAGTTATGGAATAGGCCCAAATCATCTAGGGAAGCCTTCTCTGCAGCTGTGGTAAGTCAGTGTGCCTGCACTGCAGTAAAGAAGAGCCAGAGCTAACCGCCAGGTTTCAAGGTTCTTGCTAGAATTAGAACTGTAGAGATCTAACACATAAAATAAATAAACATAAATAAAATCTCAGTATATGAAGCTAAGGATAAATGAATTTTATCCTAAAATTTTGTAATAAACATAAACATTTAAGGAGTATGCTTTGTATGTTAAGCAATGTGCTTGTTTACACATGCTTGCTTCCACTTCCAAAGCAAGATACAATGCCCTTTGTCACGGCTCTTTACTTTTGTACTGCTTAATTATTAAAAAGGCCACACTTTTCTTCAGAGCAGCTATTATCACAAATTAATGATTTCAAAAGTTTAGCCCATCTTTAGGGATGGATAAAGAGAGAAGCAACTAAATACTGTGAAGCACAGCCAATCATTCATGAGTGTCTCATCCTTAAAAGGACACAAACTTTGTGGAATGAGATAGACGGTTTAGAATATCTGGAGTAGAAGACATCAATCATGGGCTTTACTTTAGAGGGGAATTCTCATCTGTTTTGAAGTTCAGTTCTGTAAGTAAAGTCCAGACCAGTAATTCAGGTATTTTCTGCAGACTATAGAAAGAAGTGGGCAATTCTTTCTCTTTGGGGATGACTGCCCAAGACAGACAGTATACATAATGCCATGGAGCTGCCTCTTTTTTTCCAGTGGCTATGGAAAAAGTTGCTGATGATTTATTTGGAGGAGATGTTTAAACACCTTGACACCTATTAGTTCAGATCATGTGAGATGAAATCCAGACTCAAGTCTGGAGACAAGAGGAAGGCACTTTTTCAGCTGGGGTTTCACGCACTGTTTATGTTTCAAATACAATTCCCATCAAACCTGAAATTTTTGCAACATCAGATTCTCTCTTTGAAATTACTGAGACATTATTTTCTTGTTTGGTATGCACTAGATGATGACTCCTGTTTGCCAGTGTTGTGAAACAAGGAATAGTTGGACCAACTCATCAAGCTCAGAATATTATACCAGATTATCCGTTTCTTATTAGAGAAAAAAATCTCTTGCATTTAAAGACAGGGAGAAAGAAAACAGGTCACAGGACACTAACTCACAATAGCCTCCAATGTGAGCTATCCTGGACAATATGTGAAATACTATTGAGCTAATAAATAGCATTGCACATCTCAGGAAAGCTACCGCTCAACAGGAAACAAATAAACAAATAACACCACCACCACCCTTGCCCCAAACACAGCATCCTTTCTTTCCCAAAAAAGTAATAATCTGAGCTCTAAGGAGAAAAAAATTCCTCTTACATTTCTGTTTTAGAATGGTCTTGTACTGTTATCTTGTCTATACCTGTCAAGTTGTCTTCTTTGGCTTCACTTGTATTAAAGATCTCATGATAATTATTGTTACATTAATAAATATTTTTTCCTTGAACTCAAAATGTTTAGCTCTAAGTGTGTTATTAGATAAATAAGAGGTGAAAAATGGATGCTGACAGATACAAAGCTGAAACTTAAAAAACTTGAAGATATTTCTCTTTAGAAATGCATTCCTCTATAAAAACATATTAAAACAAGGGTTTGATTAAACAGCTTCTTAATGCAGTAGATAACTGAAAAATTGTGTGAAGATGTTCCTCTTTGAAGTAATGAAAAACTGTGTTATGGTTATAGACAAATCCAATGTTGCCAGCTCTTAAAGACTCAAGAGAACTTAAGCAATGGTGTGTTTTGGAGTTTTCCACTTAGCTGTTTGAGGCTTTTATAGATTAATACCACAAGATAAATATAGGGGCATGTTAAAACCGATATCCATTAATGTGCCATTTCACAGACACCATCACTTTAAAGTAGGCCAGAGATACAGAAGCTCCTGAATATACTTTTGCCAGACTGCAATAAATTTTTTTACCCTTTCCCCCCCCGCCCCGTGATTAGGGAAAGAATAGACGAAACAGCATTTCAGTAGCTATAGAGGACCTTGTCAACATTTGTATTCTGAACTTTCGCATTTGGCCAGACATCTGCCAGGCTTGGACCACAGAATAACAGTAAGAAAGGACTCTTCATTACAAGGCAGAGTCTGGGACCTAGCAGCATCACGGGTAACACACTGATTAATGAGGACTGTGAGGACTGTTTCCAGGTGGTTCAGGCCATCCTATTGGAAGCCAAGCTGGCATCTTATAAGCATAAATGGAAGTTGCTTACTATCAAAGCTACTGCTAAATCCTTGCATGGACATCTCTGCTGCTGTGCTTACTGTGTCTTAAGCACTGAGCTATCAAACCTTAGCAACCCTTTCTTGAATCAAGAATATGCTTTCCATCAATGCTGCAAATGATGATAAATGTGTGGTCACTCACAACTGTGTTCCTTTCTAATTTTCTCTATGCCTTTCCACCTGATGTCAACTGATTAATGCTTGCCTTTAGAATGAATCACAGCTGAAGAATTTGCATGGCCCAATATAAAGGAAAGCCACTGAACAATCAAACCCAACATCTGTGAATTTCAAGACAGTGACATGTTTTACAATGTGTTTGCTGGTGCTGCTTCATGCTCATCTGCATCAAGACAATCTCTTGGTCTAGCACCACGGCTAAAAGGTTGTCTGTTTTCTTATTTGCACAGTTACCACCATCTGATGATTATTTCTTCTCAAATCTTATTTATTTTTCCCTTTTGAAAGTATTTTACCTAGGATGGTTACCGAAATGCCAGGCAGTGCAATCAGATGGAATTTCTGGATTCTGCTGCAAAGATCAGGCGAATGTACATTAATTGTTTCTACTCTTATTTTTTGTCTCTTTCCTGTGCAGACTGAAAACTACAGGGGTGGAGTGTTCCTTTCTGTCTTTTTGTATGATACTAAGTTGTCTAAGATCCTTCATTTCATTTGAGGCCACTTAAAGATAACGTATTAAAAATAAATATTAGTACAAAGACCAGCTCATTTGGCAGTACCAACATGTTCTTTGTGTTTGTAGCCCTACAATGTTCCTTGTGTGGAAATGTCTTTGTAGCTTGGTTTGCAGTTAATAATCTGACATGGTTTTCATTGGGATGGTTGCCTTTTGTGTCCAAACACATTTTTAGCTGCAAGATTCATTCAAAAAGAACAGCTGAATTCAAACATTTTTTTCCTTTGATTAATCTGTTGCTTGCAAGCTTATCTGACTGCAACACTTTTTTTGCTTCTCATACTCAGTTAAGTTCTGCCTTCTTCATTTATCCATTGATCGCCTTCGTAATTTGCTCACTTTTCTCATTATCCCTATCAATAAGATAATGTCCCAGATCTGAGATATTTTTCTGATGACATAGTTTTGATTTTTATTTGTGATAAAGGATATGTTTAAGGACTTAGTTGTTGCTAATAATGTAAAAGATCTTATTTCGTATGCTGAAATCTACCTATCAATTTCAGGTCCTGCTTCCACATAAGTCCCACTAAAGCCTTCAGAGGAAAGCTCATGTGCCAGTACTGCATTTGTAGCCTTGTAAATGAGAAATTTAGGATTTCCTCTGTAGTGCTCATTACTTGTCTGATGTATTTCTAAATGTATTAGTTCTCTTTTACTTCATCACACTGCTACCTAGAGCAGATAAATTAATTTGGTTTTAGTTGAAGAGAGTCAAAAATACATTGAACTCCCTTTCCCCTTTGTAAGTTTAGAAATGTAGCTCACCTGTTTGTTCTTGCAGTTGTCAATGACTACTTGTGAACGATCTGTGAAGCATTAAATGAACTTTATACTAATGATACATTAACTATGCATTATCCTATTAACCATGAAACCAGAACACATGTAGTGGAATCATGGTGAGCAGAAGAAAGATATTAATGCACCATGAATTTATTAATAGTGGAGAGGAGGAGAGTTAACTTTGTCAGGCAAGCAAAATATTTGTGGTGAAAGAATAAGTCTCTTTACTAGGGGAGGTGAAGAAGCAAGAAAAAATGTACATAACTGGACTATTGGGTGTGGAATTGCTTAAGTCAATAAAACCTCTAATTTTATTTGGAGATTGGTACTTATTAGTTAACTTTCCCTCCAATCTGGATTCACAGAAAAAAAAAAAAGGTGTGTATGGTAGGAATGTTGTAGCTGTTTTAATTCTGATTTAAAGATTGTAAGTTGGTGGGGGCAATAATTGAAAAGGCTGCCAAAAATGAAGACATTAAAACATGGGTTTTGTATAGAGGTGATATTGAAATCAGGATCTCAGACTTTAAGTATTTTGAATTAATTCTCAGATACTTTTGAGGTAGAACATCTTTCATTAAAGAAGTATGGATACATTTTTCTTAAAAAAGTCTTTCTTAACTAGTTATATTTTTAATTAAAAATGTTTCTATTAAAATAAACACAAATGGACCCTCACTGCTATTTTAAAAAGCTAACTAGGAAAGAAAACTACTTAGTTTAGAGAAGAGGCACAATACAAATCAGTTAAAAGTTCTTTAGCTATTACTTTGTTTTCTAGAGTTTTGCTGCAAATACACCAGGTCATTCTCTGGTGAGTGTCAATAGACAAACTATTTTATTAAGATTCTGAGGCTGCTTTTTCTAATATAAAACTATTACAAGGTCTTAGCTGTAATCAGTAGAATAAAATACGGCTGGTGGTCAGTAAAAATTTTAGAAGTATGAAGTATTTCTTTTAATAGATTTCAGTTTAGCGGTCCTTCTGAGGCCTAGTAACTGCACCAGAGGAATAAACTTTTCAGTTTCAAACTGTCATAAAGTCCTGAAACAACTCTTCACTATCCAGTGACTCTCAGGAGCTCTGGATACTCTGTTTGCCTTTGCATACGGTTTTACCAAACAGGTTCTCATATTTTGTTTTCTTTCAGGACATTTCACAGGGCTTGTTTGTCCCTTTTTACCTTGAGTCCAGACACTCCAGTGTTAAGGGCCAAAAGAAAATCCTAGTTTCACCCAGGGGCTACTTTTTCAGTCTCAAGCAAGAGAACAAACATCATATGGTTTTACTTGCAGCAGTTTCGTAGTCCTTCCCTGCAGACTGAAGGTCTGTTTCGTGTGGGAGGCCAAGAGGCAGCAAGTGTAATGAAGTACTAGCAAGAGTAAAGGTCTTGTTGAAAGTGCTTTCTCCTGTTGAAGGTTCAGCCAAGTTGTCTTCATTTGGAGAACGCTCCATGGCCCCTAATGAGTTCAGGTGTCTGTTGCCTTCATTCAATATCCTGTGGACTTGTTTACTTTTTCAAAAAACCTCTTGAGCAGTAACTTCTCTCTGTTCACATCAGGACAGCTGAGAGCTGCAGCCCTGTGGATAATTCTGATTTTGTCTGCATACCTCTGTTTTTCCGCTTTATTTGTAACTCTTGCCTGCTTAAGAACCATTGAACCATCTTTACTATTTGTTTGCTCGTGACAGGCTTTTCTGAAATCTGTGTCAAATCCGTGTCAAACTCACCACATAACTAATATATTCTGTGTATGGACAGCATTATTTTAGTAATACTGAAGCACTGTCTGGAATACTTGATGTTAATAATTAGCCAGTTTTGTCAGGGACAGTTGCTCATATTATTCTCCTCCAGTCACATACTTTTAGTCAAGTCAATAAACTGCTTTTAACAGTTTAAGTAAAAATTCCTTTTTCAATTTTAACTTATTTTTAAAAAAGGAAACAATTTCAAAAGCTTAACATGAAGGTTTGATATTTTAAAAATAGAAAGCAATCAGAAGAATCTTGTAAAAGGAGTCAACCCTCACTTAACAGCCCAAGGTTTTACCAAAGGCTGCATTTTTATTTTTTCTTGAGAAGGAGTACAATGTTACTATTGTTGAGTTTCATGTTAGTTCTGGCTGCTATTCTACAAATCCCATTGACAATACAGTAACCTAGAGGTCCCTTTACAGCTGGGTGGGAAAGGAATAGAAACAATAATGGTTTAAATATTCTTAAAAAGTGGTTGATAGTTTTTAACTCATTCAAGTGACCCAGTCACATGAATAAGGATATTTTAAAGTCTTAGTGATGCGTTTGAATCTTATCTCACTTCCTAAAATATTTAAGAACCAATTTTCCTTACATGTGTAACGTCTCTAGTCATTTTGGCTATTTTAATCTGGATGAAATCTGAATAAGATTAAGTCATCTACAGACCTGAAAATGAACCTTTCTGAAGTCTTTAAAACACTGTTGAACTCATCAGAAATATATGATCATTATGCACTGCTATGCATCCAAATTGTCTTCCAAGTCTTAAGGGACGAATGTAGCCAGAAAGCCATCTTCTCTGGGGCCACCTGGTCACATGAAAAAATAATCACACAAAACATTTCTTGCCCTGGGAACTGTTGAGGGTTAATTCTGCCTTCCAATATTCTTAAGAAAAAAGTAAAATTTGTCTCTAAAGAAAAAGCACTAAAGTCTTCAGAAAATAAAGTTTAGACTACAGAATTTTTCTGTAGCAGGAAAAGTTTTTCTTCGGTTGGTTTTACATATTATCATGTTCTGTGGATTTGAATTTCTTTTAAAAGACTGGAGTAAGTAATTTTTTGTTTTATTCCATGGTGCAGATAAATATAAGTTGACGAAATTGATTAATTTTGCAGAGAACAATGAAAGATGCCACAGCAGACAGGTGCAAGGAGTCAAGGTCGGTATAAGCAAATGAATATCCATTGATGTGTCTCCTTAAAGATCTGAATTTTAGCTGGTCTTGAGTTTAATCTGGCATTTGTTTAAAAATATATGCTCCCATGGAGACTTAGTGTGCAAAAGTGAAGGGAAAGCACCAGGTATCTCTGGATGTAGCTGGCCAGAAGGAGTATGAGCCCTCTTCCATAACGTGGGAACTCTAGGCTTCATGGGCCTCTTGTTCCCAGTGGGAGTGAAGAAAAATGTAGCCATGAAAATCAGGTGAACTGAAGCAAGAGGTCTCATTTTTTTCATGAGAGGTGTGGATAACAGCAAGTGAAAGCTGAAAATAATTGAACCCAAGTGTTTGGTAAGGAGTCATTACTGGGGCTTGTTTAAACTTGGGAAACTAAAGCAAACTAATGTTGCATGGACTGGATATGAACCCTATAGCGGGAAAACTGACTGTAGTCACAATCAGGACTATAGTTATAACCAAAGTATCATTAAAGACTGATATTTACTAAGTATCAATGACATGGGAAAAAATAATACAACACTAGATACTGTTTTGTATTAGCAACAACATCACTTTGCAATTGACAGCTAATCTGCATGTGGTTTGGTTTATAATAGGGGCATGAGTTCTATAAGCTCATTAATTCATTGACAGAGATTAGAAAAATGGATGTGTTCTTTTTCTGTCAAAACACATACATGTAATCCAAAGCAAAATGAGTGTCTCTGCTTTCTCAATTCATGATGTAGTGTAAACTAAGTTTTCAAAAGCTTCTTTTAGATCTATTTAAGGATTTGCTTGGGGAGAAGTGGTGACATCTACTGGAATTTTAAAACACTTCATCTTACGTTTCCAAGGCTGCTAGCAAGACATATTTGGTTTAGGTCTACAGTTGGATGAATAATGCAGAAAAAATTTCTGCTTATATTTGTGCAAATTTGGAAGCAAATCTTCAGCCATCTTGGGGTTGCTTTTGGTGTCATTTCCTGCACACACTCATAGAGTTATTAAACTTTAATCATATAACTGTTGGCAGAAAATAAATATTAAGCTCATGCAGGAATACTATGAAAAGTGAATTTCTAATGTGCTTTCTGTAAGCCTGTGTATCACAAAACTGATTCCATGAATTATATTCATTAGACTGGAGGATGGAAACAATATTAAGTGATTTATGGGACCAACTGCAACTGAACAGTGAGTTTGTGCTTGGAGTAGCAACCCCTCCCTTTAAAAGAAATTAAAAAAAAATTCAATGAGAAAATAATATGTAAAGCAAATTGCAACCCACTCCCCACATTTCATGGAAAGAAGGAAGGAAATCCATCCATCATTAAATTCATTCATTAAAAATTATTCACTCAGAGCCATTTAAACCGTGTTCTAACTTTAATCTCTTGATTTCTTGGGGCTAAGTTGTGATGCATACTGCATGCCCAATAAAAGTGTGAAGGCTTTTCTTGCATCCTGATGTAGGTTACTTGGACCTTGGGACTAGGCCTACAGGAGCAGTGGGGTTCTACATCTGCTTCCTCTCTCCCCCCAGAGGGAGTGTGCGGAGGGAAGGGAAAGGGGGTTGGGGTTGCAGAAGATGAAGCAGTCCCTCTTGGCACAAAAAACCCTCTCATTGGCTTGCTGGGGTTGGCTGGGGGTCAGGGTTTCCCAAAATTTTACTAATATGAATGATTAATAAATAATTCCCTCTGGGACAAGGACGACGTAGGCAATAGATTGGCTTTTGAGATGTACCCTTGAGTTGTGTTTTCCAATATTATCTGCATGCTATTGCAATTTACCTATCCCACCTCCTTAAGTCTATGCCTGATCTTTAATTCTTAAAATCCAAAGAATTTATGACTTTACAAAGTTTATGACCTGATTGTATGATGTGATTGTATCATACAATTAAAAAGCATAGAAAGTGAGGAGTAGTTTTCCTGCTCACCTTAAACTAAAAGCCAAATTACCAGTCATAGAATCATAGAATCATCAAGGTTGGAAAACACCTCGAGGATCATCAAGTCCAACCATCAACCCAACACTACCCTGTCTCCTAAGCCGTGCCCTGAAGTGCCATGCCTACACGTTTTTTGAACACTTCCAGGGATGGTGACTCCACCACCTCTCTGTGCAACAATGTCGGAAGTAGTTCCGCAGGCTCTCGGCAACTCTCTCTTTTACCTGACGGTTTGCATTTTCAGCCTTTGCATACAATGGACTAAATTGTGGGATTTCTGATGAGTAATGTTAAATGATTGTTCGGTGTCTGATTCCAAATTATCTAGTGGACTCAAATGCATCTTCCTAGTAGAAAAGCTCACCATCGGTAGACCCTGCAGTGCTTAGATTTTTCTGCAATGTTTAGAGTAACAGCACAAGAAATACCCAGGGGAAAATGGAGAATGATGCCCCTTGAAGTTCCACCACCATTTTTCATTCTTACTAAGAACTGGTTCACATTACTGTGCCTGGGTTTTTTTATCCATTGTATCCTTTTTGTTAAAAATTGTCTAATTTGTGAGAAACTTTCTGTAAGACTTTCCACTGAGCTGTCCTTAAGGATTTTCTACTGGTAAGGGGATTTATTGTTACGGTATGACAAAAGGAAACCATCTGCTGTCATTCATCAAAATGCAAGTCTACCACCAGTCTTACCTCTATTTCTGAAAGCTGCACATGTGTGGAGATTTTAGGTTGATTTTTGCACCTGTGAGCATGTGACCTATTGTAATATCCTATTCCTGCAGCCTTCAGCTAAGTCCTGTGAATCAAAATAGGACCCCAGGCACAAAAGCTTTTTTAGTAATGGGAGTTGTTTCACCTCAGCAGTGTGCTCTGGTTATAAGACTGCCAGGCTAAAGAGATTGCAAGTGTGGTAGTCTAAGTTACCTACTATAAAATTAAAACTGGTTGGCTGTCAGTTAGGATTATGGTGAGAAACTCTGATGTGACAGTTTTCTGACTTTATTAATAAGTTTTAATTCTCCAAACAAACTTTGTTAGTGCATGTTGACCTTCCTGCATTGTGTGTCTGATTTGCTAGACTGAAAAGTTTCTATCGATCCATCAATCTTACTCAGCTGGCCAGCTGCTCACAAGTTTCTCTAGATTTATCATGACACAAATAACACATTTTTAATTGAACAGAAATTCCCTGAGTCTGTATGCATATCCATATCCATGTCCAACAATTTTCATGGCTAAAACCTACTTTTACTGCAGACCTTTGAATATCAAAGATCTGTACAAAGTCTTTGTATCTTTTCAGTTAGTACTTTTCATAATTATGCTTTGCTGAATCAGGTCAGGGTGCTCAGTCTGGTGGGGAAACATACCTATACATAAGAAATGCAAAAAGTTGCCTGTACAAGGGAGCTGCCATACCATCTGGTACAAGTTCATAGTATTTTATTACTACATCAACTTCTACAAGCTGAAGATCTGGCTGAAGACATTTTAGGTACAATACTTTATGTTAAGCTAGTAAGAGAGTAAATGATTGAGGATGCAAATACTAAAATCTTCACCAGACAATAGCACGCGATATCCAATTAATAGTTAGAGTAAATCTGTCTGAAATGTATTCCATATCATTTGTGGCAAGATTTTCATTCAATCAGACATTACGGAGAACGTTTAAATTAGCAATGAGAATTACCCTGAATAACAAGCTCATATTTTACTATACTTGCATTTTGTTGAGCTTATTAGTAGCACTGCCTGGTTAGATTTTGTGGATCCTTTTCTACCCTTTCTGCGTGAAAGCCCAACTATGGAACATTTCTGGAAGCAACAATTGTGATTTTATAATGAACCACAAGAGGGGGGAGAATGAACATAAATGAAAGAACTTGATTTTAATGAACAACTGCTACATTTAGGACAATGCCGTATCAACGCTGTATTTAAGAATCTTGGCCAGGTGCTGCCTGTGGAATGAAAAGTTTGATCTAATGGCAAGAGCCTGTGCCTAAGATTCATCTTTTCAGGTCTGCTGACTTATTACCGAGCTTCACTTAAAGCTGCGGACAAACCACACTTCAAAAGTTGCAAAATAATGTGCTGGGTGTAATCATTCCTTTCTTTATTGCCTTGATCAAACAGAAACAAATGCTAATGAAATGATAAAAATAGAGATCTATGTGACCTGAATAATCAGTTTTAAAGCCTCCTACCCTGCCTTTTAGGTTTTTTTTTTTCCCCCCAATTACATAAAGGAGTTCTCTAACTCAAATAATCAAGGAATTTCTCCCTGGTGCATAGATGAGTTTTTGGTGTCAATATGAGAACTAAATCATCTCACCATTGTGATCATGGACTGATACAGGACTGGTGATATTCCAAAAGTGTTTTCAAGCTATTTTTTAAAGAAGGCTTTTAGTCCCCTGCTACTTATGTGCAGAAGCAGCTATAGTGATGACAAAGCTGGGGACTCCTAGAGATGGTACTCTGGGACTGCTGAGAGCACATGCCCCTACAGCTGGATCAGCTCTCGGGAGAGCATGCACAGGCAGCTCTGTCAAGCAATCGGCTTTCTAACCCGAGCACTCTGTGGGCTTGATGGCAGTTCCTATAGCAGCTGGAGGGCAGGGAAGGGAAACAGATTTCAAGAAGCCACCCACTCCACCCTCTGCTTTCTCTTAATTCAAAGTGGATACAAAGGGCAGGCAACTTTCCCAATTTTTCATCCTCTGTATTTCATGTTCCATGTCCCTCCTGGCCTAGGTTGTCAGTCTGTTGGGAGAGGGATAGGGAAGAAAATGAATCTTACTTTCTCCCAGACTAAGAAAGAAGCAAAGCAACAATTGTAACAGTAATATGAGGATGGTATTGCAGCAGGTGGTTGCAGCATGGCAAAAAATAGTAGCATAGGCAGCAAACCTTCTCAGCTTTTCTTTGCAAGTAATTGCAAGTAGCCCAGTAGACTCTAACACCATGTAATATTATTAGGCAAAATTATAATGTCCTTAATTTCATGTTCAAAAGCTGAATGATGCTGAAGGAGGTTTGCAGAAATAAATTAAGATAGTTCTACCAGAAGAAGACAGAATGTTGATTACCAGCAGCGAGGTATCCAGATTTGACTAATGGCACAGTTATTGTATGCATAAGCCCTAATGGTGTTTAAGTGGTTGTTAGAATGAATGCAATTAATGTAATTTATTTGTCAGCATCCAAACACTATAATACTCGGAACAGGATGGGAGGTTCCTTGCCTAGCATATAGCCCTATGAATATTTTTCAGTGTCTCTTTTCACAAGTACACAAAACCAGTGATTGATTTTTTTTTTTTATTCTCCTAATTTTTTTAAGGGGCATCATCTACAAAGCTCCACTGATTTAAACAGAATTTTTCTTGGTTTGTGTCATGGATTTTGGAGGGATACTTTGGGATGATCTAATCTGGCTTGTCACTTGAAAGCAATAAGAAAAGGAAAACCAGTGTATTTCTAATGTGAGTTTCTTTCAGCTGGAAGCTGAAGTTAATCTTCAGCTATGGGATCTTGTCATGCTACGTCAAAGAACCTATCATTGATGGAAAACTGTCCTTCCCCTACCTAAATATGACTGGGATGTAATCAAGACATTCGGATTACAGAGATAAAGTTTCTGATACTTATTGTACGGTTGTTGCTTTTGATCTCACATTTTTATAACTCTCGGACCATTTCAGTATCTTCACTTTGTGGTTTTGGTTTTTTTGGTAATGTAATGGAATGTATGTGGACAAAACCACCTTAGTGCTCTTGCTTGATACTTCCCTATTTCCCCGAGGGAGTCAGGGGTATTAATCCTGTTGAGAGCTATTCCCTTACATGATATAGTTGCTCCAAATGTGTGCAGCAACTCTACTACTACCCTTTACCCTCTGCTAGCACTAATGTGCAAACACTTCTAGCTTTGGCATTGTTCCTAGCCAAATCAGAGAGAAAGCAGATTCGTTTTCCTTGGTAAATGAAAATTGATGAACATGTTAGGGTTAATAGCAAAACTTTATCAACGTGCATTTTCTTTTCAAGTAAGTTACTTAAAAATATTAACATTGTAGGACTGTGATGAGACAAAGTCGCCTTTCAGTCTGGATCCAGACCAATTACCTTATTGTGAAGCCACCAACAAGAAAGCTGTGACTGGCCTGTATATCAAAGTTCAACACAAATAGCAGCTGTCAAAAGCATCAGAATAATTATTGTTCATAAATCATTTATTTTTCAAGATGGAGAACCCTTCCAAATGAAGGCACAGAAAACTTGGAGGTGCTGTTAACAGTAGTAGACATGTATTTTGATGAGGATTTATGGATTTCTCAAATGTTTATTATTTATGTGCTAAATAATATTTTACTGTAAGTCTTTCCTTCCATACCCACAAACACAGCTAAGTTTTAAAATTTTCGGAAGAGATGAATCAATGCAGTTCCAGTGTTAATAGTGGAGCTGTACGAATTTATATGACTGTTTCCTCTTTATTCCCCCTGACTTACATGACTAGCTTGAAGGCAGTGTCAGGTTTAGGGTAGCTTAAAATGGCATAGAAATATTTCTCTTAAGACATACAACTAGCAATGGAAGTCTTTCCTTTTCTCCATTGTCAAAGTTGGGCTAGCAAAATGTACACAATAAGGAGCATAGCTAATAGGGGAGCTCCTTGTGGTAGAACAAACCAGTAGTTAAAAGTAGCAGTCCTGTGAAACAATGGAAGACTAAAATTTAGTTCTAATTCAGAAAGCAGTAAATTTTCAATGTCTTTTTAACAATCAGCTATATTGAAAAAATGTATCCTAGTGCCTATGTGATTCTGAGTTCCTCACTGCATCTCAGAATCTTTGAATTGCTTCTTGTTGTTATTAATCTTAGGAAAACCTGTAAGTAAGAAGCTTGACTTAACATAGTGGTCAAATTCTACTGTGTGTTATTTCCCGTGCATACAATCTATACAATGATAAACCTGAGGTGCTTGGGTATTTACCTCCAGTAATCACAACTAAAAAACCACAAATGGACTTCTCATTTTTCCCTTGCAAGAGCTATAAAATCTAAGGTAAACCCTCCTGCCAAATTGCTTTTATGGGAACCTCATTTTCCTGTTCACTAGGTTTACTCCAATTAATTAAAAGCAACACTCCTGCCTTCACTGTGGTTTCCAAGGTATTCATGGGGGGCACATGCCCTGTACAAAATCCTGAATGAGACTGAATTAGAGGTCCTTGGAGGGTTCATACCCCTGGGCTCCTGCACCTGGGGATTTGAGCTACAGTGTCCATGAAGTCCCCTTTTCCAAAAGATGGAAGCCTTACAATGCTGAAATGAGGAGGCCACATAAAAATTAATACAGCGATGAAGATGAGCTTACTCAGTCCTGATTCTTTTGTTTGCTTGTCTGTTTGTTTGTTTCAAATAGGATTGATCATTTTGATGCCTGTGTAAAGAAAAGGTGAGCTCAATATTTAAATCCATGGGTTTTGCTTGGGGATTTTTTGGAGAACATATTCCTGTCTGTAAAAGGTCTTTAAGCATTCTGCATTCTCCTTGCTTTCCAATTAAGTTTTCTGGGCTTTCTAATGTGGTCCTCTGAGTGCTGGAAAGTAACAGAAACAAGAATGCATTTAATACCTGGCCTGGTGTTTTGGCAGCGAAGCTTAGCACTCCAGTGTGGGGAGTAGCAGGTTCAAGACCAACCCCAGGAGTCTTACTACTTGGACTGGCAGAGGGCTAGCGTAATGCACAGACAGTGAGCTCATTCTGCAGGTGGAGTGTTCAGCTGCATTGATCTTATGGCAAACCCAGCCTGCTAAGGTTTTGGAGAAACATTGGCTCTGATCTAAAAGGAAATTGTGCTGCCTTTCCCTGCCTTTCCACTAGTTTAGCTTGCAAGCTCTAATAACATTAAAACACACTTTAAGCAAGAAGGCTGACGCAGCTACACAGACACAAAGTAATTTCCTAGAAATAGTAAATACAATAAGCAAAACTCTCTAATCTCTCATTAGGTAATTGTATTTTCATGGGGTCAGCCAGCCTCCCTGGCCAGGTTGAGGTCAATTCTAAAATATGTGTATTATATACATTAGGCATCTGTTAATGAAGCATAAATTTCATCAGCAATCTGGGTGCCAAAATCAACTCATTTGGGTACATGGTTTGCATCTACAGTGGTGTCTTATGGATTTGTTCCATAGCTGAAACAGCAAGTTTGTATAGATGCCATGAATGGCATATAATAAGCAAAAAAAAGCAACACCACAAGCATCTTAGAGGAGCGTAAATCCTCTGAATTTTTGCTAGATGAAATTCAGAGTTCAGAGGGTTTTAAGATGACAGTAAGCAAAGGGTAAGGAAAAGGTCATGTTACCAGAGCCAAGAATATCTGGTCAGTGCTTATAATTATTTCCTTTGACAAAAGATGAAATAAAAGTACACAAATATGAAGAAAAACCTCAATTTTAGAGCATCCTTTCTTGCCTAAAAGGAACTGAGTGGGGCTTCACTTTAAAAATTCATCAGTGTGTTGCTCAGATCCATCACACGTGCCCTGGTAGAGCAGCAGCAAGATACCACCCCATCAGCAAAAAAAAACATGCCTTCATGCTTCTTACTTCTCCTGTCAGCCTAGGGTGTTAAATGTAGGATTTTTTCCCAACAATGGCAAGTCTAGAAATGAGAACTGCTTCAATAACCCTAATGCCAAATCTTACAACAGTAGTATGACAACACTCTACCTTCGCAAGCACATAAACAAAAACGCTTGTCTGCTTTGGAAGTGAAGTGAGGCTATGTGTTCCCTCTCAACGGGTAGGATGGAATATTGCTTTGTTTTATTTATCCACCACAGGGTCCAAGGACAGCAATGATATTGGCTATTTTTTATTGCCCATTAAAGTGGCAGAAGTGTTTCAGAGTAGTAGCCAATGTAAAAAAGAATATCAAATAAAATAAATTCTTCCGCGTTCAGAAACGGCTCCCTTTCATTCATTAAGTTTCCATAGCTGAGCACAGGATTGGTGTGTGCTTTGGCAGTGAAAAATAACATTTTGGAAAGAGCAAACTTTACCAGTAGCACATGTTGGAGCAACACTATAGGCTCCAAGTTGTGTTAAGCCAACTGTAAGTTTGACAGCAGAAATATATCAGTCTCTTTGAACAAATAATCCGAGGAATATATGTAGATCCATGTGAGCTGTTCGCTTAGTTTTGATTCAGTAATTTTCAGGCGAAGTAAAGGTGAGATTTTAGTAGGCAATAGCATGAGCAAATTATTGGGAAAAAGAATGCACCATGCCAAGAATTGTCCTGCAAGACATTGAATCCCAATGAGAACTGACGAGCAGCAAGTGTGTGAGGGGAAAAGACGATCTCCTAATTCTTCATTCCTCTTCTTTTTCCAGTTGAGGAGAGGATGGGTAAGTAAAGGCAGGTTAGTATCCAAACCTCAGGGGGCAAGGAACTGAATAAATGGGAATATGGAGAAGGGGAGGATATATCTCTGTGTTTGGATGTGAGTAAGAGAAGGTAGGTACAGACTCCTACCAAATCCAAGTCACAGTCTGACACCAGATACCTGTTATATGTATTTTAAACCTCAGGTTTATGCTGCTTAATAAATAAACCTTAAAGCTGAAAATAGATGAATTGAAGTGCAGCATATGCTACCTGTTAGCAAGAGTAAATTTTATGTTCCCTCTTCCTCACAAAAAAATATTTTTGTTCTTGCAAATAAAGGAAAATCTTACTCTTTTCCTAACCTATGAAGAGAAAATCTGACTTCAAGGGAGAGACCTCAATGATCCTGTTAATTGAAATAATGAGATGTATCTTGGGTGGATTTTTAAAGTGTTATGTAGGCATCTAGTTACAGAACTCCAAGTAGATTTTGTTCCTCACTTGAAAAAGACATCCGTTTCTTGATCTCTCTGAAAATATTTATCAACTTAATAAAGAGCTTGATAAGCTCATTTTTGGTTGAAATCCACCTCTCATGGACAGAGATCACTAAATATCCAGTTACATGAGCTTCTTCAGTTGTGCACCATGCTGCCATTAGTCATGCCATTCTGTTCATACAGTTTCGTGGCTCAAATGATTAGAAGGTACTACGATGAATGGTGCCATGTAGTAAGTAAAAGGTACCCATGGATACTGAAGAGAACTTGGAATACTCTGTGTAGCTTATATGTGTATCTGGTACAGCGCAAAGTACCCAGCAGCTAGATACTCCATTGTGCCTTTGTACATGATGAGCTATTCCTGAGTCTGTAACCACTGAGTTTTTGTGTAATTCAATTCCAATTAGTCTGAGCTTAGCCTGACTGAGCATCTCTCTTGCACAGCTAAGGGGGTGGTTGACTGCAGGACAAAATACTAAAAGATAGTACCCAGTAACAGAGAGAAACTTTTGGTAAAGAATAACCAGTGGATGAATAGATTACATTGTTTGAGTATAAAGTATAAAGCAGGACATTTTTGAGATGGAATGATATGTATCAGAAAAGACGTATGAATGTATGACCCTTAAAACCAATTAGCATTCATATAAACTGCTAGTTCTCCATCAGTGGAAATGAAAAATGCATAGTATTTTCTATGTGCATCCATACGTCGCCATAAAACAGAATGAGACCAACAGAAGTCCTTCCATCTACTTCAGCGGTCTTTAGGACAGACCATAATTGCCCCATTGGCATGACATTACGGGGTGCCTTCAAAGAGGCTGGCTGTTTCCATTCTGCTGCAGGTAACAGTGTAACAGTCTAATGCTTAAGAGGCTTTTTATGCGTAATAGTTGAAAAGAAGCAGATCCTGATTGCCTCTGCAAAAGAAAGCAGTGAGTGAGACACCTTAGGTTTTTTAATACTGTTAGCTTCCAGGTTAAACAGGACTGATTCTCATTTTGAAAATCTCTGTACTGTTGAAATTAGTGCAAACAGTGTCATGAATTTCTTCGGAGGGAAAAAAAATCAATGACATATTTCCCCCTTTATCCATCCAGCTCTGGGGAATGTAACACTGCTGAATATGTTGGCTTTTGTAAGAGATATAAAACAGAGTCTGTGATCATTTGTGGTCGTTAAGGATCACTTTTTTTTTTCTTTTTTTTCATGAATAGAGGTGTTAGTGAAGGTGTTCTGGCCTAATTCCAGCTCCGGTAATTGGATTTTTTTTTTTTTTAACCTACACTCGTTCCTTCAGCAGTTTCATTTGGCTATGTATGTTGGGCTCAATTCAGTGTTGCCCCATTGGCCCCTCTTGTGTCAGCTAGACTGATGCAATCAGACACTAAGACAACTGTAAGCTCTCCCTTCCCTCCCATACAGCCCTTTGTCCCAAGAATATAATGCTTGACACAGCTTTGCCAGATGTGTTTCCAGTGGTATATATTGTACCACCTCTCCAGCAGTGGATGGTAGGGGGGCATTTCTAGATGGTACTACTCTGTAGGGACCCAAAAAGTGAATGGATCAGCTATTAGAGAGAGACTGGACATTGGAGGCTGAGTCATTCTTTAAACCCAATGATTTTTACCCCTGTATTCCTGTACACAGGAATACAAGTGAGCTTGTGGCAGGAGATGTAACCTGCTATGTCCTGCACAGTTGGATTTGTAGTGATAGATGGTATTGGCAAGAGATAAAGATAATTCTGTTTCCCTGTGTAACCTGGTAAAATGCTTCCAAACTTTCTTAGAGATGGGATGAGCATCCTGAAGACATAAGTGCAGTATTAGATGGAAGAAAGGAAGAAACACATGAGGCAAGAAGCTGAATCAAAATAATACATCCTTCACTCTGACAGATACAAGGACATAACAGAAAACAAGGTTGCTGTCTTTCTGCTGCTCTGCCTAACTGAAGTCACAGAGGATGATGAAAGGTCAGATACAGTACAGAACTCTCATTTTTCATCTAGACTTTGAATAGTTTCCAATGTGCTACATGCTACCAGTTTTAGCCCTTCTACCCTATGTTATATAGAGGCTCTTCAGCCAGGCATGAGACACCCTAGGATGCTTAAACAGCCTGGGGGTGGCTGAGGTTTGATGAACTACTATAAATCTGGTTTTTCAGTCTCTCCACAGAGATCAGAAGAGCTAATATAGGGCCAAGCAACAAAGCTCAGAGATTTCCTCTCAGACATTCCTTGTCCTGTATAAGTCCATGCATGTCACAGTTTTAAATCCACAGGTAAAGCCTTACCTCTACACCAGAAAAAGTCCTTTCACTCAGGGAAGCGTGATTAGGGATCACCATGTGTTTAACTAGACTGGAAATTCCGCCAGTCTTCCTTGGAGCTTAATTTTAAATAAGGGTGACATAGGCTCCCAAATTAGAGCACGGCCAAAACCCAGGGTTAAAAGCCTGCAATGAAAACTTTAGGTCAGGTGCAGTCTCACACATCAGGTGACAGACAGTGCCTCTTGATCATCAGCAGAAGTGGAAATCACAGATACGCAGTATAGAAAGGACAGGTATCCAGGAAAGACAAAAGCACTGTTCTTAGGAAAACATGCACGTACAGTGCTATTGCGTATTACTCTTTTCAGCAATATAAGTGTGTTTGCTCCTGGAAAACTTCACCATAGGCTATCAGGGGTTAAAAAAGCATTTAAAAATCAGCTTCCATTGGACTATTTTGTTTGGCCAATATCTGACACGGGTTGTACTGAGCACGTTTTGCCACCTGGCCAATTTTTTTCCTGCCAAGCTATTCAGTCAGGCTTGTGGTGTGAAAAATAGATGTTTAATAACCAATGAAGTACTATAGTGGGTAATAGTTTATAAATTTCCATGACTTATTATGCTCAGCCTAAGTGACTGTTTATGAAGTGTATTTAAAGCCCCCCATCTCATTAACTTACAGTACTGGTGATTCCCTCCTCCCACCACCTCTGTTTTTAATGGAAAATATTCACCCATGTCTTTTGCCTTGGGCATGTGAAACAACTCAGTGGAAAAGAGACTGCCTGGATAAGAACAGGACATCGTCCTTGGCTAGGTACAATGTGTTTATCATTTTCGGAAGTAAAGTGAATCTGAAATATGAGATACATATGTTGTGGACCAAAAAAACCTATAAATGTCCTCTGTATAAAATGCAGCTGCCAATTTCCTACCCCTTTCTGCCTTGGGTTTACAGTGAATGACACGGTCAGTTTTATCAGCAAAGCATGTCTCATGTAAAAAAATATTAAACCAGCAACTTAATTATGAAATACTGCCTTTATTTTCTTAATGAAATTCCATAGTACTTCAGGGTAATATTACACACTAAAGTTAAATAAATTCTTTGTTAACAAAAACCAGGCCCAGTCTTAACTTTAGGGATCTACCGTTAGCTATGCAATGGGAAGGTGAGGTTCTATAGCTGGGAAATGCTGCTAATCATAAAAGAACATATTTTGTTCCCCTATATTAACCTCTAAAGTGAAAAGGTCATTAGTAAGTTCTGTGAAATCTATAAAAGAATCCCACTGACTTCAATGAGATAAGCATTCTTTTGTCATATATAATATTTTAGTAATGCTATGTAAGTAAAACTCCAGAGTTGTCCCTGAGGTAATGCCAGTGAAGCTACTAGGGACGTAATACAGTCAAATTTAGTCCTCTAATACTTGGCTTACTGCTTCATGTTCTTTACATCCATTTTCTGAAGGTCTCTTGGAAGCTGAAGATAAGCATAGGATAAAAACAATATGAAAACCAAAAAATTGTTAAGTATTAAGATAATGTGAAGAGATGGCTCTAATAAAGGTAAAGGAAGTAGTGCATAAAATTCCCCCTGTTAAAGAGCATTGGAGAATACAGTTGTTTGAAACCATGATGTTAAACTGACACAGATGTTACAGAGCAGCCCCTTCCGCATAATCTCAGATGCCACATATGGAAACAACACAAACATCACCTCAACCTGCAACTGTGAGGAGCAGAGCAAGAGCAGGGCCACCTGTGCTGCAGAAATGCTCCCTTTTGGCCCGCTCCCAGGTACTTCTACACAGCAGATATAAAAATATGTACCCCCAGTGTTGAAGGAGTTAATGTGACATTGCAAAATGAGCTTTGCTATTTGCTGTTTTGTTTGGCCGATAGCTGACACAAGCACATTTTGCCACCTGGCTAATTTTGTGCTGCCAAGTTATTCATTCAGGCCAGTGGTGTGAAAAAGGAGACATTTAATAGTCAACAGAGCACTATATAGGGTAATAGTTTATGATTTTCCATGACTACTTAGACACTGTTCAAATTATTCTTGATTGAACAAATTATTCTTTTTAAAAATCATCCCATTCATTTATTTACTAACGATTCTATCCCTTCCCTCCCATACACCATTTTTTAAAACGGGAACCATCAGCCGTTGCCATGTTTGAGGGGATTTAGCCAAACAAAAACTAAGAGCCTATTATAGCTTAGAGTACAACTTTGAAAGACCTTTCATCAGGATGTTAGAGGCAGAGCAAAATTGCTTTCTGAGCTTTCAGGGTGCCCTGCACAGAGGTGAGGTGGGCTGTACAAAAACCACGGTTACCTTGGTTTAGCAGATGCAAATTTGAACGCTCCCTCCCCCCAGATATTTTCTTCTTTCACCCGGTTGTTGGTTGGTTTTTAAGCTGAACCACATGCCGAGGGGGACGTGTCAGCAGAGACCTGAGCGGGCCGAAGGGGTGGCAGCGCTTCCCCTCGTGGGGCCCCGCGCCCGGTCGGGGGGTGGGCTGGGAGCCCGGCGGCGATCCCGCGGACGGACGGACGGACGGACAGACTGACAGACAGACAGACAGGGGCGGTCCCCGGCCCGGCGGGGAGGACAGGTCGGGGCCCACGGCTCTCCCCAGGGCCGGGCGGGAGCTCCCGGGGTCCGGGGAGATTGAGGCGGAAAGGCGCCTCAGCGAGGGCGGGCCGGGTGCGGCCCAGGCGAGGCCGCGGGCCCAAAGGCGGCTGCCCGGCCCGGGTGGGCCGCCGGGGTTCTCCTAGTCGTTCTTTCCCCAGCAGGGTCCCGGGAGAGAGTGTGAGCGGTGCCGCAGGGCCCTCTGCCCCTTCCTGGCCCCGCTCTGGGCGGCCAGCTGGGGGAAGCATTGTCCCCGGGTGCCCGAGTGCTGTGCTGCGGCCAGCTGCTCACTCGCTTGCTCCCTCTCTCCTTGCTTCTGTTTTTATTTTTGTTTTAGTTACCTAGTTGAAAACCCTTTAACCCTTCGCTGATGGGGAGCTCTTGGCAAGGCCACTCAAGATCAACGTTGAAACAGCAAACTCTTCATCAGGACAGCTTACCTGTTATTAGATGAACTAGTTAACCTGCGAGGTGCTCTACATACATGCTAGCGCTGTATGTAAATTTCCAGACTTTTGCTTACCTTTGTTAAACCAAAGGGAGGAGGGCAGATCAAGCCATCTTGCTATACAGATGCTAGTTCATTAAGCTATAATGCCAGAAGTTGTTGAAGCAAAATTATGCTCACTTTTGTGAGTTTATCTGATGTCATATAGTTTAGAAAAACACTGGTGTTAATATTCATTGTATGGCTTAATTGGTTTGATACAGCACAGCAATGTGAGTATTGCCAGATGCTTGTTATGTAGGTCTTCGTGTTGTTTCAAAGTCTTTATTATTATGACAGCAAAGTCTTGTTCATTAAAGTTTCACAATCCATTTTCATTAGGATGAAACTGATTCTGTAAATGAACACTTGCTCTGAAAAATCAAACCCTTGCAGCTATCACAGGGGAGGTACAAAGTCTGTATTAATTATCAGGAATATGGTGTCGATCGAAGATGTTAATTGCCCTGATGGTTAGTTATTTGGGGAATTGCCATGCATTTCATGCAGGGATAATAAAAATGAATTTTTAAACAAAGAGATCTTAAAATAATATATAATCTGTAGAGAATACCAACATCAAAGGCTTATCTCAAAGCTTTGAATTTTATCTTTGTGGTCCAAAATGTTAAAGATGAACTGAGCAATATTTCAGCTGGTTCAAGTTTGTGAGAGGAAAACAAAACAAGAGTTAATTAACTGTTATTACAAACCTTTTCAACTTTAATTTGACTTTCAAATATTAGCATTTATCTATGAACTATGCTTCTGGGTTTGACAAATTAGCTTTCA
Source organism: Phalacrocorax carbo (assembly GCF_963921805.1). Classification (NCBI taxonomy): domain Eukaryota; kingdom Metazoa; phylum Chordata; class Aves; order Suliformes; family Phalacrocoracidae; genus Phalacrocorax; species Phalacrocorax carbo. The sequence goes on along the minus strand of NC_087517.1, from coordinate 57,416,737 downwards.
CGGAACAAGTTTAATTAGGCTTCATTGTGCTTTTATGTCACTTTGCACAGTTCCAGACAATGAACGGATTAACTTACTAAAAGTCATATGTTTAAAAGAATTTGTTGAATCCTAAAAAGGTTGACAAAGTTGCAAAGCTTTACTAGCCTAATACAGAAAAGATGCGTCCTGTTTAGCATGATAACATGCATTCTTTGCAGAGAACAGCTGGTGCTGACATATACAGCCCTGCCTGGCTGCTGGCAATACCCGCAGGCTATGTCACGCCCATACCACTCTGAGAAAGTGTGTGGGGTGCGTTTACCACCAAAGCCTAATACCTGTGAAAGACAGGAAGGAGAAAGAGCTACAGGTGCACACCACATGACTAGGCATGCTGGTTCTGTAGCTAGAATAAAATTATCTCAGTGTGAACTTGTGTTTCTGTTTTATTTTTAGATTTATTTTTTTTTTACCAGTGGCATTAGGGATGCTCCGTATTTATGCCTGAGAGATCAAAAAAAGGAAGAAAAGTAACTATGAGACTCTGAAGCAATATAGCAAGCTGATTTGACTCAACATAGTCCCAGGTGAGAGTGGTGAGTGTTGTAGAAAAGTATAAATAGATCCTGAAGTTTGAGGAACGTGTTGTTGCTCTCCCTCACAAAGGGATATGCTGCTTTAGAACTCACTAAATACAGATCTGAAATATAGTAGGTCCTATCTGTGTATAGGAGAGCTGGTTTTGTGGCTGGGTATTAGACCTTTTCGGGATCTCTCTGACAACTGTTCCTTCTCTCTAGCCACACATGTACCTCTCTGCCCTGCCAGGGATATTGTAGTGTTAAACTTCTTTTGTCTAGACAAGCTAGCTGGTGCTCAGCAGTCAGGAGACCTTCAAGAGACCTAAGAGGTGGTTTAATGGAAATTGTGTTTGGTAACAGAAAGTCATTGCAGTTTGTGCTATAGAGAGAAAGAGGAACAGAATTTTTCTGGGGAGCAGAGCAATGGATCCAACCAAAGAACACATTGGTGATGGCTACATATAGGGAGGCAGAAGGAAATGTTTTTAGAAAATGAAAATGCTGAAGCAGCATCAGTTTTATGCAAGCTTGCCCATTCCAAATCCCATAGCCATTTCCTGCTGGCTAGTATAATTTAGGTTAACATCAGGACGGTGCTAGCTCATGGTTGGCTGACTGCCTGTAGAGTTGTTCCAGGAGTTGATACTGCACCAGGATTGTCCAGTCAGTCCATTTATACTCCAAACATATCCTATATTCCTTGGGCAAGAAAAGCCCATGCCACATATGTTGATTTAGTGGCTTAATGCCAGTTAAGGATTTTCTCCATACATGAGCATTGCCTGGGGGGCTGCTGGTTTCATGCATAAATGCTGAGGATGTGTCCTGTTATCTCTTGGCTAAGAGTGCTGTTGAACACTGTGGGCTAGCTGAAGAAGCACGCTGTGTTTGATAGACAAGAAGGAAGGTCACGTGTGAGAAAGCATCAAAAAAGGGAGGTTAGGAGGATAAGGAACACAAAGTAGGAAAGGAGTGTGATGGACAGAGCCAAAGACAACATGGAAGCCATGATTAAGCAGCACTGAGAAATAAACTGGAGATGTTACAGAGGGGAGAAGAAGCAGCAACCTGAAACATACGTTGCAATGCAGTGATAGCAAGCTCAAACAAAACCGAAGAAACAAGCAACAAGCGTTAAGCTGCCACTTAAACCCCACTAGGCAGCCAAGATCAAATAGGTCTTAAAGATACCTTTGATGTAGTGACCATTTTATAAAGGGTCCTTTAAATCTAGAAGAGAGAAAGGGGCAGCTTTAGCCCTATCAGCACACTATGAAGTTGCACCTTTTCCTCCCTTCTAGCTGGCAAGTGTCAGTTACTCTGTTTTCCTGTGTGCCCATTACTGGAATTTTCCAGTAACTTTGCACAATTTATACAAATATATACAACAGAAATCTAGATGAAACCAAGTGAGGAAGGAATTGGAGGGAATATACAATGTGCTTTTATACTTTAAACTCTCATTTCCCTTATCAGGATTTATGAGTGCTGAAGAAGGATGGACCCATATTAAAGACTTTTAACATTAACTTATATTTTCCTGAAATTCTACTCAAATATATATAAAATCTAAAAGGTTATGTGTATAAGAACTGGCTGGAAAATTGAAAAACAGTTAATGGAATATCTTAAAATATTTTATATAATTTCTGTTTTATAAAGTTGAAAAAATTAGTAACGTTTGCAAAACACTTTCACTATTTTAGAAATCAAGGTTTTTTCTTGCCTCTCTTATTTTTCTCTTTTTGTAGCGGGTCAGTTAAAATCCATAATGTCTACACATGCTTACTTCCAACTTTCCTCCTGTTTTCACTCTCTTCTCTGATTTATCTACATTTGGAAAGTTATAATAAAAACAGTGAAAAAAAAAAGAGCTCCTTCTTTCCTAAGCCCAAGAAATGAAAAAGATTTCAGTTCCAGAACACAAATTCATGTGAAACTGAACACCTTATTTTGCTAAATATATCTAAGAGCATTTCTCAACAGCTTGGACGTATAAGACATTTATATGTAGTATCTTGGTTTGAAAACACCTTTCAGTACTCTGTTCACTACTTATCTTGACTGATTCCAATGAGAGATTTCAGAATAAGAGTAGCATAAAATATTAATTAAGGGCTTCAGGATTTGGTGTGCTTACATTAAAGTCCCCAGTGTTGGAAAGGTTTATACATTTTTTTTAAATGTGTGCACTATAAGTAGGTCCTTTGAAGTCAGTGGGACAAATCCTCAGCTGATATCAATTGCTATTCCTCTGCTGATTTCAGTGAAGTGATAACATTTATGGTAGCTGAAGACCTGTCCCAAAGGGACTAAATGCTATTGTAAAATTGCATGCTTAGAAGCTTTTTCCGCACTTACACCAAGTCTATTTCCTCTCTGTTCCCAGAACTTTCAAGCAGGCTTTTATAGTATTTCATTTCACTGCAGTGATGACAGGAGTTTCATTTCAATGATGGAAGAGAATCCTATGCTTCTGTGGAGCATAAAATGTATAAACAAAAGGCAAGTGATAAATCAGATGCACATACTGTGCTTTACTTACATACTTTCAATGTATATAGTCTGCTGCTTGCACTGGTATGGAGTTCTTTCAGGTATGGTTTTGATCTGTGAAGAGATTGTACTCCCTTGTGCCATTTTTCACTCTCCTCAATTGTACATGGATTCTGTGAAAATGAGGTCATTGAGTTTTGGTTTTTTTCCTGTTGAAAGTTGAAATCAAGTAAGATTTTTCAACCATGTTGTCACAGCTGACAAAGGGCTCACAGGACAATCTATACTCTCAATTTCACCTGTGCAGCCCCTTCTCTTCTTTCAAGTGTTAGGCTGATTTTAGAGTATGCTGATCAGAAACTGCTCTGAGTCTTCCCTGTGTTTTCTCTTGTAACTTCTTGTATGGTTATGCAATGCCAAGTGGAGCCTGGCTGTCTGTTAGGCCACAACATACAACAGTCAATGTTTTTCATGGCTTACGCTTTAACTTTCTCTACTATTTGTCCTCTGGATTCAGTACCTATGGTAGCATCAAAATGAGTGGTTAGGTTGATTTTCATGGATTTGTAATTAGACCCAGAAGTACTTTGGGAGGAAAACTTAAAAAAAAAAATAATCTATATTTTCCAAATGAGCTCTTTCAGAAGATAAGATGAAGCACAAAGGTTGGTACCAGGGAGAACTGTTGAGTTTTTTTTAAAAATAGGTATCTGCATTAATAAAGATACAAAAATCTGAACTTTTATTCTTCTGCACTGAAAATCCTGACAGATGAACTTTGGGGCAACAAAATTCAGCTGTGTGTGAGACAATTGGGGAAAGATAGGAACATCAGGCTTAGCCAAATCATTTTGACATGGCAGTCCTTCCATAAGCAGAACACAAATGCAAGGCTCAGGCTGAGTCTTTTACTGCTGAATCAGGGAATATAAGTATTTTCACACTTCTTTTCTGGAAAACAGCAAAACGATCTTGGGTAATTAGAAACAGTAGCCTTACTTGTAGACTCAGCAATATATAAACTCTATAGCTACCTTTCTATCCAAAGAATGGTTCCCAGACCCCAGAAGACATGGCCCAAGGCCAAAATCCCTAACCCGCCCTTACTCAGGCAGGAATTATGGTCTCTTGCTGAAGGAAGAATGTATGCCTCTTGCTTCTGAGGTAGCAGCAAGTGTGAGTGTCCTTGGTGGGGGACATTCTCTTGTATTGTTTTTCTGGAAACTTTTCCTGTCTGCTTCAAATGTTACGTCAAGTTGTGTCCAGCTACCTTCAGCCAGAAACCAATCTGTTGGATGAAACTGGGGATGATAAAAGGAGGTAAAATAAAAATCCTCATACTTTGGGGGCTGGAGGATGAATTATTCCCCCATCTTGTGTGAAAATCTAAAGAATGAAAAGGTGTATTCTTTGGAGGTATTAATCCTTAACAAATGTGTCACTGCAAGAACTTTGGGATGTATTTACTCTATATAAACAATCTGTCACTAGCAAACTATGCACTTTGCTCACCAGTAACCTATTGTTATGGCAGATTTTGCAGGTAGATTGTCACCCATTTGCCGAGTTGTTCTGTGCAATCTCTAAATCATTGCAGGCCATCTAGTTGAAAAGCGTTAGTGGAGGAAGCATAATGTGCTTTCATGGTAATGTAAAATGCATTAGAAATGAATTGCATGATGCTTACCTCCCAAATTACAGAAAAGACAATGACAACCATATGTGCAAATGCAAATTATGTATAAAAATATCACAGATGAATCCCTGAGCTGTAACACTTGTTGTTCATTTCTATAAATATTAACATATCAGGATTTATTTTGACATACCACTAAGATAAGTGCTAGAACTGACAATAATAATGTATAATTTATGTCCTTCATATTACCTTAACATCACTGTGCTTACATTATTGCATAAATTAATTTAATGTTTCTGACATGCAGCAGATTATGCAAGCATTTGTTCTTTTGTCTTCTACTGGTTTTTGTTGCTGTTTTCCAAATTACAGAATATTATTATACTCTAATGTTTATTTTATGGTACATACAATTCATAAAGTCACTTTAAAGTTCTGAAAGCTTTTATTTAGCACTCAGATAAACGTGTTGTTATATGATGTGGAAGGAGCGTTAAAGCTTTTGTATATTAAATAAGTTTATGCTTGTGATGCAAATTGACAATAGCTGAGAAATGCAGAGCTCAGGATAAGTTGAATCTGCAGCCTATACTGTTAGGGTACTTAGGAGGTGTATGGTTGGTACTGGGAGTGTATGTGTGTGAGAATCTCCCCCAAATACATGTAAAAAGTCCTAGCTTTAGCAAAAAATCTTCTGGGATTTGTCAGTTTGAACCACAGCCCTCTTATTACCTGGCCCATATGATAAGTTGTACATAACCGAGTGTGCATTTTCATATGGCCACCAAATGCAAAGTTATGTCCTTATAGCATCCCACTGGACTTTTGTTTTGCACTGAAGCAAGAATTCAACTTTTTATTCCTATAAAAATACCCCCAGAAAAGGCAGAATATCCTCTCTGGACATACTGTATCTTTTCCTTAAGTCAGGAATAAATTTCTAAGAAATAACAATTAAACACCTTAATTTCTTTGCATTTAATAGAAGTGAAGAACCGGTTCCCTTTTAAAAAAAAAAACAAACCAACAACAAAACCAATAGCATCTCTGTCATTTCCTCTATCTTGAATTGTTTCAACAATGCATAATTGGAGGCATTTTAAACATTCAGTAACTGTTAGTTAATAGCAGTTGCACATCTTCACTGAATCTGGAGAAAAGAGAGTGTAATAAAGCCTTATTTACACTAGCTATTGGTGTATTTAGTAAATTAGTGAATGTCCTCTAAAATAAATAAAATTTTTTCAATACCAATACTAAGTAACAAATCATTAGATATCTCAGAGGCTTGCTTCTTGTGCTTGTTTACTGCTTTTGTTTGGATATTAAGTAACTGCGGAGCTTCTCTGACAAAATGCTACAGGAAGGCAGAGACGTAAGGTCAAGATTGTGTGTCAGCAATCTGGGAGAGGCAGATGTAAATATGTGAATATTGTAATAAACCCAAATCAAACAATACAAACACTGGAAAGATCCACTAAAGATTTGAACGCTTGAAATTTCATTGCAGCAACCAATTTGTAGGCACCTGATCTTCAAGGTAAAATCTATAATCCTAAATTAGGTCTCTTTTTTAGTGACTGAGGAAAGTTAGACTCTTCAAAAAGACAGTCTTCAAAATAATTGCCATCTGTGCAGGGAGCTACCAAACCCTGGGCAATAAGGTAATGCCAAGCAAGGGTGTCTTCTAACATCCTGGAGCTCTCCCAGCATTAGGTCCCAGAGGACAGGTAGAGGCTTCCGTCCATCAGGGAACCCCATTGCAGGATGGTACATCCATCTTTAAGGGTAAGCATAGCTTTATTGAAGGGCTTGCGCTCCCACCAGTTCACTCCCAGTTGATGTGTACATACATTGCTCCTCTCCTGGGAGATTATCCTAGTCATGATGATAAAAATTTCATGGTCAGGGCAAACACATACCCTTTGTCTGTATGCTCCTGTGCCAAAAAAGATGCAAGATGCTTTGTGTCAGCTGAATTCTGTCTCTTGTGATGGGAGATTTCTGGCATTTAATTTTATCTCTTAAGGAATGCTTTTATATTTTACCTGCAATGATGTATCTGGGATAGGGGAAATATTCTTCTGAATTGCCTTTTATTAATTAGTTGATATACACAGCTTATTTCTCAAACAAATCTCACTCAGGTCTTTTATTCTTTCTCCAGAAATCTCACAGCAACTTGTTGCATTTGTTTGTTTGAAGACATTAGTAATCACAGCACTAGTTTTTTGTGCTGAAAGACTATTAACAAAGCAACCCCTTGTGGATATTTGCAGACTACCTCTGATGCTGCTGAGTACAGAACCTCTTTGGAGGTGCTGTCTGTGCCACTCCTTGATGGTGGCTGACACAGAACAGAGTGGCCTGTTGGAATTTAATTGCTACCCGTGTATTTGTATATGAAACCAAAGCGAAAAGCAGACATCCTCACAGGATACTGGGAATTATAATTTCACAGTACTCTGATCATTAAAAGTTCAGCTTAAATGACAGATTTAGATGGTTCAGTTTAAATCCCAAGAAGAACACAATATGCTTTTCAAAGGTAGTGTATTTTGAGGTTGTTTAAATCATCTACAGAAAGGAGCATTAAAAACAATCTTTCAAGGAAAAACATTCAGTGTTTTAACAGGGTTGTTTTTCCCCTGCCAAATGCTTGAGATGCTGAAATCTTCTCCATTTAAGACAGTTTCCCATTTTCACTGGAGTTCACTCTCAGCAGTGGTAGAAAATAGAATATTCCTGCTCTTTTGGCTTATTTTGATGTAAATTAATCCCTTACTTTATGATTGGTCTTTCTCCCTTACTAGCAGGAATAGTACCAAGTTTTTTTTGTTTGGTTGTTTTTTTACTGTAGGTTAAGGGCAGAAGAGTTATTAAAAAATCAAAACATTGCTTTGCAGACACTAATGTGGAGCAACATCTTCAGAATTTTACTGAAGAGGTATGACCAGAGCAGAATAGCTTCTTAAATATGCAGGGAGAACAGTCCTGTCTGATATCTGGTGTAGCAGTAGAAATTGTTTCCCACAGAAAAAGGAGGGATCCCAGTTTGAAGAGAACTACAGGCAGGACACAACAATGCTCGAGAAAGACAGAAAAACTGATAAGGGTGTGTAGGTGGTAGTACATCAACACTTTAAAGCACAAATTCAGCACCATATCAGAAATGGCATGCTCCAGAAGTCCTTTAGGGTGAGAAATGAGCAGCTGGGCAAAGGCCATAACCAGGTGATAAACAGCAGCTGATAAAAATTATTAGCATAGGTATCAGCTGCAAACCAGAGCTGAGCCCAGACGCATAAACCCTTTGTGGAGAATAGAGAAAAGGTGATATGCCTGAAATCACTAGAGAGGCAGTGGGACAATTAAACTTTTCTTAAGTTTAGAGTAGTGGCCTGTGCTGTCTCTACAGCGAGCAGTCAGGACAAGAAGGAAAGGTAAGAAAAGGAGTAAATATGTTGAATGTAGCCTTCTGGAAAAAGGATAGAAGAGTGAGATGGCTGGAAGCAGTCAAGAAGAGAACAAAGCAGAAAGAAAGGAAGCATCTGTAATATCTTTAATCTTTTAGAGGGAAGCTTTGCTGTGATGCACACACATATGTGCCTCTGCTTCAATAAACAATTGCAGTTTTACTGCCCTGGCAGTAAAAAACCTGTGAGGTATGCAAAGGAACGTATTAAGAAGAGCCCTACTACTAACTTCAGGACACTGGAAGCAGTATTGGAGGAGCCAGGTAACTTTTTTTTCTCATGGTTGCAGTCTGAGAGAGACCCACAGACACACTCACGCACACACGTTGGCAAACTGCTGTCAGGTTGAGACCAAGAGTGTGCCTACACTTGAAAGTCAGTGACGGCAGAGCTGTAAAAGTCTATAACACCAGTGATCCCTGGTCTGGATGCAGCTGTACTGGCAAAACTAACTCCCAAGAGAGAAATTAGCTATGCTGGCAAAAGCTCAATTTTGCTGGTAAACCCACATCTACGCTAGGGCCTTTTGCCAGCACAGCTGTGCTGGTTGCAAATCCCATGTCCTCGCACCCCTGACTTTCTGCTAGCAAAAGTTTAGTGTAAGATTTGCCTCAGAAAGAAAATAATAGGGAGATTCACTTGTATTTATTCAAAGCTGCTTGTTTTCATACAGAAAGTAAGGCAAAATCTCCATAATGTTATAGTTTATTCAGTCCCTATTTAAAGCTTTTCTCACTTGCATTTCTTAAATGTTGATCTTTATTTTGTGTTGAGCACTTTAATACCAAATCATCAAAAATGCAATCTGGTAACCTGAGCCACGTTACAACTTCAATACAGCGCTGCCTCATTCTGTGCTAAACCACAGTTCTTTGATAAAAAAACATGATGAAGAGCTACATTGTAGAAAAAACAGTACAAACAGCTGCAAATATTCCAGGGCTATCCAGTAGTAAATAGCATAAAATACAGAATGTGTGTGGAGGCTAATGCTGTCATTCATTCCTGGATGTATTTTTTTTTTTTTAAAAGTGAAAATCAGATAAAGCGAGCCATGTAAAATCTGCCTACCATCAGCTGAAAGCATCAAGAAAACTGAGCCATTTTATTGCTTATCCACCAAATGAGAACACAGTGCAAATATAGATGTACTTTCAGAGCTCTAAACTAGATCTAAGAGTGAACTAAAGCTTTAGATTCTTTCTCGTCCATGCTATGAAAAATTGGGGTTGGACTTTGCTTTTGTGGGTCAAATCATACTGACTTTACCACTTTGAGAAACAAAACTTAGAAGGGTTTGTGCTCTTAGTGTCACTGAAATATGTTGTATAAAAATAAATCTTCAGAAAATGTATATGCATAAAGGAACTGAAAATGTAGGCTGTTTCCAAGAGGCCTGTGTAATGAATGAGGTTGATGTATGGGACCTGTCTGCCCAGCTTCTTTGTTGGTGAATCTGATGCAGATTCTCTTTCCAAATGAGAACAAAAAAAGCAATGAAGTAGCTTTGAAAGTATACAGACATGCGCAAGTGCAACCAGAACAGAATATTTCTGAGCTCTAATGTTGCTGAGCTACATGGATACTAACAGCAAAATGAAAGGTAAAAGCAAGTAATTCCAGGAGCACAGGAACTGTTGCAGACTGTTTTTCTGGTTTTGTTTTTGTTTTTTGTTTTTATGGAACTGGGTATAATGCTTGATTGTGAAATCTGACATTCTCCATGCCTTGGAAGGCTCTCCTTTCTTTACTGTAGGGTTATCATTCTGGATTTTAAAAAGCAGAAAATTATTTTGGTCTCCCCAGTGTAAACTTTTCTGGGGACCAGTAAATGCACAAGTCCAGCTTACGGCTTTTCCTTCTATTGGTGGTCTGTTTTCACTCAACCTAATATCTTTGATACTATTTCTACTTGCAAATGTGGCTGATATGGGAAACTTTGGGGAAAAACAGATAAACAAATGTGATTGCATCAACCTTGTTTTCTGAGGAAACCAGGCTTTAAAACCCATTTGCACATCTATAGATAAAGAGGAGAGCTTTGGGTGACCCCTTCTTGAAAAAGATTGCTCAGTAGGTGGAAGATCCTTTTCCAAAATGCTACCTGAGTCTAATATGACAGTTGTAGGAAAACTCTTTCTTGCCAGGCATATCCTGAAGTGGTGCCAGAGGCTTGCTGGCTTTGAGACATGTTAGGAGTTATTCATAACTCAGTGTGGGCACCTACTAGCACTGGAATGTGCAAAGTGATTTTTTGAACCCACACAGAATCTTCAGAAGATGGTCATATTTGATGTAGGCTTTTTCATGCTATAGAGAATGTGCATTAAGAAATCATAGCATGCATAAATAGTGCCAAGACTTGAAATTCCAGTCTTTTCCAAGGGGACAGTTCCCACATCTTTTTCTCTCTCTTTTTTTTTTTTCCCCTCTCCTCTCCTTTTTCTTTTTTGGTGTGCTGTGGCCAGGAGATGAGTAGGAAGTATGATATTCATTGTATTTTTGACATGGTGAGAATTACACTTGTGTTGCTGTAGTTCTGAGTGAATATCTGTGATATTTAGTTATGGCAGTAGCACCGACGTGTTAAAAAGAATTTCTGCATAGTCGCAACTTGTCAGGAAGAAAGCTTAAACTCACATAGATTTGTTTAAGTTGTGTCTGTTTTGTTTTCCTAGAGCTGTTAACACAGGCTAGGCCTAAGTCTGGCTCTGCTGAAGAACAGCACTTCTGAAGCTCCATGAGAGATATGGGTATTGTAGTTGTTGCAAGGAATTTTAATGATGACTTGTTTTTCAATAAAAATGAGCAGCATTGTGAGTAGATGCAAAACTAGAATTTGCCCTATTCAAAAATTGTTTTTATTCTTCATTGTCATATATTAAACTTTCTTAGACAGGCAAAGGAGACAGCCTTAAAGAAAAATCCAAGTAATAGGGTGAATGGGATGACTAAATTTTATGCAGCATATTCAGAAACACTACAAGAGACTTGAAGTACAGTGTCTAGGTGACAAATTATGCAGCAGAATACATACATGTGACATGCTATACAGTATAGACTATCATCATGATACCTGTTTGAGATCAGGAAAGAATTTCCCATATTGGCTGATGACAGGTCAGTATTGACTACTGAAAAGGGATGGCTGCTTTTAGCGTGAAGGTCTCTGATGTGCCATAGGCATGGTATAAAAATCTTGGCAGGGCAAAGATGAGGAAGAGGGCGCTGTCAAATATTCCTGCCACAGAGCTTTGGACTACTTGTTAGAGAACATATGTTTTTTTAAAATTAAAGTCTGTGTGCTTTTTTTCTTCTAAAAATCTTACAGTATTGAAATTTATTCTGAAAAAGTTGAACTTCTGAGTCTCTTCTAAAAGCGTAAGTTCTTTCTGTTTTCATTCTAACTTCCCTGAAGATGGTTGTAACCAGATACTTTTCATAAGTCTTAGGACAACAGATGTCTAAATAGATTTCTTTCCATGGTGATAAAATAATCTGTTCATGAAAGCCTGAGTTTGTGGGGACCTTCTAAGTCATAGAATACTTCCAGCCTCTGATAACATTAAATAAATTAAGAATTTGTCTGCTTTTCTCGCTACAGAGATCCATCCCATATGTTTGTTGTGCTTACTGTCAGTAGAAGGAGAGGTCAAACAGCTATTCCTTCCTGTACTGTTTTGTGTCAATGTACAAGATATATGCCAAAGAAGTTTGGGGTCTTGCATTCCAGCAGTGAGGAACTTGCCTGCTCTGTGACAGAGAAAAGGGTTGCTTGCTTGGTTTTTCTTTTTATTTGTGGAAAGTCCGCTGAACCAGCCTCTATGTTAGGAAGTAAATAGTGTTTTGGCAGTCTTTCCACGTTACACAGAAAATGTGAAGTTTACAGGGGATCATTGGGATAAATAACTTCCTTTCTGCAAGTGGTTCACTGTGTGATGGAACAATTTGAGTTGGCGTTGATTAAAGGTCAAACAGATGGTTATCCCCTTACTTGTCTTGGGGCAGATGTGCTTTTTCGCATTGTCTTTTTTTAATTTTAATTACCAAGTGTACAGCAATAGGTGATATAAGGAAAGATTCAGCTGCCTTCCTCTCTTTTTTCTGACCTGAGAAAGTACGGTCCTGACGTATACAAATCCCCCAATATCAGATCAGGCTAAATTATAGCTCTTATTGCTTCACAGACTAATTGCTTTGGAGCTAGCCTGTAGTTTCTGGCTACTGAATGGGTGGCAGGGGAGAGGGAATCTCAGGGGAAGATCATCATTCCCCACAGTGCAGTGTGCAGTGATCCTTGTAAGTGACCAATTCTATGGAGTTGGAAAGAAGGGAAATAGGGACATAGCTGTCTGTGCTTTCTGACCAGTTTTGCAATGAAATGCTTCTTCTGATGTATGAAGGAGCAGTTTGGAGTGTGGGCATTTGGGCTGTGTCTGGTCTTTTTGATGCTTTTTCCCTTTAACCAGGGTAGGCCTCTGGCCAGGCCTTTGCTTATTTCTGTGCAATAGCAGCCTAACTCGGCGAGGCTGCTCTGTGAGCTGGGGTGTGCACAGTTGACAAGGCCCCTAGCTGCAGGCTCCCACCCCTTTGGCAGAGCATGAGCGCGAATGGAGCTTTCTTGCCTTAATGGCTGTGAAAAGCAGACACAAGTGGAACACACTCTGAAGATCGATTCTGAACTGCTGAGTGAATGCTTTCAAAAACATTTTCTTTGTTTGCCAGTTTGTTGCCTTTTTTTTTTTTTTTACTTTTTCTATGCTGTGGCTTCAAACCCTTCCAGCTTGAAAGGCAAAGATGTTATTTCAAAACCTTTAGGATCCTGAAATCAATAAATGGGGAAGATTCTCTGCTTTGTTTCTGAGCAGCACAAAAGGACAAAAGCCACCCCTTCTGGAGGCAGATGCACAGAGTGAACATAGATGGGTTTTGGGTTTTGTAAGCTCTAGTACAGAGTGTATCTCTTGGTGAGAAGGGGAAATGTTGAATAGCAAAACAGTTGTAAACTGCATTTGGGGGCTTCAAATCAGATGACCTGAGCTTGAAGGTTGTTCTGACTTCAGTGGGAGCAGAGTTTGGGGATCAATGGTTAGGTGCCAGTTTCTCCTTTTCCTCTTTTCTTTCTTGGGCTATCCAATGTGGAAAAATCCTAGTTTTTAATATACACACTCCAAAACTGCTGGGCAGGGTGATTTGGGAACCCCCTACGTAGGCCATAAGACCCCTGGTTAAAGAGCACAATTGGAGTGCATTTCTGGTTCCCTGTCTGGGAAATCTGCGGTGAATCAAAGCAGCAGTGACTTACTTGCTCTCCCTCCTGGTAGAGGAGGACCTGGCTTGCTGGAGCAAAGGGCTTACTGTCCTATGCCTTCACAAAGCATAGGACACCCCAATGCTCTGAATATCCAGAGTCCTGGTGTAGAGGGGAGCAGACTACAATCCAGAGGGGTGGTTTTTTGCTGTGTGTGAACCATCTTTGTGATAAAAGGTGGTTATCAAGCTAGAAGCCCTTCAGGACATGGTAGGAATGAGAAGCTCCCGGAAGGAGGACTCAGTTATGTGGGAATCACTCTAAAGAAGAACATAGAGAAGTGCAGAAAATGAGGTGGATCCCTAGTGAGATAGCACATGGGAAGGAGGAAGGTGGACAATACAGAGTATACACAGAGTTTGGAGAACAGTAGTACATGGGAAGTGAGGAAGATGAACGGAGGGAAGAACAAAAAAAAATCTTGGCTGTAATGGGCTGTGAAATGCAAAGCGAAAGAGAACTTAAATCAGTCTCAAAATGCAAAATACATGTTTTATTAACCAGATGGAGCTGCCAGATGAACTTCTTTCCCCCAAGTCACCGGATAATCTCTGTTCTACCGCAGCTCATCCGCTAGTCTAGCTGGCATGAGTTATAGTCCTTTACAAAATGGGCTGGTATTGCAAGCAAAGCTGACCTGTATAATAAGAGCTTTAAGTGGGGTACGAGGAAATTATTTGGCTCCACAGACAAGATTACAGTCTCCTTTAATGAAAGTTTTGTATTAGGCTTTCCAAAACAGATAGAGGGAGGCCTTGCAGCAATTGCATAATTTTAAATATTAAGGGTGTAAATTGATAAAGCCTCAAACCATGCACGAGGCTTAATCTTTCCATATTTTCAAGATGGATTGTACATTGGCTTATGAAGTTCAACTTTGTTTCTGATGTTTTAAAATTGAGTTTACTTTCTAGTACATCTTTGATTTCCTACCAATTAGTTTCCTGAATTACAAACAGGGAACACAATAGATAGATGGTTACATCCTGTTATGTACGCTTCTTTGAAGCTTTGACCCTTTACCATAGAATCACAGTGTCCTGAGTTGGACGGGACCTGCAAGGATCATTGAGTCCAACTCCTGTCCTTGCATAGGACAGCCCTAAAATTCATACCACATGTCCGACAGTGTTGCCCAAATGCTTCTTGAATATTGCCAGGCTTGATGCTGTGACTGCCTCCCTGGGGAGCCTGTTCCAGTGCTCCACCACCCTCTGGGGGAAGAACCTTTTCCTAGTTATCCAACCTAAAACTCCCCTGGCACATCTTCCTGCCATTCCCTTGGGTCCTGTCATTGGCTGCCAGAGAGAAGAAATCAGCAGCAGCCCCTCCTATTCCCCTTGTGAGGAAGTTGTAGACCATGATGAGGTCTCCCCTCAGTCTCCTCTTCTCCAGCTGAACAAACCAAGTGACTGCAGCTGCTCCTCGTACAGTTTCCCCTCTAAACCCTTCACCAGCTTCATGGCCCTCCTCTGGACACTCTCTAGTAGCTTTGTATCCCTAATATACTGTGGTGCCCCAAACTGCACACAGTACTCGAGGTGAGGCCACACCAGCACAGAGTAGAGCGGGACAATCACCTCCCTCGACCGGCTGCAATGCAGGGCTTGATGCCCCCCAGGACACGGTTGGCCCCCTTGGCTGCCAGGGCACACTGTTGGCTCATGCTCAACTTGCTGTCGACCAGAACTCCCAGGTCCCTCTATGCAGGGCTGCTCTCCAGCCTCTTGTTCCCCAGTCTGTATGTATATCCAGGGTTGCTGTGCCCCAGGTATAAAATGTGGCACTTGCCCTTGATAAACTTCATACAGTTGGTGATTTCCCAGCTCTCCAGGCTGTCAGGAACTCTCTGCAGGGCCTCTCTGCCCTCAAGAGTGTCAACAGCTTCTCCCACTTTTGTGTCATTAGCAAACTTAATTAGTATTCCTTCAAGGCTTGCATCCAAGTCATTTATGAAGACATTAAAGAGTACCGGCCCTAAGATGGATACCTGTAGAACCCCGTTAGTGACTGGCCGCCAGCCCGAGGTAACCCCATTTAATATAACCCTTTGAGCCTGATCCATCAGCCAATTGCTCACCCACTGCATTATGTATTTACCCAGCTGTATGATGGACACTTTGTCTGGGAGGATACTGTGAGAGACAGTATTGAAAGTCTTACTGAAATACAAAAAGACTTCCCTTAATCAGCTAGGTGGGTAACCTTGTCATAGAAATAAATTAAGTTTGTTAAGCAAGACTTTCCCCTCATGAACCCGTGCTGGCTGGGACCAATCACTCTGTTGTCTTTCAGGTGTTTTTCAGTAACTCCCCAAATAATCTTTTCCATAATTCTGCCAGGCACAGAAGTGAGACTGATGGACCTATAGTTACTGGGGTCATCCCTGTTGCCTTTCTTGAAGACTGGGACAATGCTTGCCAGCTTCTGGTCAGCTGGGACCTCTAGATTCCCAAAAGCGTTGAAGAATCTTTGAGAGAAGTCTCGCTATGACATCAAACAGCTCTTTAAGTACCCTTGGATGGATGCCATCAGGCCCCATCGACTTATAGGGATCTAGCTGGAGCAGCAAGTCCTGCACAACTTTGGGATTGGTTGGGAGTTTATCATTCCTACAGTCATGGATTTCTAGCCCAGACCCATCATCGGTCCCTGTGGGGACCCCAGAGCCCATCATTGGTGTTGAAGACTGAGGTGAAGAAAGCATTAAATGTCTCTGCTTTGTCTATGTCCCTGTTTGTGAGGTGACCATGCTCATCAAGCAACAGGCCAATGTTATTTCTGGCCTGCCTTTTGCCATTAACATATTTTAAAAAGCCCTTTTTATTGTCCCTTACAGTACTGGCCAGCTTCAATTCTAATTGAGCTTTGGCTGCACAAATTTCCTCTCTACAGTGGCAAATGGCATCTCTGCAGTCCTCCCATGTTGCCTGACATGGATGTCCTTGTTTCTTTGCAATGAGTTTTCAGTGATTACTTTGACTTGAGAAAGTAGAATGTATAATTGCTCTCTGCTAATTTTATTAAGGGTAGTTCTCAAAATGAAGGATGGTGTGGAACTGATACTTCAGGCAGGAATTTTTTCAAAAAGCTGATCATTGGTCCAGTAATGCAACTCAGTTGTACTATGCATGCATGATGCATGCTGAGGCACATGAATGGTGTGTTTAGTCCAGTGTGTTTTCTTTGACAATTGCCAGAAGCAGAGACATTTCAGAGAAAACAATCTTGCTTCTGTGACTCCGCTGTGGTAGGAAATGTCCTGCAGAACCACTCCAAAAACTGACTTTGCTATAAAAAGAACTAAGAGCAAAAAAAATTTTTCTGCTTTAGTGAGCATAAATGTTCTTACTGACACAAAAATGAAGTCTCTGCTTTTGCTTGTGGCATGTTGAGCTCTTTGGTAATTCAGTTACTAGTAACAATTGTGTGTTACATGTACACACATTCAACAGGATGCTTGAATAAATTGCTTACATAATTGTGCAAAATGGAACAAATAATTTGCTGTGAAGTAGGTCCTTGCAAACAGTAGTTTACCCAAGAAACTCTTAAGGACAGCGTGGGAGACAGGAAGGGAAGAAAAGATAGGGAGAAAAATTGAACAGAGGAAGCAGACTATACAGATGAAATGAAGATGCAAGAGCACTGAACACTTGGGAACAAATAGCATGAGCTGGCCATGAGTGGACTCATATGGTTATCCTGGGTATAGCTTGGAAGTGAATATAAAATGACTATAACATGGTGCTTATTTTCCCATGTTAAACCATAATCTTGAGTATGATAGTAGACAGTTAAGGGTCAGTCTTTATGTTGCACAAAAATCTTGACATATCCCTTTATTTCCAAAAATATACTATTAATAATAAATGTCACAGTAATCATTATGAGGCTACAGCTCATCTTGCATTCAGAAAGTAGAAATCTCCTTTACAAAGTATTTCTGTTTTTTTGTCATTAGCAGTTACTATTTTATATGCAGTCACATAATAACACTAGACAGTAAATGGTAGTAGTCAAGCAGATTTAATTTTAAAAAAAAACCCCAATTTTTCATGTGAGACCCAGTCCTGACCTCTACTGAGAACAGGCAGAGACATAGGCAGAATCTGTGTTAAGGTTATTATACTCCAGCCTACAAAATTGGTGACACTCCATCTTTAGTCTTTGTGTAGATCCACACATGAAAATTATGCTGATTTTTTTTAATAACAGAAGAGTTTGCACACAAGCCAATCGATTCCTAAATCCATCTGTCAGACCAGTATGTTATGCACTGTAAATCAAGAAACTCATGAAAAATGAAAAGAGGTGTTATCATATTAGAGAATTTTTTTCTCTATGGCAATACATATATAATGCCAGTTCCCATAATCGACTAGACTTTTCCCTGTACTTTCAGAAGCCTGCAGGCTAAATGGAAGTGAATGCCGTGGGCATTATGGTCTTGATTATATGGTGTATCCATTTTCATATCCTGGATGTCTGACCATAGCCTCTGGGCATCTGTAACAGAGGAGTAGGTCTACTAACTCATGTGTTTGTTACTTGTATCTACAGCTGCACTTTATAATGGTTTGGAGCACTTCTGCTGTTAAAACTACTGTAAGAACTATTTTGAGTAAGTCACCCTGAATGGCTAATTTTGTTCTGGCTATTAGGTTTCACAGGTACAGCCCCTCATTAGATCCCAACTATTCTTGCCTGAGACTGCCATGCTTTCCAAGTTCTGTTTTCATTCCTTTTTTCACTCCTGTTCCTCTAATAACCACTGTCCCCATGGGCACCTAAAAGCTTACACAAGCTTGAGTCACTCAGAACAATGTTTCAGTATTAGGTTTCTATGATGAGAATGTGGGGTGTCATGCAGAAAACAATAAAATATGTTTTTATAGAAAATGGAATTGGAGGGTAGGAGAGAAGAGGTATAGGGAATTTGTATTTTACTTTGTCAGCCTTCTGCAAAATGGTATCTTGCTTTTCATTCTTAACTCAACATTTCTATCGTTGGGAGGAAAAAAAGTAAGAAGTAAAACTTTTTTCCTGTTAAATGCACTAGTTTCAGTTTCTGGAGTTTTGACTTCTTGCTCAGTGTTTCAGTTTACCCACACGAATATACATTAATCAAAGTGCAAGAAGAGACACTTTCCCTCTCCTTACTGGGGTAAAGTCTTGGTAGTGCTAATAGAACCTAACCAGAGAAGTCATAGAAACTCAAAGTAAGCAAGCTGAGCAGTCTTTGTAATTTTTGTGAAGTAGTTTGCTTTCCCATCTTGAAACTCTTTACTTACTGTCTTCTCCTGCATCTTGTTCCTGAAATAATTCTGCTGCTTCTCAATAAATTATTTCCTCCAAAGCATTGTGGAGCCCAGCTACTGATAGTCCCCCCCGTGTATATATCTAGCAAAATGCTCTGTTGGGTCATGACTGGTTGAAATTTTCATTGGGGATCTTGTTCCCAGAAGTCTGTGCCTTGAGCCTGTGGGTACAAAAATATATATAAACAGCAGTGCTTGGGGGTGGTGGTGGTGGTATTGGTGTGGGTTTTTTATTGTTTTTAAATTGTGGGATATTTTTTAAGAGAGTCTCAGCCTGAGTAGTGGTAATTTTAAATAAATGTGTTTCTCTGTGGTGACTAGAAGCTATTTGACCTGCCTGCCTTGCTGTATTTGGTTTGGTGTGCCGTTCTCCTGCATGGAAGCAGGATACGGTATCTATGTTTGCACAAATTGAAGGTCCAGTCCTCTTGGCTGGCTGTGCAGAAGAGTAAACTTCTCCACCTGTGCTTTTGCAGTGGTCGTGCTGCTTGGCAAGTGCCTCCCCAGGCAATTTGATTCCTTTTAAAAAGACTTTCTGTCAGTCTGAAATTTGTGCTCCTGACAGCCCTGGTTAGTGTCATGCAACTCACGTAGCCAGTTCAAGCAGGGAACGAGACTACTGCAAAAGGTAATGCACAAGAAGAGATGCTCTATCTAGCCTTGGAGAAAATGGCTGTACCTGTGTGTCTAACCTACCTATCTCACTTTCCTACAAGACTGAAGGCTTGGGAGGCTCATGAAAAATCATGAGTGAAAAGGCTGAGAATAGGCTGATTGCGTAAGGATGAGAGATGTAAAGGTGTTATGGTGAAAGCCCTACAAGCATCCCATGCCAATACCTGAAATTTTGTGTGTGTGTACGAGTTGGAGCAGTTGCACTGAACATGATACATACACATAAAAGGCAGTCTTTGCATTGAAGCATTCATGGTTTCAAAAGGCAGCAAAAAAAAAAAAGGAAAAATTTCTGCTATTCCCATTTTACAGAAAGGAGCAAGAGAGAGATATGAAATATTTAGCTCAAAAATGCCCAGGAAGCGTGTGATAAAGTGGGGAAAAGCTTGAAGCTTTTGTGTCCCAGTCAGCGTTCTAAAGAAGGACCAGCTTTTAAGAGGCACATGTCCTGAATACTCTGTTATTAATAGTGGTTTACATAACAGCTTGTAGCCCCATTTCAGTATTACAGAATAGGACTCACTCTTTTGTCAAAATGACCTGGATTTATATCAGCAGTAGTAAAATACTGTTGCAGTGAAGGGCTGTGAAGAGCGGGGAGGGAGTATGAAACTAAAAATAAGAAATATGTACAGTACATAATTCTAACAATGTTATCTGAAAGACAGTAAAAATAGACTCAATTAGATATTGTCAGAGCTTTTTTTCTCCATGCAGCTGCCTAGCCAAATATGACAATTTTTCAACAATATAAAAGTTCTAACACAATGCATGATACATTGTACTGAATTCATTAACACTTTGCTACCTTAAACATCATTGTAAGGAAGGAAAATAATGTAAGGAAAGCTTGTCATTTTTTTTTGTTGTTCCTTTTGTTTCTGTGACATGTTTGGAATTGCATGCCTGTGAGAGTTTTGTGATCTAAATTTAATGATCCTAAAAGGGATTTAGTAAGATATTGTTCTTTTCTCCTGCAGACATCCCTAGGCTGAGTGCTACATGAAAAGTGTGACTCAATTATACAAAAAAATGTAATTTATCTTTAAAAATAAAAAGCCTTTTCATGCAGTACTTCCACAGGGGCATAGTCTTAGTGTAGAGCTTTCCTAGCTCTGCTTTGCAACAGTGTAATTCCTATAGAATAAGAATTTGCATACAGAGTACAGAATATCTATGTGCACAAGTGTACCCTCCCTTTTCATGAATAAAGACATTATGATGGCAATCAATATATTTGGCTTTGATTTGGCATTGAGATATGCAGATCTCTGCTCTCATTCAGTGTTGTCAATTTACAGAACTAATAGAGTGGACGTTTTGAGATTGACATGTCCAAAATTATTGGGGGTTATGTTGGAGTTAAAAGTAGGAATAACACATTGATCATATAAAATAAAAAAACCCCACTGCTTTGGGCGTGCTGTTGGGCTTAAGAATATTTTTTGTGGATATAATGGGCTCTGTCATGTATATATGACTTCCCATCTCACTTGAACTACAGGGAAAGCCTCTAGGAACGAAGAAGAATCTGATGCATTTTTGAAAGGAAATAAGGCCAAAAACTGGGAAAACATTGGTAACTGGGCAACATAATAAACTTATAAATCTCTTTTTATTTTCTTTTTTGTCTCAATTTAGTGCAATGTATACTTCTGGCAAATTATCTGGAAATATTGCATTCTAAGTTGGACAAAACTTAACCAGGGTTCTTTTGTTATGTGCTTTTACCCATAGCCCTGGGAATCAGGAATTATATCTATCCCATGTGCTCAAAGCATGAGCAAAGAGGATTGCTATGATTAGTTAATCAGGATATAGTAGGTGATAACAGTTAGCTTCTGGGAAGTTAGGCTAGAGTGCTTTTCACTCCTAACAAGGAATTCATAGCTGGATAGATCCAAGTTTCCTGTTGCTGTCTTCTGCGGCACCTAGCAGAAGTGGTCATTCACTGCTGTCAGTTTGACATGCAGTTTGCATTGCTATGTATACATGTAAATGCACATACTGGATTATCTCTGCTTCTCCTTTCTGAAGTGGACTTGGAAAACTGCTTCCTTTTTCAGACACTGGTCACACCTTATATGAAAGGATTGAAGGAAGCTTATGAGGGTGAAAACTACGTAGAGGAATCAATTTCCCTAGGAATCGGTCTTAGTATTTACACTGAAGAACTGATAAATTTTTCAGTCTGATAGCAGCCTATTTCAGCTCTTTAAAGATATCCTCTGTATAAAATTCTAAAGTTTCTTGGCAACTATGTATCAAAATCAGGAAGGAGATGTTGGAACTGAAGAACTTCGAATTTGTAAATCGCCACAATGTCCTTTTCAACGATTATATAAAGGTTTCCTCTTTAGTTGTGGCATCTTATCCCAAATTAAACCAGGTTCTGCATGGAAAGATACTGTACCAGTCAAACACTGAAGAGATTAAGCCAACTAAAGAGAGTAGCATGCACTGCTCACTATAATATGTGATTAGCATGAAAGGGCAAGACAATATTTATTAGGGAACCATTAAACAGTGCAAAAATAAAAATTATGCTGGAGATTGGGAAACACCATGTGCCAAGGCAGTGCTTTCATGTTTCACCTTCTTACTTTCAATGTAATACAGCAGTCTGCACTGGCAAAAATAGTAGACTAGGTGAAGGGGAAATAAACCCCCAAACTCTGACTGGACGTCTGCCTGAAAGCCTGGAAATAAACTGGCCAAATAGAGGTATTTCAGTCATCACCAATCTCATGGGAGCAAAAGATGACAGAACGAGCAGTGGCTCTTCTAATGACATGTGAGGTAGAAAAACAGAAATTACGGAAAATGCGTGTTTTTTGAGTGTTATAGAAAAAGCGTGCCACACTGAACATTCATGTCTATAGGCATAAGGAAATTAACTCTATCCAAGCCAAACCCAGTAGAGCAAGTGCCTTACAGTTGGTATGAGCTATGCCATAGGAGAAAGACATGGAAATTCAAAGAGCAAAATTTTTTTTTAAGGTATGGAGGGACCCCTTAAACTCAGTCACTTTCTGCATAAGCTTACTGAGTTCTTTCTTCTTACCATTCCACACTGTGTAACAACAACTTCAGTTCCAGCTGAGCCAAGAGTACGCATCTATCTTCGGCTAGAACTTTTTTAACAGAGTCTGTAATTACAATTAAATTTAAACCACATACTATTGTATGTGTATGCTGGTAAAACATTTCTGTTGCACCTATCTATAAATAAAGCGTAGAAGAGCCTTAAAAAACCTACCCAAAGAACTTCATGGATGTTTTGCAATGTATTAATTTGAATTTTTCAGCCCATATGGAGTTCGTCCAGTTGTATTTATGGTCTGACAGGCACCAGTAGAGATTGAGTTGTGTCTCTGCATCGGAGCCTGTAGGCTTGGTTCATAGCACTTTGCTGGACTGAATGTGTTTGCTCTAGCATTGCTGTGTGGCCATGGCATACAGCTAAAACCTGCTTACATCTGCTGAAGATCTTGTCCGGTATGGCAGTCAGTCTTCAGTAATATTTTTGGTGGTACTTCACGAATACTGAAGTAGTCCACTAGTAGGCTTTTTGCTGTTTTACTCTCTGCAGAGCACTGTCAACATAATTGAAAGTGTGTGCTACTAAATTAGGCAAATTATGTGTAGCCACTTCTAATTTGGGAATATGCAGTTTACTAACCCTTTATTTAGGGGTACAAGGCCTGATATCTTAGAGTTCAACAGAATTAATTACACTTTGCCAATCAGCCTTGACAGTTGATTTATTTACTATGTGAATTTTACCTTAGGATCGAATGGGAGCAAGAAGGAATGGGACTATGCCGCGCCAAATTCTGCTGATGTTTGCAAAGGCACTCTTTGGTGCTTTTTGTAGCATTGCTATGGACTTTTAAACAGTTGAAGGATTTCTGTTCCAGAGAGGTTTGAGTTTGAGTGGTGAATCAGTCCCTCATCTTAGTTACAAAAGTCTCCATTTGTTAGAGCTCTTCGAGATCCTTTCAGATGAAAGATGCTAATAGATGTAAGATAATGGGTACATGCAAGATTGTCGTCATTAATAAATATTGAAAAAAAAAAAAGCTCTCTGTGAACGATGTAAAATAACACCAATGAGTATTTAATCTGCTTTTTTAATTGAATTTTCAGCTTAAAGAGGGGAACTTTTCTTCTCGTTTGAAAAATTGAAATAGAAAAATGAATATTGAAATGTATTGGCTTGGGATTTTCAACGCAGTTTAAATAACTAATTAAGAAAAAGTTGCAGGGAGGAATAACATTAAAATATGCAATAATTTATTTTTAATAAGTGTAAAACAGATTATTTTAATTACCACATTTTTTAAAATACGGGTTAAATAAAATGCCTTAAATTGTCATTCACAGAGATTTGGAATTGAAGTGTAGAGATTAAAGCCTTTTATCAGTAGATGTAGACAAAAGACTTAATGAATAACGAACACAGAAATTAGCTGAAATGACAGAACCCCGTGTGCTACATATTTTCTTCTTGGTTTTCCATGCTCACTGGCTTTTTTCACTTCTTTGGTGTTGCTTTTTAGAATAAGCTGTTAGCCAGGTGAGGTTTCAAGTTATCTTCTGTATCAGTAGTTTCTTTTTATAAAGCTTTAAAACTGCTTTTAAATACACCTCCTTGCCTTTAGAATAACAGCTACCTGGTTGACTACTTCTGCTGCACAAGGGCTTAAAGGTAGATGCTAGTCCATATAATTTTTTTTTATACTTAATTTCCAGTTGCCCAGGTTTCCATTGAAATCATTGTAAGCCACATTGCCAAAATCACCTAATGCCAATCAAGCTTTGGTAAAAGCCTCACACCCTGGCAGGAGTTAATATTTTATATTACTACATAAATTTCGGGTCCAAGTGCTCCCTATTTATCCCACAGCTTTTCTGGCGGGGTTTTGAGGAGTCATCCTGCTGTCTGTCAGTGTATGAACTCAGTTCTCTGAACCAGGGTGGCCCTTGGAGAGTGGTATACAGTAGTGAAGATTTCTTCCTTTTGATGTAACAAATGCAATGCAGAAATAGACCACAACTGAGCAACGTTTGCTGTGTTATGTCAAGTAGGGGTAAGGTTTTCTTTTCTGTGTAAGCACGTGCTTTTTGTTGACTTGCTCAAAAACATCTAAATGACTTGCACTCTGTGTTATTCACTTCATGTTTATCCAAAAGCAGAGTCTGACCCTGAAGTGCTGTATTTGTCCTGGTTGTTATAAGGTTGTATGCTTATTGTGCATAAATGAGTAATTGTCCTTTAGAGGCCTATGCTTTAGTTCAGTCTGTTAGGGCTGCTGAGCCAACAAGCACAGAAAGAGCTGTACTTTGGCATCGTGCCAAAAAGTTAGAGGTCGTGAGCCAAAAACCCCAGGAAAGCCTTTCGGCTTTCCCGTCAGCCCAGTGTGCTGGAGTTCAGAGATGGTGATCTCACCTGGAACTGGGCAGCAGCAAGAGTTTGGGGGCAGCTGTTTCCAGGAGAAGGAGTGTACGAGTGCTCCAAGTCTTTCAGCAACGGGGGAAGCTGTCCTGCTACCAAGCAGGAAAACAAGTTAATTTTTGCCTCTAGTTTTCGTGAGAAATATTTGTTCTCTTCTTGCTTGTTCTCTTACGCATCTGATTCTCCTGCTTCTTTAAGAGGGAGAAGATACGCTGAGAAACCTCTATCTGTAAGCCAGAGTAGTTCTGTTGCATCTCACTCTCATTTTAGCACTCCAGATCTTCTTCTAAGTGGGGGAAAAATAATCTGGGAGGTCAATGGCAGTTTTGCTGTTTCATAAGGAAGCATTAAAGATGGGAGGATTTGGCCCGATGGTAGCTGAAAGCACTCAGGCTCTGCCAGGATTTAATTCCTTGTGAACTCTGACCTGGAATGAATATAACATACATGCTACTGTTCCTCTATAATTTAGCATCCCTTTTTCCTGTGTGGGTTTTTTTTCTCCCCCATTTGTTTCTGTTAAACCTGGCTGAATGGTTTACCCTGTATAACTAGTATCCCTGCAAGGGAGAGACTCTTTACTGTTTTTACAGGCCTCTTAAGACACCAGCTAAAATGTACTGGAGATTTTGCCTTCACTTGCGATAGTAATGCTGCTGTTTTTGGATCCAAGGGCTTCCAGTTCAAATCCCCTCAGCAGAGTTAGATTCCTCACAAAGTAAAAAGGCACTCCTCAGATTAAAGAAACTGATTGAATGCTGCTGCGTAGACCACTAATGTGCTACAAGGGTACTCCGTTCTTTAGCAGGGATTGCAGTGTGCTGCTAGGGGACTTCTCAGGCGCTGTTACTTAGAAATTACATGGTGCTACACCAGCTCTGGGACTTGTAGATTTGCATTCACTCTGCAGCTTCATTAACAATTTTAACTGGGACATATTTAGACTACTCAAGCTGCTTCTATAGGGTTGATTATTTTGTCTTGTCCTTAGAAAACAGCTTATCCTTGTGAAAATAACATATAAGTTGTACTATTATATTTAGTGCTGCAAGCTTTGCTGTTGCTGTTAGTTTTCTTTTCATTTTGAAGCCGTGGAATTTCTGACAAATAATGCCTTCTGAGTTAAAATCCACCATCGTAAGAACCTATTCTGTGCCTTTTCCATTCTCTCTGTGAATTCTGTGAACCTCTGTCATTAGCGTGGTTATTGCCTAGAGAATAAAGAAAAGGGAGGAAGGATGTTTCAGTAAGACACAAGATGCTTCAGACTTGTCATCTGATCCAGGGAAAATTATTAAATCCCTGTGTACCTCATCCTATCTATACAGTGCACATAGTAATATCTGCTCACCTCTGGAGCATTGTGTGTGCCTTTATCTGTTGGAAGGATTTTGAATCTCCCCTGTAGAAGCTTTTATAGAAATGGAAGTGCTGCTCTCATGACTGCAGGTGTTTTGTGGTTTTCTGGTTGCAAAATCTGCTGTAGAATCGCTGTCCTTATATGGAGCCGTGGTCCAGAATCTGATTTAGTTGTCAGTGTTGAACGGGGCGGGGGGGGGGAATTTCCTTTCCTAGCACTCAGGTGTCCAGAACAAACTCTCTAAGCATAGGCTGTTCTGCCTCCATTAGACTGGCACTGTTGAATGAAACCTAAGGATCACAGGTTCTGTCATAATTAAAAGAATTTATAATTACCACAGGAATACCTGCACATACACATTCATTGGTCCTTATTTCATCTTTCTGTCTTTAGGAATAGGAATATCCAGTGTTGCAAGCTGCAGATACTTAGATCATTCTCCACAGAAGTACATGGAAATAATGAAAGAATACAGGCAAGGTATAACAGCTTTAACTGGAACTAGATAACACAGGAGCAAGTAAACTTTATGTATTATTCCATTCACTTAATTTTATATTGGAAAGATCCAGTTTATCTGAAACTAAACAAACTGCCACAGTGTTTTTAGTCCATGATGGCATTTGAGACTTAATTTCTCCTGTGAAAGCACTGTTCCTTTCTGTGGAATTCTGCAGGTGCTATATGTTTGTACCACTTGAGATCCAGAAGGTCTTAAATTTTGAGATGTTCAGTACACTGACTCCCATGCAAAGCCTATAGTAGGTAATCTTAAAGAATATGCCTCACCAATTCATCCTTTTTAAAGTTTCTTATCTGTATGTTTAAACAAAAAAAGGACAAGCCTAAACACTCTTTGCTGTCTTTTATTGTTTTCTGTGAGTAGCAGGAAATTATCACACTTGATAGAGCTCAGCTTTCATAAGGAAGGCAATGAAAAGCTACCTATGCACCAGAGTGTAAGACAGCTTAGAGTAGAACAGTGATGAAAATACATTGTGATACCGAGTCGCTTTTTAGCAGCTTCTCTGAGAAAAAGAGAAAGGATTTTCGAACAAGCGTTTCAGGCTCCTTATATTGCCTGTACATTGTGTTGTAATTTTGTATGCTGGAAATATAATTTGGAGTTGCACAAAGGCTCTGACCAAATAAGATAGTCTGGGGATTAAATTGTGACTTTGCCTCTTCATTGGGAATGGCCAGCTTTCCTGATCTTACAGACTGTGAATTTTGTCATCCTCTTTGAGGAATGGAGGAGCCACTGGAATTTTTTACTCTCCTACATTTGATTGAGGAGTGTATGTGTGTGCATGTATTTTTTTTTTATTAATATCCATAGTGTCTATCATTGACCAAGTAAGGCTTGATTAACATTTGCAGTAGCTAAGAAATCACTAAAGATTTCTTTGTCTCTTATTTAATTTTCTTCTCTGAAGAATCTGAATAGATAAATAATCTGAAAGATTATTTTCTTCTCTGCTTTGAATTCACCAATTTCTCTTTCCCTAATTGCTGGAATTGATTAACTTTTATCCTTTACTCTGTAGTTACGCACTGTAGGTGAGCTTTCCTGTCACAGAAGGCTTAACAATAATCATCTGGTTATGAGCTTTGATGTCATAAGAAATGTGATCATTTAAGGGTGTTTTTTGAAAAACAAATACAGCATTCACTAACGAACTCATTTGCTTTCCTATGGACTTTGGACAGTACTAAACTCTTTGCAAGAATCACACATGTTGAACCAATTTAAAACATGATTCAGAGCAGCCAGCTAGTGTCTGAAAAAATACCTGTTTATCATTTTTGAGAAAACACCCACTGCTTGTTTTCCTTAGCATGTTTAAATGTTGATAATTTTTCTACATGCATCTGGAACTTCCATCTGCGTTTCTGAGGGTTGCCATTGGGTGGTGCCAGGCAATCAGTATATACAATATGAGACAATGGTTTCTTTTTGTACATATCAAAAATCAAACGAGCTTTAAAATCTGATCTCAAATAATTTACAGTGCAAATAAACGAAGCAGCCAGTGCAAATAGTTACTTTGATGCTTTTTTATATACTTAACATAAATGAAGGGTCTGTCTGATATATGCTTCTTTATGTGTGCCTGTTTGTGTGTGTGTATATATGTATATGCATACATGTATATGTGCGCATGTGTGTAAAGTTTGACCTGAAATGTGGTTTTGCCCTAAGGATACTGGTGCCTTAGTTTTGATCATGTTGTACTAATGTGGCTTAATTAATTGCCCTCTTAACGTCTCTGCTAATGTTCAGGCTTTTGTTGCTAGTATGTGTATTTATTACAAACCTGCTGAGTGTTAAAGCTGATTGGAGACAAATGATAGATTTCCAACTTTAGAGAAACAATATCTATTTAATGCGTGTTTAAGGAAGACTAATTTCCTGCCTTAGCTCACAACTGAGTGCCCAGTGAGAGCAATGAAATATTAATATTTTGAAGTCATGTTTTAAATATCTCCTGTCTACCTGGTTCGGAATCTATATTATGTTAATAATACAGATATAATGATTTATTCTTTGAGCTATCTAACTCAGTTTCTGAAGTATTTGTTTTATAATAACTGAGGGAAAAATAAGACTGGTTAATGAGAGGGAGATACAAATGTGTATTGAATATCACAATTGAATAGGCTACTGTCTGTAAGAAAAAATGTAATAGTCGGGAATAAAAAATATTGGCAATTGATTATGTGGATTACGACAGTCTAAAATACTTCATTTTATATTTCTGTTTATGTTCACTTCTATTAAAGGGGTTGAAGGTTTATGTTTATAAAACCACATCTTTGAGGGGAGGGGGAAATTAACATGCACAACTCATTTGCTCTTGAACACCTTTTGTTAATGTATGAAATGAAATGTAGCATGTGGCTTACAACTGAATAAGCTAAAATTAAAAATTGTGTGTTTAACTTTGTAGGGCTTGGGAGTTACATGGAGCAAAACAGTAGTTCTTCTGACAAATTTTAGATGATGCTGTTTTCTCTGCCAGACAGTGGTAACTTAAAAAAAAAAAACCACACACACACACACACACACACAAAAAAAAAAAAAACCAGACAAAAAAAAAACCCCACAAAAAAAATCCTAACAAGAACAACAACAACAAAAAAACCCCACCCCACAGACCTTTCTAATTTAAAAATAAAATTAACCTAAAAACAGTCTAATAAATGAGTTGAAAATTTTCAAATTCACAAGAATAACTTTGGAGGATTGGTATAAATAACCAACAACAGCATAACGACATGAATTCTTTGTGATTCAAACTTCTTACCATATTAATTTTCCCTCCAGTGAATGGGAGTAAGATCTACTTGTATCTATGATGATGCCCTGAGTGACGTTTTGAGGCTAAAAGCCTTTAAAATATTTGTAGTCATTTAGATAGTGATTACCCTGTCTAGACCTTTTACTTTTTGCTAGACTTTCATTTAAATGTTGGACATTTTTTCAGACCATAAATCAGTGGCAAATGTGCACATTTGGACTCTCTGAAGTTTTACTTTGAGAATGTTTTCTTAAAGCATTCCAAAACACTGAAATCCTGGAATGGCAAGGAAAAAAAAATCAACTCAAAGGTAAAAGCAAAAATTATTTATGGAGCATTTTGTCTCTAATCCTAAAATTGAGAGTACTAATAGCGGCAGTGATGAGCTTAGCTGATTCTTGTGGCTAATGCTTTTCATGAAGTCAAATTTGATTGACATTTCATCATAAATTTCTATTCCTCGTTACAAATATTTCTTTTCCTCTATTTGTAAGTGCTTTTTTAAGATGCTTCCTTTAAAACAATGTAACAGTCATTTGCAGCTTTGATGGCATCTAAATGTATGCCGTTATGCTGGCTTGGTTCTACTGACATTTTAACATTGTTAATAATCACTGGCCATTTGTGTGTGCTGTGTAAAGGCATAATGTGCTTTTATATAAAACACTGTTATGAGGGCTCATTATCTTGTGAGGCAGCAGTTATAATGAAAATTAAACAATTGCAAACTTGCTTTGCTGAGTGTTTTTAAAATAAATTTAACCAGTCTGATTCACAGCTCCTACCTGATTCTGTGGGGTTATATATCAAAGCTGTTGGAGAGTTGCATGCATAAATTCCTTCATGCAGTCATGAGAGCTATGCGTGTTATGCCTTCCAGTGGTCTGCTAAAACTGGTCAGGAAATGCTTGTTACACAGGCAAGATCCTAGCAGGGCATGAAATAAGTGCAAACCTTTGAAACTAGTCTCCAGGTATCGATAGTTAAATATAGTTTACAAATGACCTTTTACTTACAGGTAGCCACGAAGTACTAGATCTGCAATCTATAAGCTACTCCTGCTGTTTTACTAAACACTCAAAACACTAGCTATCTACAATTACATGACTAAAAATTACCGAAGTACTTTCACTTCTCAAGCTAAGAAAAGGTTGAGAATGTAAATATGGGCTATTCAGTTTTTTGTTTATAGACTGCAAGGTTTTACCAAACACTTTATATAATGGACATAATTTTTTACATCTTCTCCAGTGTTTCTACATAAAATTGTTTGAACAATAACTACTTTAATAATAAAGTAAATGAATCATGAGAAGTCTGGGTAGGCTTCTCCATGGCGTCTGTTTTTTAGCAGTTACTCTGGCTGAGGTTGTGGCCATTTGAAATTCAGTTTTAAAATGACTGTTCCCTGAGCAGCCTTTCAAAGCTGAGCTAACCAGTGCAGTCTGTGTAATTTCTCACATGCTTCCCTTCTGTTAGGATACCAGATTTGTCCTTGTAGGAGTGTATTCAACTGTTCCTCTGTCTTTTATTTTAATGCAGCACTTAGACACAGGTTGTTCCAGTACTGCAGTAGTTAGGGAAACCAAATTTCCTGTTTTTTTTTTTTTTTTTCTGCACATGCTTAATTTTGAAAGGTACCAAGGCATGAAACAATAATTCAGAAAGCCTTCATTTCAAATTACCTTTCTTCATTAAAAAATAAAATAAAATAACCAGGAGGTCTAGCACATTATGTCACTAAGTCACACAGTAAGAGGGACCATCAAAGAATGGTGGGAATTATCACAGCAGCTTGCTCCTTGTTAGAAGCATTTACCTCATGACCCTTTCATTTGCCTACTGCCACTTTAGTTTAAGAGTGACAACACTGTATAGCACTTTGCACTTTCTGTGCCCCTCCACCCCCCGCCTTTCCCTCAGCACCAGATGCCTTTGTAAAGCAGGCTGGTGAAGCAGTGAACAAAACCTTGTGGAATAAGTCTGACACTGGAAGCTAATGATTATCAGTTGAAACAAAACACTTGTTTACATGTTGTAGTCATTAGAGGTTCCAGTCAGTCATACCTCGGCTGGGATTCCTGCCAAATGTTTTGAGGGTTCTTTCACAAGCTGTGCAGTTTTGTAAATACAAAAGCACTCTTATTAAGCCTTTTTAGTATTAGACTGTGCAATTAAGATTACGGGTAATTAGATTCCTTTATTTGGAGTAGAATAGTCCAAGATACACAACTTTCTTAGCCACAGGATACCATTGGATCTCTGGGTGTTCCATTACAGATCAATGACTAAGAGAAACTCTTTTGTATTGTGCACATTTTTTCTTTATTAAAAATTACACTCAAAACTTGGGGTGATATGGATTTTTCCTCACCTTACTGTCAGCACCTCTGTCGTAGCCATAAAACTTTCTTTTTTGATTAACATGTCTCAATTTGCTGGAAACACTTTGCTTACATCTCTTTTAGTATTGCCGGCTTTTCATTTCAGCCTTATTACAACTAGGATTAAGGAGGTGATTTGACTATGAAGGAATTTAGGAAATTTTCCAGTAAGCTAAGGATGATTTTAAGTTAACTGCAGGATAACAGAGTTTTAGAAATGACTGTTTCTTTTAACACCTGTGAATTAGTCCATATCTGAATAAATAAATGATTCCTTTGGTATTTGAGGTTGATATAAAACAGCTCAAATCCCACCATTTTCTTGTAAACACTTTAATCATGCAAAGATGCGTCTAATACAAATAATCATGTGAGCTGGTGAACCGGTTTCACATACTCTCCTGCTTTGACAGAATTCTCTGCATTGAGCATGATGGTAAATTATTTAAGGTTTGGGAGGCCATTTTTTGTAACTGTGAATTGTAAGACAACTGAATCGTCCATACATATTTTATCTCTATTTTTTTCTTTGCCAAAGAAGATATCAGTTTTAGTTGCTCCAATGCAGGACTGCTCACTTTGACATTTCCCGGTTGTCTGTAGTGCTAGGCAATAATTAAATATCAGGTGCATAAGCTGCTCTTTAATTTGACATGTGTGCTCCAGGCAATAAACACATGCAGTGCAACGTGGGAGTGTAATTGCTAAGGAATAAAATCTTGTACCAAGTGAGATCATTGTATCAGGTACTATGTGACAGCTCATTTGATCATTATGCCCAGGCTAAAGAGGTTGCCTAATTAGTTTCCATTAAAACTCACCCTTTAATCAGGAATTATTCTTGCATAAAGAATGTCACTTGGTCCAGATGAATGAACAATGGTTCCCCCTTGAGATTCAACTATCTGTTACACTTGGGATGCCATATGTCTTTTCAAACAATTCAGCTACAACAGTACTCTGTGAATTTGGATCTCACAGCACTATGCAGTATTTGCATTTTCCTGATACCAGCTAGTGTTCTATAGGAAAATCACAATGGTATTCTGTATATACTTCATCAAGCCAGAGATGCTATGTTTAAGCAGCAGGAAGTGTGTTGTAAACACACAAATGACTAATGGGCCTCTCTTAACTAATGTGTCTTAGTTGTTGTATATATTTCATTAATGACATACACAGCATATATGCTATTACCTGGAGCTAAACTTTGGTCTCTCACCTAGAAACATCAAGGTTCATCTAAATTTAATATTTTGAAAGGAAATAACATTCTAGCTTTTTTTTTCTTGTGACAATAGCTTTTTCTTGTGACAAAAGCTGATCACAGAACTAGCTGTGATTTGTTGGGTTGTTTTTTTTCTTTCTCCCTGCCAGAAAAAGAAAACCCTTGCAGCTTAAGAGCCTTCCCTCTGCTCCCACAAGATGCATGAGGCTTAGCAGGTTACTGGGTTCATGCATATCACAGATTTGGAGCTCAGTTGTTGGGTGTGTTTCAGTCTGAGTCATGGCTACACTTCTGCAAGTTCCTGGCTGTCTGCTGAGTTGGCTCATCTGCTGCATAGCAATTGCAGTGGCTTGTCTGAGCTGACCAGAAACTGTTCTCCAGGAGAGGCTTCTCCATCTGGCAGTACAGGCTACTGTAGGCCAGGTGGAGAGGAAGAGACTTTCAAGTCAAAGCCCAGCATTTGTACTCAGGGGCCTCAGACAACTCCCTTAATATATCTGCTTCTACAGATGCAAACTGGTTTTGTAATGTTGGCAAAATGCCATGGGCTGGACTGGCAGTTTGAAATCTAGCATGTAGGCAGAGCTGCTAGGGCCTCTTGCTTTCCCCAGGGACATCTTGGTAGTAAGCTCTGAGCTAGGTTTCCCTTCTGTTGTGGAGGGATGATCATATAACATGTCAATGTCTGCACTGACTGTATCTGTCAGTGTGATGTCCATCCTTCTTTTACTTAAATGGTTTATAGGTCACCCAGAAAAACAGGTCCCAAAAATACTGCCCCAGTCTTTTTGCAGCTCAGACTGCCATAGACCCCTGATGTGTTTGGAGGAATGAAAAACTGTTTTGTGGGCTTTGCATACCTGGAGGCAATGCCTTTTACAGAAATAGTTGCAGTCTAAGGTTGTGTGAAAGATTGCCGCAAACATTAAGCCATGTGGCGTAGAACACGGATCATGCAGGATGCCTGCTCCAAGTTCATTCTTGGTAAGTCTGATTGCTCTAACCTTTATACTTAAACATAAGCCATATGAGCTTTTACACTAAGAATATTCAAGGCCATGGAAGGACATGCATGCAAGGTGAAATTCAAATACTTAATATTTCTTGTTGCTATTGCTCTAAGTGCCCCCATTCTCCATACCCAATGGACAATGTGTCATACCCAGAGCGAATGAAGCAGACAGGAAAAGTGGCTAAAGCACATGATTAACATCTACAATCTGAGGAGAAGAGAAATGGTTTAATGATCTAATGTGACTCCCTGAATAGCAGAGGATTTTAATTTACTTGTTCTTATACCTTGAGCTATGTGTTTAGGAAAATAAGTATTCTGTGTTATCTGAGAGCTGTCCACCTTTACCTAATACTTTGTGGCTGTGGTCAATCTCCGATACATTAGAGGAAGATGGAGAAAAGGGATTTCCTCAGGCTTCCTGTGGTTAATCCGTATTGTTTTGGAATTCTCACCTGTATTTTACTCCCTTCTAATATCTCCAGCAAACTTATCCTTAGTTCTCTTTGATGTTCTCAATGCCACTTCTAGTTTCTTTCCATTTCCCCTGCTTATATTTGCCCAGGCAGCTGGAGAAATACATTGTGGCTGATTCAGAGTTACAGACATCAGTTGTTGTCAGTTGCTGTCTTCTGACTCTTAGTCAAAGAGGATTTGTTGCATCTTAGTTGATTCAGACCCAACAAATGCCTAGAGGGGCTCCATGATG
Organism: Phalacrocorax carbo; assembly: GCF_963921805.1. NCBI lineage: Eukaryota > Metazoa > Chordata > Aves > Suliformes > Phalacrocoracidae > Phalacrocorax > Phalacrocorax carbo. Next base: position 57,381,803 of record NC_087517.1, on the reverse strand, counting down.
ATGATTTATACAAATATTTTAGTGAAGCTCCTAGATGGTATCCAGACTGCTCTGGTGGTATGCACTGATAAAGATCAGTTATCGCTAGAATGATGTGAATTATCTGGCTATATCATCTTTATTTTTAAGGAGGTTAGTGAGAGCTCCAAAGCCAGGAGATATGACTAGTAATCACAAATGAAGTACGTTCTCCTGTTCTGCAGGCCTCTCTCTTAGAAGCCTGTGCATTGAAGAACACACACAATCTTTGTAAATGATTGATCTCAGAGCAATCCTTTGGCAATAAAGACTAACATAACTCTGAAATGAAAAACAAAATTGCCAATTCAATAGCATTAATAGGGGGAAATATGAATACTGAATTAATAATGGGTAAATGTAATAGCATTAGTAGTAGTAGTATTTGGTACAAAAGGCAGCATGCCCAAGAGGGGAGTTTTGCTTTGTCTTGGATCAGGTAACCTCTTTAACTAGTCAGTTTTTGTGCTAAGCATCATGTTTTATATTCTTGAGTTTTTGGATGTAATCACTGCACTTTCCTTACCCAACTAAGCTTTTCAATTATAACAATGAATTCTACAGATTATTTATAAATTGTTGTTTAAAAAGAAAAAAAAAAAAGAGCAGAGCAAATTCTTTAGCACTTTAAAAACAGCGTTTTTGCAATCTTAGTGAAAATTCCCTTATTCTAACATAGTGGTAGGGGGCGTGGGAACATCTGAATTCCCTCATTCCATACATTCGATGCAGTAGCTCTAGCATATTCCCTCCCTCATCCCCCTGCATTTCCTCTGCAATAAAAAATTCCAAATGTTTCAAGCTTTCCTTCTGTGGATGTATTTCTGTGACTGCAATCATGACTGTTGCCTGGTTTTGAATCCTGTCAACTGCCCACTTCTTTCTCTTGTGTTCTTTTCAAGGTAGGATAGAGAGAACATACAAAATTATTCCATACGAGGGTACCCCACTGATTTATATTATTGAGGCTATTATTTAATTTTTGACTTTTGGAAGATAACAAGATACTTCTGTTTTAAATCCAATGCCATAAATCAACCTGAGTTCATTCTAGGGTTGACCCAGCTTTACTGAAAGGTTCATGAACTTAGCAAACTTGGCTCAAATATTGATGAAAAGCTGCCCTGAGATGCATCACACTTTGATAAAATCTTGCTGTAACCCTATGATAATTATTAAGTGTATCTAATTATCTTCAGTAGGAAGCTTAAACCAAAAATGACCTAAGAAAAACACTTCTGCTATAAACAAATATAGGGGCTAAAAACAGTTTTGGGTGAGCATTCAGGGCTACTTTTACTTTCTCCAGACCTGTTTGCCAAGATCTGAATTTTATATCTTTTCCACAAAACACATTTTTCCGTTACAAATACATATGTTTATCTTTGTATTATAAAGTGGGAACTATTTTTATTACTCTTGTTATTAATCCAAGTAATCTTTTGTGTTTCTATAAGAAATTCACTAGAGTGGAATCAAAACACTTTTTAGTACAGAATTAACCTTTCCCATATGCAAAAAGCAAACTAAACTGCATTCAGTGTAAATAGAGTAAGAACCATCAGCATTACTCTATGTAATATCCTGATACTTTACAGTCCTTTTGGACCTGAACATATCAACCATACTTCAGAAGCCTTCATAAACTTGTATAAATGTTTTCTTTTGCAATGATTTTTCAAAGTTTCCAGTAACAATCATTTATTGCCCTCTTGTGAATTGTACTGCATGGATTGAATATTATCAGGGAAAATAAACTGGTTTTGTTTTACTTCTCTGAAGTGCTTTCTTAAAGACTTCTATTCAAAATGCACATGTTGGATCATATTCTGCCCCTAGCTATGTTATCTGATAAAATGCCGTTGACTTTATTACAGTCCACTTTGACTCTGGCATATTCCCATGTACTTCAGGCTGCCAGTATAACTGAGGAGGGAAAACTTGACCTGGGGTATGTTTTGCTTCAGAAAGAACTGCATTATTTATCCTCAGTGAGGAAAATACAGTAATTCACACATTATACACACTAAGACAGAACTAGTCCTAGAGTCCTGTTGTAAAGGCTCCCCCTTGCACAGCTCCTCAGTAATGTACTTCCTGGAATAGTCAACTGCAGGGGCCCGCACATGGGCAATTGTGCTCAGCTTCAGCTCATGGCTTCTCAGCAATATGAAACAAAAATTTAATTTAGTCACAGTGCAGGTCAGAGGCCAGAGTGAGTTCTGCTATGAAGAGAGAGGAACTGGGAAAGAGGGCAAAGGCACTGCAGCGTTGGACACTCTGCTCCTGCTAGAATGAGAAGGATTTGGGGCAGCAAATGCTCTTGCTGCAGTGATGAGGACCCCAGTATCCCTGCTGGGGAGAGTGAGCGCTGCAAACACCAGCTCAACTTATTGGGGGTCTTGTAGAACTAAAATAGGTTCAGGGACAACAGCCATCTTTGACACACAAGCTGATGCTGGCCTAGGAAGTGGCCAAAATTGTTTATACCTAGATCTGGCCATAACTGCCCTCTACCCCCTACAAAGACTTGACTGGGGAAAAAAAAAATGAAATGTGGGTCTAGATAGGGTTCTCCATAATTTTCAGGTGTAGCCTGGAAGGCCTAGGTCTGGTCTACACAGAATAAGGAACTGAAGATGTTTTGCAAAAAATGTGAAATGGCATGTAATTTGCTAAAGACTATCCCTCTGTATGGCTGCTCTATTATGAAACAAAAGCCATTTTGCTTTGGAATAACTACTGTGAGAAAGATAATTCACTTCAACTGGAATATATTCTGGAAATTTATCTGTGTATTGAGTTAACGTTTTCCAGCCTTTCTCTCCAACCATGAAGCTAGCAATTTTGTCTATTTATTACTTTTGAAATTAATGCTGCTTTCAGAATATGTCACTCTGGAAGAAATACCAAGTATACTGAAATTCAAGATAACAGTGTTATAATTGGGGCCAATCAATGATTGTTTTTTGAAATATACAAAATTTACAGCAGGAGGGCTCTGCACATCATCCTTAAACATCAGATTATTACAACTAGAAGTATAATGAAAAGTCTTATTTCAACAAGCTTATGATGTATTCACGTTTGAATTTGCTGTAAAATACAGAAATTTTATAGGTGCTATGCCTTCATTTTTCAAATGTTGTTCTCTAACTTTTTAAAAGGCCAAATTTCATGGGAGCTTGCATCTTAAGTTCAAAAAACAGTATGCATTTACAGCTGACTTCATTTTGAAAGCTTTTACTGTTCATTCTTTCACATAGAACATTGAACACGTAATATTCACAGCCCTCATGATAATAGGTTTGTTGGGGCAGGGAAGGCATCTTTCTTTCTTGTTCCATTTGAGTTAATACATCTGGTTTAGCCTCTTGAGAAATAAAGTTGGCATCTACAACCTCTTGTTTAAAAGATGTTTAGATCCCATCCTCTGTGGTCTGTCAAGAGTAGTTATGAAAGGGTCTCTTTTGAGCTTTGAAGAAAAAGGATTTTTATTCATGTCTTAAACTTAGTTTAAAACCAAGTATCATTTCTTTCTCATATTTTTTTGTGTTTGGTAAAGCTACCAAATGCTAAAACAGGACAGATGTATGTGTTAAGTTGGATTGAGAAGTGAAGCAGAAGCACACAGATTTCACAAAGGGGACATGGAAGATCTCTAATGCTTTTCCTTACAGGAAAAAAAAAGCACTAGCGTGGGTCTTAGAAAGTGGAGTATATGCTTTCAATGACAAATGACTGGAAACATTTTTCAGTTGGCCCAAAACACTGCAATAACTAATATCTGTAGGGAATAAAGGAAGGATCAATGCATGCAACTGCTTTGGTTATTTAAGTTTTTGCTGAAATGGTATGATTCTCTTAAGTCACAAGAAGACACTGCCATTATTTTACCTGGAAAATAACACAAGTAAATAAGAATTTATATATATTTATACATGGTTAAAGAAAAACACAAAAATATTTGTGCACATCACAGTTTTAGTGTTTACTTATGTTGACAAATTTTAAGAACTTGTTTGACATGCGTACAATTTGCACATTATAGCTATAGACTGCTTGGCTGGAAAGTTGAACCAAGAATAGTATCTAGGCTGACTACAATCATAGTACAAGAAGCAGTTGCGTGGGTAGCAAAATGGCCCTACTGCCACTCCGTTGCTAGTGCATGGCCCCTGAAGGCTCAGGCTGGCTGATGTTGCTGGAGATGTTAAGAACATGATGTGGTCTGGTTATTGCTGGCAGGTGGCAGCTGCACCCACTACTGGCAGCAGATCTGGCATGAGGAAGGGCTCTTCCCTGGGATCTCCCAGTCTTCTGGCCTCTTGTCCCAGCCCCCCCACCTCCTTGGCAGAAGTAGCTTAGTCACTTATCCTCAGGATGGCAAATCTGTTTCCGCCTACCTACTTGAAACAGTTCCAGATTATGTATGCACTAAAATGTTTAACTGTTTATTATGTTTTATTGTGATATGGACTGACTGAGTGAGCTCTAAGGTGGGCGGGAAACTGGCTGCACCAACAGGCTGAAAGGATTACAAGTTCAGGGTCCAACTGGAGGCTGGTTAATAGTGGTCTTCCTCAGGAGTCAATACTAGTGCTGATGTGCTGTCTTTGTTACCAAGTTGGACATGGGGTGGAGTGTACTCTCAGTGAGTTCATAGATTACACTATGCTGAGAAGCAAGTCCAGCAATCCAGAGCAGTCTTGGCATGCTGGAGGAATGGGACAACAGGAATCTCATGAAGTTAACAGAGCCAAATGCAAAGTCCTGCACCTGGTGTGGTAGACTGGCATGGATGCGCTTCTGTGGAAGAGCACTTGGGCCTTGGCTGATAACAAGTCAAACCTGAGTCAGTGGTGTATACTTTTGTCCACAAAGGTCAGCAACCTACTGCTCTATCAGCAAGAGAGCAGCCAGCAGGCTGAGTAAGGTGATTGTTCCCTCTGTGTTTGGTGCAAGGGAGATGGCATCTTATGTGCCGTCTCCAGTTTGGGGCTTGCCAGTGGACATTAGTAAAGAGAGGCATGTCCCGTAGAAGTCCACCAAGGTCGTTGAGGAGGCTGAAGCACATGATGTACAAGGAGTGTCCTGAGAGTGTGTTCACTCTGGAGAAGATGAATCATACTGCTGTATTCAACTGCTTATTAAGTTATAAAGAAGATGGAGTCAGACTCTTCCTTAGATGTGCCCAGCAAAATGAAAAGTGGCAATGGACACAGGTTACAACATATGAAATCCTGTGTCGATATTAGGGAAATTTCACACCATAGGTGCTCAGACTTTGTTACAGGAGCCCAGAGAGGCTGTGAAATCTTCATCTGTGGAGATAATCAAAACACAACTGAACAAGGCCCTGCGAAACCCAATGCAACTTTTGGAGTTGTCTCTAACCTTGTCTCTGGCCCTGCATTTAGTGGGGTGTTTGGACCAAATGACCTCCAGAGGTGTCTTCCAGCTTAAATTATTGCGTGCCTCTTGTTGTATATCCTTTTTCATATTACAGAATGACTGCCTGCTAATAGCAGCCTCTGCAAATGGGGAATGTTACAGTAAGTTGTAAGTTTTAAAATGCAGGTCTGATCTGAAAATTAATGCGTTATTTTACATATTAATGCAAGACACAGTATAAAAGGCCCCTGCTGGATTAATTTTTGCTATAGATTATTTGTTTTGAGCAGTTCAAACTATTTTGTCAGCTATCCTGTTGCAGGAAAATCCTTTACTCACACAATTTTTTCTGTGTTGTAATTAACTGTTTACTACATGCTATGGTCACTTCAATATCCTCATCCTAGGTGCCTGTCAGGGAATCCTAGTCCTTACTTGGATTCTACTCATTGCCTGAATTCTCTGGTCTTGATTAGTCTTATCTGATGACCAGTCCCTGATCCTTTTCTGAAAAAGCATGCTGAATCATTTATCTTCCTTCCTTTCCTGTGTGAAGCTGCTCATTTCCCATCAATTTTTGTCATATGAAACTTTCAGTAATCCTCTTTTCTCATCTGCTTACCTTGTAGCCGGCTGTTTTACACATGTAGGCAAAACTGGGTGAATCAATGTACTGAGCCTTAGCTTCCAATTTCTCCTGCCTCAACAGCGCCTACTTCCTTTTACTAATTGACCCTTTTCTCTCACCTAATGAGTATGCAAAAGTGTATGCTATGAAGACATTTGTGACATGGCATAACATCGACATAATAACATGGATCAGTTCATTAATGGGCAGGCAAGGGGGGAGCATCCCAAACTGCCAAATCTCCATGTGATCCGCAGGGTTTTTTTGGCAGAACTTTAGGAGGAAGTTTTCTTGGCTGCCTCAATTAAAGCATTCAGAATTTAAGTACTTTCTCTTAATAACTATAAATGCAGAAACTTTCCTGGCTTAGGCTTTTGGCTGATGGCACCTGAGGTGGTCCGGTATCTGTTATAAACCCATTATAATGAGACATCTGCCCAAGCATCTGGGGAAAAAAACCAGAACTGTGTGGTTCTGTTCAGGAGGGCAGCACTTTTTTAAGAAAACTGCAAATTGAAGGGAAATACTTGTTGTTGTGAATACCTTTGAGTGCAGCAGTGCTCTGAGAACATGTCCTTGAGAGAGGGAGAAACAGAGGGACCACTTAAGGATAAGTGTGGTGAGATAGGAAGTGGACATTGTGTAAGATGCTTTTATTCAGAGTTGGTTTGGAGAGCTCAGAAGATGCATGAAAAGACATGAAGACTTCATTGCTACTATTGCAATGATACAGATTTTCTATAACTCTAAGGGGCTGTTATAAGTATTACAGTGATAACTAGAGTTGTAACTATTTTCTACTTACCTATATGGTGACTTTCCCTAAAACCAGCCTAAGGAGATAGAGGTCCTTTTTGTGGCTGGGATGGATACTATTAGGATGCTTTTGTTTGAGCATGGTTGTGCCCTGTTCCTTTGGGAAGAGTGATTCATGCTAGCAATGGGTGCCTTGGGACAGAGCCCGTGAGGGCAGGGCCTGTTGGGCTGTGTGCTGTGGCCTGCTGGCAGGCAGGCAGGCAGCATGGGGCCTTGCTGTGCTCCTTTATCAGGAGGTTATGGTGAGCTGCAGGGCCCCAGGAAGGCACAGGACTTTTCCTGGAGCCAAGGGAAAACAGGGTTTGCTGCTATTGAGAAACCATGCTGGAAGTGAGGGTGTGTTGACAGAGGAAGAGTATTTTGTGAAAACTCTTCCTTTTTTTGGCCTACTTGCTGTGAATTTGCTTGGGCTTTGCCTTTTTCTCAATGGAGAGGAGGAATATCAGTGACGCAGGCAAAAACACCCAGCCTGGGCTAGAGGCAAGACGTCAACGTTTGTGGCTGTGCTAGGTTGTTCCCTCAGAACACCAAGCTTATATGAGGTGGGTTTCTCAGGAGACGAGGTTTTTCAGATGAAAAAGCAGCTGGCTACTCCAAGGAGTACAGACTGCTGTCTGAAATAAGAGCGCAACCTGGAGCTGGGTGTGAAATGAAATGTTGCAGAGATTATCTAGAGACTAATCTGGAGTATTGCATTCAGTCCATTCCCAAGAGACTGCATTCAGGCCAGATTTTGTGCCTTTATGATCTGAAGTAGCCTTAGTTTGCAAAGCTGAGAAGAGTCGGACAACAGGGAGTTTAATTTTCTTCTGCAACTACCTTTACTTCTCCTGCAATATAATTTCTTGTGTTTTCTGTATGTATGCTTACAACAACGATACTAATTTCCATAATTCTAAGGCACGCAGCTAGTTCCGTGAAGCTACAGCACTGGGGAATATTGCACAATTCTTCTGCTTTTAAGTCAAAGACTTCTTCAGCAGAAGGCCCTTTTGACTTGGAGACTGTAATTTTGCAAGGACAAATCCCTGGGGCTTAGAAAGTTTGTCAGCCCAATTCCAATGGGGTACGGCAAGACTAGCTTTGAATTTTTAGAAGAAAAAGATATTAGACTTGCTGGCCAGAGGACATGAGAGTGAACACAAAGATAACAAAGGTTCTTTACACTGCTTTGCATGAATCTCTCTCTCTATATATAGAGTTCTGTCTTAATGGCAGGAGTAATATGATCCAAATTACTGACTGATATTATTTTGGGTAAACTACTATCTGGTAAATAAATTAATACCAGAGGAAGTTTTGTGACACCTTTAGGGCTTTCTCCAGCAGTTTTTAATCTGTCCAAAAACTATTATCACTGTTTGTAGCCCTGCAATATTAATTAATGTCTCCTGTCAGTGAGTTGTGACTGCCTTTTCTAAAACTGTCAAAGGACTGTGACATCTTACATTTTCATCAGAATTGCTTCTATTATTTGAACTGTAAGTAGTAGGGTTCAAATGCTTTCTTTTTCTTCTATAGCAACTACTTTCTCAATAATTTTTTCATAAATGTTACCCTGTAACAAAGAAAAAACAGTAGTCTCTGTTTTCTTGTCAAAATAAAGCTTACATGAGCCTGTTATTATTTTCACTATAGCCTTGGCATCTCAGTATATGCATAGTGCTATTCTGCCTGTTTTTTTTAAAGCTAGCTTCACAGATATTTCATTAGGTACAACACACTATGTTTCCCATTATAACTGTGGTGAACAGAAAGATTAATCTCAGCAGTTCTGGGAGCCTGGACTCTTCCCTGGCAACTCTGCAGGTTTGTTCCTCACTGGAATGGACCAGCCTGGGGCTTGTAAGCCATGTGGAGGTTGAGGCAATAGAACTGTAGCTCCGGTGCCCGGCCCGTGTGGTGACCAGCATCAGGGCTGTGATGATGTGCTAGGATTATGAGTAGTCTAAATTCATTCCAGAAAGAAGTGAGAAATGCCAAGGCTAGCATTGCCACACAGCTGGACATTATTCTTTTCAGCAGAGGAGAAGAAAGTGTTGAGGGAAACAATTCTTTGAGTTACTGAGAGGCATGGTTTACTACAGCTCTGTACAGAGAACTCACAGTTTAGAAAGCTGGTCTAGATGTTTCAACACAAATAACCTTAGTGGGAAAATAATCTTAGGAAACAGGGATCGTTAACTGAAGGAGACCGTTTTCTGGTATATTCTTGATTGTTCATGGAACTTGCTGGTGGGTAAAGTTAAGCACCTTCGTAATTTTTGTACTGTTATTTTCAATTTCCAAATAAAGCTTCATGCTTAGATGTGCAGTGAACATTATGGTTTTTCCCCTAATGAGAAAGACATAGATAGGCATTGCCAATCCATCCATATTAGAATGAGGCTTGAGTGTAAAGATTTTTTTTTGATGTTGCATAAGTGTTTTATGTATACTTTAAGCATGTAGGACAAAATCTACTAATATAAAAACTTATATTACTTAGGTGCTAGAGTTATAATAATTTAAGTCATGTCTGTACAAATTGTAACTCTATGACTTTATCATGACAAGCCAAACCATCTTTTAAAAGTACTGCTACACAAGTAATTTAAATTCAAGTTGATGCACTTTGGTTTCAATCACATTGGCTGACCAGAAACTTTTATAATGTATCTCAGCTACAACTCAGCTGAAATCAGATCTTGGACAAGACCTTACTTATAGTGGTTCCATTAAACACTTTCTGTTAATCAGTGCATGAAGAAAGGGGTGCAAATCTCATACTGCATGAGAGTGGACCAAAAAAAAGGGAAGAAATATTTTAAAAATGACCTAATTGTGGTGTGGGCCATAAAAAGTGCATTACGGGGGCTTTCAGAAGCTGTTGTACTTGAAGGCAGACCATTCCCTTTGAGATGGTGCAGAGCGGCGTGTCTTTTCCTTATGTTGGAGCTAATAGAGGAGGAAAGTAGACAATTGTGTCTTCTCTCTCCTTTACATTGTCTGGATGCTAGTAGCAGTGAGCAAGGTGAACTTTTGAAAACCTGCTCCCAGGAACACATTCTTCTCATTTTTTTCCCCCATGGATTCTGTCTTTTTTATCTTGTCTCTTCATCCAGAGCTCTGCAATTTCTTTGCCTTCTTCCTGTGTTTAGAGAAATGGAAGCAAACAGGAGTGATAAAGGGAAGGATAGATATTTTTCCCTATGGTCTACTCTGAATCCGAGATCTGCTGTCAGAACAGCTTGCCATTGCAGCTGTAAACTGCTATGTTAAGTTCTGAACTGGAGCCTGGCCTGGTGAGGGTCAGCAGGCTAACCCTGTGCATGTTGTTCTCTCCTCATTTGGTAGTAAGGCAGTGAAGAACAAGTGAGGGAATGAAGGATCAGAGAAGCTACCACATCTCAGTGGCCCTTCACTGTGGGAAGGCAGCATTAAAATGAATAAGTGGAACTTACGCAGAGACTACTTTGCTCCCCAAGGCTGCAAGTGTCAAAAATCAGAATAGCTGGAAAGCAAGGTCATCAGAGGAGCTGGCTGCAGAGCTGGAAACAGGCCCCAGGATCTGTAACTTTCTTTATGATTTTCTTTGCTAAGAAATCTTTTAGGGAAGCTTATTAGAAGAAAAAAGAAAAAAAACACTTCAAATCTCATCAATGACAATAGCTGGCAGCTACAGAGAAAAACTTAAATTTTAGTATTTCAGGTATCGTGCAAATAGCTGTTTCAGTGAGAGAGGAGGGAATTAGTTCGGGTTTTTACCTCCTGAAGTGAAGATCAGTAATGAGTAATTTGGAATTGTTGTCAGATCACTGGCCAGATATGAATTTGCAGTCAAGCATTGATATTGCTGCCTGTTAACAGCAATCTAATTAGTAACAGTAGTTCTAGGATTTGTGTGTGTCATCCTCTATATGAAGAAGTTTTCTGGAATTTTCAGGTCATTATTGCCAAACTGTTCATATGTCTTTGAACCTAAAGCATTTTCTAAGCCTTTCCAAAAACTGACTTAAAAGAAAATTTGCTTATGTTTCCATCTGTACCTCTGTTAAAATTGACCAAGAAATGTGCGACACCCCTTTATATTGAGCTATGAAGCTACAGGTCAGATTCTAGCTAATAAAAAAGAGAATCATAGAATCATTTAGGTTGGAAAAGACCTTTAAGATCGAGTCCAACCGTCAACCCAACACTACCATGTCTCCTAAACCATGCCCTGATGTGCCACATCTACACATCTTCTAAATACCTCCAGGGATGGTGGCTCCACCACCTCTCTGGGCAGCCTGTTCCTGCCTGACCACTCTTTCAGTATAGAAATTTTTCCTAACATCCAATCTAAAGCTCCCCAATGCAGCCTGAAACGAACTCCTCTCATTCTATTGCTTGTAACTTGGGAGAAGAAACCAACACCCGCCTCGCTACAACCTCCTTTCAGGTAGTTGTGGAGAGCAATAAGGTCTCCCCTCAGCCTCCTCTTCTCCAGGCTAAACAATACCAGTTCCTTCAACCTGTCCTCATAAGACCTGCTCTCCAGACCCTTCGCCACTGTCGTTGCCCTTCTCTGGACACGCTCCAGCAACTCAATGCCCAAAACTGAACAAAATATTCAAGGTGTGGCCTCACCAGTGCCAAGCACAGGGGCACGATCACCTCCCTGCTCCTGCTGGCCATGTGATTCCTGATACAAGGCAGGATGGTGTTGACTGTCTTGGCCACCTGGGCACACTGCTGGCTCATGTTCAGGTGGCTGTCAGCCAACACCCCCAGGTCCTTCTCTGCTGGGCAGCTCTCCAGCCACTCATCCCCAAGCCTGTAGCGTTGCACGGGGCTGAATGTTATGAGACCACTGTTTGTTAGACTTAAAATTTTGATAACAATCTTAAAGGTCCACTAACACAAAGACAGGATATTAGCCTATACTGGCAGAACAAGTTCCATCTTCCATTCATCTGTTTATGCAAGGGAACCAGCATGCTGAAATTAAATAGACACAGATGGAATGACAGTTTTCAGTTATTTTTTTTAAAAAAGGAGAACCACCCTACCATCTACCCCCCAAAATATCTTTGTTCCTGACTGCTGCTCTTCTGTAATGAAATAGCTGTTTATAAACAGTATAAAGTGCTTTTCATTCGACTTCCAGAGGGAGTCAAATGCAGAGTTTGCAGGATTTTACAAATAAGCCTAGAGAATTTTTGAACAGTAGTCAAAATATTCAGCTAAGACATGTAACTTTAATCTTTAGCAAGTTAATTTTTCTTGACTGAATAACAACGGACCTCTGGGCCAGGGATGAGTGCTGACTTTCATGGGTGGTGTGCACATGCATCTATGCACCAAACCTGGCCCAAGAAACCCTAGATGGTTAACTTAGCATTTAGAAAGATAAACAGTCTATTCAATTTGAAATAATAGTAATTTAACATACTTGAGCCTAAGTAATTACCTTTCACTGTTTCCACAGTATGAAATTACAGTCTACAATAATTTTAAAATATGAATTGTTTCAGGCATCTGATATTAGAAGTGTTTCTTGAATACATAGTGCATACTGGGAGAAAGTGAAGTTTTCACATGCCAATGTCGAGTAATTTGACTTCTTTTTAAATACATTATCTACTGTATCATTGGAATATCCGCTGCAGAGAGGTTGCTACTGAAATTCCTCATACATGCACCTCTGATACCATCAGTTTTTCTTTATGTTTATCGAACTTCTAATCTGCAAAATATGCATGTCCCTGAGATAGGCTTTCTTCCTGGTTTTTCTTTTGAGTTTTCTCTTGTTTCTGTATCTTATTGAAAGAAATCAGTTTTGCATGGAGAACACCATTAATAATGAAATGCAGTCTGTGTGCTTTTTAAAAGTCTATTTCTTCCTTATAAATAAATGGTAATTTGTTTTAAAGCGTCATTGCACACAGTGTTCAGCTGGCTCTCATGCATTCGATTATTTTAAATAAATGTACCATAAATGGAACAAGTTCTTTCTAATTTGCAAATGATATGCAACATTTTTCAAAAAAAAAAGAGAGAAAAAAGAAAAACTGTAAAATTTGTTCTTAACTACATCTCATTAATGTGAAGCTGTTCAATGACCTGTAAAGATTAAAGAATTAGTGAATTGGTAAAATTATCAGAATGAAAAATCTGTATAATTTTGATTTCAATTTAAAAATCTGCTAAACAGTCTAGGGGCTTTAGAAAAGTATATTACTTTTTAATATCGGTTCCACAAATGTCCTAGTATCAGTGTTACAAATGGACTGAAATAAAGGCAACAAATAGTATGTTTAAATGTATAGTGTTACAACATTCTGTTAAAGCTGTTTTTTTTTTCTTTTCATTAAAACAACTGAAGACATTTAATTAAGTGACCACTCTGCTAAGTGGAGCAAAAATTAATATACATAAATGAATTTATGTGTGGGCAATGATGCATAATTAAAAATATGCTTCAAATAAGGAGTTGAGGAGAAAGAAAACAGTTTAACAAGAATCTTCAAGACTATTGCCTCCTGCATTTTTAAAGTCAGACATGCATAGGATTTACTTATTGGCAACATCTGAACTAAAATTTATGACAAAATTGTCTTTAAAATACTGGCGCTGCGGTATTTTGGGACAATGATTTGCTGAAATCTTGACCAGATAAATAATCTTACTATCTTGTAACTATTGCATGTTACTCAGCTTGCTGAAAATGCTACCTTTAGGCATACCCCATCTTTGCCAGACTTTTAATCAGAACTTGCTAAAGTTCTCCTTACAGCAACATATGTCAAAACTGGAGTGCATGGAAAGCATTTATATGAAAACTGAAAGAAGGTGCGGAATATAAATGTAAATTTAAGGAATAGTCCTTTGACATGGGATGATAATATTGGTCACATTGCCATAGTTGTAGGCTACTTTCTTGGGATAGAAGTTCACCTTTTATTGCTTAGTAGTTGGAAGAAGTCAGCAAAAAAAGGAGCAAACTTCCTTCCTTATGTGAAAAATTGAGTCACTTGATCTTTAGATCCTTCAGTGTTTCATGGCAATCTATATAGTTATCCTTTGTGGGGCATAAGTGGTGGGCGGTGTTTTTATGGTGCAGTCTTTTTAAGATATGCTTTGAAGAGCTGTCATTCCATTCAACCTGGGGTTTCATACAGTATCTCCGTATTTTCCCTGTCTAGCGAACAAATGTCAGAATGATGAATGTAAAGCTTTTACATGTTGCTAACCTCACACTCCTGTTGAGGTGTATATAGGGTACATGGTGATGGAAAATCAGGCCTGTTTTGTCTTTTCTAACAAATAAAGGAAAAAAGTGGATTTGGATTTTGATTTTGTGATTGATTTAGTAATACTTGTGAGTGTTGCCTTAAAAAAAACTCCATGCTTTTTGTGTTACAGATTTCTGACATTTCGTTTGAACAATTACTGCTGACTTGAGCCCTGTTTACTATTCTGGAAGACAAACAAAGTAGGAAGAAAACTGCAGCATCCACTTACGTGCATCTGGTGTCTTAGTGATGCACAATGTGAAGGAGAGAGGAGAGCTGCACAGAAAGCCCTCCCTGCATGGCTTGGCTCTCCTATTCCAAGAAATCAGCAGCTGCTGTTCTGGTGATGTTCAGGTTCAGCTGAACTCCCATCCCCACTGAAAAAAAATAAACTCCTTTATCCCCTGTGGTATTTTATTGGCAAATTCAGTTTAGTAATGAGAGGGCACTTTGGGGAGTACAAAAGCTAGAGTCCCTAAGGCTGTGTATAAAGAACAGAACAGCAACAGTTCTTTGCTATTTTTTACTAATAAACACATGTAACAGTAACTGCTATTACTTAATTACTGCAAAGCAGTTTTAAACAACTGGCTTAACACTGTATTAACACAACATAAAAACAACTGCACCAGGAGTATCACTCATCATTATTGGATATGGCCCTATTGAAGCCAATGGCATGAAATTAAGAGGTGCAGGGTTTGGCCCCTTAGGCCCCTGTTGGTCTAGGAATTCATTGCCTCATGCTCAGGTTTTCCATTGCCTTACAGCTCCAGCAGTCTTATTTTCATGAGCTTTCACAATGTTTCTATTTCTAAATAAGTATGTGTAGGTTTTTTTCATTATATCTGTGGAGTAAGAGCTTAATTTCTTTTACTAGTATATTTGCCTACTTCAGACACTAGTTAACCCTGAAAGTGGGTAACTATAGAACAACTGCCTTCAGCACGTAAAGCTATTCCTGGAGGGTAGATTAGATCTCATGGGAAGCAGAGCCCTGTAACTGCTGCAAACTATATATTTTCTGTGCAGTTCTGTGTACTTCCAGGTAGTTTCACTTTCTCTGTACTTGTGAGTTTTATCCAGCTGTTTTCTTCATCTACTAGCTCAGTTCTGGAAGCATGCTGTGCCTTCCATGAATGTCTACCAAGATACTTGGTTCTTGTGGGAGCAGTGGAGATGAACTGAGCAGCCACCTTTCTGTTCCATCAGTGGCAACTTTTTATCCTCTGTGCTGTTAATCACAGTGAAATGGGGAGTCCACAAAGAAAAGTAAAAGCTTAGAAGGTATTCTTTTTCAGTGGTAGATGCTGCTTTCAGGGTTGTGTGTGATGCAGAGGTGAAGAAGAAAGAAGGGTTAGTAATAACTGGCAGAAGGAGATACAAGGACTTGAGTAGCAAGCTCTGTTCTTTGTCCATGTGTGGCATTTTCATTGTTAAGAGATTAAAATAAGAGCGCTTTTTTTTTCCTGCTGGCCGCCAAAAGCTCATGCAACTTGCCCTGGTAAAAATTACTTTATAATCTTTTGTCCTGTAATGTTGTGAGCATTCTCTATTTTCATTTCCTTTCAGAATCTTTTGACACAATGCTGTGCAAAGGGATTTTCTAATTATATGCAAATTTTTAAAGTATTGTATAGGAGTCTACTATACTATCTGAGGAATTTTTAAAAAATGCTTTGATACCAAAGGAAAAAAGGTGTGTTAAGTCAGTTCAGGGTACTGAGGGGATGGAGAAAAATGAAGTGCCACAAGGATCAGTTTTAGGACTAATTCAATTTACTTTACATCTTCATGATCAAGAGGAAAAGACATGCGGCAAAAGGATTTAAGATGCCAAAGATACAAAGTAAGGGGTAGTCAAAAGAAAGAAAGAGAGCAGTATAATTAAGAATGATTTTGATAAATTAGCTACATAAATAGAAAATAATTTCTATTTCTGGATATTGAGCTTTATAAAGCTAGGGACAAATATATAAAAGGAGTGCAGTACTGAGAAGATATACTTTGGTTTTGTGCTTTTAGGGTAGAAAATAGTGTAAATGAAAAGTATTTGGGAACATGCTAAATATTTCCAGCAGGACAATACTTTGAAACAGGAAACTTCCTCCCAGGTGCTTTTTGTGCTTCTTGATTTACAGATGAAAATTGACTCTCTTCAGGTGTGAGCACTTACTTTCTTCACTTCTCATTTACTTGTTTTGTAGTAGCAGCTAGAACCTGCATAGTGCTATTCTCTTTAAGCTTGTGCAAAAGAGATGGAGCACAAGAATAACCAGGGCTAAATTATTTGCTTTTTAATTTCTTCATAATTTTATAAAAAAATTTTCTACTTCTAATATGTTTAGAAGAAAAATTCCTGCCCACCTTCCCTGTCTACACTTGCAATTTTTCCCATGCTCTTTACAGAAGGAAAGAGAATAACTTAAAGCCCTTTTATACAGTGTTTCTGTGTACCTAGTTTGGATGGTAGATATTTTCTCACATTAAATTCTGGACACAATTATTACTGAGGAATATCAACTCCTGAAATCCCACCTATGTCCCTCTTTCTTTACGTGCAAGATTGCCATTAGCAAATGGTCTCCTTTGAGCCCCTCTCACAGGCAATATCTCTACATATAGGCATTGGATTCTCTTCTGACATAACATTTGAAGATTTTACCCACTGACTAAATGTTGGTCTTTTTCTCTCCCCACAGGTTCTTTTGCAAATGGTCTGGTAACAAGTGCAGGTGAGAATGAACAGAGTTATAAATACCAGTCATGGGGAGTACCAGATAATAACAGTACAAGCTCTCAGAGGAGATACCAGAGATTCTGTGCTCCTCTTGCATTGAACTCGGGGTTTGATGGTAATGGGGAACAGAGAAAGCCCTGACAGCTCTCTGGCCTAGCAGAGGGATGACTGCAATCACCAGATTAGCTGGTGTCCAGCTGTGGAGGTGCTGACACAGTTTAACTCCATTTTTCTGTTGCACTGAAGTGGTAGCACCTTTCAGTCTGATCAGAGGGTAACCTTGACTGCATTTCTGCTACTTGTGGGAGATATGCAGTGTTCCCCTTCTGGCTCATGCAACAAATTTCTTTAGTGTGGAGAACAGGTTCTTGGGAGAGTGGGAAGGGGAAAGGTCAGAGAACATTTCTTGATCTGGGAGTTCAGATGTGTATCCCAGTTCAGACGCAGTCTGTGCTTCTGCTTTGACCATGTCAAGTCAGTCACTTTAGTCACCCTGGAAATGATTACTGGAGTCTTTCTTTGAAAAAAAAGCAGTCTGATCTTTTTGTACAATGTTATGTATGTAGTTCTCAAGGGAAAACTCCTATGAAGATGTTTACATTAGTTTTTAAAAGGCCAATCTCTTTTTTAATCAGAATCATTTAGTTGGGAGAATTGCCGCCTTTGGGGATTAGGCCACTTTACCTGGTTTCACGGCATCTACTAGTGTCCAGTGTTCTTTGTTTGCATTACCAGTTGAACCAACAAGATTTGTGCAGATACCACTCTATACTGGCTTTACCCATGGTCCTTTTGCATGTGAAGTATTATAAAAGACTGAAAAAAATAGAGTGGTTGTTTTTGCTCTTGGAATTTCATGGAAAGTCCCCAGAAGTTTTTCTGGCCTGATGTCTGGCAGGGGGAGAAAAGGAAATTCTTATTTCCACAGAAAGGCCAAACTCTGTGAAAAGAATTACTTGGAATCTCTGTGGGAAATAATTTGGAAAATCACTCCTTCCTCACCTAATGTAATTACCACCTAAGCAAGCTGGCTTTCAAGATGAGAGTTGTTGCAGGAAGGTAAAATTTTCATCTGTCATAAAGATTTGCTGTTGTATTACTCTGTTGAAATGTTAACATCAGATTTCAGTAATGAAAACTTAGAGATCAGAGTTCTGTGAGTGAGTTTGTATTGAAATTTCAGTATCCGTCTTCCAAAGCTGGCAAATAGAAACAGTATTAATTGTGAGAAATATTTGCGAATTTTGGATTTAAAAGCTAATTTTACGTCTCCTGTGGAGAAAGGTTGAGAGAGTTGGGGTTGTTCAGCCAGGAGAAGAGAAGGCTCCAGGGAGACCTTATTGCGGCCTTTCAGTGCTTAAAGGGGGAGTATAGGAAAGATGGGGCAACCTCTTTAGCAAGGCCTGTTGTGACAGGACAAGGCGTAATGGTTTTAAACTAAAGGAGGGTAGATTTAGACTGGATGTAAGGAAACAATTCTTTACCATGAGGGTGGTGAAGCGCTAGACCAGGTTGCCCAGAGAGGTGGTAGATGACTCATCCCTAGGAACGTTCAAGGTAAGGTTGGATGGGACTCTGAGTGACCTGATCTACCTGTAGATGTCCCTGCTTACTGCAGAGGGGTCGGACTGGATGACCTCAAAAGGTCCCTGCCAACCTAAACCATTCTATGATATTTGCCATAACCTTCCATTACAACACAGCATCCAGAAGAGAATGAGGGTTGATTGCTGGCATTTTGAATACTGGTTGTTTTTTTTTTCACTCCCACCCTGCCTTTGGCACTGTTGCGACTGCCAAAGGTAAAAATTAAGGAAAAAGAGAGAAGTTAGCACTTCTGAAGTAGTACTCCAAACTGGACAAAGCAAAATGGAAACAGTCTACAAAGGCTGGGTCTTCCTCTTTCCTCCCTCCTCTCTCTCTTCTTCAGAGAGAGGAAATTTCTTTCCACTCTTCAGTCTTTCACCTGCATGAAAGAAAGGGTGCTCACCTATTACTGAAGTAAAAATAGTCTACTTAATTCTAAAGTAACTCCAAATTTTGCTATTGGGCCAAAATAATATATTTAGTGTAAACATATTAGGTGTGAGGGCAATGATTTATTTTAGTTCTGTACCAGACTTGGAGGAAAGTGTTTTGGGAAATTCAGAACCAAAAGGAAAAAAACTCACTTTTACTTTTGATTCCACCCTTTGCTTTGCTTCAGCCGTATCTGTTGCTTCAACTGTATCTGTTCCCCTTGTAGTCACTTCCTTTGCAAGGGTGGAAATATGAGTGAGATCACAACCAATGCCAAACACAAATTTTTAATTTGCTAATATTTTCCTGCAACACCTCATCATTTCTATTTCTTCATAACACCCCTACTGTGGGAAATAAGGTCACACAACACACCAGTACTTATTTCACAGTACCTCCTGATGAGGAACATTTTACTATTCTCACATCTCTACCCCTTTTTCTCCTCCTCTCCCTGCCCTCCTCCCTCCTACTCGGCCCCTGCTAATAGCAGGTCTAAATTTCCCAGATTAATCCAATGTGCAAGAAACAGTGATACAAACTTGAAAATTAAATATACACAAAAGCAGAGAGGCTACAAAATGGAAGATGCACATCCTACTTGATTTGTTCTGTGACAGACAGACTTATAAACAGATATACAGCTTTGCCCATAGCCACTGCATTCCACAAACCCTTTGAAATATTTCAGTTTCATGTCTGTGATAATTAAAGAGCAATGACCTTCTCATTAGCGCCAAGAGGGCTGATGATGATTGTTCCCCATTTTTCTTAATGGATGCAAGCTACACGCGTGATCTTAGAATATCAAAGCAATTCTCCAAGATATTTATTAGAGTCAAAATTATGAAAACACATAGCAAACCTTTAGTTTGAATTACAAGTGTTAATATATGCAGAACCAAATGAATAGCTCATCTTTCTTCCTCTCTTGTATCTTAAATTTTTCATTACAAATTTCCAGGGCTTCAAAGTAGTATCTCACAGTCGGTCCCCTTTTTTCTCCCTTGCATGACAAAGAGCTGTCAAAAATTGTTCCTGTGTTTGTTAGTATTTTTCTCTTTTTTCTCTCATCTAAATGTCAAACAACTTAGCTTAAATAAAGCACAGCATTCTTCATCTGGTGCTTCTCAAAAGAAAAACACCACCACAGAAGGCGTCTAAAAAGGCCCTAATTAATGTTTCTCATTGATTTTGTTTTAGTGTGATGTATTTTATGAAAAAAATATGAATCCAGAAGGCACTCTCATTAAAATCATTAGTGGCTCAATGTTAGCTGAAAACAGCTTATTCTTTGGTGCACTGTAGTGCTTAAAAGCACGTTCACACACACAGCTTCTTATTTAACATCACAAGCTAGTGTTAGATGAAAACTAGCATTAGTTTTGTCAGGTACTATTGAACTATGATGAGCACAATGTACAAAAGCTGTGTCAAGGTGAATAATAAGAATATACCGTCGCTGTAGCTTGCATATCTCTCTAGGCCTTCTTTCATGCCTGAAAACCCAAGAACATAACTTTCTGTAATTGATTTCTGTGTTATCCATTTGAGAAAGTGTAACAGCCAAAATAAAAGGAAAGAATAATCTGGGGTCTATTAAAGCAGTAAGACCTAAAGACGTTCTGGTTTTCAAGCAAATTCTTGGAAGCTTATTGCCAAGATTAACAGAGGCATGTTGCTGTTGCAGAGCAGTGTTCACAGTTCTGTGCTGGTACAACCACACAGTGACTGTAGTCATGTGTCCTCTCTGGCAGTGCTTTGTAGTTAAAACTGGAAGAAGAAATTTTGTCTGTACCTTCCAGAGGACCCAAAAAAGAAAAAAATTACAAAAAATAATTAAATGGGTAAGGAGGTATTTTCAAAGAGTTTAGAGAAAAAAGATGCTGTAATTGTTTTTTTTAATCTGCTGCAATCATTATTATTTATACAGGGCAAAATGTGCTTTCCAGAGCAAATATGAGAAAGTCCTTTCTAAAGCGCTGTATGATGGGAAGCCATTTTCAGAGCAACCCTGCTTTGTACTGAAATATGACTTTTGCAGACAGAATTACTTCCAATGTAAGAAAGCTAGTTTAATGATATAAATCTGCTGTGTTAAGTAAAACTGACCGTCTTCATCGATCATGTGTTGTTTATCTGAGAACACTTCAGTAAATCGGCAAATTCTCTGACGTTCTGGTAGAATAATGCAGTAGAATAGGCTTAAGAGTGAGAACTGTTGCTATTACCATACTTTGACTGAAGGCATCAGAAATTGCTTTGGGGTTTTTTAGATTTAGGATGCACAGAGCTGCAAGTTAAGCAGAAACACATTTTGGCATCAAACATACGCATCTTATTTTAAAAAATAATGAAACAATAAGTAATGTTATTTTTTCTACTGTCTCCTTTGGATTTTTATAAGAATCTTTATGAGCTGCAATAATACAGCTTGTAATAATATCTTTGTACTATGGAACCGTACTGACAAATAGGACTAGTGAGAAGTAGTGTATAAGGGGAATGGAAATATCTGGATTAAACAGTATAGCTGTTTCAGCTGTTTAAGCTTTGTAACACATAGTGAAATGACTGGATTTTCATTAATTTGTGCCTTGTTTTTTAATATGTCATTCATTATAAAACTTCACTGAAAACTGAATCACTGATGGATGCGTACTAATATATGGCACGCTCTGCCACAGAAGTTGCATTTTTAGTAGAAGAGGTAACATTTATTCTGGTATGATCACCATTAATGGGGCTGCCAACAAAATTTTTGTAGAAAAATAATTACACTGCAAGTAAGGCCATTTAGACCTAGAGATGAGTAGTAAACCTGCATTAATTTAGGATTCAGACTATGTTAATGGTTTAATATTTTTTCTTTATAGAGAACACAATGGTGAGGTCATCTGTAATAAAGATTATAATATTGAACCTTGGTAGTTTTCCTTCCTATGTCTGTAGGACATTTATGGCTGAAATATGGTTGAGAGCGCTTTAAAACGTTGTTTTATGGCAACCTCTGTGCAGTGCTATAAAGCACTTTCTGTTAATGATAAATAAACTAGGGAAGATCTATGTCTAGTAAAGGGCTGTGTTCTTTCCCTTGTGAACAACCTGACTTTAGCAGTGTTTAACTTACTGCGGTTACATGAGCTCCAGTTTAACCCTTTTGCAAGGAGATGTAATTCCACTAGAATTAGTGGATGTATAGACAGGCACACTGCTGCTGAGTTTGGCCTAAGAAACAGTACACATGAAAATTGCCATGATTGTTCTTTGACTCTTAAATGGCTTACCAGCTCAGGAATCGTCTCATTAAAAGTTATATAAAATTGGCCGGTTTGTCTGCAAATAATTGCTTTAGATGCCTAAAGCTGTGTGAGGCTGTCTTTGGTACAGTACTGAGTACCTTAAGAGGTCATGAATAAGAAGCACAATTGGCTTTCATTCTTCGATGAAACATTGATTGAATTTATTCATGCTATTGAAGTTATAGGATATAATAGACATGGTACTGTACTGAAAAAGATAAGGGCAGGTTTTGCATTAAAGCTTCTGTGTATTGCACTGATGTATGGGGATTTCAGGCTGAGAGCAAGCTCAGAAATACAGTTAGACTGAACTACAGTTCATATCTTACTCTTGATCGCACAACTGTAAAGCTGAAGTAATTCCATTTAATTCAGAGTGAATTTAGATCTTACGTAAATGAGAATTTTGCTAGGTTTACAAAGTCTTTTTTTTTTTTTTTGTCTCTTTTTTTCCTTCTCCTGGAATATCTCAATTCCTGTATGCTTAACCTGGGTGCTTGCTAAGACTGTAAAAAACAATGCTGCTGACAGAAAATGTCCTGAGATCTCTCAGGTCTCAGATGAAACCTGGACTGGGACATCTGGAGCCTCTCCTGTGTTGCCACTTTTCTCCTTCTTACACATGTTCAGACAGACTTTCTCCTTGCCTGTACATACTTTCTGGTGAAGGACACAGTAGTCTTTGTCAGTGTACTTCTGGATGGCTGGTCCCTATTTACAGTGTGGGGTTTTTTTAAGGATGATTGGCAATGAAGTTTATGTCCCTGCAGTCCCTGTATTCATTCAGTGGAAGTGGTGAGCTTCCTGATGTCCTCTTTAGCAGAGAGAAATAGTCTTCTGACCTTAAGGTCAAAGATTGAAGAGTAGTGCTCTTATTTCACTGTTTGATAACTCTCAATAAATGCTATTTGCTACTAATTTATTTTGCAGCTGAGCCTATGGTTAGGTCCTTGTATACTTAGGCTATCTTAAAAATACAAACCTATCCTTTTCACAATTGCATATAACTACTGCAGCATAGAAAAGAAGATAAAAAGAGGGAGAAAGAGGGTTTAAGGGCGTTGCTAGAAATCACACAGGCAATCAAGGAGAGAGAGATCTCCTTCCATTAGCCCTGTTATAACTCTTACTAAGGTATCCCACTACCATGTTTTGGCTAAGATGTGAAGAAATATTACTTTCATTACTAATATTTGCTACAGAAGTAGAATGCTGCTTGGTTACACAAGCTGATTCTTGCTAAGGAAAAAGCTTCAGGGACATGGATTGTGACTGATAATTGTCTCAGATATTTTGGATGAGCCAAGAATTCGTTGCCTCTGGGAAGGTGAAAAATTAGCATTAAGAAGTTCCTGGCTCATGTGGGTGTAACCCAGTACATTTCTTTTCCTTCTGCACAATATATCTGCATGTTATATGTGGTTACTGTCAAAAAGCTGTGTACTCCAACAGCAGGCAGAATATGTTTTTTATCTCTTTTGACTTTGAGAACTTTACTCTGATGCACAATCATTAGCCATTCTTCAATAACTGATAGATAATGCTTTTGCAGCTGTAATTTGCTACAGCTGCCTAAGAAAACCGACTGATGGACAGAGAGGAACCAGAATGAAGAAGTTTGGCTCCAGATCTAAACTTAATCGATGCTTGAAAGTTTCTTGTACATGAGCTTTATGTGCAGGATTCCCTCTACTGATAGTATCTTGCACTGGTTGCACTAGTAGTTATTAGCTCCTTTTGAATGTATTGGACTTTAGGA
Source organism: Phalacrocorax carbo (assembly GCF_963921805.1). Classification (NCBI taxonomy): domain Eukaryota; kingdom Metazoa; phylum Chordata; class Aves; order Suliformes; family Phalacrocoracidae; genus Phalacrocorax; species Phalacrocorax carbo. The sequence goes on along the minus strand of NC_087517.1, from coordinate 57,357,868 downwards.
AAACATTTTCCTGACTGTAAACAGTTCTCAATGCAGTCAGCCCATAACTAAAAAAGCTGAGTGACAATGTGTCTGCCTAAAATGGAAGGGAGCACACAGCCATAGTGCTGTCTCTGGATTATCTCAAATCCTAATTAAAAGAAAAGATCTGCCATATTAAGAAGCTGCTATGTGCCTTACTTAATAAGTGCTTTGAATTCCTCCTGGAATAGAGTTTACAATTTTTTCTCTTAATTCTACATGTTGTATTTTGTTGATCTTCTGACACTGAAAACAATTTCTTATAAAACATCTACCTCAGATGATATCCTGCATTTGTCTGATTTATATTTATGAGTAAGTGTTATCCATTTAAATATATAGTTCTTTACAAGCCAAGGAATATTCTGCATTTTTATGAAGCCCCTCCTCCCTTTAATAACAGCAGTATATTTGATGTTGTTGTACTCTAAGAATTCTCTCAAATTCACATTTTCATTTCTTTCTGTTGCATTTGCAGCCCTGAATATGTGTCCTGTATTGTGCAATTCTTTAGTAAATGTATCAACAGTGAACAGTGAGTAAAGGGAATGTATTAAGCAACATACTTCAAACTCATGGTTTTAATTAGCTAGGGACAGGATTTAGCAAGTCACAGCTTTTATTTAAAAAGTCTTGACATAGTTCAAGACAGCAATAGCAAATTTAACACTTAAGGCCATATTAACAAACACAGATGGTTTCAGATTCTCTCTTTAGAATGATACTGTTGCTTTAGATGATGCAGAGCAGTTGGAAACTTTTCGAAATAATTGCTGGTTGCAAGTTTAAAGATTTAGCTGTGAGTTACGTCCACTATATTCTATCCATGCAAATGCCTTGATTCATTTTATATATCAGTGTAAGAGATCTGACACATCAATGATTATTTGGTGTTCAGATCTTTTACTGCAGGCCTGATTTGCCTTTATGTAGCAGTTTATACTGCCTATAACAACTGCGCTATAATATTCTTTTTTTGCACTCTGAAAATTTCTGAAACGTGAACCTTTTTCCCTTTACATTTCAGAATGTGGTGTTTTTTTCTTACTTTAAAGCTATGGGCCAAGAAGTACATTTTTAGCAGCATGTGTAGCTGAATAAACATACAGCTCCCATTAGTGTTAATTGGAGTTGCATATTCTACTTTGCCTCTCAAAGGGTTGAATACTTATGCCTAGCTGTTTAAAATAGAGTAGGGACATGCCATTTGAAGCTACAGACTAGTGCCAGAATTTCTGGTACAGAATAAAACCTAAATGTTGAAGTAGTTCTAACATAGGCTTATGTCTAGCATAACCTTGCAGACTCTTATTTTTTTGTGCACATGCTGGTTTACTTGCATCCATTTGCAATGTTGTTCACTGCTTAAATATGTTACTAGCTTGGATTATCCACGCATAAAGAGATATTCAGTGAGCTGAGCTTTGCTTTTAAGTCTTGTGCTTTATTGTTACCTATATCTTAACTACATGACGAAGCTCTGAAGGCTGTCAGTGGTTTCTGCAAGATGCCTAAGGAGATGTAATGGTATGCTAACTAACTTAAGAATAACTCCTTAATTAAACAGTCTATATTGTCCAGAGCTGTCTTCTGTATGCCAGATACCACCAGGAACCTTTAAAGCTGTGTATATTTAGGAAATACAGCTGTGGAGATGCCATTGTACCTATATAATGACTTTGTACTCATTGAATAAAGAGGAGGAGACAATATCATAAGCAGTTTCCATTGCGTAAATGTTGGAAGTTAAATATTTGAGTAAGACAGGGTATAGAAGTATATTACAGAAAAACTTTAATGAGAGTTATCAAGTACCAAGTTTTGAAAGAACATAATTCTAGTAATAACTGCATAAGAAGTTAGGATCTAGTTTATCATAGATAGTAAAATAATTATAGCAATTGTAGAATGTCATGGCTAAGAAAACCCAATTTATGTAAGAAGTTTCTTTTGTGAGTCCAGGGGTATATTAAAGAACACCTGTAGTCCCTGGATTAGTAGCTAAATAGCTTCTATTTTGGTTCAGTAAAAATTTCCAAATTACTTTGCATTTTATGTCTTCGGTATATTCATGCATTGTCTGCAAACAGATTGTCACTGCTGTCCCACTTGCCTTCAGCCTTCCTTCTTGGGCAGTACTAGCAAGTCTGTCTGGTTTTCCAAGGCTATGGCATAGGCAGAAAAATAACAAAGCAGGGGTTGCATGGCTGTCCTTAGCAGTCAGCCTCTGTGGGCAGTTGCCTGTGTAGAGCTGTCTCTATGGAATATGAACACAAGAAAATGCAATATTGGTTTAAAAAAAAAACATTAAAAAATATTTTATAAAAATGTTCATCTTAGAGCTTTATTTCTTTTTAAAATCCAAGTCTGTGCAAACATGGATTGTAAGATAGAGCCATTGTCCATAAAAAAAAAAAAGCTAGCGTAACTATTTATTTTTTTACTTTTTTTTTTTTAATAAATGCTATTCAGGTCAGTTTGTTTCTTCTTACCATTTACTGCAAACCCAAGTTCATTCACAGTACATAAGCACGTATTTATGCTGTGCTTGGAGCTTGTGTACAAAATCACCATATAACTTGTTCTACCTCCTTCCCATGTTTGCTTTTTGTGCTGTAAAATGTTTTCTCTTTAGTTCTTGAGGTCTACTACTTCCAGTATTCTTTAGCACAAACAATGCACAGAGAGGCACTGGGCTCTGAAGAGATTACGGTCAGCAGTTTTTAACTTCTCCTGTATCACGACTGTTTGCAAAGCTAATACCCTTTTTTTCCCCACAGCAAGCATCGTGAAACAAGATTTTTTGCAAGTGCAGCAATACTTTTGGATTGACAATAGAAGTCGGAAAACCAGGAATGGAATGACCTTTTAGTATGTGGCACAACATAGAAAGTGCATAGATTGGAAGAAGAGGAAAAACCGTGAGAGACGTAATTGACAAAATATGACTACTATTAATTCCAACAAGAGCTTGAAATACATGCTATTTCTTCCTTTCTGTTTCTTAATCAATATTATGTCTCCTTAGTGCTATAATGAAGTCAAACTAATTAAAAAAAAAAAAAAAGATTTGCTGTTCTTTCAACAGTACTGTCTTGCTGCCAACACTAATGTTACCCCTCTAGCAGTTTCTAGCATTAGAGACTGACATTCACTGGAGAATATATTTATATTACAAAGTAAACTTGTTGTATTTATGCTTGTGCCCCTGCACCAGCGTAGTTGTAAGCATAGCTCCTGTTCTCTAAGACCTTCAGACCTCACTGGGGAGGAAGCTGCTCTGTCTCAGGAACTGATCTAGCAAGGCTGACCTTTCCCCCTGTTTTGACAGATTTGCTTTTTAATAAAACGGAAGTCAGAGGGCTGATTAACAACACCACCGGGTGACACCTGCCCCAAACCAATACGGACTGGTGGTCCACCAATCAAGAAAGCACTTGCCATAGGTAGTTTTTCACATAAAACACACTCCAACACTAGGAGACAGGAAGGAGGAAGAATCTGTAGTCTAAAGCTACAACAGTTCTTGACTGTAGATGATGTTTTCTTGCTTAATTTAGAACTTTATTGGTACCTAATTATCAATATCAGGGGCATGAAAACATGTTTTTAACAATCACTCTAGGTTACTCTTTAATTGTGTGCCTGTGAGGTCCTTTTCAAACTTGCATTGCTAGTCTTTGGTAAGGCAGTAGGGTAAACTAAGGTTTCTTAGGTACCTGAGCAGTGCATTTTTAACTTCTTAAACTTGAAAGAATGTAAAATATTGTTTTAAACTTTGAGTTTTCTAGCCTTAGTAATATATGTGTATGTATAAATATGCACATAACACATACATAGATGGATAAAATGCCCCAAACACTAGTCCCCCTTAACTTTCCTTTGAAATTATTTTATTCTGAAAATGCATGTGCATCTGTAGTTGGTTTTATTCATGCCGAGATGTTTATTCCAGTCTCTTGCAGATTCTCTTCTCTCTGTTGCTCTTTTCTTATTTCAGCACCAAACCAAATATGTTGAAAATGCAAATATCTAAAAGCAGAGAACTGATTTGCTCAAGGATCCAGCATGATTTGCAAAGACAAACAGAGGAGTTTGGGGAATAATGTGCACCTAGGGAGACAGGGTGGTTGAATCTAGGGAGGGGAAGGGACAAGGAGGAAATGAACTGTCAGCTGGAGCCTGTGAAAGAGAAGATTGCCTAAAAAAAAATAATCAAAAGTTCCCAGATGAAAAATAAGAGGAAAAGATTCTCCTGTTGGGACTGTGGTATTCTGTCAAGTGAACAGTGAGTGAATTGCTTTGGTTTAGATCTTGGACCCCAACTAATGTTTACTCTGCAGATAGCAATCCTGTTGGTCTTCTAAAAATAGTTCATTCAGATTGCAAATATGCACAGATTGCACCAGCCCTGAAGAACATACGCCTCCAAGATGTTGAAGAAATTATGAAGTGCCTATGTAACATGAATATTTTTTTTTCCATAATTTGCTCTCTGCTAAAGTTTTAACTACAGCTTGGTGAGGTTTTGGGAGCTGACACACAATTTCAGTCTGATTTTTCCCTTCTCTTTGCCCATCTCCCACCTGCATAAGCTACTGTTCATTCTCATTTAGAGTCCTGCAGAAGGGAGCCCGCTTATTCTGTCCTCCCTGTGATATTCCTTCCTTCCCATTTACTCTTTGGCTATTGAAATTTGTAGTTCGCTTTCTGGTAGTGTTTGGAGGCCTCAGCTGTCTGTGCTGTGTGCCTGTGTAGCTACACAGAAACAAATGAACAGCAAGCTTTTCCTTGAAGACAATGTGATTGAAGATGCATTTATCTTCCACTGAACCATTATGGAAAATGGAAAAAAGAGATCCGTGAGTTTTAGTTGCCTGTTGAAGACCTAGGCATAAGAAATGACTTTGTTTTCCTTTGCCACAGCTAAGGACCTGTACTATTATTATGCATTGTGTGGACTGTGTAGGTGCCAGTGCTGAAGTACATTTCACCAGGACTGTCTCAAATTTGATGGACTGTTTAGTGCATATTAGGTTGTTGTTTTTCCCTGGCTTTCACTGTCTTTTCTCTTGAAGAAAATAAATGTACCTATTGGTGTTTGGTTTTAGGCTTGAGTTTTTCTCTTTTAAGGTGAAACATGCCTTCCTATATTCACTTGCTGTAATGGTTATACACACAAAAATCGTTGTGTTGCAAGCTAGACTGAAGGTACTGGCAGTGTAAAACTGATCAGTCTGAGATACTGTACAATGAAAGGCACTGTAATCAATAGTTGGCTAAGGCCAGGAGTGGTATGCTTGTTGTTGTGTGTTCCCTATTTGTGTCACACGCAGCTATGATTTGGGGTAAAGGGAAGGTTCTTCAGGCCTGCTGAACAGAAAACAGAAATTCAGAGGTCAACGTTGTAAGAGCCCTGATAGAGGAAAACAAAGAAACATAAAGTGTAGAAGTAGCTGTGATGACTACCTTGCAATGGATTATTTAAAGAAATAATTTTGTCATTCTGGTGTATTAAATTACTTTGTCCCTAAAGTAATAAGTGCAGGGAGACTGCACTTTCCTCCACAGATCTTACATTCTGCTGTTTTATCTTCATTATTCTCTGCCACTAAACTCTTGTGGAGAGAGCTGTTCAAGTCAGGTCAGGCACTTATTAGCCCTCATATTAGCATCTGAAATGCTTTTTTCTCTTCCCGTGCTTACACTGTCGTGTCCCTGTGATCACACCTGCCTTTTCTTATCACAGTTAACCTGCCCTCTGCTGAAAGGGAACTGAATTATAAGGGCTTTCTGTACACACTACAACAAGACCCAACAGGTAAGGCAGATGCTCCTCAGGCTAATTTAAATATCCTTTTTCCAAGGATTTGTATAATTATTCTGCACTGGCATTAGCTGTTGAATGGCGGCACTTGCTGCTTTGGTTAATTAGTGAGGTCAGTTGTGAATGAAAAGGGTAGGTGGTGCTTTAGCTCTGACTTTAAAATGTGTTTCCAATATGGCAATATAAATGCCTACATGATGATTTAATGGTTCGCTTCCTTTCAAAATCTAGCCCACACGTGCCCAACTCTGTTTTGAAATTGTGATATGGAAGTGACTCTTTTAATGGTTCTGAAAGTTTCTCCCAAGTTTGTGACAAAGTCAGCAGCTGAAGCATTATTCTCCACTTGGCATTTCTTTCATGTCAGCAGTAACAATTTTTAAAAGTTAGATGTACCCTGCGTTTTATTTTTCATTATGCGTTCTGTCTGCTTCTGACTGAGGCTGGCAAAACTTCTTGACAAGACTGGCAAAATGTAATAGAACCAAAAAGATGAAAAATCAGAATGAGGATATTCAGTTACAAAATAATCCCTCCTGTGATTATTCCAGTCTAAAAAAATCTGCTTGTTAGAAAAGTTTTCTGAGTCAGACTTTGTTCAGTCTTTGCCCTACCAATGCTCCATAATGGTAATGGTTGGGGATAAAATACATGATATGTGATGTAATAATTTGGGCTCTAGGAACTAAGGACTGAACACACAGAGTTACTTTAACACCAAGGTCCCCACTGCTAATAAGTAAAAGTTAATCCTCTCAAAGTTTTGGGGGTTTGGGTCCAGCAAGACCCTGAATTTATTTCACATAAGCATTTTAACACTATTCAATAACCTTTCACTGCTGCTTCTCCCTGAACTTTTTACAAGTTTGTAATTTGTCCAGGACTGGGTCTGAACCACTTCCTCTACTGCAGGACCAAGACATGGCACAGAAAGGTCTTCAGCCTGAGTAAGGAGTGCACGATTTGGTCACCTAGAAATACCTGACCCTCCAGAGAAGGGAGGAAACGTAATGGTTAAGTTGGGGAAACGTAGGCTAGTATTGCATGAGAACTTGTCGGACGCATATGCTGTTCCTTACTTTTATACTCTCTTGTAAAAACAAAATTAGATAAAATATCTATAGTTATTGTAGCAAGAATTGGGAAAGCATGAAATCATAATTAGAAAGGCAAGAAAGAGCTTATACACATTATTCACAAAAACAAAATAGATAAGTAGTTATTGATTAAAGGCATGCATGCTTAACAGCAATTTATAAATCCAGGACTCAAAAGATAATGTTTGTTTTAGTGCTTTTAATTATTTAACATGCAGTGACATTTCAGTTTTGCCAACAGCAGCACAATAGGTCCCTAATGAACTGCACTGAGTTACTAATAATTAAACCATCAGGCAGAAGTAAGGGGTACAGCATGTTATTAGATTAACATTCTTAAATAATCGTTCTTTTGTTTTCTGAAGAAAACTCTGAGAGTTTTCTCCCCTGCCCCAAACCAACTAGACATCAGCCTACTTTAAAGAGCGAAGTCCATTCATGGCTGACACTTACGGAATCCCTGAAATACTGGTTAAGAAAATCTGAAGTTATTCATAAGACTATGATGAAAGTTTGGTATCAGTACTTCAAACTCTAGCCCATGAAAACAAATGGAAACTGATTGTTTGCCAAGGGTGTTGGTCAAGCTTTTTCCTTGCTCTAGTTACCTTCTTACTTTGTGATTATTTGATCATTTTAAGAGAAAAGGGATTGGCATGCAACAAAAAGTTGGTTTATATGGTTTCTTGAGGGGCAGTATCAGAAGGCAATGGACTTGTTGAAGGATGCTGTTCACCAGGGAGCAGAATATATTAGCTTGTGTAAAGAATAGGTTGGTGATGAATATAAAAACTAGTCTAATACCTTCAAGTAAAATATGTTATTTTTTTCTAGAATAAATATTCAGTTCTACTTGCACAGTAGCTTCAAAAGGATATGGAAGAAATAAACAGGGTGTTGAAAGGAAAAACAAGAATAATTGGGGTTATGGAACAAGAATAATATGAAAAGAGATTGAAAATACTAAGCCTTTTTATTTCAGAGTAGAATGAATAAGAAGAAATACGATAAAGGGATCAGAAGTAATGACTGGTACAGAGAAGGTAGATCAGGAACACTATTCACGCTTTGTCTTAACACTAAAACAAGAAAATATACAACAGAATGAAAAGGAGGCAAACTCAAAACTGATAAAAATAAATACATTCACTTGCTTCCCTGGCAGAATTCCTTGTTAAAAGGTGCCACTGAATTAAGTGAATCTAGCAAGGTTTTTTTTTTTAAATGGTCTGCTAATGTTAAGAAATATTCATAATGTGCTGGTTATGTCACCTCCAAAATTCCCATTTTCACTCAAAGTTCATCTACCTATTGCCAAAAACTTCATTTTGAGTCAGATTATTCAATAGCCAGGCTTCACTGGAAAGTAGGTGGGTCTGGCCTATGTCAGAGGCTGGTTAAGGTAATAGATGGGACGCTGTTTTACTTGCATCCAAGGTGGGGTGTTTTTGATGCCTTCTGCCCTCTCAATCAAGGGAATTTCAGATGAGCTGAACTGAACAGTTAGTTATGTACTGTTTATCCACAAAGGCCGTGATACAGAAGCGTCTGGGGAATGGACCGTCCTTGTCCTTGTTGGCAAGTAGAAGTTGTAAATGGAGAGAATGTAGCATAAAACTGTGGCAGTGAAGTTACCAATGACATTTTCTAGATGGCTCTTATATTGTTGAGAAACATACACAGCTAAGCAGAGTAAGGGCTCATTTGTATTTAAAATTAATATATGTTTGGTAAATGGTGTTGAGAAGCTAATGTAGCAGGGAAAATGTCTCTAGGAGGGAAGAGTTTACATAGAGCTGTGAGGAGAAATCTAATTTACCTTGGGAACATGACTTGGATTTTGGCTTCACAGAATTTTACCCTACCTGTAAGAAAATACCATTGCTTATTTGTCTTTTTTTTGTCAAATGCTAAGGTAGGCAAATGAAGGGTAATTGTTTTGCAGTACTGCCAAAAGTTGGTGCAGGTACTTGGGCACCTAAAAAAGCAAAGACAATACACATGTACTTACTTATTTTAACAATGTTAGCCTTATTAAGATCACATTTTGTGCATGGACCTTACAACTGACACACTGCATAGTGCATTCTTGGGAGCATACGTCCACCTTCAATCCATGTCACCCTCAGGCTCTAACTGGTGCTAAACGGTGTGACTAAAGCAGTCCTGGGCTGTTTTCAAAAGTATCTTATTAAACAGATGTACATCCTTAGGTATATTGTATATCTGACTGATGCTTCTCTAGTCCTTAATCTTAGAGTAAATACATATCTGATCTATTGCAGACCAAAGTCCTCCACTGATTAGCACTAGATATGGCGCTTTGGGTCAGTATCTTTGAGTATACGCTTCCTTTAGAGGAAAAAGAATCTTAAATGTGCCATTAATGCTAAAAAATCTGCAGTGGTTATTTCTAAAAATTGAATTCTTAAAGTTGGTGCCTTCATTTGTAGGGCTATTAGCTTGTCATCAAACACAGAACCTTTCTCTGTACCATATTCCCATAACCCATGCATTTTGACATGCCTAGGTCTTGATGTGAAATGCCTCGCCACTTGGAGGCTCTTAGAGCTGTAAATTGATTCATCCTACTTCTTTCTCTCCGGTGTTTGGCAGCAGCCAGGTCATGTTCTGAAGAAGCTTCAGGTAGCAGTGCTTCTCATCTGTGCAGGCAGTTTAATTCATACAAATTTCTTATAATGTTTTGCGACTAAAAACTTTTGTTGTACTCCTTATATATATCTGGGGAGACTTTGCCTTTCTCCCAAGTACATTATCTCCGAATATTTGCTTTAAGTAGCCTGTAATAATTCATAGGTGCTCAGTTTGCTGCTGCTCTGCTTTGGATCTGTGATTTACCTTAATTCTAACAATACTGGGAAGCCTCAGCACTGGAGGTGCTATCGCAATGTTACTGTGCTTGCCCTGGCAAACGGCCTGAGACGCTGTCTCCATAACAATCATGTCACTGTAAATATGCACAAAGACTGCATTTGCTTGAAAGGCAAAACAACCAAAGGCATTATACAGTGTGCTTAACACTTTAAAAATCCATCCTGTATTAGGAGAAACATGAAAATCAATCAGATTTTTACATTAGATTATAACAATACTGTTTTGAAATTTTCATTACAAAGGGTTTTCAAAAGTGGTTACTAGGGGCTTAATTTTGTTCCCAATAAAGCAGATGTTGCTGACTGCCTGGTCTAAAAATTGGGAAAACCTGCCCTGAAAAAAATTATCTGTAAATGGTCCTTTAGGCTTGGTCCAAATCATAGAGTAGCAATTACTCTGTCCTTGAGCAGTGGCCTGCACCAGATGTTTCACAAGAACTGACAGAATTTTACAATAGGGAGATTCAGGCTAAACCATTTCCTGTTTTCTGTCCAATTTTCCCGAGCAGTTGTATTTCTTCCAAAATGTTTGCTTTGACTCATGAATGTTCCAGATATCCTTGGAGTGGTGTTGGTAACTCCACCATTTTGGTGTTTATGTTGGGAAGCAGGCCAAGAGCATGTGTGTCATTGCCATGCTACTGTAAACCTGACCTTTGTACATGCAGAAGTTTATACGTGCTGTATGAGAAATACATTGTATGAAAAGTAATTTCTTTTGTGGATTTTTTTTACTTTGCTTGTGAAACACAGGCAAAATGAGGGGTATTACTTCATACTACTATCATCTAAGTGCCAGACACAAAATGAAGAGTATTTCTGTGACTGCTACATGCGTGTGACTGCTGCCAATTTCCTACCAGCACTTTTGGGATGGGACAACCAAGAGACTTCCCAGGTCTTATGCTTTGTGAACTAACTTAGACTGAATTGTTGAGGAAGTATTTTTTTTAATGTTCATGTGACTCACTTCTCCCTATTTGTATTTATATTTCTTCTGAAAGTCTGAGGAATCTGAAGAAAAGCGGTACATAGGGGAACTTCAACCCACTTTTGCAAATTCATGAAACTCAGCTAGTACGTGGGTTGTTCAAACTGAATCTCAACATAGAATCTTTTGAAATTTGCTCATCTGTCAAGAATATGCTATTTCATTTAAACTATGAAAAGACTAAATAGATTCCATAATTTAGTAAATATTTTGGCTTCCGACAGCTCTTCTTTTTCTTCTACTCTTTACATTTTTGAGATTTTTTTTTTCCTCCTTGATGCCATGTTCTGATGAGACTTAGAGGTGGCAAAATAAGTAATTTGGGAAAAGAGTTGGGAGGAGAGTTTCTTACAGTAATAAATTCCTAATTCCTTCTTTTTTTTACATCCTATAGATAATTCTTACCATTTTAGGAAATTAATCTGAGTATTTGGTAGTGACTGGTTAGATCGGGCCTCTCGGATTTGGACCCCTTCTGAATATGAACACAAAGCTGGAAAAAGTAGTATTGAATCTTTTTGTGTGATGCATCAAAAGGTTCAGAAAAAGTTCATTTTATTTTTACCTTGAAGAATCATGATTAGCCAGAAACTATGCTTTCAGAACCTGCAAACAGTCCATTTATTTGCCAGCATCAGAATGAGACTCAGAGTTCCAGTGAAAACATCTTTTTGTCTGCTAATGTAATGGGTGCTTATTTTCTGCATCTTCATCCTCCTTGGAAAAGCATCAGGGTTTCATTGTAAATCCATTATGTCTGCCTTGGTCAGAAATTATAAATGACAACTAGTCCCAAGGTAAAGAAAAGAAAGTATTATTTTGTAGAGTAAAAATGGGTTAAATCACTTTTTATCATGAATGTCCTCCTGGTTATGACATATTCAATGTATTATTTAGTTTAAGTGCATGATTAAGATAGAACCGGGGTACTTCTGGGGAGCACTTTCACAGACGTTATACTTACCGTACCTCATTCTGTGGTACGGGAGAAAGAAAAATGACATGTCCCTTTGTGAACCTATCCTTTTAAAATTAGGTTATAGATTATATAGTGGTGTGAGATCCTCTATGAATTTCTGGGTCAGAGGTACTTTGTTTTCTTTCTTTTATACACCAAAACCCTTGTATCTTTATTAAAAATTTATTTGCTGTCAATAATTAAATGCTTATTATTTGATCTTTAATGGGGTCATGATTCCCATATTCCCATATTAATGAAATAATGCAGAAGTAAAAAATGCCTTTCAGTTGGAAAAAGTACTTATTATTCTTTCTTTGTTCTGAGTAAAAGAGTTTATCTTAAATTAAAAATTTAAAAAATGAATTTTCTTTAATCTTAGAATTAAATTAGTGCTAATTAGTTCTATTTTCTCTACAACATTCAAATGCTAAAGTCTTAGTCATTTCTTCAGAGTATTAATAGTGCCCTTTGGCTGTAATCAAGATTATCTTCAATTAAAAGCAATACAGTTAACTCAGTTACATTAACAGTTATTGTTCTCAAATCACAGGGTTAAGAACACAAATCCTGTGTGTTTTCAGCATGGGTACATAGCAAGGGTGTATGATGCATGGACATGTTATTTACACGTTAAAACTAAAAAGCACTAACCTATAGTGTTCACTGATTAAATCCTTTCATACGTGTAATACACTTCAAACAAAGCATTTTTTAAAAGTGATCATGTAGACAGAATTCAAAGGTGTTGCAGTAAGCTAGAACAGTTTTTGGATTTGGTCAGTGTTCAAGTAGTCTCTTCCCCTGCCCCTGTACAGTCCTCCCCCAGCACTTTTTACTGTAAACTCTGTAAATTATGGGGCATTTTCAATGAGCGAGTTCTTGAAATTCACAGCTGTTATTCTCCTTTGTGAAGAGTTAAAGAGCACTTGCCAGTCTGCAATAATTCATCTTATTTTATTAATGCTTTTTTTAGTTCAGAAAATTTGTTATATGTAGACATAGTGGATTTCAGCTGAAAATAGAAGTATTTAATCCAAATTTCTTAGTGTATCCAATATGAATAAATGCTGGTCCCATAGAAACAAACAAACAAAAAGTTTTCCTCCATGCTCATAGAACAGTTCTTTCTGGCTTCAAAAGCTAAGAATATGGGAAAATTTTGTTAACATTGCTGTGTTTACAAACAAAAAGTATAAACATCTTGAGCAAACAAAACTGATGAGGGGAACTGTGCTTGCTTGTTAGCACATTACCACCCCGATAGGAAAAGTAGAGTGTGATTCTTCCTTGGTAAAAATTAATAACAGTTGGTGATACAAAAAAACCCCAAACTTAAGTGTTGCAAAAATATTCTTACAGTATTTCTATAAGGACCTGCCAATATCACTTCTATAACATGTTCCAGCCAGAACAGAAAGATCTGGGCACTTCTAGTGGACTCCAATACTCGGTAGTTTCCATCAGTTCTGACTAAATTTTTATATTTTAGACACTCTACTAAATTATAATCTGACTATTATATTTTTATTTTTGTTTAGATTCACCCATTACTAATCTGCAGGCCGCGATGGTGATTTTTCTATGTCGCTACCCTTCAGGAGCTAATGAGGTAAATGGCATAACTGGACAGATACTGTCATTAAACCATCTATTCTTCAAATTTAAATAAGTTTCTAAGATTTTAAAATCTGTTTTCTCAAAGCATAAATGCAAGCAAAGGTTTTGTTTGAACTAACATTTGCATTCTGTGGAGCAAATTCCCTTTTTGAGTCTCAAAATGCTGGCACAGCCATCTCAGTTTGACACCAAGGCAATAAATCAAAAGGGATGGACAAAGATATGAAACCATGCCCTTCAGAAGGAGCATTGTGTCTGTACATGCAAAAATAATTGCTTTCTTGGAATGTGACAAAAGAAAATTGAATATAAAATATGGTGTTAACAGACAACAAATCTAATTTTTAGAGGACTCTTTTTCTACCTCAGGAATATTTTCCAAGGAATCATATCTCTTTGGTACAGTGTGGAGCTAGGTATGTAGGTAGAGTTTAATGCTTTTCTTCTTGGACAAAAATTAAAATTTGCTAAACTTTCCCAGGATGTTACCATGTTTGTCCCAGAATATGGTTTTTAATAAAATGAAGACACAAAACATAGAGTCCAAACCAGAAAGTCCCAATGACTTCTTAGATTCTCCTGTGATTTAGACGAGGCCAGGTAATCCTCTGGAAAATTGCTACAGTGTTTTGTGACTACAGAACTCATGTATCAAAGTGGGAATACAGGAGTGAAGTACCTTAATTTTACCCAGTGGCCAGTATGTTGCTAGCATCTTTCTTGGGCCTCTTTCTCTTCTGCTTGTAAGGTAGATAGAGATCTTAGCAGCCAGATTTCATGACCCTCCTCTGCACTTAGAGGAAATGCAGAAAAATGGACAGATTTTATGCAAATTCTGGTTTTTTATAAAAGTGTGTATATGTCTGTGTGGGGGAGTGTGTCTGTGTATTTGTAGGGTGGAGAGAAATTGCTTGTCTGTGTGTGATTTTTTCAGAATCTGAATTTCTCACCTGAACTAAGCAACATCTTAATTTTAACATTAAACAATATATTTCATAGAAAAAAAAGATGTATTAAGCTTCAAGAAAATTTATAAGCAGAGCTTCTTTCCTTTACTGGGCATGCCCCTTAACAAAATACACAACACTTGATTCCACCTTGCATCTGTCTGTTGTCACAAGTTATATCTCTTCATAGTTTCGTTGCTGCTAGAGGCCTCAATTTGCTGTTACAGGTTACGGGAGCCTTACCCATACTTGCATTTGATTTTTAGACTGGGCTGCCAATCTTTTCAGTAGTAGTTGCAGTTTTATTATGGAATGTAAGCCCTGAGCAGTTCTTAGTCCAGTATTTCAAAGGCTTGTATTTCTATGTGGCTCTACCTGTGGATGACATGAGGTATTTCCTAAGAGAAGAGTTCTGCCTCCAGTTCTGTTGCTGGATTTTATACGCAGAAGTACTGCGGAGAATGTGTAAAGAGAGAAGGGGATATAGAGGCAGTCTGGGGCTGTGGAGTCCATGCTTCTGTATTGTTCTTTCACAGTTAGATTAGCTGGTATGGGAGTATGGCAGGCTATAATTCTCATCACAGTCATTAAGAATTTGTCACGGTGCAATTAAGACTGGAATGTGTTAGGTATTTTGCTATTGATTCTAGGCTTGTTCTTTTTGCCAGCAAGATCTACATTAATACTTATTTACATATGAAAGTGTGAAGGACAGACATACAGCAGTGATATGTACTCAGGTGAACACTCATGTATCTCAGTGAACCTCAGATGATTTCCCATTATGATGTGTGAAAGGGAATACAATGCTTCTTAGCCCTATCTCTTTTTAGGTATTATTGTGTTGGGTGGAAGAAAGAATTGCTGTTTATTATCTGTCTTCAGTTACCAGTTGATACAGTACTAGGTAAGGAAAATGACCTTTAGTATCTCAACTGATTTCAATAGACACTGGATCTGTTTAGAGAAAATTGCCGTGATTCCTCTGAATCTTGGTGAGAAACTGTTTGAAACTTGTCCAGTTTTGGTTTTTTCCTTTCTCCAACATTTTGTTTTTTAATATCTGTCTACAAAGCCAACTGCTCAGATACACATTTTACACGAGTACTTGATTTCCCAATTTTCTTTATTAGCCAGAAGTAAGTATTAAAATGAACATAACTGTCAGCCTGAAAGCCTGACACCATAAGAGCATTCAGACTTACTAGCTGATCTGAATCGTTATATGTAAAAAAAAAAAAGGAGTAAGGCAGCCAAAAAAAGGCTTTTTTTCCTAATCACATTGTAGCAAGAATGAGGAAAAAAAATGTTTTGTCTCACAAATCTACAGGAGCTGAAAAAATATAAAATTCAGGTTTCATTCTCTACAGAGAAATGAGGAAAAGAACCAAAGAGCTCCATCAACCCCTGGAGCTCTACTTTCAATTAATAGAGCTGTACATTAACTCCTCTGATGTTATTACATTATGAAATTCACAGTAAATGAAAGCAAAACCTGCTCTTCAGTGAGTTTTCAGTCTAATTTGAAATCAGAAATGAATTAGAAATGTTTATGTATATGCAGAGAAGGTCAGTCACTTTGGTACCTCACAAAGAACCACCCTGAAAACCTGGCCCTGGCACCAAGTGTGGACTGTTGTGGCTCTGCCCAGCTGATGAGGAGGTTCACCTTGAACTCAGGCTTCAGGGAAGGCAGCTTAGAAAACTCAATGCAGTAATGTAGAATTCTCTATTTTTACTTTAAGTGAAAGATCTCTACTTAGTAAGTTCCCAATATTTTTTTGTTTCAGGGTGTAGTTCAAATGACAGTGAAACAGTCATTTCCCAGGTATAGTTAGTAATATGCAAAAAAAATGTCTCAAAAGGTTTCAGGAATTTGATTGATGAAATGAAACATGGTCCTGACATCAATTTACTGAGATTACTTTGTAATAAATACGCTTTAAAACCAGATGCAAAGTTAAGATCAGTCACAAAAAAATGCATTTGGATATGGCATTTAAAGAATGATATATATAATGTGTTGGAAATTAACTTTTATAATCTACAGAAAATTATTCTTGTTGTTGGCTCTCTCAATTTGTGAGGGCTTGGCAATGAAAATATTAATTACAAGCAAAGGAAAAGAGGATTATTTTTTTTTAATTAATATTGCCAGTGTGCCAGATAATGACCTCTTAAAATATTAGCATATGTGATTAGGGAGTTCTTTTACAGTCAAATCCTGCTTAGCTCCCACATGCAACTTCTCTCTGAATTTAAGGAATGGGTGTGTCTTGCAAAAAAGGATTTGGACGGAATTTTCCCCTGTGCTGCTATTCATAATTATCACGCTGGTTTTGCACTCTGTTTTCTCTCTTTAGATTAATGGTATTCCTAGTGAAGACAATGAAAAAGTTCACAGTGACTTTAATGATGAAGTGATACGTCCTTTCACAAAAAGTACATATAGCTTCATTAAGGATATATAAATTTGTACGGTATTTGCCTGTTTTGAGTCTTTTGATGAAACACAGTCCAGTTTGAGAATTTAAAGCTTAAGAGAACAGCTGAAAGACTTGGATTTATTTTCTGCTGTTGAAAAGAAAGAAGAATCTTGGTAGTGGCCTTTGAGCACCTAAACAGTTACCCGGAACATGCTGAATTGCTCTCCATATCTGTCAGGTGAAGGACAAGAAGAAATCAGCTTAGTTTGTAGAAAGATGTCTCCATTCAGGAAAAAAAAAAAAAAAAAAAATCTCACTGTACAGATAAGTAAACAGGTAAATAACAATTTCCCTAAAGGAAGGAATGCAACTGGAGATTTTAAAGAACTGTTAGCATTCCCTGGTAAATGTTTATTTAAGTGCAGATGACTCTACCTCAGGTCATGTTATTAGAACAAAGTGATATACTGAGGTCCTTTTGATCCCTGTAATTGTCTGACTTAATGATTGTGAGAATTTATCAACAAAAAGGTTACAGAAAAACCTGTTCTTGTTCTGTTAATGAGTTTTGTGATTTTAAGAGAGAAATGGACTTTCTCTTTTGCTTTCTTCTCCCCTATTTATATTTCAAAAACGATGACACCAATTTCCCAGCTTTCTTTTGATGTTGATTTGTCCTTTAGAGAAATACCACAATATATGTTTGACTTTCTGATAATGCATGAGTGGCTGTACTCAAGATGTTTCCTCACTGTTGTACACACATTTGTACTCTGCTAGCAAAAATTGTTTCTCTCTCATCTGCTACCTCCACTTTAATTGCATTTAAAGGGAAGAAATACCAAAAATGCCTCATGCTTCATGAGTGCAGATATAGGAACTGCATACAGTTTAATCTTCTAATTGGCTGATAAGAGGAGTAGGTGCAGATATGTTGACTTCAAGGAAAGGCTGGGTTACTGCAACTGGTTTATCTTCAGAATAAAAATGAGGTGAGGTTTTCCCTACCCAACTGTTTATTAACTGAAAACTGGAGCTATTATAAGCTTGATCCTCTTTCCACAAACAAAGAGTGGGAGAGTGATGGATATGTTCTATAGATCAGATCTTGTTCTCCACCACCACAGCAAACAAACAGTTTGGTTCCAAACATGTACTGATTTTCCCTAGAAATCTGATAAGTGTCACTTACAATTTATTGTAAGTTACTTTAATAGCATCTTTGATGCAACTAATGATGCTATAAAAATATAATTTAGTTGCAATTCTCTTTAGATTGTCTACTTTTTGCAATAAGCAAAAGAATACCAACATTAACAGAACTGCTCTGCATAGATGAATAAAAGTGGCTTTATCTAAGCATATTGGAGACATCTCTATCTGTTATAGCCACGTTGACTAAAAGTGAAAAATCTAATTTTGTACGTAAAAGTAGAATACTTTCCGAAGGAAAATAAGTAAGGGGGTGGGTGAGTGGATTACCTTAACATAAAGGAACTCATGCATTATTAATCTAATTTCCCATAAAGTTTGAACAAAAAGCATGTTGAGACATTACTCTGTGTTTCCTTATTAGACTGCGTTCATAATGCCCTCTCCCATTTTATGTAACATACTCTTCAGCCTAAATAAGATATTCTTGAAGCCTCAGGTTTTTAATGCCTTCAAAGCTCTCTGTTTCATTTCTAACTGTTATAGATTTTGAAGCACAAGAGGCTTTAAGTTTGGTACCTCAAAGGCTGTTCACCCTTTAAGGTAACCCCCAAGTTGGCTTTCATATTT
Organism: Phalacrocorax carbo; assembly: GCF_963921805.1. Lineage (NCBI taxonomy): Eukaryota > Metazoa > Chordata > Aves > Suliformes > Phalacrocoracidae > Phalacrocorax > Phalacrocorax carbo. The sequence goes on along the minus strand of NC_087517.1, from coordinate 57,339,305 downwards.
GCTTATTACCCGAAATTCTTCACAAGAAGCTTCAGCCTGTTTTACAATTAAAGGCTTTGATCATATTTACTGTAGCTACGTAAAATATTTCTGCATTAATGTTATATGAGTTCAGTTTCTGTATTAGTCTAGGAGTTTACCTGATATGCAGTATCTACATGAATCCTTTTCTAACATAATTATTAAACCTAACATTTCCATTCTCCTCACTGACCAAAGGCAAGGAGGAGAGCTGCTCCTGTGAGCTGTCCTAGGATGCTTACTGTGAACAAGCTGCAATGCTGGAATGCAAGACTCTGGGATCAACCATTGCAATATTTCCATTCCTAGATGATCAAGGCTCTGTCTGCTTTTAGTTTTTTAATTTAGGTATACCATGCCTGGAATTGTTTGGAACCTTTTCTCAACTGTACATGAGATTTTAAGCTCTGGTACTGAGTAGCAGAATATATTTACTTTGGAACAGCTTTGATTCTGCTGTGTTCAATGAGAGCAAAAAAGTATAAGAAAAGCTTTTATATATTTGTTAAGAATTACTCTGTGCAATATGCCAGTTTCTAATCCCTCTTTTTAGTATATTTTCCAAATTTTTTCTTAAATTTGGGTTTAATTGCCTGTTCACAAGAGAATTACCTTGAGAAATACTGAAGTATGATGAAGATAACTTCATGCTTTTACTTCCATTGCTTAAGAAAATTACTGAATGCATAATGTACCACATAAAGTGTATTTCTGGTATAGGTAACTTCTGAGACAACTGTGCACTTTTTGTAAGAGACATACCTAAACAAAATTTTAATTGATTTATGCTGTAAAATTAAATAAGCATTATTTCACTGACACCTCCTAAGAACCTGCCTATCTTTTGTATTCTCAGAATAGTTGTGTTATCTTTAGTTCACTCCATCTTTCTGAATTATAAGACACAAGTTAGTCTTTGAAACTGCATTTACCAATGAGATACATCAGCTAAACTCTACATATCTAGAAATTTTGGAGCTACTTTGTCTGCTTCATTTGGAAATGTTTTGAATTTGATGAGCTTCATTAGTGTTACAAAATGCTTATTATGGTTCTTCTCCAGTTTGATATATGAAGAATGCCATATGAGATATGTGGGACATAAGAGTTCTTCCAGTTTGATGAATAAACTTAAAACTTTACTAGAGTTTAATCTTGGTAAAGTTTGTGACAGATTAAGTACAAAATCTGTACTTAGTATTGCAGGAATAGTATTTTTGTATAATAATTCTGGTCTATTTTGGATGTATTGAAGATGACCCGGACTATATTCTCTTAAATTAGTAAAATTATTTAGTATTACTTCTTTCAGATGGGATTTAAGCTTTCCAGAAAATGTCACTTTTCATGGTTTTGTTGTTGTTTGAAATGGTGATTCCACTGGCATTAACAGAAAAATCTCAGTTCTAAGTATGGGGTATTTTTAATGACATTTCAGGTTTGGCACATACACACACCCCCCCCACAAACAAACTACCCTTCTGCCCCCAAATAAGAGAAAAGCTAAGGAAGTGTTTCAGCATTTGCAGAATAGAATATTTTGGTATGCTTTTGCTTTACTACTTATAATTTTGACGTTTAGATATAGAAAACTGGAATGTAGTGCTTTCAGTGTTTTGATACAAACAGAAAAACCTTCATACGAACTATTTCAACCAAAAATTTAAAAAAGTAGTCATTTGTACGAAGTGTCCTTTAATTTATCTTGAGAAAACGAAGACATTCATAGAAATTTTCAAGAGAACATTGGAAAATTCTTCCTGGTTCTGCATTTCAGTGGGATACTGACAACTTCCAACCACTGAGGATCAGTCTCATTTCTTGTATTTAGTGTCCTGTAGTCTGAGGATTATCCAGCTACAAATTTCCCTTCCATCTGTAGTTTCAAAAAATGTTCCTTTCTGCATGGACGGAAGGCAGTGAGCTGATTCCCTAGTACATATTCCCTTGGACGGGGTCAACAATAGCAATTGCACATAAATCAAGTAGGAAGCAAATTTCAATATGTCCCTCCACCCTGCTGATTATTTCTGGTTGTTCTGATATAGGTATTGACCGGCATTCCTCAGGGCTGTAATCTCTTTTTAACACTACCTTCCCTCTCTTCTCCCCCTTATGTTTAATACTTTGCTATTCACCAAAGCATACAACTCTTCTGCCACTACTGAAATTTTAACATATGCCTTTGAATCTCAGAAATGCAATAGATTTTCAACACTAACAAAATAGTGATCAGGGTATAGAATCTTTCCCTCTTTCTCACTTTCATATGATTTTCTGACATCAGTCCTTTTGCTGACTTTACTGGTTTGTTCTTTTACTGGTTTTGTACTTAAGGAGTGAACAAGTCTAGCCCTAAACTTTATCTCGTCTTCATTTCTAGGACAGATAGTCTCATTTGATTTTTTACCAATTAGTTTTGCTAAGTGCACCCTTCCACAGAGCATTCCTCCTCATCTCCTATGCTGTAACTTGTAACAAAATTCAATCTTTCAATTTGAAATTCTTCCAGAAGCAGATGACATTGGTCTTCTGTATCATACAATTCTTGCTCACGTTACTGGTCATATTTCTCCTATGAAAACTCTTTTGATTAATTCTTCTCATTAGTCAACTTGGTAAACAAATTACTGCAGGAAGCTTAAAAGCTTGGGTTGAAAGCCAGAACAGAAGCAAAAGATATCTTGTTTGCAAGTCACTATTTCCCTTGAAAATATCTGCTCTTCTATCAGGTTGCCATTTGAGGCTGCTAGAAGTTTTTATTACTTAGGGTTAATTGCCTCTGGCACAATAATCTCAGATTTCTCCTGAGAATTACTGATAGCACACTCTTTCCTTCTGAAATAAAATTATTTTCCTGTCATGAGAAATGTGACAATTTTTTAACATTTCTTAAAGAAATAGAATAAACTGCATCAGGACCCATATTCCTCTGCCTCCTAGTTTAGTTTATTCACCTCTCTTAAGGATATTGTTTTTCTTTTACAAGGTAAACCTCCAATATGACATGCCAGTTGACACTGTGTCATACATTAGTCCAATAAATATAACGAGTTGCTTTTTTGGGAGACTAGTCTTCAGCTCTCATGTGTATGTGAACATGCACTGCAAAAAGACCTTGGAGGGTTTTTAATTCATCTGTTTACACAGTTCAGACATAGATTGTCTTTCTGAATAGTCACATAATCAGGGATGCTTTTTTGTTATAAATCTGTACCCTATGTCTTTTTCATAATGTATTAGTTCACTAAAAGCCTCTGGGAAGTAGGCTGCAGGAAACCTGCAGTCCTGTGTAACTGCTTGCAAATCTTTCCAAATAGTTAATGTATTTTAAATAAATTACTGTGGTATGACAGGTAAGGATAAGATAATAAATATCAGTGTAACTAATTTTTGTTTCTTGAAATACCTTTCCCAAAAGGAACACTCCAGAAGGTGATATTTTTGTCAGTCAGTGACTCTTGCATCAGCTGTGATGTAATTCTGGAATTTTCACTTCTGCTCTCATCCATGGAAGGGAAACGTGAGAATATCACGGTCCCAGGGCTGACAGCGGTAAGAGTGATATGTGTTTTGATTGACCGTGGCTTCTGCCAGAGCCCCGTGTTCACAATTCCAGAGCATGTGGAGGGCAGGATAGAGTTGTCACTGACATCCCCATCATATTTACAATTAGTAAACATGTTTCTTGTGCATTCCAATGATTTAGGAATGGGAAAATGTATTTTGCCTTTGAACAAAAGCCACTGACGATTTTCTGAAAAATGCCTGACTGGAAGTGTGACAAATTAAAGACATTTGGAATTTTTCTGAAGAGATTTTCAGATGTTAGGCAGATGTTATTGTTTGCTGACCCAGGACTTTGCGGAATGACAGAAAATAATTTGATGCTCTAACAAAACACTGATTACACACACTAAATAGCCCTAGTAAAGTATTTCCCTTATGGCTTGCACTTTCAGGGTTATGGTTAAATGAGCACCCCATGTCATCAAACATACAGAAGGTGCCTTTGCCACTCTAAGGGGATGATCCCAGCATTTAAATAATGATTTACTGCTGCTTTTATTAGAACAATTATTGGTTATTTCAGACTTGAAATGGCTAGATTAAGCTCTGTGAACCTCACAGCTGAAACCTCACAACACTAGCAATTTTCAGTGATTAAAGTAATTTACTTTATCTATAAAATGTAAAGATATTTCATAATAGCCATACAGCAAGTACAGGGAGGTGTAGTTTTCCTGGAGATAATCAGACCTCTGGGGATAAAGAGTCCTGGCTGCACCTCATGCATTGCGAGACCCAGAGGGCTTTATTATCTGATGATTACCACACCCCCATTTCCATGTCTTTTTGCTTAATTAATCACAGTAACATTATTGCCCAACTTCAGACAACAAAAATAATGAGAGAGGCTTTAAAAGATTCAAAGACTAGAGGAAAAACAAGAGATCCCATAGGAAAGTACCCATAGTGAATCTGAGGTTTACAAATCACTGAGTTCTATTAAAAATGATGCTTACGTTTTGTAAAGTGCCTTCTTTAATATAAATATAATTACTTTTTAAATATTGTAAATGTGTATATACAATATAAAACATAGACTTGTTTTGATCAAAGGAGATGACATTTTATTTTTAGGACAAAAAAACCCCTTTAAAATATCACAGCCATAACACTGAAGGTTATAGCCACTTGCTGTTTTATTTGGAAAGCTTGCAACATCCACTGTGTTGTTCCTTATTTGGCCCGAGTACAGTTCCATGTGCTTTCTTATTTCTTCACTTTTCTAAATTATCAGTCAATCATCCGGTTTGTGGGGACAAATCCAGAGTAAAGTCTTCAGGTATTACCTGTCAGAACTCACTTCTTCAGAAAGCTGCACAAGCACATATGCTTAAACTTCTACTATATTCTTATCTCTCCTATTAATATATCCTTGCCTGCCACGCTTGACAGTTTTTCTTACTTATTTTACAGACTATTCTACTGAGGTACATTGCCTGATTTTTGAAAAGCTGGGTGAAACATAATTAGTTTACATGCTGATGCCATTCCTTACACTTAGTAACATTTGCTTAGACTGTGGGCAGAAGTCTTTTATTATAGCTCCCATCCTATCAGAGAAGGTATTACTGCAAGCTGCATATCACTGTTCTCCTCCTGATTCTGCATTTAACAAACTCCTTGCTTTTCACAGGATTCATTAAATATTTCTAATATCTTGGATGAAATGGGGCCAACCTTTCAATAACCATAAGCTAATAATTTTGAAATCATACAAGATGCACGTCAAGGAGTCAAGGTTTTCTTGAGCTTTAAGATTTGCAGATTTCTTTTTCTTTTTTCCTGTTAGTCCAAATATACTGGATCTGCACCGCACAGCCACTGTAGCGGTATGTTTTCCAAAATGGAAGCTGATACAGGTGGAGGACTATGCTTCCAAACCCGTTTCAGAATATCAGCCATAAATGTTGAGGCATAGATAGTCTAAATCAGAAGATAAAATGAGTTTTCAAATGGTGCTTTCACCTTTTCACTCAAATGTAAGTATGTTTGGGTGCATATGTGTGCATGGTCAGCTCCTGGGATGCCCTTGAGTTTGAGTAGAGCATGTGTTGACCTGCCTCACTCAGGCAGGTAGCTGAATTTATTCAACTAAGATGTGGTGGTCAGGGAGAAGGCTAGATTATTTCTGATAACCATTCTTACACACCACTAATTTTAAGTGGAGGCAGAGCCTTCTGTTATGTAACTTACTGTGATCAACTGCTTTCATCTCACAGCACCGTTAAAACTGGCCTGTAATCCCATTAATGGAAGAATATATAAGGAGATTAGAAAATCTTTGTGTGTGTACTACAGCAATATCCTTTTCTTTAAAAGTCTCTCATACAGTGTAGTTAAAACTTCTGACCAATGTGTTTGAATTGTGCTCATTAATTTATCATCTTGAGAGAAGTAGAAGCCCTACTTTGTTAGGGCAGTTGTCAGTAAGTATACCTATGGGATCTATGATTCCTCTGTTGACAGATAGTTTCCTAATTTAAAACTCTGTGGTTTTTGGTGACAGGGATCTCAGCAATAGAAGCAAAAGATAAATAACATAGTAGGTATTTGATACTTAATTCGAGTTGAGATCACCTTTAGTCTTCCCTGTTTATTGTTTGATAGGCAGTAAAGAGAATATCCATCCACAGGAAAGATTTTATGATGTTCTTGGCTCTGAAACCTGGTCTATGACATGCTAATGCTTTCCTAGGCTAATGTACCTGTGATTGCTTAAGCTCTGTAATCAGAAAGGCGAGTTTTTGTTTTTAAGTCAGTCGTATTTTTATGCTGGAAAGCAACATGAATCAGGCAAGCCAAAATAAATGTCTAGCTATGAAAATCTGTAAGTGGTCCATCAGGTCCTCTAACATCTACATACACTCTCTTCTGTGTTGCAATTTTGTCTCAAATCTAGATTTTGTGGGCATCTAGAATGAAACAGCGATGCAGAAATGAATCAACTCAGAAGAATACTGCATACCTGTTTGAACTAATAACTTTTAATCTTGTAGAGAAAAGGAAGAGTTCTTAATTGTATACAAATAAAGTTCTCAGAAGATCTAATGTGTGCTGTAGAAAGCATGTAAAGGTTTGTAAGCTACTCACATTAGGCAACTAGTGGATTCCAGTGAATTATACTGGTTCAGTCTGTTGGAATAGAACAAAAAAAAAGAAAAAAAAAAGCAACAACAAAAGTCAACAAAAAAAAAAACTCAAAAGGAAGAGAGAAGTTTCAGTCAGCTTTGGGAAATACATGTACTGGTATTTTCAATGTCAAGTTCTTATACCATCCCTGTCTCAGTAGCTTTCAAGTTACTATAGTTTCTGACTTATACTTTCTAGTGACATTGATGGGTTTATTTTCAAATTTACTATCATTGAACTCCAAAACAAAACAATTTTCTTTAATGTCTTTCACTTCTGCAACAAATGTGTTCATTTTGAAATGTGTTTTTAAAAATTTAAAATATTTATGTAGATTTTCATTACAGAACATGCCCCTCCACCCCCAAACCCTCTAAGTTTACAGTTTTTCCATAGGGAATAGTGTATCATTAAAATAATTTTGTCCCAAACAGCATTTTTGCATGACAATAATTGCAATTAAAGCTTTTAAAACACCTCCAATTTATGGGTTAAGATCTACAGTTAATTTCCCAAGAGATCACTGATTTCCAAATCCTGCTACGTGCAGTTTGTTGGTTCAAATGCAAACTATATGGGCACTTTTGCGTTCTTCCCTCTACAGATGTCATTATGACTCAAAACCTTTTTCAGAAATCTCAAAGCACAGCTGGTGCAAATCCTTTTCCATTTCAGAGTCTTTCAGTGATAAGATGTACTGAAGCCAGTATCTGAAAAAGATCTGGGGTCCCAGAGAGAACATCTCCAGTGTTTTCTGTTTTCAGACAGGAAAATTGTTGATCTTGCACTGTCAGCTAGTATAATGGCCTGATAATGATGGTATGCATTTGAAGGATTTCATATGGATTTTTTCTCAAGTGATTGTGGAGCTGATGTTGAAAATATTAGGCATTCTCTAAAACTCCTTCTGTATTGTCTTAAATGCTTGCTTTCTTAGCTCCAAACTGCCATATATATCATACTCATTCAAAACCACAGCTGAATGTGTCCCGCAGCCAAAGGCCTATAGTCTTTCCCAATGCCTAGTCATTGATTTTGGAATTTATTCTTGAAGAAAAAATGATTCATCCTGACAGTTGGCTACAAGTGGAAGTAGATCCAGGTTGCTTTTGTAAACATAGGTTTTCCAGCAAGCGCAACAGAGTGGGCCAGGAGTCAGGAATCTGGTAAGACCACTGTGCTGCCTGCCTACCTCTATCTATATTTCAGAGAAGGTGGTTTAGTCAAGAGGTGATAGTAGACCAAATTAATTTAGGGGCAAGGACATGGCTTCAGAAGTGAGAGATTGTTGGAATTTGGGGGAACAATAGGAGGAAAGTATTTTTCTCCATAAATTTACAGAAGTGGAACCTCTGTGAATGAAGCTCTTTCAGACATGTTAGCTGGCTATAAGCTATGTGTAGAACCCAAGAGCCATTTATTTTTTTCTCTTTGAATACATTTGATAGACCCACATGTCCACTTAAAATTTGATAATATAAAACCTAGTGTCAGAAAACAGAGATGGAAAATGTGTAGAAATTCATACAATCACTGTTGCTGCATCCTTTTACAAGAGAACCATGAAAGATATGCAAATTGTCCATGATTATGCTTTTAGATGGTTACTTTTACTTAAATACCTGTCTTTTTCACACTGCAGGCACAAAGTTAGTATACCTCAGATATGCAAATAAAAACAAATATCTATGGTTTCTGGCAAAATAAAAGCTCCAGTAGTTTGCCTACTGAGTGCCTACTGAGACAAGCTTGGATAAAGCTGCTACAGTATAAAGATTAAGGCTATTTTATATTCTTTGGTTTTTATTTTAGTGTTCCCTGCATTTTAATTACTGTATTACTAATTTTAGCTGATATATTAATACATGTGTCTCAGCTATTTATACACACAATATGAAACCCAAGTAAAACACCAAACAGGATGTATGATTCTGTAACTCAGTAACATATAATGTCTTTTCTATATAGTAGGTTTGTTCACAGGAATGAATAGAATTTGGAAAGTATTTAACTTAAGAACTGACTTTAGATGCATCTTTACATAATCTCCTTAATTAAAGGTGATGGTTAATGACAGCCTATAATCCTCTCCTCTTTTAATTTCAGATTTTGTCACTTAAATCCATAGTGACTGCTGCCCCTTATACATCCCTACTGCTTTCAACAGCATTACTGAGAAAACAGTTTCAACTCCCTCTATATATTAATGGTGATAGAATCTGACCCTCTGTAAATGAGAGATGAATTTTCATAAAAATTCAGAGATGGTGAGGATGTGAGTATTTCTGCCTTTTTACTAGCTGGTTTTGTAAAAGTGCATAGGAAAACCATCCCTCTGATTTCAAGGTATTCCATTACCAATGTGTAAGGTACTTGGAGCAAGTAGTGGACTACTGAATTCAAGATTGTAGATTGAGTCTGAGCCTGTGCTCCTTGCACTCTCCAGAGAGCTGAAAATTTCAGATTTGAGCTTTCAGTTTTGATCTAACTTGTAATTGACCCTCCAGCACATATAACTTAACTTCCAGCGCAATATACCTATATGCTATCTTTAGTTATATTCTTATTCTTCTAAAGTACTTTATTACATATTTTCTTCCTAATCAGACACTCATTTACTATATTTCATCTCTGTCTCTCAAATCTCCACCTTCCTCAAATTAATCACAGATCATATTAATTGTACTTAGTAACCTGACACTCTTTATCTTAATTATCTTATCATTAAACCTAGTGATCTGAGAGAAGGTTTACCACCGGGTTTTAAACCTTTCTTGTATAGTACAGAATAATTCAGTCATCAAGGCTATCGTTACACTTTTAAGCATTTTAATAATATTTTTCTCAGTCTATTCAACTCTTAGATGAATATTACATCTTTTACCTCCCAGCCCTGATGACCTTGGATAAAGAACAAAATGGATAGCGATAGTGGGTAAAACTGAGCTTTTTCACTGTCTTTATATGCAGGTGAGTTACTCTACTATCAGTATAAAAATACGTAGTGCTATTTGGCTATATGTCTACTACGATTTACTTGAGTTTTGATATAGGTATTTTTTAATAGTTTAAAGGAGGAGATCAATGAGTGCCAAATAATTGTTGAGGATTAGTTAGTTTGGAAGGTTTCCCACAGGTATTTTAAGAGATAGTGACAGCTCTTTGATAATAAACAGAAGCGGGAGTCCTGCTTAGATTCTCATACATAGCACAAAGTCCTTTCCCTGTTGTCCCAATGGGATCTATATACAACTCTGGATTTTTTCCTCCTCGTTTATGCTGGAAAGCAGGGAAAATTTCTGAAGAGGCTCAGGTAAAATTTATACTGTAGGAAGAGATCATTCTGGCTCCCAGAGGGGAGAGAGGTTACTACCAGCAGGGAGAGTCTTTCTGAATTAGAATCTCGTTTTGTAAAGGAAAGAGAAGGGAAAGGACTTTTGGGTTCTTGGGTACTTTTGAGCAGAATATCTGATGTCTTCTGCATTATCTTCATCTTATCAGAACTACTCATACGAGCTCAAATTCTTCTTACTCATAGAGACAAAACTGTGATCTTGCTCTGCTCTTTTCACTGCAGCTCGTTTTAGCAGCCCTGCTTGTATTCCTAGATTCTTACATATTTTCCGTAGTAAGCACAAAAGAGTTCACATGATAGATGCACTGTTTACTCTCATGGTGAAATCAGAGCCTAAATCCTTGGAACCACAACATAGGTATTTCCTCTCCCTGGCATGTCTGGGTTTGGGTGATGCTAAAACTTACCTAACTCTTGAGATTTCTGAACAGATACTTAGGTCTGTAAAGGTGTTTTTCAGGGAAAGTTACAATACCCTTAGGCATGTCCTAAGTGTTAACAGCACTAAAAAAAAAAAAAAAAAGAAAAGGGAATCCACAAAGCTCTGGACAGTCTAAGAGTGCAATAGGGAAGGCAATTTGGCAGGTAAGGCATTCTTTGGTAGAAGCACAGAATGCTGAACTGCAATAGTTAGATAGGTCTCTGTGGGCCATCAAGAACACATAAAGACTGCCAACATCTCTTATAGATCTTTTCACAGATCCTATTACAATTCACAGTAAAGTGATCCTCTACCTGTCTTTCCTGAGGGGTCCAATTAAGGTAAGGATTTATTCAAGACTTGTACTGACCTGGGGCTTGCACAGTGCAAATCTGAGAGGAACGTGATGGTTCTTCCCTTTTATCTAAGAGCACTCCCCATGCAAGCATTTGCGCCAGCAGATAATCTGAAAAAGGACTTTCTAGTCGGGAATTCTCCCATTCGCTACTTTATAACTTGTTGTACTTCGCATAATTATATAGAGAGAGAAATGAACTTATTTCTTTCATCTCCTAATGGCTACCCCGACAAGTGTCGTCAGAACCTGAAAAGGCATTTGAACCTGGACACTTTGCATGTCAGATGAATAGTCCAAATGCTGGTCTATCAGGAGGATGTGCCTTTTGTTGTCTCCTAAGAATAATTTATCCAGCTTTCCTTTCTTTATGCTGATGAGCCCACCTTTAGGCTGTGGATTTCATGAGATGTCAAAGAATGTAAAAATAACTGTACTTGAGCTTGTATTTACCCTAAAGTAACTTCATCTCATATTTACCTTAAATATGCTCCTTGGTTCTTATGTATTGTTTGTTTGTGATTTTTCCATAATTTTCTTGTGGAACTGTTGAGTTTGTGAGGCATTCCAGAGTTCATAAGCAATTGAGAATTAGGTGGAAACTACAATCCCAGCTGTAGATCCACTATTTATATGGATTCGAATAAGACTGTCTACTTTGCACTTCTGCCTGAATCGGACTCTTATCATTGCTGTTTGTAAATGTTTCACATCTCTTTTCAGTCATTTGTAAAGATACATGCATGTGAAAGTTGACATACTTGCATTAGTGTCACAATGATTACTGCTAGATTGTGCTTATTTGTAAATTGGATTATCAATGAGCCTCAGAAAGCCAACAGACTGTACCTGACTGAGCTACAGAAACACAAGAACAATTTACTGCGAGCAGCCCCTCAGTCTGTAGAATACATAAAATAGCAGTGCTATGACTGTGAATCTAAGCACAGGTGGGGGTTGGTGTTCATATCAGAGCTGCTAGCACAATTTTCTGAGCTAAGCAGAAATGAGGTATGGAATTCTGGTCATCCATTTGGAGGAGCACAAAAGGCCCAGAGTTTGTCCTCAATTAGATATCATCAAGACTTCAAAAGTATTAGGGGCTATATATTACATAGCTGGATGCTTGCTAGTAATGCAACACCATTTTATTTTATTAATAATAGAATAGTAATGGAAGGGTGAGTAACATTATAGTATAAACAAATACAGAGCATATCAGGAGAGATGGATAAACAAATCAGAATTGTTGTGGTAAAAGGAATTTATTTCTCCCAATGAACATTCAACTAAAAGGTAGAGTTTGCAGTTTTAGTTTCTGTTAGTTAAATGCAGATTTATTTAACTCTTCTTATAATGCTTTAGTATTCATATTCTTATTTTTTCATTGGTAAATTTAAAGAATGAAGAGAGAACTTTGCGATTTGCAATTAATGACATTTGGTTTTATTAAAAATAAGTAGAGAGCCATATCAATAAAGAATAAACATCAAGATTACGAAGAAAAGCATTTATCAAAATCCTTGCCTGTAAGTAGGCTGTGCTTGGAGGTTTTATTGGACATATTATCTTGGTTATTTATGGAAGGACATATGATCTGCTCAAGGTAAATAGCTTGAAAGTATATCCACCTGAAACTGAATCTATTTATGTGTAGGTGTAGTTGGGGCCTGCCTTGGGCTTTCTGGGCTTGTTGCAGAGCCTAAGGCAGTGTCTTACATAGCGCAATGTTAGTGAACCAACTTATTAGTTACTACTGCAAGAACATTAGGGTAAACATATACTAGTGAGGTGACTTTAATAAGCTACCTACCTGTACCATGAATTTATTGAATACCAAGTTGTTCAGCAGGATTGAAAGACTTGAGTGTTCTTATACATTTTTCATTCCTGGAAATGAAAATTCGAGAAAAATAAGGAATTGGAAAATGCAAATACATAAAGCCTATTCGACACCAGCTGACTAATCCTGGCAGCAGATGGTCATTGCACTGAATGTTATACCTACATAGAGTTAGTTGGACTCAATGATACTTGCAGGTCCCTTCTAACTCAGGACATTCTATGATTCTACATGTGGGACATGTGAATCAAGGGAGGCCTGCTGGGGCACGGAAGGGTGTCATCACACAGCTACAAAGAGGTTGCTCGACATTAGATTTCACAGAATCTGTTTTACAATGGAGTTATAGGTCACAATAAGCTTCCTTACTCTGCTCTGTAAATAAGACTTGACACCACTATTATACTATGAATTGTTAAAAAGAGTCCATGTTTGCTTTGCCAGCAGGTGGTATACCAAAGAAAAATTACCTTAAAATCCATATTTTGGGTACACTTCTAGTTGTAATTCAAGCAAACAAATTAAAAAGATGTAGCTTATGTCCTACATCTGGTTATATGTCTTAATGGTACCACTGAATTAAATAAATATCTCTCATCTCTCCCCCTCACCTGTGTCCCAGTGAGACCACATTTGGAGTAGTGTGTCCAGTTTTGGCCCCTCCAGTTTAAGGACAGGGAACTGCTTGAGCAAGTCCACCAGAGAGCTACAAAGATGATCAGGGGGCTGGAGCATCTCCCTTGTGAGGAAAGGCTGAGAGACCTGGGTTTGTTCAGCCTGGAGAAGAGAAGACTGAGGGGGGATTTCATAAATACCTATAAATATCTGAAGGGTGGGTGTCAACAGGATGGGGCTGGACTCTTTTCAGTGGTGCCCAATGACAGGCCAAGGGGCAATGGGCACAAGCTAGAACACAGGAAGTTCCACCTGAATATGAGGAAAAACTTCTTTACTGTGAGGGTAACAGAGCAGCGGAACAGGCTGCCCAGGGGGGTTGTGGAGTCTCCTTCCCTGGAGACATTCAAAACCCACTTGGATGCATTCCGGTGTGCCTGCTCAAGCATGGGGGGGTTGGGCGAGATGATCTCCAGAGGTCCCTTCCAACCCCTACCATTCTGTGTTTCTGTGATTCTATGATAACCAGAGTTAATCTTTAAAGTTTATCCTTTTGCTGATACTTAAATGCCTGTAACAAAATCCTCAAAGTCTGCAGAAAAATATGGGAAAAATTTATCATCTTCTCTATATACTGTGACTGTCAATATGTCAAGGCAATAAGCTGAAAGAGCCTACAGAGTATCTGTGAATCATTTAGATTCTTAGGCCTGATTTTTCTTCCAGTTTTAAGAGAATAAATAACACTTGCATACACTTAGTATCTGCTCTGACATGATGAGTGATATCAGAAAGATGATTCATAAGTACAGCTATACAATTAAGAACAAATAATTTCTTCAGAGTCATAGAAGGATGATCCTCTTTTAGATAAAGGCATGGACTCATAAGAAACTTGGTGGGGATGTTGAGATTATTAAGTCACCTAAAAGACTCCCCTGAAGTCCTATAAACTCTCATAATAAATGTAAAAGCAGTGAACACTTCTAGTAGAAAATAGCAGTGGAAATGCAGAAATATCAAGAGTGGTTATTATAGAAATACAAAAGGTTTTACTAAAGAAAAACAATTTAAAATATCCCATTAAGGACATATTTTAAAACAAAAACAAAAAAACCAGGTGTTATTAAAAGCAATGGAAATAAGTGCATCGGTTCAGAGGCTCAATTTTTAATCTCATTTCATTCTTCAGGTCCTTTTTTAAAGCTGTGCTTTTTCATGATGTCAAAAATAATAATAAAATTTTAAAATACTTAGATTATATAGTTGCTTGGATCCATGCTTCTCATGCTCGCTTATTTGCTTCCTACAATAGCCTTCCTGTCTCTTTATTTTAAGCATTCTGGGGAAACTTCCACTCTGATGGTGTGACCATAATTAACAAAATGCAGTTGAATCCTTTTCTAAGCTTACAGTTCTTGGGCATTATGACAAAGCACATGTTAGTACAGTGTTAGAGCTTATTGGAAGTTCTGAAAAAATAAATACCACCTGCTACAACTTTTGCATCTGAAAGTTATATTCAAGCAGAGAGAAATTTTTATATGTTCAGTCTAGTGCATGGAAATATATTCCTGGAATTAAAGTTTACCTAAACTAAGCAAAACACTTTTTGCATGTAGTTCCTTTTGAAGGTCTAACATAGATTTCAAAGATGAGACTGATACTGGAAAGGAAGGTGATCTACATACGCAAGTCCACTCTTAAAGTACTCTATGGTTCAAGAAAATGCCTCTTTTTCACTTGAATGCTTGGGAACAGTTTTTAATTAAGCAAAATAAATGAACTGAAGAGCAACGCTATATTTTGCATCTGACTACTAAGTGAATCTATGTTCCTCACCTGACAGGTAGCATTAACACTTAAAAACTGCATGGCTGCTAAAATCCACCTCCACAAAAAGTATTTATGGTTTAAAGTATAAAAAGTATCACAGTTTCAATAGAAGGAGGACATGGACCTGTTGGAGCAGGTCCAGAGGAGGACCGTGAAGATGATCAGAGGGATGGAACACCTGTCCTGTGAAGACAAGCTGAGAGAGTTGGGGTTGGTCAGCCTGGAGAAGTGAAGGCCCTGGGGATACATTATAGCAGCTCCCAGTACCTGAAAGGGGCCTACAAGAAAGCTGGAGAGGGACATTTTACGAGGAGATGTAGTGATAAGACAAGGGGTAATGGCTTTAAATTGAAAGAAGGTAGATTTATATTAGATATAAGGAAGAAATTCTTCACCATGAGGGTGGTGAAACACTGGAGCAAGTTGCCCAGAGAAGTTGTGGATGCCCCATCCCTAGAAGTGTTCAAGGTGAGACTGGCTGAGGCTTTGAGCAACCTGGTCTAGTGGAAGGTGTCCCTGCCCATGGCAGGGGGGTTGGAACTAGATGATCTTTAAGGTCCCTTCCAACCCAAACCAGTCTATGATTCTATGATAATCTAAATCAAGTTTTAGGTGTTAATTTTCTTATATTTAAAGAAAATATCAATAGATCTTTTAGATGCTTTTGAGGAGACCAAAACAGTTAAATTTGTCAATAAAAACCAGAAATAAATTAGCTTTGCAACTAATTTAATGAAAGAGAAAGACTTATCTATTATTTCTTTTTAACAAACTTTGACCACACTCAGTCTAGAGAGCTCCATACAAAAGATATACAGGACTGGAAAAAAATAACTGATTAAATTTTAACCAGCTGCTGGGCAGATAGTTTGCCTGAGGCACTTTTGTCAGTTTCAAAGGGTCCTTTTATTAATTTTGCATTTTGTATTTTGTTAGTGGAAAGAGCTAGCTCTGTTGGGACTGCCAAAAGCTGTAGGCAGCAAATCTTACAGCAGCAAAGAGGAAGCTGTAGAGCATGCCAAGTAGATTTAGCACACTGAGCACTCTAAATTACATTTGTTTTATCAGTCCTAAAAATATATTAACTTCAGGTGCAAGTTCTTTGAATAAAGCCTTAAAGCTAGTACATCCAGTTCCTCCTCTGTTTATATAAGGCTTTTACTTTGTCTATAAAAATAAACCACTGTAGTCTTTGCCAAATATCTATCCATGTAATTTAAATCTTTTCTTCTTATGGTTGTTAACACATTCTTTGTTGGTCTGCTTTCTTACGTTGAACTTATGTTTGTAGTGAAAAAAGTATTGGGAGTATTATCTAGATCCTCCCCACTTTCCATGACACATAGGTACAGCTTTTATGGGTTAAAAATATTGATGTCTAGGTGGAACCAATATTTAAATAAACATGTTCTGCTTTCATTTGAATGGAGCCCAACATCCATATCAGTATGTGGAAAATGCTGCATGTAGCATATTGCTCAGACAATTTGTGAGCAGAAGTTAGAACTCAGGGGTTAAATGGAAAACACAAACCTCTCTTGTGATGCTGGGAATTTCACAAGTTCCACTCAGGCAACTTCAAACAGCATTAAACACAAAGGAAAAAAAGTATATCCTCAGGCTAGAATTTGCAGAAGACTTACCTGCAGTAGAATGGAGCTAAAATTAAGCCGGAAGACAAAGCATTTGGGCTTACATTTAGCAAATTGAATGGCAAAGTACTTATTTTTAGAATGTGTATCATACTCCTTTTCTAGTTTCCGTGCATATTTTAAGATAGCTTTTTTCCCCCAAGTAAATTTCTTTATCCCAAATCAATATATGATGGCGTTACTACTGCATTATTTAGCGTCTTCAACAACTATTTTTGTGTGCAGTCCCTGTGTTGGCTAATCTCATTGTTATCACTAATACATAAAGGAGCATGTTCTTGCTGCCACTGAAGTTAACAGTAAATCTGATAATAGCAAAATTCACTTCATGGGAGAAAGCTGAGCTCAAAGTAGTTAAAAAAACCCAATTATATCCCTTCTTTTTCCAACTAATGTTTAGTGAGGTTTTGTGCAGTATTTTAAGAAAATTATGGTTTATGCTCTGGATTACCTTCTAGGTTTATCTAGCATGTATAAGTGCAAAAAAATAATAATGAGGAAGTCTTTAAATTGCACCAGTTCCTCAGTCTGTAGTTAAATGAAATTATACTGAGGAAAGGGCCAAGTAAGAAGAAAAAAAGAGATTATTTGCTGAGACTGTCAACTCAACTATGCTGTGTGAAAACATTGAAATCAATTATCTTTCAAGATTTGGTCTGAAGGTCCACCTGTGGTTTGGCAAGTGCATAACTAAATGGTTAGCTTAAAAGGTATAATATTTCTGTGAAGTTCTAGGCTCTTACTCAAGTGTTTCATGGAACTGGAGGCAGATAACTGAGCACCTGTGTTCATAACGTGGAGTGATGCTAGAGCCTGCAATGCTGAGTGGAAACACCAAGGTGAGCTTGGATTCTGGAAGGCATATAGCTGCACTAATGGAGCACCCTGCTCCTCCTATTTCTTAATAATTTGAGTTCCTGTTATGTATATAACAGCTAAATCTCCTATAAAATTAGGCAGCAGAGTAGCTATTAGCCATACAAACTCGCTCTGTAATCGGAATAGGTTCTTTCTTTGACTTTGTCATAGTTCAGTACTTTAATAGACAATTTTATCAGTGAGATAATCTGAAAAAACAGAGGTCAGTTCTTCCTTTCGTAACTGCATGTGCTCTGTATTGCTTTCAAAAGTGACATCTACTGATGAGAACAGCTAATTCTGTGGTCCCTGAGGAGCATTGGGAATGCCAAGGAATACAGTATGTTGGCTTTTGAGTCAGCAGAGATTTATATACTGTGCTTAACTTTATGTTTTAGCTAAGTAATGCATACATCTTGCAGGCTCAGTATCGTAATTTCTGGACCCATTCAGTTTCACTGAGGTTGTACCATATAAAGTCATGAGGGGATCATTCTCCATTTGTAATGGAGCAAGTCAGTAGAATTCCAGACTGTGGCAATGTTGGAAAGCAAGTTGTTTTTTCATGTTTCATGTCTTTCCTCCCTCGACTGTAGAGAAGTAGTTGTTTGATATTGGAAGAGAATCTGCCATTTCAATTAAGCGAAATGTTTTATTTCTATGTTGATTAATTCTTTGAGGGAAGTGTTATATTTTGGAGCAATGTTAACGTTATGGTTGTAAACACAATTCTGCAGATTTTCAGTTTTCTCTCCATGGTATGTTCTTTATTAATAGATGCCACATCATGGTCAAATTAATGTCAATTAAAATTAATCACAAGTGGCCAGTTTCATAAACTTGGAGCCAGTGTTACTGAAGGCGATTAGTGAGTTTGGATGCTGCTGGTCAGCCATCCTCCCTACCTCTCTGAAAGTATCTGAAAGAATGCTGGACCAGATTGCAAGTACTTTCCACTCTGCACTGCTTTGAGCTGCCCATGTTATTTCTCATTGACTATCAGAGCTGTCACCGAACCTGACACTTATATTGAAAACAACCTAAGTTACTCTGCATAAAATAATTTTTCACAAACAGAAAGCAGTAGTAGGACAAAGTGGCATGTGATTTTAAGAAAGAAAAAGGAGACTAATATGAAACTCTACCACTTGTGGCTCATGTGTTTCTTGCCTTAGAAATTATTCTAAGATTGCCTACCCTTCAAAATATTAATTGGGTGCAGAGTTAAAGATTCTCTCATTTTGTTCTCATGAAATGATGAGATGCATTGTCTTACTGCTGTGAAGTGAGATCTTGGCATGATTCTTTCAATTTACTTCTATGTTGGGTTATTAGTGAGGATTTTTTCCCTCCCTTAAGTTTCCTTTCATGTACAGTGACATGCAGGTACACAAGTATTCAAGACTCCTAACGTTTTTCTGTGATGTCCCATTTAAATTAGGTAAAATCACTCTAATGATTAAGGGAAGAGAACACAAAAGCAGCATGAGCTTTTCTGAAATGGATTTTGAAAATTAGGTTTCAGTGAGTACCTGCTGAAAAGTTGTTATAGTGTTTTATCTGACTCTACATGCAGAATAACATGGTTCATTGATATTTTATCACAGAAGAAACATATGCCTCCTATTGTGCCTCAGGAATAGGCAGGCAGTTGGTTATACCTACTCTTTTCACCCCACTTTGGAACATGAACCATGCTGTAGTGCTCAAAATGCTTTCACTGCACCAGTGTGATGCTCAAGAAAGTATTTTTATGTGTCTTTGGTTATATCACCTTACAATGCGTTAGCTGATGTGAAGGAACCCAAAGTTTCAGGTGAGACAAAAGCAAAGATTTAACTAATTTTGCATTATTCCCCTCAGTGTGGCCAATACGGAGGATTATGCAATAGCCAGACAACCCATGGTATTCATATTCTCCTTTGGCAGAACAATGTGATCCTTTGACACAATTTTTGAATTGCTCCTGATAAAGGTCCTGAACACACTGCTTTATGCCAAATAGCCTCTTTGTTGTCACACAGTGGACCCAGGTATTTAAAAGACTAACAAAGTACGGCGTGATTTTTATGTGCTAAAGCTATATTCTGCACAGTTTGGCAGGTTGTAATATCTGTGTATTTAATGCTGATGATTTAATCTAAATAATGTTAAATTGAAAGCTTGAGGTTAAACTTTTAGAAAAGAAATAATTACCTTGCACACACACTAGTCAAATAATTCCCTCCCTAATCCTGAGTACCAGATTTACTTTGAACTAGGGATGAAGAACTCATTATGGAAAATTTCGAACTAGCTAGCAATTTGTGGGTTCCAAAGTATCTCTAAAGTAGCCTGATGAAGGAGATCATCAGAAGGTAAGAGGTATGTAAGAGACATTGGTTTCTATATGGTAGGTTGCAGAATATAAGGAATATTCACAGCGCTCTGCCTTAGAGGTAGAAAGGCTCAGTCCGATAATTTTGATAAACAGTTGTGGGAGAATGGTAGCTGAACATCTTCTTTGACCTTCATTTTTAATCTCTGTGCCAAAAAGTAAATTTCAGATGTACGGTGGTCAATTTCGTAGAAAGATTTTCTTTCGTGTAACAGTGAAACCATAAAAAATGTGGGGTTAATTTTAGTGGCACTTAGCAAAGCATGATTACTATTTACAGGTATGTTTTACTTTTCCTTCCCTTTATGTCTAATGCAGGGTCAGGCCCTGGGTTTGATACTCTGACTTCCAGTACTGCTGCTATTGAGTGCATATGGATAGCTTGTTTTTAAATAAATGCAGTTAGGCTTGCGAAGAACAATGTGAATTCCCTGACTTAAATATATTTAACATGCAGCATAAAGGGTAAGAAGTAATGTCTGTAGTCCCATTCTGTAGCTAGGTACAGGATGAGTTTCTTATAACTCTCACCCCTACATTACAGTCAACCTACCTTTTCAATATTTAGAGAATTTATATTAATTTTGTTAACTGGCATCTATAGTATGGCTTTCAAGAAATTGCTTCAAATTTACTTCTGCTTCACAAAGTAATTACAATCATTCAGCCACGTTCTACACTTGTTTATAGTCTGTCTAGTCCTTATGAATTTAATGGACCTTTTATATATGTTGTGTAGGTATATTTATAATAGAAGTGAAGATCCAGGGTCTTTATAAGACAAAACCTAATAACCATTCTTTAATAAGTATTTTGTTGTGAAATGGGTAGTTTTTCTTCGATACTAGTGGCCAGCTAGAGCTAATCAGTATAAAATTTTACATAGGTATAGTATTTATGGTGCTTACAGTTTTAGCGTAAATTGGGAATTTGTTTCAGGTTCTTTTTTTTTTTTTTTTTAACAGGGTATTTAATAGTACTAGTCTGAAAGTTTTGGCTGATTTTGTCAATATACATGATCTTTGAGTAGGCTGTGGTATGCTTTGCTTTTTTGGTTGTTAGCTTTGTTTTCTGTTATATTTTGGTGATTAACTCTTTTGTTTGGTTGGTTGTTATGAAAGAGAGAAAAAATTGTCAGGGGTTATCACAATAAAAATTTGGAAATAAAGATTCAGAACACAATACTGAAGACTTTTCCTTTCTTGAAGTTCTGAGATACGGTGGGGTTTGTTTGTTTGGTTGGTTGGTTTTTTTAAGTAACAAATTGTGGTAAGGAGGAAAATACTGGAAATGTCAATCGCATCTTAATTTGTAGATTGTAGTCATGTTGCCTACTGGTGTATTATTACTGTTTCTCTTATTTCCTTAGGGGTATACTATGGAATTTCTGGTAAAAAACAACAAACAAACAAACCACAAACTCAAAAAATTATAATAAAAACCCAAGAACAGGCATTTCCCACTCCAGTCTTGTTGCCTAGTGTGATGTTACATATTCTTTAAAAAAAATTATTTCCTTAATTGCTACACTAGTGTGTCATTGATCATACCACTGACAACCAGAGTTGTAGTGCAGACAGAACAATCACGTTAAGAACTGAATTTTGGTAATTTAGATTTTTTTTAAGTAAAGGGAAAAATTGTAAATGCCTTCGAATTAAAAAATGTAGAAGTATAAAACCTTTAGTTTGTGGTCTACATAACATCCTGTCAGTGCCTGAGGTTTGCTTTTCTTAAATGGCAAGAATAAAATTAGTGTGAAGACTGTGAAAGTTTAAAAAAAGGCAGTTAATCCAGATGAATGAAGTATATGCAGTGGAAGAAATAATAGGAAAAAAAAGACCAAACTCAGAGAAACAAAAAGGCTAAGGCTAGGTGAAAAAAAGCCAAGATGTAAAAAGATGTTATTAAGGTAATAGTGGAAGAGGAACCTTAGAGATAAAGTATATATTGATTAAACAATTAGGCTGATGTTGCACTTGGGCATTTGGGTCCCAGTCAGTATGGAATTAAAAAATTATAACATTTAATTAGTATTAGACAAGGTGGTAGAATATGTATGGTTCTCAATATAATTATTATGGCACAATATTCTTAAAAATCTGAAAAGCATATTAATCCTGCTTTTGTTTGTTTGTTTGTTTAAAGTTCAGAACGTCTTAAATAGATTCAGACTACTCAATACATCCAAAAATTGCTAGGATGGAATCATCATTGTTTAAAGTTGTTTCCTGTGGGGAAATGGTGAATCACAATTTCTTGGTTTGTATCAGTAGACTGGGAAAAAAAGACCTTGTGAAGTTCACAGCTGAATGAAATGGAATATCAAATCATAGGACAGATAAATCTGTTTTACAAACTGGTCTCAGTATTTTTGCTAAGCTTTGCTAAGCTTTGCTAAGGTTCATTGGGACTGTGTGTGTTTAACGCAGCTGAACACAAAGTTTTATGTCTAAGAGTTCAGGTCTGTTAGTTGTATTTATGAAACAGAAGACCTTATTTTAAGGTAATAATATTGCCTAACGTAATAATATCCATTTCAGATATACATTCCCATGTGCACTTGTCCTTCCATAGTTAAGATTCCCATGTAAACAAAGATGGAAGTGTGTGAATGTCATTTAAATGACTTGTTTTTTTATAAAATCAATATGAAAGATTAAAATTAGAGAGTTGCAAAACCAAACATCTTAGTTCACTAAATTTAGTTCAGGTTAATCTTTTATCTTCTACTTATTCAAAAAAGTTAGTCTTAAATTGTTCATAATCAATTACTGATTTTCACCTTTTGTCTCTACAAGTGTCCTGCTTAGAAGCATTAATCTTCTGTAAATACAGAGCTGTTCTGGCTGTACTTGATGTTCATTTTACAGATTTTAAATAGAATTTTCAAGTAATAGTGAGCCTGGGACAAAATCTCATGCAGGTTGCATTAAATCTGGGAAAGTGATAGGTGGAAAGTGTTTTACAAAGAAAGATGTACCTGTGCAGGTTACTACAAGTCAGTCAGCTGTTGCAGTGGATGATTATTAAAATGTTCTCTTCTTAGAGGGGGAAGATTGGTTATTTCAGACAGTGCAGGGAAAGAGGGTGGAAACAAGGAATGGTGGCCAGGAACAAAACAAAAACAAAATCAAAAAGTTTGTTTCAAAATTAGCCCTCAGTTAAGATGCAATGTTTGAATAGGAATCAATCACACCTAATCTTGGTGCTTGGATGATTGGTGAAGTCTGATTTCTATGATTAAAATGGTGTTGTAAATCCCAAACATTAAAGAAAATGCCCACTGGAAAAGCAGAAACCAGCCAGATGTCTAAAACTAAGATAAGAACAAAACCAAAAGAAAAAAAGTAATGGTTCTTCACAAAATTGAGCAATTGAACAACTTGAGGATTGGAGTTATGGACTTTTTAGTTTTATTTTCTATTTCACAAAGAAACTCACCCATAATGAATAGCACTGATTTAACAAAAGTTAATGAGTGGAGTGGATAAAAGCTAGAGATGTCTATTTTGCATTACAAAACATTTTAACATTTTTTTTTGTCTGGTTTGGAGCAAAACCAAATTAAACATTTAATGTTTCAGAACTTTTCATTATATGAGGACACCATCTAGAAAAAAGGCTGCATTTTTTTGAAAATAAAATTTTCCCCTCTGTATGTATTTTTCAGTTGTGCCTAACTTTTATGCCTACAATATTTTATGGCATATAGCAAGAATCAAAATATTAAATTAATTACTATATTAATATATTTATATGGACAGCTGCTTTTCATTGAATGCCATTTGAAACATCTTACTATTTAGATCTGTGTTACATTGGAAAATTTTGATGCTGATTAATATATGTGGGTGGAAAGTTTTCAAGATAAGTGAAAAAAGTTTTACATGGTAACATATGCTTAAATATTTCAGGCTAAAACTTTCTAAATACTGAAGATTATTTTTTTTTAAATATAAACAAATAAAATGTTTGGGAAAATCACAAAAATACATGGCAAAAGACGTATGCCAAAATTGGTAAAAGTGTTATTGGAGAAAAAAAGCATTAGTTGTCATCAGTGGAATTTCCTGACTGAAATTGTCAGTACATAGTTAGGACAAAAGTAATTTATATTTGGATGCCTAATCAATGGATGTTCTCTTTGGGATGTTCTCTGTGTAGAAAAATGTTTACAACATTCACATACCCTAAGAAAAATGGTGCCTTATAGCTCAGTGGAAAAGCTATGGTCCTGGCTCAACCCTCAGTTAGTAAAATACCGTTTTTACATTACTCACTGAAGTGCTAAGTTCCAGTTTTAAAAGGCACCATCATTTCAACCTCTGTGTAGATAGCAAAAAGCTAATCATGAGTTAAAAGTATTGGGAAATTAATATCTGGTTGCACAAATCATAAATATCTTGACATCATAAGTTTAATGTTTTCCATAATCAATCCAACGGCTTAGATTATTTACCTTATGAGTCCCACAAGAAAAAGAAAGCTGAAATACCTGTATCATAATATTTCTCATAACTGATTAATGTTTGCCTTGGGAATTACATGATGTTCAGTGTATTTATTTTTTGCTACTCCTAATGCTAGGTAGAACTTTCCATAAAAGATAAATGTACTCTTGGTCCCTTAAGCAATACAGGAGTAGCTAATATGTGTATGTTACAATAGTGAATAGGCATGCAGATGTATGCTATGTTTTCTATTTTCCAAATGAGTTTTCAGAGTCAATTGGGTTAACAGGAGAGGTAATATTTCAAGAGGAGTTTAAACAAACTGGTTTGTTAATTTTCCCTGGGGATCAAAAGCGGGAAATAGGGAAATGGCTAATAAGAGCAACCTAGAGCTAGTGATATTGTGCTGATAGAAGGAACTGCATTAACTTAAATGTGCCACATTGATTTAAGGTGTCTGTGATGTATTATAAAATGTGTTCTTGCCCTGCATATACCATTGGAAAAGAAACCATGCATTTTATTAATGTAGTATCTTAAGACCTTGGTAAAATCTTAGCCAAGGCAAACTTATCTTCACTGCCTTGTGTTTATTTGATTTAAGATGAAAAGACTTGAAAATATAGAAGAATTTGTAGGAAATGGTTAAAATACATAAATGGCTGCTCTGATTCTTTCTGATCTATAGGACTTCCAGTGTTTTCCAATGCTCTCTTGTGCATCTTTTTCTGAATGAGGGCAGTGTTTGAAAAAGGGCCCCACGGAAGCACTGTTTCCACAGTTGTTTGGTCCCCTCTGGAGGAAAAAGAATAAGTACATGGGCAGGGAAAGGTCCCTGTGTGCTTCACCTCCTCCCTGGGACATGGTATACTGTCAAGCTCGTTTCCACTACAGGTTGGGTGAAGCCACAGAGAACCCACACCATGTTGCTTCCAAGCCTGTGGATAGATTCTAATGCACTCAGGCAACGTGCCCCAGAGAGTCCAAAATATGGGTGGTTGTCACTCAGCATGAGTAAGGATAATGGGTATATGCTTGTGAGCAAATACAGGGAAAAAGAGAAAGGAAAAATTCTGTAGTGCCGCTTTTCTTCTAATTCAGTTACAAAGTAATAACCGTATCTTCCATTTAATTATAGATACTACTGTCACCAATATTCATACTAAATGTAGGAGTAAAATGTTACCAAACCATGATTAAACCCCTTATTTCTGTTTTATTTTGCATTATACTAAGAATCAGAAAGCAAAGTTTAGTAGCCATGTTGACCCTTACTTCTTACCATACCTTACAATTTTTGAGGGCCTAGTTTTTAAAAGTCACATTGTCTGTGACTTTATTATTTTTATAATTGTCCTTTTCAGTCCTTTGACAGTGATGGTTGTGTTCATGTGGAGAAGAATAAAAACATGACAGGAAATCTAGGCTAGTTTCTTCCCAGCTACGTTACTTCTGTCATGAACTTGGGTGTTACTTAGCCACCAAGGAAGAAGGACTAGCCAGTAACTCATCTTGAGTTATCTGATGTGCCAGGATGAATGTGGAAGTTGCAGAAATGATAGCCAGATTGGTATGGAAGGGCAAGGGACAACAGGCATGAAAAGATTTTCAGCATAAAGCTTTCAAAAATTATGTCAAGTACCATTGATACTAAGCAAGAAGGAGGGCCTTGGAGAGTCATTGTTGGGCACTGCAATGTAGAGTCCTATTTGGTTGTCCTGCAAATCACATATAATATTTTTAAACCATAGCACCCAAGTGTCTCCTACAGTATTCCTTTCCCTGCTCTTAAGAGCAAAGGCTGATAAGTAAGCTAACATGCTAAAATGGGAAAACCTACTGCCACCATAGTTGCACTGTCTGGCCTATGGTGTTCAGCAGGGCTAGAGTTTAAATGCTTTCTTCAGTGCACTGAGCTGAATGCTCCGTTCCTCAAAGAATTAATTAATTGTCTCATCTCCACAGTTACAAGGCTATTGATCCCCATTTGGTCATTGTTGTGTTTGTATTTCTGCTCAAAAAATCTTTCAGATCAAAATGTTGGTTTGTTTTAAATTCCACTGTTCATAAATGTTACAGTACTCACATTTAGCCATCAGAGAAAGCAAAGGAAGCATTGTTTCACTTAATGCAAACTGAAAACACCCAAGGGGAAAATTAATACATTCTATGGACTTGGAAAGGTTATGTCACATGTTTTGACAAAGATGGAAAAAGCAGTAAATCAAGACTCAGTTTGGCAGGCCAGAGTGAATATGGCATCAAAGCTGGTATTTTAAAGAAACTTAGGTGGTTTTTTTCTCATCAATACCGTTTATCTCTTCTCTGCTTTTCTTTTATATGTATTATCCTTCCAGCAAGTTTAAATTAGCTACTGAGCAGAGTACTTGCCTACTGCTGCTATAGGCTGCCACCTACCACAAGGCTGAAGATCTTTTCAAATGCTAGTTTAAAACTGAATATAGTGTAATATCAGAAAGAGATGATAGAGTGTTTTTCACTGACTCTTTTTATATGTGCACCTCTTCTTCTCATTCCTCATTACTTCCGTGTCTCTTTTCCTTTAGCTTTTGTTGTGCTTACATAAACACAGGAACCTTGAATATGAAAAGTAAATTAAAAAAACCCCCTCTTCCACCTTGGGATTAGGCATGGTGTTTGTCACAAGACTTGCGCTCTGCTGGGTTGTATCCTTTACCTCAACCATAACTTGGTTTTACCTATTGAGACTGTAGGCTTTTTGAGAGTCTTTTTGTTTCTCCCTGTTAGTAAAGCCTAGCTTTTGGGATTACCATTTAGTCTGTAGTAGACCTTAGGCATTGCCATAGTAAGTAAAATTGCAACCCAGAACAAATTATTCTCATTTTGGTTTTGTTACTGGTTAAGAGTTTAGGTGCAGTAATATATTACAATAGTGGTGATGCTGTTACTTCACTTATACCTTTCTTTGTCTCATTGTAATTTTGGTGAAATTAACTGCAGAAAAAGCCAGAAACCTTTTCTGACTCCTTTATTTGGACTTGTGTGCTGAAAACAGGACAGGATTATAATTTTAATAGTGCATTTTATGTTTTTTTCAAAGCTCTTCTCGGGCATTGGAAGGAATCTTTTCCATGCATGCCTAATAACACACCTAGTTAAAATATTCATTTCACTCATATTCAGTGAATTTGTCTGAAACTTTTAATCCTTTGGGGACATTCTTAACAAAAGTTTTGCAAATAGGTTTGAAACAAATACCTTTCCTGATTTTGTTATATGTGCCTTCAGGGCCCCTAGGAGTTATTTACATCAACCAATGATATGGGCTTCTCTGTATAGCCCCAAAAAATCAAATAGTATCCCACGCAGGATCTAGCCTCTTTTACATCTCACTACCTGGCTTACAAGGTTGTATATCTTTCAGCTGAATCATTTATGACAAGAGAAGCTGTTAAAGATTCTTTGGCACATTGTTTAGATGTAGCTGCCAATGAAAAGACATTAGTAAGTTAGCTCTTGCAGCTGTGCTTGGATGTACCCAAGGCAGTTTCAGTTTTACTATTATTCAAAAAATCTGGCAATTCGTATTGTTCCCCCTGTGTGTGCTCTTGAGCTGGGCTCTTCAGGTTCACCTGGTTCCAGAGCTAGCGTTAGTTTCTGCTTGTTTTAGGGACAGCCTTTTGTAGAGCGTGACAGGGAGCTGTGTATGGTGTGGTGTTGAGTGATAGGCTCATCAGATGTCAAGCTATAACAGTACAGGGGTCTCAGAGTGATGGCAATAGTTCGCAAGCCAGACTTACACTACCCAGATATGGCTCAACAAACACACTTGTGCCTTGGATTTTCTGCTGTAATTCTAACAGCTTGTTTTTCTGTCTTGCCCAGCTGAAGAAGATGATAGCGCTTTGTGTATGTGTGATGAATGCAGGTAAAGTGTATTCATACGGTCATATTTCAGTGACAGAAAGCCAGGGTAATCCCTCTGCTGAAGTCAGTGTAATGTTTATATATGTAAGTTAACTACTGCTGTCTGAGTTACCAAAGTGCCGCTTATATTAATTTGGGGTTTTTTTTGTGACTAAGTACTGCTTTGAATGTCCTGCTACAGAATGCAGAGATTCCATAAGGTGAAAAGCTGGCACTGGTCAGCATTGTTTTGTCACAAATGTTTGTGAGAACTTTTGTGTGGTCTGTCAAAAAGAATAATTATTAAGAGTTGCATTAATCACCTATATTTGGTGATACATTTGGATAAATGTAACAAAAACAGAAAAATATGATAAATATGTCAGCATGATTTATCTGCAGATGCAAAAACAGTTCAGTGAAGCTTTTAAATACATGCACTGAAAACTTCTCTAGAAAGGATGCACTGCTTATTCATAATCATTTGACTAGAAAAATGCAAGACACCATTTACATGATAGCCTTGGAAAGCTGTTTCTTTGTCTTTGTCAACCTTTTCCCTGGCAGGGTTGTTTCCTACAAGTTGTATTCCTCTACTCTGTCCGATTTAATTCTGCCACCTCGATGACTGCTGGAAAGTACATTGCAGCACTGACTTACCCAGAATGGCAGTTAGTACCAAGCAAATACGGCGAGCTCTATTAGCTCAATTTCTAGTACTCAGTATGGGACAATATTGTCTGCCATCCTCATTCTGCCCAGTGTAATAATTGTTTAGTATCTCCCGTATTGTCCTACATCCCTTCTTTCTCCTAGCTGCTCTGCTGCATCTGCTTCTAGTTTCACCTGCTGAGACGGAAAGCAAAAACCGAGATTCCTAGAATCATCCAGCTGTCATAGAAACAGACAGCTTTTTCAAGTTTACAAAAACCTCCCCATACTTTTCATGCTATAGGGAGTTAAATTTCAGATCCAACAAATGCACACAGCAAGCATAAAGTTTGAGCATCATAGAAATTCATGGTTTACTTAAAATGTGCTATTAATGACCTGATACTAGATTTTTTAGTAATTCACTTTTGGAAGGATGTAACTTTTTTTTTTTTTCTGCAAAAATCAGACTTTTTTATTAGATGTGTTTTGCTTTCCAGTTTAGGCTGTAAGAAATGTTTATCATAAAATATGAAACCCTAAAATTTTAATTATACACTGAGAAATCAGGTTAAGTGCAAGCAAATATTTACATAGGTTCACAGGTTTCTTTGTTTCTGGTCCTATTTAAGATGAAGCACTGAAACATTTGCATCTCTCTATCAGATAAAATCACTGATGCGGTAAAGTGCTTAACTGCAGAAGTTCAGGGGACAAGTCATGTCATACTGGCTAGACTCGTGTCAGGTTGAAGGGAGTTGTGCTGTTTGGTTCCTGGCAAATGATACTGGAGATCATTGTATGTAGCTGGGTACAGGGTTTCTCCCTCGTAGAATCACTGTAAACAGCTGCCACTTCTTATTGCGCAGCACTATTACTGTACCTACTGAACAATTCTTCCTAGGATTTACTAGTTAAAAGTTCCAGGCATACCTCTAATATTTCCTAAAACTGCTTTCAAAGCATAATAAATGAAACTGGAAAGTTTTCTTTAGCTGGATGCGCTTTTTAGTTGATGTTTTTTTTTTGTTTTGCAATGTTTTCTTTATGTTATCCTGAATGGTATAATTTTTCTTTTAAAGAATTCTGAGCACAATATTTGATAGTTTTATGATATGAATTTCAAGAAGAATGCTGGAATAGGACAGGACAAAACACAGATGTTCTCTTCTGCCTCAGAAATAAAAGTAGTAAAGGTCTAAGGGCACTCTACTAATATTCTGATAACAAAGATTGAAGTCTTATTAATATTGACTTCATCTGTGGTTATACAGCATTTGACACAATTATCTTGACAAATTGCTGTTAAATGGAACAGTCTTCTGTACAGATGTTTCTATGCCAGCCGGTCTAATAGCCTGGCTATTTATACATTCTGCTGTACATTCTGTGCATCTTTGTGATGGATTTCAAAAGAGCTAAATTGAATATCTTTGCCTAACTACAGTACGTTCTAGGAAATGTTATCCCATGGCTACTTGTCCTCAGTGTGTGACAGATGATACAAATCACCACAGTATGCCCTCCATTAACTTGAAACATTTGCCCTGATGTCCTCTGGAAAGTCTTGGTGCATCAGAAAATTAATGTATAAAGATTGTACCTGTTGCAAAGTTTTTTCTTCGCTTAGAAGTCCTGATAGGTCAAAAGAAAATAGATTTAAATGCTCCCTACTCAACTACAGTACTTAAAGTACTACTTAGTCAACCCCCGGTGGGTGCCTTTTGCACCCTCCTGAGTGCCTTTCTGAAACTGATCTAATACTGACTCTCCTTGAAATTTTTTAATGTTGTTATAGTTGGGAGTAGCAGACTGCAATCATTGGTGGTGTTTTGTGGTTAAAACTACCTGCAAAAAATGTTCAGAAAGTAGTGTTTTTATAGGAAGTATAATTGGGTTGAAGATGGTTTTCTGCCAAAGTTCACAAGGTATGATTGCTAAGTGCAATATTTGATAAGACACATAAGAGAATAGGCAAATATCTAAAAATAAGTTCAAAGAAGTAAAGAATCAGAAGAAAGTATGAAATATTAATTGAGATTTTTACACAAATGGAATGAAAAATATTAATCAACATAGAGCATCCCAAATAAATACTCAAAAATGTTTGCAAGGAGATATTTTGTCACAAAAATCAGACAGATGATACAAAAAATTTCTGTTTGTTTTTATTCAAAGGCACCATGCTCAGAATCATCTAATTACCTGAAGAAACTGCAACACAGCACATTTGAACATTATTTTCCTCCATCTTTTTTTTTTTCCAAAAGTATAAAATCCTCTTGATACACTCACATTCCTTTTCTATTGCGTTGTTGTTTATATGCTTCAAACAAAGATCATAGTTCCTTTGTGTTAGGTTTTATACAGACATGAAAAATGAATGTAGCATCTCTCCAAAGATGTTGCAATTTTATCACATAATGAGAACAAGAGTAAAAGAAAATTTTGGAGATAGATAAATTTTAGGAGTCTTACTGGGAACTCTGGAAAAAATATAGGAAATATAGAAGATTAAGAGTTAACAGTAGGCAGTTAATCTTATGTGCAAATACTTAAGATAGTAACTGCAACATAGGAACCATCTAAAATATATCTGCTTTGTTTGTGTAAATATATTGTTACCATACAGTATATGAAATTATAGACTGAGTTATAATGTAGATATGAAAAAACTGGTCCTAGTACAGCATCTGAATCATTGTTGACTGTCTTAAAGATAAATCTCACAAAAAGAACAGAAGAATTTGAACAAACACTATTACAACTGAAGAAAAAAAATTTAAAATATAGATTGGCTTTTGGACTCCCAGGTTGAGATTTGCTGCTGCCAAATTGTAGAAGCAGCCATGGTTTTCACTTGTAAACTGAGCAAGTTTGAGCTGTAAGTGAGTAGGAGATACATACATAACCCATAATGCTATTTGAAAGATAACAGCTTCACTTTAATGGGAACTAGTTGATATAGCTGGGAGAAAATGTCCTCATCAGTGTTTCAGAGAGGGTACTGGCTCATGGTAAGAGTTAATGCTCTTTATTTTCTTACTCTGTTCATTCTGGTATTCTGAAGTTTGGCTAACTTTATACATTCATGTGTACATACACACACATATATAAAATAATAAATGCATGTCAAATTTCATTATCCTTTCAAAGAAAAGCTGAGCAGGAATACCATTTTAAGTTGACTTCGTTAAGAAAAAGGATATTTAAGTTCTGAATCCTTAATTAACCCTGTTTTCTTAGGCAGTACTTATTTGTGAATTGATGACAGTATTACTCAACAGAGTCAAAAATTCTTTCCTTCCTGGAACTGACGTGATGAGAGAATGCAGGTCGCTGTGATATGACAACAGGTTCACTCCCATGTATGCTTTTGTGAACTTGGCAGTTCACTCCTAACTGGTCCTCACCGCCCGAGGTCAGGTTTCCTGCCAGTGCAGGACAGAGTAGGAAATTCCTTCCATCCTTTCTTTATCAGCCTTTAAAACACTTTTGATAAAAGACCACTTGAAACCATTTCCTCCAGCACAGAGTTAACATAACTTCCTGCCCAGATCCCATATAGTCTTTACCAGTCTCATCGCAGAACTGTGATTCCTTATTGCAGACATTTCTTTCTAGCCCAAAGAAGAGGAGGCAAAATTAATTCTGCTTTACCCCTGATGTCCACCTCAGAGAAGAAATTGAGAAGATAAAAACAGAGTGGGGGGAGAAACTTTAAGCATGCGTGAGAAGTGTGCAGGCTAAAAGAGGAACTGGGTTTTTTTCCATGTGCATATTCCTGCACGCGGTTGCCGTATGTTTGTTTAAAGCACAAAGATAATTTTATAGCAGTCCGTAAAATAAGAAGTCATCCCACGTAAAGGCAGTTGTCTATGCTGAATGGTACTATACAGCACAGCCATAATTTGGCTCGTCAGTACTGTATCAAAAAGTCTCCATAATTGCTACAATATGCACTTTGCACAATTTCAATGTGTTGAATTTTTGTCATTTATTCTTAAACTAATCCTCCCTTAAATGTTCCCTTTCTGCTGATGTGAATTGAAGAATTCTTTAGTTAACACCATTAGCTTTTCATGGTATCTAAATCTCTTCTGCCATGAGCATCAATACTACAGTGCTGCTGTCTCCAAGCAGTTCTGCATCAGTGCTTTTAGATGGAACATGACAGATACAGTAATGTTCTCCACGTAAATTGCTCTCTACATATAGGCAACAAGCAAAATAACATGGAACATTCATTGCCCTGTGACTGCAAAAATTACAACTGTATTCATTGTATGCTGGTTCAAATGCCTGAGCCAATCATAATATACAGCAGTCTTAGTGAATTTTAAAAGCCACGTTCTAAGCAACAATGCACTGTCTTGCTCCCACGGGGTTCCTGGAAAAAAGGATTTCAGTTGTAGACAAATTTCTTCCAATTTTTTTCTAATAGCATGGAATTGAAAGCTAGCTAAATAACTGGGTTACAAACCGGTTTTTAAGCTGGTGGTCTTGATTGTTCCCGATGGCTATAATACACAATAAATACACCGGCTTAACTATTCTGCTTAATTTTATGCACATATCCAAATCTAAATAAGCAACTGTAACTCAATGAAATACATAAACTTTTTGCAGAACCAAATGTTAGATTCTTTATAGAGTTGCAGTCATTCACTCCAGCCTAAAGCTAAAGCTGATAAAATTGTCATTTGCCATTTAAACGCAATCCTTTCCTTGTTGGAAGCGATGGGTAGTTTTGCTATGTATGTTAATGACAATATAATTCTCACTCCCCACCCCCACCCCTTTTTTTTTAAGATGATGCAATGGTGTCCATTATTCTTCCTTAATTTCTAATGAAAATCTCTAAAGAATACCTTATTCTATAGTAAAGGATGTGTTTTAAAGACACCGTCTCTTTTTTAAAGAAAAGCTGTGTTATATATTGTGTATTAAATGTGCTATAAAAAGTGGGATATTCTTGGTATGTTTTTATGGTGTGTATCTTCCTTACACAGATTTCTTTTTGTTACACATCAGTTTATCAGGAAAATGCAATTGAAGTTGCTGTTACATTTAAGAAAAGTAAGAAAGTTATGAAACAGAACATATAATTAACATTATTGAGCAGAACAGAGCATTTTAAAAAAACTTACCGTTACTCAGTTAATGTAAGAATACTTAGCATACTGTGTGTATTTTAAGTTACTGCCAACTAACAATCAAGCAGTTTAGTAGTAAAGTCCTTAGAATTTCAGTCTGCAAACGAGTTGTAGAAGAAAAGGCCTGCTTCAGTTTTCAGACTGTTTGGCAGTGCAGCTTAGTGATATCCCCCTCTGAAGTGGCATCTCTTGTCTTTATGAGACTGTATCCTTGTCAGATGAATCCTGGCAAGAACCTTCGCCTGTGATAGGCCAAGGTTCATTGTGGGAACATTGGACTGTCTGGCACAGAGCAACACAGGAATCACACCTGCTTGGCTCCAGGATATTTGTTTTTCTATATGCAGGGAAACGGTAGGATGTGAAAAGAAAGGAAAGAATGCTTAATTGTAAAGTTTTAAAAGATCACATTAATGGAGGGCACCCTTCTAACCCTGTCAATCACTTTTCCCATTTTCTTCCTCCCTGTCTACTTCAGATGATCACTCTTTGGTTTCTCATTCTCTTTCAAAAGTTTTTGTATGATTCCACTGTATTTTGATTGTCAGTCTGCCTGCTACTCCCGTTATTTTAAAATGTGCCATATTTTCCCAAAGAACTGATTTCCCACTTGATGATGTTCTAGCTGGTAATTTTCAGTCTGGCTTCTCCTTTCCAGTATGTCATGCTACTTTGACCCAGATTATCAATGTCCTTTCATACCTTAGTATGTTATTGCCCTTACTGGCTCAGTTATCTCTTACTCTTCATCTCTGTCTGTCAGCTTTCATGAATCTCCTTTCTTCATTCTTGTACTTTATCAACTTTACTAACAGCTGCTGCTCCTGAAAATGTTTGTAATGTAATGTTGGTACCTTTAAAATGTTTTCCTTGGTTTATTGATGTGTTTCAAGTTTCAGAACTAAGATCCCTTCTTTTTTTTTTTCTTTCTATCTCTGTATGACATTGTTCGATCCCAAAATTTTGGCTGCCTCTGAAACATAGAGAGTTCCTAATCATATACCAGACATTTTTGCTGCTCAAATCTTCCAGAGCTAATAATTTTGCAGATATTTTCTCTGGGATATCTGCCTGGATTTCAGATGAGCACTCTAGAAATGACTGTCACAGTTTAAAGTGTTGCTGCTGCTCTAATCCAGAAAAGGATAAAGATACTCTGAAGATTTAAATGATGGGAGATAGCAACAGAATAGTCACCCTTGTACTCAGAGACGGCAACAGCGTAAGTCTTTGTGAATATGAAAATAAATAACTCTTCTTTGACATAGTAGAGAAGAGCAAATTGGTGGCAAGATGGAAGACGATGGAGATAATCTAATTTAAGTATATGTACTAGCAGAACATTTGTAGCCACTTCTTGAACTGATGCAGGAGGGCAAGTCTTTTGTTTAAGACTACCCAAGAAGTGTAGCAGTTAGATCATGTGGAAGTCATATTCTAGCAGTCATTTTACCTGGGTGATGGGTTAGAGATTACTTTTTTCATGCTGCTGTAGAAAAAGAATTTGAAATATTTAGCCATTACTTGTACATGTGGACCTACAAAAAGGTGAAACTGAAGATCTGCCCTGCCGCTTGGCTGGAGTGCGATAGAAGATGTCATAGTGATCCACAGAGGACATACTGCAGAGAGCTTATGGGGAGGATTAAGAACCCTCTTGGATATGCTGAGCTTTTCCTATGGCTAAAATGTTGCATGAAGGCACTAACAAGCCTGAAACAGAGTTGTGGTTAAAAGCTACTTGTTCTGCATATGTGATGTCTGTATGACTTTTGTATTTCTGTTGTTCAAAGTAAAGCTTAGAGCTACTGGAGAAGGTCAGACAAATTAAAGATGGGATGAAATTTGGCTGTGGAGAGGTCATCAGAGACATTGATAACAACAGGTTAAGCTAAATGAAACAGGCTAAAACATGGGTTAGAACTGGGGGAGAGGAACTTTTAGGTACTGTGAACTGGTCATTTGATGAAAGCAAAGTTGGACAGGAGAAAGGAGACATGGTGGTAGTTATGGGAATCCAAGCTTATTTTTAAAGAGGACACGTACCTCATTTTCGTCACGAGGGACATGGTTAGAAGGCAAGGATGTGTTTTTGTTGGTAGGCTTTATTTTCTAAATGCAACTTAAATTACAATCTAAACCTAGCATAAAGTTTACTACTGCGTGGTAACTTCGGAAAATATTTTGCTCCAGTCAAAGCGTGCTTACGGTTTATGCAATCACAGAACGCATTTACATTATGTGTTAAGCCTTGTTTAGTATGCCAAGTCAACAGGCTATTTGTCAGGCACAAACAGTTGGTGGAAAATATCTATCTGACCTGTGTATTGTAAGATGTTGCCTTTCGGGAACTTCAGAGACGTATATTCATGCTGACAGACTGAATGAAACGAGTCTTCTGTAGTTCTCCTTCTGACTTCTGTTCCTTGGAGGTAAGCACAGCTACCAAAAATGGAAGGAAAAGGAAGAGCCAAACCCCAGCTGTCTGGTGTCATCTAAGCTGTTTGTGCAAGTGCATTTCCTCTTTGATGTTCTTGGCAATGGCAACTAACCAGCTGGGACGTGTGTCAGCTTTTTTCCGGGGAATGGAGGGGAGGAGGAACATTCATACACATACACTCTTGTCTCTGGTCTCTTTTGGGAAGCAGCAATTAACAGCTGAGAGGTTATTAAAAATTTCTTCCTAAATTACATCTTATCTATGGCTTGCTCCTTTTTAAACAGTATAACAAACCTTGATGAGTAGCAGGGCTCATTTTAAGACCATAAGACTAGAGGCAACAATTTCACGAGGAAATAAATCATAATCATGAACCTCTGGCCTAGGTCATGTCAGGCTAGCTCTAAATGTGGGCTAGCTGGTTCAGACAGCAAACACCATGAAACCATGGCAGCACCTACCACAGGTTTACCACCTGGATAATCATTCAGCTTCATGATTTCTGCGGCTGTTAGCTACTTCATTATCAGCCACCCAAATAAGCTAACAGCTCGCACACCTGCTGCATTTACCCAAGAAGCAGGCATGTCTGTGGTGGCTTTTGCCTGAGGTCATGATTATTTTTTTTTTTTATTTGCAAGAAAAAGCTGTAGCTATAAACCTTTAAGATGTGGACACTTCACTGAGACTTCTGTTAATGTGCTGCTTTTCATTTCACGCTGTTTATAAGCTCATTAGGTTATGGGTCTTATTTTTTTATTTCTTATTTTAGTAATATAAGTTTTATGACTTCATCCAGTTCTGAGAAATGCAGAATGGCAATAACTTTCCCAGGGAACAGTTTTGTGCAAACTTTGTATCAAGATTTGTCAAGGCCGTATAGGAATTTTCAATAGCAGTCACTTGACACATTTTCTATTTCCAAGAAATAAACATTACCGATCAAGTAAACAAAACGTTTTTCTTGCCTTTTATCTTTTGAATATAGAGATAGAAAATAAAATGTAGGACTGCATGAAATAGTAGATACTAAAATCAATCTGTTTGTACATCTCTTCTCCTCCTCTCATTTCCTAAACCCTAGTAAAGTTGTAGCATTGCGCTTTATTCCTCAGTTGTTGTATACCTTCTAATCTGTCAAATTAATCAGGCATCCTAAAGTTTTTGTCAATTTATCTATCATGTCAGACAAGAAGTATTGGACTAGCATACACCCATCACACAATGCACTAAAAATCAATGGAAAGTAACCCTGTTTACTGCAGGATTTTACACTGAGTGTAGTTAACATACTGTCGTTCAGTAAACAAAGTACTTTGTAATGTAGAATATATTAATTTGCTATAAGGTATTTCAAAATAAGGTGACATATTTCAACACTTTTCTTAGTGCCAACATTACAAGTATGAAGAGACAGATTTTTTGATAGATTGCGCAGCACATAGCAAATCAGAAGTTACTTTTGGTGGTTGCTCCTTTAATGAGATGTATCACACAGCTTGGATAAATTAGCTGCTGTGTGAAGCAACTTATCATGCCAGAATATACAGTATATTGTCATGGGCTTTTTTTCTTTTTTTTCTCTTTTTGATTCTCTGGTATTCTGATGAATTATTTGCAGCATTTCCCTTTCACTGCTGCTAGAATAATCAAGTTATGTTTCTTGAACATCAGTCTATCATTTTCATTGACTTCCTCCGTTGTCAAAGACATAGGGAGGAGGAAAAAAACCCCACTGCTTAATTTCACAAGACATTCTTTCTGTTTCCTTTGCTCCTTTGTTTCTTTGCTTCCTCTGCTTTCTTTGTTACAGCTTTTAACTTAGATAAGACTTTTAAGTTTCTCCACTTCAGTGTGAGCTAATGAAGTCTCATTATTTATTTATTTTCTAAATGAACTGTAGTTTCACTACCATGGTCCTCTGAGCTTTAGATGCTTTCTCGTCCATAGCATCAATTGATCATCTTCAGGATTATTTTTTTCTCTACGTACAGAATATGCTTAAGAACTTCTGTGGGTTTTTTCTTATTTTTTTTTTTTTCCTAAACTTCTGGCAACGAGAAAGCAACTGTTAAAATTCTCATGTTATCATATTTAGCAGGACTTCAGGCATAATTACTGGAGAGTCCACAACATATTTCAGCCTCAATTTCCTAGATTAACACAGTGGTAAAATTATTTATTTACAACCAGCTGCAGTAGAAAGTGTACATCTCTAATTGAACAATTAATGTCGTGAGCATTTGCAAAAATTTATTTATTTTAAATAAATAACACATCCAATTCACAAAGACCAACCTATAACAGTTTTGTTACAGCAGAGCATTTTCTAAGTGATTTTAGATGATATGTTCATTTCAGAGGAAATTCATTTACATTTCAAATTACTGAACTTTGCTGACCTCCTGGAACAGTTCTTACATCCAGCAGTAAAGATAAATGGATGTACCATTATTCCTTGGGAAAGTTTACTACACATCTCTCTGGAACATTTTTGAAGCTGAGTTGCTTCCAGCTTACCCAAGCCTTGTAAGAGCATCATGAAAAAACCAAGGTCACCTCTGTCTTCTTTGGGTGAGGTTTCTTAGAATTCGTAGAGTACATATGTTTGTATGATCCTACTGAATTTATCAGGAGATACTTCATTGAAATCTAATCATACATTTACTAGTCTGTGGGTATTATAGATGTTCTTCCCATGTTCATCTTCTATACCCTTTGGAAATTTTCTTTAAGAATTGCATTAGTATGTTCTAGTCTGACCAGATTAAGGTTTCACCTTTTTATATCAATAATTCTAATACTAAATTTTTTAGCTTTACTTATCTCCTAAACATTTAACTCCATTGATAGGACTGATGTTTATTTTCAGGTTGATGATACAGTCTCATGTGTACATTGTCACTCTTTCTTACGCAGTTGTCAAGATATCAACCTACTGTCAAAAACACAGATACAGACCCTAAACATAACTGTGGTACTGTGATAATAAGCTTTCCAACAGTTGAGGATATTTATCAATGGGCAAGTCAGATGCATATTGCTTTCATAGCCTTGCAGGCAACAAAGTCCAGTTTTACATCTTTTATTTTGTATGGTGGAAAAACTTAATCCCAAGGAACAGAACTCCCAAAATGGGACACAGCCCAAGAGGACAAGATTGCCCCACCAAATGTTAAGTATTAGACCACAGAGTCCTGCCCACAGAAGCGTGTTAGTTCAGTAACATAATAGAAAATCCTATGGCATTGAATCATCAACTGTGGAATTTCCCAGAGGACTTTCTTTATGTGGGGGTCTGGTATATAAACTAAGGGAAGCCAAATGATAGTCGTGATTACATAGATTTCAACTGAAAACACCAGGTTTCCTTTCTCCTATCTCCCGCCCCAGTGAATCAGTATTTCCTAACATACTCATTTATTTCTGGAAAATTATGAGTAAATTTGTGGGAGGGATAGAGTGATTGTATCTTTTCCCCTCCAGTCTTCTTTATAATATTCTTTGTAGACTATGGCTTACTTTTCCCCCTGTGCTGTAAGCTCAGTATGGGTCTTACAAGCTTAAAGAAAAAAAGTGTTTACATGGTTGGAACCCTTTGTATTGGATTTATTGTTTTGTGTATGCTAGGACAGTTATGGGTAACAACATAACATATTCCTTTAGTGTCACATACAGTACACTTTATACATGAATTTCTGTAGTTACGTCTCCATTAGCAAGTAGTGCAGTTCAGGGAGAGTGCATCTTCAGCATAAAACATTTGCTGCTCAGGACACAATGTACACTTTATATGTCTTTCAAAGTGGTTTACTTTGAATATCCATTAGCACCTGGAGCATGTTAGGTGTGCTCCTGGACCATGACTTTTGGTTCTGTTCAATTCAAAAGGAATTCAGATCATTTCCTAACCTTATACCGAATACAGGGGGATGCTGTATGTACACCATACAACTCATGGCGTATTCTCTCTGACCTCTATACGGGTCATGTAGGTTAGTTTGCCTATTTCATCATTATGTTTCTAATCGTGACATGACCATTTAGGGTTCAAATTTGTGCAAATTGGTCCATTTCTCTTAGAAATATCACCAATATAGACATACCTGGTTTTGTATTGAGATTGAGGCCAACAAGCTCCTTTGCTTTTGGCCATAAGGCTAATTTCAAATGTGACTGATATATATGCATCGATTTTCTGAGCCATAAAAGTAACACACTTAAAAATGCCTTTTGAAATACTTTATCATAAACAACTTCTCCTTATACTCTACATACAGCTTCTTCTGTAATTATTTTTTCACTTTGTAAACCACAGATTAAACTGAAAATTATGATAAGCTATAGCAACCTTAGTGAGCAGAACAGAAAATTTAAGAAGGGCTCTGTGGTTAGGCAAATGATGCAGATTGTTCAGTACACTACCTGACTCCGTACACTATCTCGCTGAAATAAATTTTTACAGGAAGAGAATAAAGACAGGAAATATAGCGGGATTTTGATGGACGCAATTCTGGCCATACAGTCAATCTTGTGATATTAAAGTTCAAACTAAAGATACGTTGTTCTGATCCACAATCCCCTGAAGTGAACTTCCAGTGATATCCATTTGTTTAGATCTACTTGATAAACTATATTTGTACAGCATAAGTCATTGGTATGGCTTTAGTCTTTGTACAAAGCACTAAAATTATGTACAGAGGGAAGTCTCATTATCTGACAGAGTGTGGAGTTAGATAAATATTTTTTTAGCTACTAGAAAAATAATTATCCCCCCAAAAGCTCTAATTTACAATATAATCTGTAAATATGCTTTTAATGAGCAAATCACAAATCACACTTAATGAAATCACACAAGCACCTTTTGGTGACAGAGGAGACAAAAATTTTACAAATTTGAGCCAGCCAAAAATATTTTTATATGTAACTCAAAATATATTCATAAGGCAGCTAAAATTAAAATATGTAGAATATCGTTACAATTAAAAAGCAGAAAACCACTTTTAATATATATTCAAAATGATAAAATAATTGCTAAATTATGCAAATTTTATGATAGACCAGAAAAACAAGTAGATTTTTATTTAATTGCCACCTTTTGCTGATTCAAGTATGCTAATCACAGGGAGCCCTAATAGTTCTATCAGGCTTTACTAATGTATTCAAGTAAAATGAACAAAATAATTAAATGTCTAAATATTGATTTTAAGTGCTCCAAGTATTAATGAAGTTTTGCTCTCTCCTTAACATGGGTTAAACTGGTTTGGATACCTTCATCCTTTGGGGTTGCTGCTTGAGACTGAGCAAACAGGATCTAAACATGATGCTGGCAATTTCTTCACCCCAGTGTAGAGAAAATGTATCCTCATCAGTTGTTGCAAGATTCTTATTACTTCTGTTTCCTGATAACCTCTGTAGGACAATAGACTATAATTTTCAAAAGCTTCTACATAGTGTATGATGTGTCTAAGTTTAGAAAAGGTTGGCACATATGCTGTTCAGTGAGGTGGGTGAAGAGTGGAAAAGGAGGTTCATGATTGTGTTTGTTAAGCCTTCAACACTTGGACACGGCTCTGGGGGAAGGATAAGGATTAAGACTGCTATCCCACCCTAGACAGCAAAAGACCAGTCAGAGGAATGATTTACCTTTGTGTGACTGGGATTAGCAAAGCTCTGCTACTTTCCAATTTAGCTCTGTGAACAAAATCCTCTTTTTCACTTATGCTTTTTATTATTGGAATTTAAGTAATACAAAACCATTGGAGACTGTTGTGGGGGATTGGTGTTGAGAGCAAGAACTCTTAAACTCTTTCTTTCCTTCCCAGCATATTTGACTTCATGTTATGTATAACACCTGTTCTCTGACATCCTATTTCCAGCTCCAGTATGTGACTGCGGCTAGTAATAGTAGCACTTCCAGCGCAGCCAGTGTCCATGTCATTTTTTACTGCCTTTACTCCTGCGTTAAAATTATTCCTCTACTATTCACGTAGCAGAGGATTTCATTATGATGCCATTTCTGGGATTCAAGTTAAGAGAATCTGTTGTCTGGACATTGTGGCACTTAGATGCTTCAGAACCAGTAGCCTCAGTGACATGCCTTCTTGAGATGGCAAGAACTGGGGGAACGTTGGTGCTTCTTATGGGCTACTCCCATGTGGCTTCATCCTAGTGCAAATTTTGTGCCTTTACTGCAAGAATACTCCCATGTTATACTGGGGTACCTCCACCACCACTGATGTCCAGACCTATGTGTGCTGGTTTTGGCTGAGAAGGGGTTAAATCTCCTCCCCATGGGGGGTCGGCTGCCTTTCCAGCTTCCCGCGCTCTGCCGTGTGGCAGGGGGGGCTGGGAGGAGCAGGGCCGTGGTGGGGGCAGCTGACCCTGACTGGCCAATGGCAGGTTCATTCCGTACCACGTGACACCGTGACCAGTATATTAAAGGGGGGCAGTCTGCGGCTCGGGGGAGGCGCAGTGGCTGGCTGGCGGGCGATGAGCGGCTGCGTCGCGTACAGTTTGTTTCAGCAGTTAATTCCCCTCCCCCCCCCACCCCCGGGGCTTTGCGCCTCTCGTTGTTCTCCTTTACATTGCATTTCTGTTGTTGTTTCTTTTAATTTTAATTATTAAACTGTTCTTATCCCAACCCACGAGTGTTACCCTTCTGATTCTCTTCCCCATCTACTGGTGGGGGAGTGAGCGAGCGGCTGTGTGGGGCTGAGCTGCCGGCTAAACCAGGACGCATGTTATCTCTACAACCAGTGAGAGGAAACA
This sequence comes from Phalacrocorax carbo, assembly GCF_963921805.1. Taxonomy (NCBI): domain Eukaryota; kingdom Metazoa; phylum Chordata; class Aves; order Suliformes; family Phalacrocoracidae; genus Phalacrocorax; species Phalacrocorax carbo. The sequence goes on along the minus strand of NC_087517.1, from coordinate 57,295,913 downwards.
AGTTCTTATTGAGATATAGAAGTATGAAAGGGGTATTCCAATCTTACATTATATTGATAACTAAATACTAAAACAATATCCATACCGAAGGTATGCGTTGTGCTATCACCTTTGACATGCGGGCACTTATGCTGCAGCAGAATCTACTTAGGTTGAACTGAACACAAAACTTCTTCCAAGCTAGATAATTTAGTATGAAGGTTATGAAGGCTTAGGTTTTTCTGTCTGCTTCACAGTGCAGAATGAATCTCATTTCATCCTTCCTTGAGGAATCAAGGATTAGTAATTGTCAATCGGGTAATGTTCCAAACTCTGTGTGTAACTTACAACATCAGCAGAAAAAGAATAAAATAACACTAGTGCCACATCAGTCGTTAGCACTTAATGATCTGTGTCTTGATCATGGCATGATAGGCCCTGATTCAGAAAAGCGTGAATTCATGTCCTGTCCTGTTGTGCACCTGTTCCTAAGCAAAATATTGGTGCATGCAATTAGCTGGTCAGATAGGGCATACCATAACTAAATGTACACGTGTGTGTTTGAATGTGTATAACTAAATTCTGTCATTTTTGGATGTTCATCCTTTGATTTTATTGGGTTAATTGTTCAGAGGTTGGTAGCACACAGTCCTTCACCAATGGAATCGTAATGTGAATGTTTATAAAAACATGATCCAAAAGTCTGACTCTGGGCCCCTCTAGAAGGACTAGCTATTTAGGAAAATTTGAATTGATCTTAAAATATTAATTATTTTCATTCAAATTTCTGTCTCTGTTTCCTTCAAACTCTGGCTTAAAACAATGAAGAAAATTTTTTTCCATCATGAAGATGGAAGAAAATCAAGCACAAATACCTGTGGCTAAAGTCATTACAGCAATTCTTTCACATCATTTGTCCCTGTGTTAGATTTTTTGTTTAACATTTTAACAGTTCCTGAAAAAAATGAGACTGATGGAGGCCCATTGGGGCTGCAGTTTCTCTTTTATTATTGTTTTTATTGAATTAATGTCTTGAAGACGCAACTGTGGGTTGCGGTAACAGATTAGGAAGATGCTACACGGAAACAGAACAAAAGCATGACTTCAGCTCTAAAGAGTAAAAATTCTGGTAGTAATGAGCAGTACTAATAACAAACATTTCTCAGTTGAATCTGCATAGCCAACAGATGAGGGCCCATTTAATAATTCAGGGAATTATCGTATAATTTTATCATACTATGAATTAGAAAGACAAAACCAAAATTGATTGAAAGCTATAGAAGAAACATTAACTGTAACCTCTGAAGAAAAGAAGAAAGGGAGTCCAGTGTGCCAGCAAGCACTGGTTATAGACCTAATTTTGGTGGAAGAGGGGTCACTTTATCCTTGAGCTTCATACTGGGCCAGGATGTTGTTTATGATTAGAACACTCACTGACATTTAATATTTGCCACATTAGTTTTCAAGTATACATAGATTCTAGGTAAAGCTGTTATTAGATAAATGTCATCGTTTCAGTTATATAAACAAACAGGTTATTATAGAGTCCTATGTTTTCCAACTTCCACTACACAATGTTCTTTTGTATGCCTCAGACAATAAGCTGACAGCTCCATGGAAATCTCTTCCAACATTCAGTAGTCAAAAGTGTTATAGAGTTCACTAGAAATAGAAGAATGCATAATGTGTCGAAGCAATGTTTTAGGCATTTATATTAGACTTTTAATGGAAAAATTAAAAAGTAATGCTGCTTTGCATTGCGGTAACTGTACATCAACAGTATGTCTTTATTTCTGGCACATGAAGGGTAGTTTCCATAGCAGCAGCATCTGTAGCACTGAGCAACATGGAAATTGGATTTTTTTCTCTTGTATTTCACAGATTAGAAAGGTAAAACATATGGAAATCGGGGAAAGTAGATACTACAGAAATGATATCTTTAAAACCTGCTTTTCCTTTCCAGAATTCTGAACTTGTAATGGAATAAACAATTCTTGCACTTCATTCCTGCTTGTTTAAGCCTCATATATGGCTTAATAAATGTTTATAACAGCTATTTTTGTTTTTAACTGATAGAACTAGAAAATTGCAGACCTACCTCAGTCTACCTCCTGGTATGGTATAATTTATTAGCTGGCAATTCCTTTACTATTGGCCAAAAGTGAGTAATACTTAAGGCCTATATTGCACTGAGACTATGTTTTTATATTTCATTAATTTCTGTACTGATAGCACTTGATGTACGCTACAGATAAGAAATACCATGTGTGAAAAGTGTGTGCTATTTACTCAAATTGATGACGATTTTTCTATCAAATTCTTAAACTTAAAGCAGGGGCATACTTTGATTTTGTTATGTGCACACAACTTAAAAATGCAACTACATATTCTGAAGTACGCAGTCTCTTATTTTACTAGACACAGAAACATAATAGAAATATCTTCAGAACAGAAACAAAAAGACTGAAAGGTATTGCAGACCTAACCCACTTTGTTGTAGGAAAGCTTAGATCAGAATCAGAAACAAAAAATCCTGGTATCAGAGTTCCTTCTCTCTAGTTTAGCAGGAAGTGGCTCTGATTATTTTTCTTAATATGTAACAGCAAGATTTTTATTTACATTATTATATTGTTTTTAAATGGAGTGAAATGGTCACAGTTGCATAAAACACTTCTGAAGCTCCTTCCCCGTGAAAGAACATGAAAGAACTTTATACAAACTGGATATTGAAAATATTATTTGAAGCATGTATTATATGGCAAACTTAATTTCTAAATATTTTACCAAAAATTGAAGAGGAAGCTGTATAGTATTGAGGACTGGTATGTTAGGAAAAGTATACAATTATACCAGTAAGCCATTCTTTTCAGAATACTTTTGATTTTCATGTTTGGGCCAAATGCCTTGTGCAGATACTCCTCTGTGATGGTTATTATTTTAGTAGGGAATAGCAATTTAAAAATTATCATTTTATTGGGAGTTTGGTTCCTAACTCCTTTAAGCACTCTGAAAAGTTCTTTTAGTAACATTTTTAAATTTTGTTTGCATTTTGCAGTTCTTCCTACTGACTTGCTGTAAATGTTTAAGCAGCATCAAGTCTATAACCATCTTTTAACGGCATTACCTTGCAGTGTTTAGAGATTTTAAGAAATAGCACACCTCCTGCAGGATTCATTCATAAAGAATAGCTATTAGCTATATAAAGAATAAATGCTCTTTGTTTGTTTCATGCAGAAGTACTACTTTTCTTAAAGCACAACTTGTGTCTGCCTATTTCAAAGAGGAGACCTCTGTAGAGCTTGTTTAATGTATATTGATATATGCATAGAATCAAGCATTCCAGTCAGTGAACAGCATATGTCCTATGTATCTGAGGCATGGGAGAAAAAGCTTTACACATTTCATGGTGATTCAGACAGTATCTTCCAGTGTTTGGTAAATTTATATTTATATTGGTATTTTTTTTAATAGGAATTCATGGGGGAAGAGAGAAGAGTGAGTTTTAATTCAATTTTAAAGACCATAGCTTGAATCTTACATTATATTAAGAATATTTAAGTAAAATCATGCTAAGTTAGAAAGCTCTACAGTTACTACCATCTTTGCTTTCCTTCCTTTTTTCTGAGCTCTCTTCATCTGCAAACCTAATAACCAAGTATGTCAAAAGATATTTGCATCCATTTTTCAGCTTACAATACTTAGAGTTAAGATATCATTCCCAAATCACTGGAATTGGTTTACTAATGCAGAATCTATATAATATCGCAACTTTAGATTATGACTATTGTATTTTCCTTCATGCTTCATCATCCATATATTTGCAGGCATTACGTTAGGACGTAATGTGGCAATATTATCCTTAGTAACTGCATCAATAACTTACCGACACAAGTAAAGATAAGGAATGAAGTTTTATGAGTCGTTATTAGTGCCTGGCCTTTTGTGATGTACCTAAGATAACGCTTCGGTCTTATTCTAAGTTACACTTTTGGTGGATAGTCATGGCTCCTGAAAGCATGTATGTCATCGAAAGAGATTGTGTGAAGTTTTACTTTTCTTCCACCTTCTCCATTCCTTCCTGGATCTGGCATTATGGAAGACAAAGGAGCTAGTGAGTGCTGGGAGTTCTTCAAGAACTCTCTACTGGAAGCACAAAGCCAATTTATCCCCTACAAAGAGAAGGGAAGTAAGCAGAGCAAGAGGCCCCCATGGCTCAACCATGACCTCCTGGGTCTACTCAAATCCAAAAAGGAAGCATACCAGAGATGGAGAAGTGGAGGATTATCCGCTGAGAGCTAAAAGGGCATTGCCAGAGTGTGCAGAGGTGCAGTTAGAAAAGCAAAAGCCCAACTCAAATTGAAACTGAATGTAGACATGAAAAATAACGAGAAAGGTTTCTTCAGACATGTCAACCATAAGCAGAAAAAGAAGGAAAAACATAGGCCCACTGTTAAATGGAAAAGGAGAGTCAATCACCAATGACACTGAAAAGGCAGAGGTCCTCAACACCTTGTTCACCTCTGTCTTTACCAGCACTGTCAGGTCCCAGGCTCTGGGAACAAAATTGCCGGTTGATCCTAACACCGACCCACCATCAGTGAAGGAAGAGTTAGTACATGAATTACTACAGGAGCTTGACCCCTACAAAGCAATGGGCCCTGACGCCATCCACCCGAGGGTGTTGAGAGAGCTGGCTGACATCATTGCAAGGCCACTCTCCATAATCTTTGAGAAGTCATGGAGAACGGGGGATGTCCCAGAGGACTGGAGGAAGGCAAATATTACCCCTATCTACAAGAAAGGCTCGAGGGAAGATCCGGGTAACTATAGGCCCATCAGCCTTACTTCAATCCCTGGGAAAGTTATGGAATGAATCCTCCTGGGGGCCCTCTCAAGTCAAATGAAGCACGTGATTGGGAAAAGCCAACATGGCTTCTCTAAAGGCAGATCGTGCTTGACAAACCTGGTGGCCTTCTATGACAAAGTGACTTGCCTGGTTGACGTGGGGTGGGCAGTGGACATTGTCTACCTGGACTTCTCCAAGGCCTTTGATACGGTTCCCCACGGCCTCCTCCTGGAGAAATTAATGAGTTATGGCCTAGACAAGTGGTCTGTGCAGTGGGTGGGGAGCTGGCTGACAGGCCGCACCCAAAGGGTGGTGGTAAATAGCTCCTTTTCCAAGTGGCAACCTGTCACTAGTGGAGTCCCCAAGGAATCGATATCGGGCCCAATGTTATTCAACATCTTCATAAGTGATCTGGATAATGGCATCAAGTGTAGCCTGATGAAGTTTGCAGATGACACCAAATTGAGTGGGGAAGTAGACACTCCTGAAGGGAGAGCTGCTCTGCAGGGAGATCTGGATAGGCTGGAAGAGTGGGCCAACAAGAACCTTATGAAGTTCAACAAGGACAAGTGTAAAGTCTTGCACATGGGAAAACATAATCCGGGAGTGCAGCACAGACTGGGATCCACCTGGCTGGAGAGCAGCTCCGTGGAAAGGGACCTGTGGGTCCTGGTGGACAGAAAGCTCAACATGAGCGAACAATGTGCTGCTGCAGCCAAGAAGGCCAACAGGATGCTGGGTTACATCAAAAACGGCATCATCACCAGAGATAAAGAAGTCATTATGCCACTCTACTCAGCGCTTGTCAGGCCACACCTGGAGTACTGTGTACAGTTCTGGTCCCCGCTATACAAAAAGGATGTGGACAGGCTGGAAGGGGTCCAGCAAAGGACCACCAAGATGATCAAGGACTGGGAAGCCTGCCATATGAGGATAGGCTGGGAGAACTGGGTTTGTTCAGCCTTGAGAAAAGGAGGCTTAGAGGAGATCTCATCACCGTGTACCAGTACTTAAGGGGCAGCTACAAAGATGATGGAGACTCCCTTTTTACAAGGAGTCCCATGGAAAGGACAAGGGGGAGTGGACACAAGTTGCTCCTGGGGAGATTCCGATTGGATGTGAGAGGGAAATTTTTCACAGTGAGGACAGTCAACTATTGGAATAATCTCCCCAGGCAAGTGGTTGACTCGGCCACGTTGGACACCTTCAGGAGTCGTCTGGCCAGGGTGCTGGGCCATCTTGTCTAGACTGTGCTCCTCCTAGAAGGGTTGGACTAGATGATCCCTGAGGTCCCTTCCAACCTGTGATTCTGTGATTATCCACATGCAGAACATGAAAGAGCTTCTGTCAAAGGTGCCTGTTTTGAATGATTGTACTGCTTCAGACCAAACAAGTCTAGTAATTCTGACTTTGGTGGTCGCATGTACCAGACGCTTTAATGAAAAACTGTAAGGACAGAGGAAGTGCATCGTGGTAACTCCCCACTTTCTCCCTTCCAGCTTTTGGCAGTCGGCAGTGGAGCTCAGTATTATAGCTGTATGTTTTTGTTTAATACTTTTAAATTCATGCTTCTTTCATAAATTTGCCTAATGGTTTTTCAAAAGCATTTATACTTTCCAATTCTACAACATCCTTTGGTGATGAGTTTCACAGTTTAATTACATGTTATATAAAAAAAAGTGGTAAGTTGCATTTGTTTAAAATTTGCAGCTGAAAATTCCATGGGATACTTCTCACTTCTTCGACTGAGTGATAATTTCCAATTCCCCTCTGCATACCATTCATACTTATATGTATCTCTATCGTATTCCCTCTTAGCCATTTCCTTGTAAGCTAGTCCATTTAATTGCTTTTCCTATGGAAATAATTTTTGATCTCTGATAATCCTCTTATCCTTCTTACATCTTCTTTTGTTCTACTGTATCCTTCTTGAGATGGGGTGGCCAGAATTGCATGAATGCCACGGATTTCTTTAATAGCAATAAGGTTTTCTGTCCTAAGCCCTTAATGCTTTCCAAATAATTCCTAATGTTCTATTCTTATTTTTAGCTGCTGCTGAGCAGAGCTGACATTTTCATAGAAGTATCATTGCAAGATCTGCAATGGCTTCAAGATCTCTTTTCTGAGTGGTTATAGCTAAATTAGCATCCATCACAGGGTAGGCATAGTATGGCTTTTTTTTTCCTTCTCTGTGTGTATCACTTTGAATTTATCAAATTGAATTCTACCAAGCAGTTTAACATGCAGTCGCTCTATACTGTGAGATACTTGTGCAACTCTTTGCTATCACTTTTTTCTTTCTACTTTTTTTTTTTGCTTGTAATTATATTTTGAATAATTTTTTACTATTAAAAAATATCTACCTGCTCAAGTCCTTTCCAGATCTTTCAGAAATACTCTGAGAAGCATACATCACCATGGGATTCCACCGGTAACTCTTGTACATTGTGAAAAGTAACTGTTGAGCTCTGTCTTTCATGCTTACTGAAATATATTGATACATAGATACCTGTTTCCCACTTATTAATGCTTTCCTCTTAAGAAACGCCTTTAAGAAAGAGCCTTTGGTGAGGACCTTTGCCATAAGGTTGTTAGAAATTCAGGTGTATAGTATATATCAGCTGGATTACTCCTATCAAGATGCTCATTGACTCTTTCAAAAAACTGATAGATTTTGAGGCTTGACTTTGATCTACAAAAATGTCTTGACTGTTGCCCACTCAATCTTATTTACCTACTTGTCTTCCTATTCTACTCTTTATTATATTTCCACCAACATGTCTGTTGTAGAAGTCAGACTTACTGCTCTATAACTCCCTACAATCTCCTGGAACTTTCATGGAGAATTTGCTTCACATTTATTACCTTTCATTTCTTTGTTATCTAGGCTGATTTTTGTTAACCACCAAAATATATGAAATTCATACTTGCATTTCTTTAGAATTCCTGGATGAATTCTGTCTGTTCAGGACAATTTACTCTTGTTCATTTAGTTATTTTTTCCTATTACCTCTTCTACTGGCTCTTCAGTTCCAGACAAATCCTCTGACGCAACCTTCATAAAAAAGGCTCCTTTAGGGCAACCTCTCCAGCTCCTTCCTTTTGCATTTTGGTGAAAATAGTTAATTCTTCTGCTCTAGCCTCATGTTCCTTAACTGTTCTTATTACATTTCTCATGCGTAAGTCCTAAAGTATGTTTAATAATATTTTGTTTGAGAGGAATTTGAAATAATTATAGTAACAATTCTAGTAGTTTACATGCATTGTGTCCTATTTTCCTCTGTTTGACCATTCTAGGAATTTCTGTAGATGTTAGACGTTGATGAATTTCCTTTTTTTTCCATTAAAGCTCTATGATGATGTTGCCTAAATAAATAGCGTCCCTGACATCATTAAAATTTTTGTCCTTTTCATTGCTCCTTTTAATAAGGAGATTTCCTTTTAACAACAACTTCTCAGTTACACAGCTTTTCCTTCCTGAAATGAATAACTGCTGCAATAGAATTTTTTGTTAGGATGTTTTGCTGCTCCTTTAGATCAGAAAAACCTCCCCTTTCACAGCCTTCTAGGCAACACATAAGAGACGAAACAAATGCAGATTCAGTCTCACAATCGTGTATTAAAAATATTCATAGTGATTCCCTTTGGAATATGTCATGACTTCTGAAGTGTCTACCAACTCCTGATTCTGAATTTCCACTGTATTGCAAGTTCTTTATATCCATAGAAATGAATACGTAACGGTAGCAATTTATTTGACAATATTTAAGGCTCATTTTCCATGTATAAAATCAGGCGACGTAAGGTTGTAGACAACTTAGAAAGAAAAGCCTTAAATTTATTAAAATAAAAAAAATATTTAATGTGACTGGAAATGCGTTACATTAATAAAAGCCACTTAAATGGCTGGCACTGGCACTGTTCAGTTTATGTCTTGCACAGAGCCATTGCTGAATAACAGTCTATACTGGTCCTGTATATTATTGTTATCTCTTTTGAGGGGAAAAGTATAACTATATTCCATTCTGTTAGAATGTCTGTTTTATGAAATTTTGGACTTAACTGGAATATAATTTAAACATTATTTTGTTATTCTTTTAGATAGAAAAATACTTAATTTCACATTCTTTTTGTACATAAATATATGTCTTTCTGGAGGGTGGGAATTTTATGGATCATGTTCTGTTGTTTTTTGGTATTTTCCTCATATAGCTTCACAAAAAGTTATACTTTTTACTCATGTATTTACTTATACCATCTGAAGATCTAATATACCACTTCGTTTCTATCTTTAATTGTATTTATTCTGTAGACTACTTATTTGATCTTTGCATTTCAGATAAAGAAATAGTACTAGTATTAAAGATTTTATGCTATATAATTTTCTGTCATGATTTCAGAGGAAAAAAAACCCTAACGTGCCTAGGATGAAAAAGGAGCACAAACGTAGATGGCTGTATTAATGACAGATGTTTTGGAAGCCTCTTAGAATGTACCTGTAATATTTGCAACTTCTCTTTTTTCAAGGAAGTTTAGTACATTTAGAAAACGTCAAAGAGATTTGCAAATATAATTGTACTTTTTAATATTTTTTCCTCTCTCCTGATTTAAATAAGAAGCAGGTTTACCATATACGTGTATGCATATGACTCACTGAATTCCTTTCAGGTATCCCTCTCATCTTCTTGCTTTTCCTGTCTTTTATGGATGCGAGAAAGTGGGTGCTGGCTAAGAGAAATTATGAATTTGGAAAACAAAAGCTTTACTGAATGGACAGAGGACTGATTAATTTATTCAGGAAAGATTATTGATGCGATCAGGGAAAACAAATGAGTCCTATGAACAGTAAGGGCAGGCAAAGACAGCATCTGAATGGTGGCCTAGAATGCGGAGTGCTGAATAAGCAAACGAGTATTTGCCTAATCCAAGAGTTAGGCATTGTGTATCAGTAAGCATGTAGTTCTCTGTGACGCTGCCACTTTTGCTTTTTTTTGGGATAATGTTGATATGGACATGCATGCACAAAGATATGCGTACTCACACATGTATTTGCAACGCAGATGAAAAAGAGTGAAGCAATGTGTTAGCAGAAGTTTGTTTCTGTGCCCTCATTCAAGAGAACATACAGAAGTACTGATGCAGTGTTTGTATGGTTACAGATACACGTATTGTAGCTGTTAATGTTCATGCAAAGATGACCTACAAGGCACTTGTCTGGGCTGGTAAACTTTCTTGACAATTCCAAAATGTTAACAGGCATTTTAAAATCTTAATGTAAAATTAAAGGAGACTTAATGGACAGCATTCTTTTAAGGCATTTTCTAAAGGCAAACCCCCCAAATAACCCTTAAGTATCACATTTTTATTTTTACCCCCACCTAATGTGACACTTCTTAATTTCCTTTTGGCAAGCCAGTTGTAATCTTTAGCTGGTAACTAATTTGGTCATAAAATACCGAACCAGATTTTTCTGGATAATTAACAAGTCGGGCAAATCAGCAGAAGCAGGTGTAGTATATTTTCAGTACCAGTGGAGAAAAGCAGTTAGCTGGTGTTCTAATTCTCATTTCCAGTAATGAACTATGTAACATTCTGGCTGGCTAATGCAATTAGCATTGTCTCCTCCTCCCCTTACTTCCTCACTTTAAAAAAAAGAAACTCAAACCAGGAATTTATAAAAGGCCAAGAATTACTGACCTTTTTTGCAGTCTTCTTACAATCATGTTATTAACCTCCTAGACTGAGCCTTTTGCAGAACAGTAATAAAAAATTCATACAAATATGTATCACGTTACAAGCCGAGACAGAAAACAATGTTTCCATTCTTCAAGCAATTAATTATTGTGATTAATGTATTCCCCCTTCTCTAAGCACAATTCTGCCAGACAGAGCCAGCCCATTGACATATCGTAGAATTATAATGCATATCTAATTAAAGGTGACCTGAAAAGGCAGGGTGTTTAGCCTTCCCTGTCAGGACCAAGAAACTGTTAATCAGAAAGTGCTTGCTTTCCACACCACCCCACCCCTCCCTTTTTTTATTTTTGTGCTAATTTCAAATCTTCTCCCTGCATCAGTGAGCAGATGAGATCTTCAGCCAGCTTTCATCTTTCAGAAAAATGAATAGTGCAGAAAGAACATTATCAAATGAGCTGTTGAAGAAGTCAGTGAATATGTCATTGAGTGTGACTGCTTCCAGAATGAATTTAGATTTATCTCTGTTATCTTCCCTCTCCCGACTCTCCACACTCTGTTTGCACTCAGTCCACATGTCAAGCAGGGTGGGTCATAATGAATCATGAGGGACAGTTACTTGTACTATAGTGACAGGTCCAATTGTGATACAACTTGTTCTGGAATTAAGTTTGTTAACATTATAAATTGTCTCATTTGACCAGAGGTTTAAACACCTAGAAGCTTTTATGCATGCAATTTCTTCAAGTATTTCATTTCCATTAGGCAGCTGCTGCTTTACAGTATTCCACAAATGAAATTGTTTCATCACATCAATAGCTGCACAAAACAACTGTGACAACAAGGAGACTGTTTTTGCCCCCATCTTGCAAACAAGTATCATTCAAATCAATAAACTCTGGCAACTGGATAACACCAAGAGAAGATATTATTTAAGCTCCATTTTTAAGCACATCTCCAAATGCTTATGCTGATGCAAAATTCTGACACGAGCCAAGGAATTTTCATGCTGTCCTCTTCAGTTCCTGTAAAAATAATCCACTGAGTTAGCAACGTCTTAAGCAGAAAACTAATAAATATTTTCATTTTTCTTTTCAAAACCAGTAGTTATAGTTTTTTTCCATATGTGATGCAAAGTTGTTGTCACAATCAAGATTATTTTTTGCATGTGATGGAAAATAGTATGATTGAATTGCAATATTTTACCCACAGGGAGAAAATGAAAGACTAATATTTTTCTTTTCTTTTCATATGTTGTCAGTATTACCATGTTACAGAATGTGATATCAGAAAACCTGCAAAGTCAGCACACCTTCTGAAACATTTGTTGTATGCTGTAAACCCTTTGGGTACTTGACTACTTAGTTCATACTTGTAATCATACTTGACTAGGCTAGTCCTGCACGACAAATGTGTCTTAGATGCTTTTCAATTAAACAAAATTAACAAGTAGTATCACTGAAGTTTAAAAATATATTTTGTAATTAATTTATCAAAATCACCAGGACAACTTGTTGGTGCACCTGTTTGTTTTTTTTTTTTAAATCATAAGCCTCTTTCATGTTCAGAAGTCAGGGAAGTTTCTGCAAAGTTGTTTCCTTATTGATTTTTCCATGGGTTTGTTGTTTGGCAGGTGGAGGTTGGCATTATTAGATGTATATTTTTCCTCAGATGTCTGTAAGGGCATGAGTGCACATATATGCACGTACACACTGTTATCCCTTTTTTTTTTTATATGCACACAGAGTCCAGATGTCCCCTGGAAAAGCCTAATCGGTTGTGACATGGCCATTTATGCTTATACGTACACCTTAAGCTGGAGAAGGTGTTTGGATAGTAGTCCATCATAGAAATAAGCAGAAGTCCTGAACAAGTATTTTAGTGTGAAATACTCTCACCTTGAATTTGCTTTCCTTGTCAACCTTTGACATAACTAAGGCAGACTAGTTGTTTTCTATGAAAATGCCTATGAAAAATCATGTCCCATTTCCACTGTGTGCCAGAATAGGAATTTTTGGGTTCATCTGGTTGCCTGTGTCATGCATCACCTGTAAAGCTATTTGTCATTGTATTTCCTGCTCTGAAGTTAAGTATTGAAAATATGGTGACCCAGCAGTGATTGCTATTGGTCCTGTCAGTTGTCTTCAACTGACACCAGTCAGAGCTGCAGAACTGTCCATGCTGTTGTGGTACAGATAAGGACTGCATATCAAAAGATGGGAATGTTATCATGTACCTTACTGATCAATCCCAGCCTATCCTGCAACTCTGATAACAAGCATATGTTGTCTGAAAAGAATAACTGAAAGGCAATTAACATATTTTTAGTTTTGAAATTTTAGTTTTCTTCTGTTATTATGTCTGGGTCCCAATGCTTACACATTGGTGTTATTGATTAAAGGATGATGGACGTATAAAAAGGTAATGAAATCCAAATGCTAAACAGTGAATGGGTGGCATTCAAAATGCATCTTAAAGCCAGGGCAAGTTTTGGTCCTAAGATCTATCACTACAATGGGAAAACTGCAAAGAAGCATAAGTGAAAATACTCATTAACAACGTGATGTATTTACATTTCTTTGTATTTTTAGCAGTTCCAAATCATATTGCTATATTTTTTTATTCAGGGCTGTAGTTGCAAAAATTATTTACAACCTCTGAACAAGGAAAAGATTGTGTTTGCTTAGGAAGTGCTATTTTGCAGAAGAGAAACTGAGGCCTGGGCCAACTAAGCAATTTTCTAAAAGACACAGAGGAAATCCATCTCAGAACTGAGAGCCGAAATTCTTCCTCAACCTTGCCCATTGCCTTTATTAAAAAGTGATCTTTTCCTTCTGTCTGACCCTCCCCCATGCTTCTAAGACTGTGAATAACTAAGGAACATAATAAAATTGATAAGCTAAATATACTGAACATTATTCATCGTAGTATCTCCAACCATTAGGCACAAGCAAGTGCCACTTGTGTATTCTTCTGAAGCATTTATAGCTATGTAAGAAACTCCTGACACAGGTGAATGTCTACACAGATTATCTTCAAGTCTTAGAAATTCTAATCTTTTTTTCTAAACTCAGAAAAGCTGTTTTCCAAGTTATAGCATACAAAGGAAAATGTATGTTTTCTTTGCTCTTCATAATGATCAGAAGGTAGTTCTAACATTAAGCCATCCACAAGGAACATGTTTTGTTATCTTGGCCACAGCGTTAAACATCAGTTTCTTCTTTCATACAAGTACTTTGTTTTAGGCTATACATGTGTGCATATACACATACATGTGTGTATATATATGTACATACATTGTTGACTGTCTTCTTTCTAAACTTTCCCCAGCAAAATACTTCTAACTGATGAACAAGAACCATCCCCTACCATGCATTGCCACCTGATTTTTTGCTTGCTCTTCATTTGCCTAAGCCAGGTTACTATCACTATTTGCTTGGAGGTTTTGAGAATCTATTTATGCCCGTCTTTTAATAAGCTTTCCCCCCCATAATAAATTCAAATGAGCTTTTGGGGAGCTAAGTTTTCTGATGAGAAAATACTTCTTTACTGTGAGGGTGCCAGAGCAGTGGAACAGGCTGCCCAGGGGGGTTGTGGAGTCTCCTTCCCTGGAGACATTCAAACCCCGCCTGGATGCGTTCCTGTGCCCCCTGCTCTGGGTGTGCCTGCTTGAGCAGGGGGGTTGAACGAGATGATCTCCAGAGGTCCCTTCTAACCCCTACCATTCTGTGATTCTGTGATGTACAAAGCAGTGTATAACCCTTCAGTCTTCATTGAGTTTATGCGCAAGTAAGATTCCTGTTAATTTCAGGGGGATTTTTTGCTTCATTAAGGACTAAAGATTTCAGGATTCTATCCCCCCAGTCTCAGAAAACATCAAGTAAAATGTTTGTTGCAATTATGCCAGAAATAAAGCCTGCAGGTAATAAACTATCACAAGCACTGATAAATCACAGAACTAGAGTAAAGCATTTGAATAGATCAGGAGACACTTAAATAAGAATTAGATGTTGTCTGCATGAGCCCTGGAGTCACCAGCAGTATTTTCCTTTAGTCAGATAGTGCTACAATTGATTGTTTTGAAGGTCTTCTAGCTTTACAGTACAAATGAGAAATTTTACGCAAACAAATTTTGCCTAAATTTAAGAGACACAGGACATGAAAATTTGACACTGAAGAATGGTAACATTTTTGTTGCTTGTAAAATATCTCACTTGCCTAATTATTGATATGACACAACATAGATAATAAAAACATTTCCAAGGTAAGTTATACCCCTGTTAAAGCATAAAACCCATTTTGTTAATTATTCCAGAATTCTATTACAGAACACAGTTAATTCCAAATACTAGAGATTAAATGCCAGAACAGATTTAAAAAAGTATTTGTCATTTTCCTTATTGTGTGATGGGGAAATCTTCAAAATACTGACACAAAACCAAGGAAATGCTGAAATTTTGCCTCATGTTTTAAATCTCTTCATTGGGGGAAATAAATATCAAGAACATTTTTGGTTAACTGTCCCAATGCGTACATATTCCAGACACAAAACCTTTTATCTGAATGCTTATGCCTCTATTAGTCCCGAGTATGAACTCGTTACCCAAATGATGGACCTATTCAGGTCAATGAGTGATTTGGTGGAACATGAAACATGTACAACTTGGCCTGTGTAATGCTGATTGAATCTGGGTTGGCATCTCATTTCTCCATGTAATGTGTACTACTTTCATCTATCATCAGATACCTTAAATCAGCATGGAATTAATGCAGTAAAGTACCTTGGGCAAAGACTAAGCCAATGCTTTAAGCTTAGGAATCATCCATTTGAGTACTGCATGCCAGTTGACGCTTCAGTTCATATATACGACAATGACTGATCATAGCTTGAAGTAGCACTCAGCTCTGGTAAGGGCTGCTGAATCAGGTCCTGTTATTGGCAACAAAAACTGGAAAAAGAGGAGTGGGGTTGATTTCAGTTATGTGCATAGAAATCTTCGTAATTCTATTTAATTTAGAGAAGTCACTCCAGATTTACACCAGTGCTGCTAAAAATCAAAATCTGGCCCATTGTCTTAGCAAAATACACCAAGTCAATATCAGTTCATTACAGAGAGGGAGAGAGAAAGGGAATGAGAGAGAAAACAAGGATTTCGTTAGCAATGCATTCTGTAGTATAAAAGATAAAAAGGAATATCCAATTAACACACCACTATAATTGCTTGCAGACATTCTTTTTTATTTAAAGATGAAATAGCTAAGAGTTCTCATCAAAACTAGGGTCACAGCCTACATATTAAATGAAAGAAATTGATTGGGCTTTATTACACCCTGACTACTGCAAATGTGCCTCAATCACTGATTGCTATAAATTTATTCTTATAAACTACTAATTGCCCAAGTCATAATGGTAACAATGGTATAATGAAATTATCTTGATCAAGCTGATGCACAAATTTTGCTTGACAACATGAGCAGTGTGAGAAAAAAGGAAATAAGACATGCATACAAATACATAATGTTTCATTAAAATTAAAACCAATGTTAAAACAACTGTTCTCTGAAGTATACAAAGTTCTGTATTAGAAGGGCTTCCTTTAGAAAAATCATTTAAGAAGACAGGCATTTACATTTATAATAAAATGATCTTGCATTTTTTATTTGTCTTGAAAATTAATGACTTACTTAATCACATTTGATCAAAGGAGATAAGTTGATGTAGTCATGTGTTTCTGATTGCATTAAGCCTGATCCAGAGTGGCATGATGGATATTTAATAGTCTTGCTGTCCCTCTATATCTTGTCACCATTTCTTGATATGCATGGATACTGTAGAGTACACCACAGCACAAAGCTGTACTTTTAATAGAACACACTAAGTTTAGAAAAAAAGGCAATTCTGGTGGAGCTTACATGGTGGAGCTTTTAGATGTAGGTTATCCACCATAAAAATTTTTTTCTTTAAAAGACAAAAACCTCAGGTAACTCTCTACATAGCTTGAATAATTTTCTCCTTTTAAAAACACATTTTGCTTCTATGCTGCCTCTTTTAAAAGATATTGCTGTAGTATGTTTCAAGGACTAGGCAGAGAGAAAGTGTGTAGAAACAAAGATAACCATCCAGAAAATGTAGGAAATTTCTAGAAGCTGGAATGCAGAGCATTGCGTAAAATGCAAAAATTGATGCTATTTATACTGAGCTAATAGCTGTTTCTACAAGTATCAGCTGAGCCATTCAGAGGGAATGTTGGTATGTATGAGGAATTATTTCTGAGTAGTTCAAATGTAGTACCAACTGTTTCAGAATTAATCTCACCAAAAATTTTACTTCATGCCTAATTCTTTCTCACTGGAGTGTTTCATCAGTATGAAAATAGTCTTTTCTTCATGGCCACGTCTTGCTTAGTCTCTCAAAACATAGGTCCAAACTTTTATACAAGGGTACAATATTTTCATCCTTAAAAGAAATTGCTCCTAAAAATGGTATAGATGACACAATCCTATAGGAATGTTAAAAACTCAGAGAAAACCAAGCTGGAAGGGTTTCAGGAGGCCCTTTAGCTTAGCCGGCAACCCCTACCCAAGTTGGGCAGTGTCTTTGATAGGCTGCTCCACATTTTACATTTGTAACTATTGCAGTCTCTCTTTGTCCTATTGCCAGGAAGCTTATTCCTAACGGCTAACTAAATCCCCTTTGCTGCAATTTATACTTAGTGACACTTACTCTATGCACAAGAACCATGGAAAATGGTTTATTCCTTTGGTCTTTGCAAAATCTTTTATGTATGGGAGGTCTGTGGCTCTGCCTCTCCACTTGACCTTATGCATCCCGCTCTTCCTGCTTCCTTCATACAGGCTTTTAAGCCCTCATACCGTGACAACTGTTTTAAATATATATATATACACACACGGGCAACATTCAGGAGTTTAAGCCAGAAAAAACAAAACTGCCAGCCTTGTGGGAGTGAATTGCCTTGAGGGGTGCACGCAGAGGCCACCATTTTCCCACCCCTGCCAGGACCTGCTACCCGGGTCTGGTCCTCTCGGAGGCATGCTGAGGCAATGGCACCGCCGGCGCTGCCCCGCCCGCCGCCTCCCGCCCTGGAAGCTTCGCGAATCCCCGCGGCGCCTCAGCCCGCGGGGCGGGGCGAGTCGCGAGGCCGCCCCCTCGCGGACGCCTGCGGGCGCAGGCCGCCTGGTGGTGCGCGGTGCCTCCCCTCACGCTGCGGCGGGGCGGGGTGAGCGCAGGGCGCCTGCCCACGTCGCCAGGAGGTAAAGCACAAGGCGTTAAGCAAATTTAACGTCTGGGAGGGAGGGAAAAAGTATTTTGCTTTTATTTTTTTCTTTTTGTGCCTCTGTTCCCCCCCATTCCCAGTTTAGGGGTCCTCTACCTTTCAGTAATGGTTTCTTAAGTATGTGATTTCCAACAGTTTTTTTCACTTCAGCTGATTTCTAACGCGTGTTGGTGGTGGCTCTGTGGAAAACTGTAACTCAGTTGTTGTACTAACCTAGAATTTATCAATTTAAAACGGCTTGTGCATGTGAACATCCAGCCACTGGGAGTTTCTTGAACCAAAGTACTTTTTTTAACAGTTTGTCCATCTCTATCCACTGTATACTAACTGAATTTTCCCCAAAGGCTTCACTAGCTGGTAGTACTTTTCCTGTAAGATAGATGCATTAACTTGTTACCGCGAAGGGCTTGATTGGGAGCAGGTTTTTAGGATTGACTGGATTTTTTTCTTGTGAATTGATTTTTTTTGTTTGTTTTCTCTAAGAGTAAAGTAACTGCATGTAATATTTTAGAGCAAAAAATTATTCAAATTACTTATGCAACAAATGTGTTGTTAATTCTTTGGCACTAATCCTATTCTAACCAAGTGTGTGGTAGTAACTAATCAGATATTACTGAATCATATTCATGTGTTTAGTGAAGTGTTTGGGTTCTGCTGTGGTGTCAGTGCAGTTGTGGATAGGGTTTTTTAAATTCATTTTATGAAACACAAACCGATGGATTACTCTTCTTGGCCGCTCAGTAGAGAGATCAAGGGTTATAGAACAGGGAAGCTTTAAAATTAAGTTCTGTCACTAAATACAGTTTCATATATATTGGTGAGACAGCCTGTAGGTGACTGTCTCTAGGTTATGCGTTCCATGTGTATGTGCTATGCCAACATGTGTATTTTAATGTTCATATTAGACCAGATTTTGTGTTTTCCATGATAAGCATTCTGCAGTTACATGAACCGTAATACTGGATAAGTACTATGAATATTGATAGTTACTGTGTACTACTTGCTTTCCTTTTATTATTATTTTGCTTTAGATTGCTTTATTAGTATTATTTAGTCTGGATGAAATTGCTTTAGTGTTTTTTTAAACACTGTTAGATGGGACTTCCTGAAAACAAAAAAAAATGTTCACTCCTGGAAGCCAATTTTTAATTTTTTCTTATCATTATGTTGCTGATATTAGTTACTATTGTTGGGTTGACTTGTCCTATGTCCTATGTATTCTAAAAAGTACGTGTATCTACAGATGGACATGTTTATAGATTCAGGCTATATATGAGAGAGAAACTGGCCTGTACAGGACATAGGTGGCCTAAAAATGACAAATCTCAGAACCGGTGTCAGAGAACAAGAACCCATGTAACAATACTTACAAGAGAATGGTGGGGGTGTTGCCAAAATGTTACAAAATTGTGATTTTGATCTGTTATCTACTGAGAAGGGTGAGAAAGTTCCTTGATATTATTAATGTAGACACTGAATGATACCTGGAATGCTATGCTGTGCAATATTACCATTATTTCTGGAATTTGTAGAACAAGAGTGCAAAAGCTGGATTTTTAAAATGGCTTGTTCGTGTAATGCTGTGATACTTGTTCTCTGCCTTACTCATCCATTCCTTTATCCATCCATCTCTCTATCATGAAATGACAATCCTAACTTACTTTAAACTCTCCAAAGGTACATTCTTAAATTTTAATGTTGGAAAAGCTTCATGATGACTAGTACTTGGCTTAATGTGGTATAGCTTCTGACAGCTGCTGCTGTAAGAAAAGCAAAGGATGACTGCATTACTGTCAGTTTCTGTCAGATTCTGGTTGCCAAACTCTTGCAGGGATGATGACAGTGAATAAAACAAGAGTGACAAAAGGAGTCAAAGCTGTGATTTTTGAATAAGGAAGAGTGGACACTTGAATTGCATTTTGTTGGTGGTGTTCATTGTGTTCTACATGTGGACTTCTTTGTGGCATGGTGCTTGAGCCCTTGCATTATAATTATTTGCTCTTGAGGACTTGTACCTTCTTCTGGCACTCTTAGAAAAAAAAAAAACAACCCAAAAAAAACGTCGATGAGCACAGAGTAGGTCAGAGTATGAACAAAAGTATAGCTCTAACTGTGGAATGTACTTGAAGGAGAAGGCAGTCTTAGAGGTGTGACCCCCAAGTACACTGAAACCTGTCTGGATAGCAGCTTGCAGTTGTAGGTGCAATGAAAATGTGACCTTATTTTCAAGCCAAATAAGAGTGGGGGGCATATATTGAATTAATAAACTATCTCCTCATCGAACACCACTTAATTTTCTTTTTCAAGCTAATTTATGTATCTTCATTTATCCAAAGTTTGTTTTTCTGGATGAGTTTCTGAATAAAAGAGCTGGTATACTTCTCTGTGTTAGATAGAAATAGAACAATAGCTGTAAGTGCCATTTATACACAGGACCATTATCTGTCTTGTTCGATTTATTTCCAAGCTTTCCCACTCTATGATGACAAAGTAGTAGAGCAAAGGCATAGAAACAACCTGGTTTTACATATTACTTTTTTGTTGTGAAGTATAATAGTGTGACACAGTTTGCAACCAACTGCAAATCTGTGTAACTAAGTGCCAGCAATTGCCGAGGTTAAGGGTGAGGCTGAGGGCATTGCCTGGATCCTGGTAACAGAAGTCCAAAGGATGAAGTGAACCTTTCTCGCCTGATTGTATTTCCCTGCTTTCCCCAGTGTCCTCTGCTCCCTGTCCTTTCCATCTGTTCTTGACCCTACACCTGTGATGAATAGGCTGCATGGGAGATAATGACATGTATATGTTTTGTTGACTTGGGACCTAAACCAGATTTTGCTGTGTGAGGTTTCTGCAATGGTAGGTGAGTTTCTGCAATTGACAGACATACAGTTAAGCCACAGAAAAGCTCTGCATAGTCTTAACCGTTTTATGGATAGATAAGGTAGGAGGGAGTAAGTGGGACTGAAAACAAATCAATGGGCAAGTACTGTGACTAGTAATAGGAAGCAAATACCCTTTTGATAGTAATTTCTCATATTAGTTCAGAACTCTATCAAATGCTATTGAGAGTGGGTACCTGTGGCTTATTTTCTAAATTTATACGAGAACATTATTAGATGAAATCCACTATATGTTTTGTATTTTGTGTCATTGTTCTTCAAAGCTGAGATTCACTATTCCTACATGTTTTCTGATATTGCCAGCTGAAATGTGCTGTAACAGTCGCAGGAGAGAATACTGTGACAGATTGCAAAACAGTGTTGTTTATGTTTCAAGTTCCATTAGGAATAAGCTGATTTAAAAATTATATCAACTGTGGTATTTAAAATTCTGGGAAGTGTTTTTCAAAGGGCCTTGTACCGGGAGTTAATAAAAGATTTGTGTAGCTTGCTTAGGAAGTTTGCTTTGTTTTGAACTAGAGAGAATTTTGTAATGCTGAAAGCAGAGCCTAGGTGAACAACAAGGCTGATCCAGCTTGATGATGTCTGTGTTCCTAGTTCTAGAGCAGCATTCAGATATCTTTAGAAACAGGGATTTACTGAGAATATTTGTTATTTATTCTAGGAAAAACAAAACTATTGCTTTTCCCAATATGTACTTTTTTTGAGCAATGTAGTTTGAATGTTGTTTTGTATTTGTAGGAAGGGTATGTGTAGCGCTGGCTGAGTTCCATAGAAACTTTTCCCATGCTGGACTGTTTCTTTTTCCTCCTCTCCTTTCTTCCTCTTCCCTTCTTTTTTTTTTTTTTTTTTTTTTTTTTTTTAAATATCTCTTCTCCCTCCTCTCCTATTTTTTTTTTTCTTAGGGCTAACTTTGGTTTATCAGAGGTCAGAATTTGCAGTTAAAGCCTGACTGCATACAAGAGAAACTTCTACAGTCTTCCCTAGTCATGATGCTTAGGCTTCTCTGGAACAATAAAAGGTTATGTGTGATGAGTGTTTAGTTTGCTTTATTTTACCCCCTTTGATTATTGTAGTCACAGAATAACTGGTCAGAAGAGCTGTGCTTCTATCTCATCTGGAGTTTTTATATCATCTCAGTGTTTTATAAATGAGTTATGTGCTTGTATGTTGGAGCTATGATGAAGGTTTATGATATGATTTTTAAAATCAGACCATTAAATTTAGGGTATTATATGAGTGTAAAGCATGCCATGGGTATTATTTCAGAGATACATACTCTCACTTTTTAACTTTCTTCAAGCTTAAAATAGATGCTTCTAGTCCTAAAACAAGAGCATGATCGAAGGTCACATAGTAATTAGCTCTTGGACACAATTAATTGACATTAGAAGGGTATTCTTCAGTTGTTTTGTGATGCAGAACAAACGCTTCATTAATCAGTACCATATCAACCTAAGATTGAAAACTAATAAAATCAAGTGCTATGACTCGACATTGGTGGGGGACACCACTTAATACGCATATTTCTTCATGCAATTTTCAGCATAAATAGCTGGGTTTTTCTCTTGAATGTGAGGATTTTAATAGACTTTTCTTTAATAACCCAAGACTTGTGTGAAGATGAGAGAGAGCAAAGCTATCTTCAAAAACAGGAAAATAAGGGACAAGGATTTTTCTGTAAAACATCTAGACTTTTCATTTCTCACACAAATTGTAGAGGGAAAAGTATTGCAAAGACAGTGCCAGTACTTTTCTTTGCAAACCTTCTTTGTAATGTACATACCAATTCTTGTGTAATAATAAATGGTTGAAAGCAGAGCCAACCCAAACTTCGGGTGTTTGGTTTTTGAAAAATTATATTCTAAACTTAACTGGTGATACAATTTCAGCACATTTTTTTAATCTTTTGTTTAAAAAATAAAAATACACACAGGAATTATTTTGTTTTTAGTCTTCAGAAATTATTTAGGACAAAGCTATGTGACAGTCATTCTGAGCATCAAACCCATTAAGTGTGGGTCTGGGAATTTGGTTTGATTTATTTGGGAGCATGAGGCTATGTGTTGCAGAACCTGACTAGGTCAGAGTTAATTTTATTTAAAATAATAGCAGGAGTCTTTCCAACTCAACTGGCCGCTGCTCTTTGCTTTCTCAGGAAGGTGTGAGATCACTCATAAAAGGACTGCTTTAAGAAACCATGATCTTGGGAATTTCATTTGACCCAGAACTTAGACGTATGTGATCTTTGCTGTCATTAGTTATCTCTCTGCAGAACAGAATACTGAGCTTTATGGAGAGAGAGAGGATCTTCCACTCTTTTGTGAGGATTTTGAAAAAGTTTTGGAGAAGTTCATTCTTTGGACTTGACAGATAGGTTTTCTGAAAATTTCCGTATGTAATAGATAGAATGGATAACCTTTAGGTGAGATTTCAGGCTTGTGATTTCCTGATGAGAGGTAAAGACAACTCTGAAACTCTAGACGAAGTCGCTGTGAAAACTAGAAGACAGAGGGTATGGGTTCTAAAGGGTTGTACAGGTGCTTCTTGTAGAACCCTTCTGCAAGGAAGTTATGGAAAAAAGTGGAGTAAAAAGTACATGACAAACACTAGAAAGGCATTTTTATTTGTACCATATAGTGCTAGGATACAGTTTATAAAAATGTGGGGGAGGAGAAAAACATAAAAAAAGGACCAGAGTATTCTATGACTAAATGAAGTATGACGGGAGAAATGCTGCTTGAAACAGAAGGGCCAAAAAGCAAGATTTGTTAATTTTTTTGGTGTACACTGCAGATTGTAGCTGAGCATCGATATCATGCAGCCTCAGTCCTAACACCATCTCTGATTCCTAATCTGACAAAATTCTGAAATTTACTTCCATTCATTTGCATAAAGTTCTAGGATGAAACTGGACTCATTTCACTCAATTTTAGAGAATCTTGGACTAAAGGTGTATGTCCAGCACTTTGAAGTCTGAACTCCGATCTGCTCCCGCCAGCTTAAGGACCTGTAAAGACTATTACCAGCTCAGCTGCACAGGGGAATATCTGTTACATCCTTTGTCTTGCATAGGCACGCCTTTGTGAAGAGAACTTCACAAGCAATTTGTTTTTTATTCTGTGATCTATCACTCCATCCTCTTAATCTTTCTTTTAGTGCTGAACTTAGTCATCATATGCTTCAATAGTTTTAACAGTCCATAAATTATAGACAGTAAAATGCCTTGCGTTTTCCCACCCACCCATTTGCCCCCTTTATGTCCTTCATTGCCTTCATGTTCTATTCTTTGCTTTCTTCTGCATAGACAACTCTTGTCTCAATGGGTTTTACTTCTGTTTTTCAGGCTTTGACTCTTCAGTGTGCAAATTTCACTAAGCTAAACCTCTGTAGGGCTGACTCGGCATCCAGTGTCATTTGTCAATTTCATTGATCACTCTCTGACCAACAGTATGAAGGGATACTTGCAAAGTCAGCAGCTAGCTACTGGCCTTTTCTGGGATTATACTGTAAGAACCTCCAAATTAAAAATAAAGAGCTTTCTGATTTCTCTGCAGTGGGACTTTCAAAATGGATTAAAAAAAAGTCTCTCAACCCTCTTGCTTCGTTCAACTGTAATTTTTATTAATTCCTTCTGTTTTCCAGAAGATGACTCTCCTGTGGAAAAGGAAATCGTGCTTTACATGTTTATATAATATTACATTTTATTCCATTTCTTGTTATAACTCTACATCCGTATGAGTCAAACAAGAAAGCACTTTGCATACTAAAGTATGTCCCTACTCTAATTTTCAAAGGGGCATGATCTAAATTTAAAGATGTATTTTCACTATTTCCCACCCACCCCAAGCCCCGCCTTATATCATCTCTGTAATCCATATAGGAGAGTGTGTGTTTGAGAGAACAAATGGTTGAGTTGGGGTTAAATATGTTTCCTTCTCAAGTATCTGACAAAGAAACTATTTTATCATGATTTAAAAAAAAAACTATAGCATTTTGGCTGCTACAAATTCTACATATACTGAATCTATTTTCTTAGAGGATCCAAATTTTTTGAAGCATAAAGTCTTTCCTAAATAGCTCTTCGATGAGTATTTCCATGGGAGCTGGATAGAACAGTCCTTTTCCTGCTTCTCTGTCCCTTCTTTCTCTCCCCATATATATGTTCTAGACTCTGTCTCTTTGTTGGGAAGCAGATCTGCAGCTTCTCCATGGAAGTGTCATAATTTTGTCAGATAGAGCAGCTAAAAATTTGCACAATGGACAATTATGTACCTGTATCTTGTATTTTCACTTCCTGAATACTACTGCACCAGCAATTCCATGTGAAGCAGATGCAGTTGTCTGTAGACAGGATGTAGACCCTGTGCATTCCCTTCTCCCCATTGGTCTTTCTCCTTTCTGTCGCTATTTAATAGGACTCATACATGAAGAGGAGCGGAGTTAAAATCTGTGATTGTGTGACTGTTATTTGTATGCCTAATTTTGTACAATGTAGTGATAAAAAAATATACTCCATTGTCATGCTTGGTAATGATATTTTAAAATATTTAAATACTCACTTAGGGAGTAATTTCCAGTGTGGTTCTTTCTGAAGACACTGTAGGCTTCAAGCCTGCAACCCTTTGTTCAGGGGCTTGAATGTAAACAAAACTGTTTTCACTACTGAATTCAATAGTCATGAAGATTCTGTGCTTCATGGATGATCAGAATACCTTATTGGTCTCTTGCCTTTTCTTGATATAATACAGAGCTCTTTCGGAGCATCATCCTGGCAAAGTTTAACTTATTGATGTGTACTTCCCAGACTCATGATCGATAAGAATGGTGATAGTGCTGCTGTTTTGGAAGATGGCTTAATTGAAGTGGTTGTTCTAGTAACAAATTAGCAAAGGAGTCATATGTGGTGTAGCATCTCACTGAATTAGCTGACTGCAGTTCTTTTTTCTTAGCCAAATCTAAACTCCTTTCCTTCCAAACTGAATTGTAGTTTATGATATAAAAATCAAAAGAAGAACTAGTTTTGATTTAAAGATGACAAAACCTGCCTTTCATTCTGTAATGTTGATCATTGGTAATTGCAAACAAAAGGAAAACAGGCACAGGGAAATGTTACCGTGTTATTTCATTTTTACAAAACTTTAGCTACTGGGTCTTTTTAGTGAGGTTTTAGAAGGATGTCTCTTATAATGTAGATTGTCTGCTATGCTCTTTATCTAAACAATAATACATGAGCATCTTCCAAGGTGCCTACACCTCAACAAGGCTTAAATGCTACTTTAATCTACATTTTGAAGGTTTGTACATCCCCTTTCGTCATTGTGCTTCTACATATCACAAAAATATAATTAGTATTATTGTTGTTACATTTCTGATTTCACTCTTTCAAATAGCAAGGGAAACTAGTTACTAAAAGTTGCTATATATTTTTTTTAAATGTATACGTATCTTTTTCCTGTTTTGTGTCTTGGAAGCAAGGATAGGGAAAAAGCAAAACTGAATGCTGGTTGTGATCAGGATAGCTGTCAGGATGCTGAACTCCAAGTCTAAAATTCATCTACTAGATCTAGCTACTATAAAACACTTTGTTGATGAAGTACTGAGCTAAGGTAAAATGGAACCTAGCACTTTCAGGAAGCTGAGGTCACTCAGGAAATTTGAACGGAGTTATGGTGCTCAGTCTGAAGGAAAATGATACCAAATACTACTCTGAGTCAAATATGAGATCAATTTGTCACAAAATTGGATGGTTATAAGTAATAGTGACTTGCTAAAGTTGCAAACTGCAGCGCACATTTTTGATACCAAAAATAATCCTCTTGAATCCATGGAAAAACAGAACAGGTGTTTGAAAGGCGAATCTGGGAGTTCCATAATTTATTTTTCCCAAACTTAGCCTCTTTGTGAGACACTTGTTTCCCAGGTGAATTCTAGAGTGTTTTACTCAGGCTGTTGAAGGTTTTAATGTATTTAGTGTGTCATTTCTCATATATTCCTGTGATAATACTTATGTCATTAAATGAATACCCTAATCAGAACAAAATATTTCATGTAATGTCCAAATTATTGATAATGTTTGGTTATTCACCAGTGGCTAGATCAGGATGTCATCTTGACTATACGTCTAATTTTACTACTTTAGTAAACCCCATCTCTATACCTTTCCTGAATGATAAATGGATATCCCTGCTGTGTGATTATGACTTAAAGTTGTAGGGGAGTGATTTGTTGAGTTAGGGTGCAGGGGAGGAATGTTTAGGTTTTTCTGCCATTAAAAATCAGTGAAAATACAAAATGATGTGTTCCAAAGATGTTTTTGTTTTTGTGAGTGACTTTCTGCTAAGGAAAAGTTAGCACAGCTTTTAAGTGCTAAATTAACAGGAAACTTACCTTCAGTTTAACCAAGTTTATTATCATAAAAGTTTGCCTTGTGTGCTATACATATTATACGCCTGTGCCTTGTGCTCTTAGGCACTGAATGTTGTCTGAGTCAGATTCTAATCATCTGACTCAGCACAGTCACAGAAAGGAGAAAATAATCTTTTACTATGATTTACTAAACATGCAATTTATATTATAGGATTCATTGTAAAGGGGCAGATTATGGCTGGATCTTGTGAATAGCGAACAGCAGTAGAACTGAAGTTCCTACAAGGAAAGTGTCATAGGAAAAAAAGACACCTTTGGGAGAGCCAATGCAAGAAAAAAACCCCAACAACCAAACAAAAACCATAAACAAACTCAAAACACCTCACACTTTAGCTTCTTTCTTTCTTCCCCCCCTTGCCAAAGCAAGTGAAAAAAAAAGGTTAAAAACATGCTAGGGTAGTTTGGCAGTGAGCAGCACAGAAAGTAAGAATAAGGATTCAAACAGTAGTTACATCCTTCGTGAATTCAGGCTTGGCTGATGAAACCGAAGAACCTGTGGTACCCATGAGACTAAAACTCTCATTAGAGGTTGTGGCCTTTAGCTTTTTCTTTAGTTGTTTCTCTGCAATTCTGATGCATTCAGGACTGAGATTAGTTCTTTGCCATATTAGGTACTCATTGCAACTGGCTGGAAGGCAGAAGTATTGCTGAGCTCTAGAAACTGGATGAGGCATGTGTCCTTTGTTGGTCCCTGGTCTATGCTGTCTTTGCACTTTTACTCTTCCTGCCCTTAGGAAATATGCCTCCTGTCATCTTCAGGAATTCTTGTGCTTCTAGGAGTAGATTGTCAGTTGCCTTTCTTGTTTTATGCATCTAATGTCCCTACATACTAAAATCTTGGCGAAATGACAGATAATCTCTCAACCATGAAGAGAGGCCTTCCATCTGTGTGCTGTAATCTCAAAAGCAGATACTTCCCCACAGAAGCCTTCAGAGAACAACTGTGATATAACTGTTCCAAGAACACAAAAAATTTATGTAATATACATATTTTATTCCATAAACATTTGCATTAAGGTTAAACATTTAATAAACTTTTGCTAGTTGCCTTTGTTTACAGTAAGGAATTTACTGTGCTTTTTTCTCCCCCTCCACCAAGTAATTTAATTAGCTATCAGAACTGAAAGCATGAAATGTTTGAGCTGCAAAGTTCGATTGATTTTTAAGTAGTCAGCCTTGATCTTGGAACTAGTGTTATTTGAATAACAAATACCAGTGTGAAACAGAGACAACAGCTAAGCTATAACAAGTGTTAGGAACTTCAGGTAAACAGAAATTCATCTCAGTTCCACACAGAGTTCAGTCCCCAGCTTTCTCCCGCTGGAATGAGTAGGCAAAAGTCTACTGACTACATATACCACACAGACTGCTGCATTACTACAATTCCCCCTTCTAATAATGAGTGGTAGGACATGCAAAGCTTGATGTAATGGTATCCTGAGGTATATACAGAGTGGGAAATTAAATATGATGGATACTGTAACATGGGGACTGCAAGGACAGTATAGTATGACAGTGGTAAGAAATGGTCAGTGAGAATAAAGAGAAAATTCTGGTGGAAGATATTGCACAACAGTGTTGCTGTTAGTTCTTGCAGGCTTTTTTTGTTCTGAATGGTTCACCTCTCATTTTCTGTAACAAAGAGCAGTAGCTGCCAGAGATGTCTAAGGTCCATTTGGGCTCCAGATTCAAGGCATAGTTTGCCATTGTCTCAATCCAGATTTTCTTAAGCATAAAACCAGAACAATGCAGCAATAGCTAGAACTGAAGTCTGCAGTACAAGGTGAACGACTGGGTGAGAACCTTAAATACTGGGTTAACTTTAAAGGAACTTGGTTGGTTTTGGACAAGCAATTCATGTCAAATGTTGCCAGTTTATAATAATGGAAGTCTGAAAAAGCTACTGAAGAAGAACCTCTGAAAAATTATTTCAAACAAGCAGGAAAAAAAGTTCACAAAATCCCATCATTCACAAAGATGAGTATTTGTCTCCATGTCTGAAAGGAATTTGGGATTTTCAAAGCCACAAGCTTTTGGCAGTTTTCTTGTTTTAATCCTAGTAGAGCAGAGTTCAGCCCTAATGAAAAATAAAGCAACAATAGAAAGGAGGGAGAGTAGGATCATACTTCAGCCGTCAGTTTTTTTACTTGTAAGCAGTGAGCGAATTTAATAGTGGAAAGTGGAAAGAGGAATTACATCTAATCCCATCTGGAGACTCTGGTTCTCCATTTACTGTTTATGAGTAAGATGTCTTCCTTAGCTTTCGAATTTGTAAATACCAGTCACTTTTTGGCCATGACCAACACTTCTAGGATGAGAAGAGGCCTTCTTTCAAAGAGATTTACTGTCCTATTACATGTTGTGCCTCATACAGTCTATAAAATGAATAAAGCCTGAATATGAATCTTAAAAACATGTCAGTTATTATCTTTGATTACTAGAGAAACTTGCAGTCTTGTATGGACCTGCCTTTTTTCTTAAAATCATTAAATGTGCAATACAATAGTTTCTGGCAGTTTAGACTGTAAGAGTTGGACTCCCACAAGGCTAGGTGTTTTCATTGACTCGAAGGGTCTGAAAGAATCCTCTTTCATGACAGCAAGATAAATGTGAAGTTCAAACAAAACTGTGTTAGGACTCAAGTTGTTTTTAATATTCTTTCTTGCCACACATAAGACATACAGGATCGAGAAAATAATTCATGCATAAAGTCTTCCCTTTCTCTCTCATGAGTTGCAGTGACAGAGAATATGTCTGTGAGTGGGTAAAAAGTCAAACCTATACATCTAAGCATGGATTTACAGTTGATTTCTTAATGCAAAGTAATTTCTTGATACAAAGTCACTGCATACCTTCAAATAATATTTAAATACTCTGTTAATATTATGGAGAGTTAAACAGAGTTTGAAATGCTGCTGATCTTACACATTTAAATAATAATAATAAAAAAAATCTGCTGACACAAATGTATTAGAAACAAACCTATATAAAGGAGCAGTTAACCCAGAACTATTGTGAGATATATTATATATTGTTTGACATACTTTCATATAAGCAAGCAGAAGTACCCCATCCTTTAGACTGTGGTAATGTGCCTTATTGTTAAATTCAATAGGAAAAGCTATTCATACTGTAGTATGATTGAAAAGAAAATTGAATCCTTTTGATGTTATAAATGTGTCTATTACTGCATGTGCACACAAATTTTCCATGGAAATTATGGTGAAAGTAGTGATTCTCCTAGAAAAATGCATTAGTGTTGACATGTTCAATTTTAGCCACATCAGAATATAAATACCCTTTAACCATGGTCAAATTGTTGGGAATGTATATAGTGTATCTACATAAGTCAGTTGTCTGTCTAAAAATATATGTTCTTATAGTCCAGTTATGTTCTCTGTTTCAGCTGAAAGGGAATTAAAAACAATTGCTTACACATATCACTGTTTTCTTACAATACTGTCTTTTAAAACATTTCAGTATGCAAAGTATGTTTTATATAGCTGTTTGTGATTACTTTTAATTTTGAAAAACCACAGTATGCTTAACAGGATTTTTGTTATGAAGCAAATTATATGTGAGAGGTTGACTGTCCATTCACTTGCATGACAATTGGTTCTGTGTATGAAGTGCTAAATTTTCCTTGTAATGGAAATAGTCTGTGCTTCTCTTCATTGACAGTTGAATAAAAAGAATAGCTAAAGATTTATGGTAGTGGCACTTCCAAAGTTTGCAGTTTGTCCAGGATCATAACTGGAAAAGACAAATGTTTTTTTCCTATCTATGAAGCCCACTGTGTGCTGTCAGCTAAAATTACACACACTGTGTTAAAAAGTATCACTCAATGCACTTTGTATATTAAGGTATATTAAGTTATATGGTATAATGCAATAAGAACTAACCTGACATAAGCAGACATGAAAACATTATGTATACTGCATTGTAATTATATAAAAGCAGCAATGTTTTTTAGGAGGGAAAACTTTAATTCTTCAGATCTCACTTGGTATATCTATGGCGGTAATACTGCCTGTTGTTTTAACCCAATGAAAGGTACACAATATGTGTTGTTTTCTGGTTTGGTGGTGGTGGGTTTTTTGTGGTGTTTTTTTTTCAGGCTTAGCAGACAGAGATTTAACTTGCAGAGTATTCTAGCTAACTTAATAAAGTGATAGAAACTTAAAAGGGTCCTCAGAAGGGCTTGCATTTCCATATTTATATGACAGATAATTTTATTTAATACCTGTATAGTTAGAACCTGTCCTAACATCAGTCTTTCGTACTACTGCAGTGATTTATTCCGCCACTCCACTGGAGTAATGGAACTAGTTACGTGAAGGAGTGCTTCTACAAAGTTTCTCCTCTTGTGCACTTACATTTAGCAATATCTTCAATATTTTTAATTGAGAAGTATTTATTTTAAGGTAAAAATTCAGGTTGCTTTCCCCCTCCCCATCCCCTTCCCCTAGAAGGCTGAAGAGCCGAGCTGTAAATGTGTTTTTCTGTAAGCAGATGGTTTCCTATACTGGACCCTAATACAGTTGTTTGATAATTCACTTGAAAGGACACAATCTCCTAATATTTAGGACATATATATGAAAATATCTTTTCAACTTAATAAGAATCCTGTTAATTATTGTTGTCATTTAGGGCAGAATACTGGAAAAAATATGTAACTAGTTGGTCTAATTTCTCCATATATTACTACTTTGATGTTTAAAATTAAACAGTGAAAGCAATGGAACAGAAATAGAAGAGTGATACAACATGAAGTACAGAACAGTAGAAGAGGTTAGTTGGTAGCATTCTGATAATGGAAACAGCAGTCTGTCTTGGTAAATCCCTAAAGTTCTTATTTAGCCAAGAAGAGAGCTGCCACCAAATCACAGAAATAAATACACTAAGAAGGAAGCAATTGTGCATGGAATGTATGGAGAAAGAAAGGGTTGATTTAGTTTACAGTAAAGTGTGGATTCTTCTGACAAAATGCAGACTGCCTTCAATGTTCAGGACCATTGTAAAACAAGGAACTTGGTCATTAAATTATTTTTAACACCCTAACCTCCAAACTATGCTTGTGATTTGGACAGTGATAATGATTGAAACTCAGTTTATTGCTTAAAACTCGGAGTCATGTATGAGTGCATGAGAAAAAGTGAATCTTGATTCACAGAGGTGACTTTTTCTGCATTGAAAGAAATTATTGGAATTGCAATTGCAGAAGAAAATGGAAGAGAATGGAAGAGAGTGAAAATTACATTATTGTATTGATTAGCTCATTGATATCCTTTGTTCTAAATCATCAGGAGGCTTTAGGTTAGCTGAAGGAGGAGAGGTGAAAAATATTTCTCTGTTCTACCTTTCTCAAAGAACTAGGAACAATAGGATTTTCAAATGTGTTCTAATGGCTGGGGAGAGCAAATTCTTTTTCTGTTTGATAAATCGTGTGCTCTTAAACACTTAGGAGTTTTCCATAATCATACTGTTATTTTCTTTTTTCTGTGCGGTGTCCGCTGCCCCCCGCCCCCCCCCGCCATCTATCCCTCAGTTTCTGTTTCCGTTAATCTCAACAATAGTGCACAGTCTTAGCAGGTAACAGGCCATTGCTGAACATGGATAATGATACCAACAATGATTTTTAGGAATGAAAGTTTAAAGATTGAGTGCAAGATGAGCCTAGATGTTTGTTTAAGTAAATATATTATGATACAGTTTTCAAATTAGATTTCTGAATATACTTGAAAGAAAATTATTTAACAGAAAATAAACCTCAAGAAATATTGTAAACAATAAAAACTTACTGAGGCTTTGTTCAAAGAAAGAAGTAAACAACTTGAAATGAAAAACTTCAGCTTTGTGTGTGTATTCTGAAATGGATGAGCAAAGAGCTTCTAGAGAAAATCAAATGGAAGAGGGAGGTTCGCAGTATGTAAAAAAAGGTACTGGCAACTTGGGAGGAATGTAGGAATATTGTCAGGGTGTGCAGAGATGTGATGAGGAAGGCCAAGACCCACTTGGAATTAAATCTCGCAAGGCATGTCAAAGACAAGAAGGGCTTCTTTAAATACACCAGCAATAAAAGGAAGACTGGGGATACAGTGGGCCCACTGCTGAACAAGGAAAGGGCCCTGGTAATGCAGGATGCAGAGAAAGTAGAGTTACTGAATGCCTTCTTTGCCTCGGTCTTTACTGCTAAGGCTGGCCCTCAGGCACCTCAGCCCCCAGAGAAGAGAGGACAAATTGGGAAAAAGGAAGACTTACCATCGGTTGAGAAGTATTGGGTCAGAGACCACCTATGCAAACTGGATCCTCACAAATCTATGGGCCCTGATGGGATGCACCCACGAGTGCTGAGGGAGCTGGCGGATGTTCTTGCTGAGCCACTCTCCATCATCTTTGAAAGGTCATGGAGGACAGGAGAGATGCCCGAGGACTGGAGGAAAGCAAATGTCAGTCCAATCTTCAAAAAGGGCAAGAAGGAGGACCTGGGGAACTATAGGCCAGTCAGCCTCAGCTCCATCGCTGGAAAGGTGATGGGGCAATTCATTCTGGAGGTCATCTCCAGGCATGTCGAGGAAAAGAAGGTTGTCAGAATTATTCAGTATGGATTCACCAAGGGAAGATCATGCTTAACCTACCCGATAGCCTTCTACAATGGTGTGACTGGCTGGGTTGACGAAGGGAGAGCAGTGCATGTTGTCTATCTTGACTTCAGTAAGGCATTCGACACTGTCCCCCGTAGCCTCCTCACAGGCAAGCTAAGGAAGTATGGGCTGGATGAGTGGACAGTGTGGTGGATTGAGAACTGGCTCAACCACAGAACTCAGAGTCATGATCAATGGAGCAGAGTCTGGGTGGAGGCCTGTCACTAGTGGTGTTCCCCAGGGGTCTGTGCTGGGTACCGTCCTGTTCAACATATTCATCAGTGACCTGGATGAAGGGAAAGAGTGTACCCTCAGCAAGTCCACTGATGATACCAAGCTGGGAGGAGGGGCTGATACACCAGAAGGCTGTGCTGCCATCCAACGAGACATGGAAAGGCTGGAGGGCTGGGCTGAGGGGAACCTGATGAAATTCAACAAGAGCAAGTACAAGGTCCTGCACCTGGGGAGGAACAGCCCCATGCATCAGTACAGTCTGGGGGCTGACCTACTGGAAAGCGGCTCTGTTGAGACGGACCTGGGAGTGCTGGTGGACAGCAAGCTGACCATGGGCCAACAATGTGCCTTTGTGGCTAAGGTGGCCAACAATATCCTGGGATGCATTAAAAGGAGTGTGGCCAGCAGATTGAGAGAGGTTATCCTCCCCCTCTATTCTGCCCTAGTGAGACCATTTTTGGAGTACTGTGTCCAGTTGTGCACCCCCCAGTTTAAGAGGGATATGGAACTCCTTGAGCAAGTCCAGCAGAGAGCTACGAAGCTGATCAGGGGCTGGAGCATCTCCCTTATGAGGAAAGGCTGAGAGACTTTTTTAGTTTAGCCTGGAGAAGAGAAGACTGAGGGGGGATTTCATAAATACCTATAAATATCTGAAGGGTGGGTGTCAACAGGATGGGGCTGGACTCTTTTCAGTGGTGCCCAATGACAGGCCAAGGGGCAATGGGCACAAGCTAGAACACAGGAAGTTCCACCTGAATATGAGGAAAAACTTCTTTACTGTGAGGGTGACAGAGCAGTGGAACAGGCTGCCCAGGGAGGTTGTGGAGTCTCCATCCCTGGAGACATTCAAACCCCGCCTGGAGGCGTTCCTGTGCCCCTTGTTCTAGGTGTGCCTGCTGAAGCAGGGGGGTTGGACAAGATGATCTCCAGAGGTCCCTTCTAACCCCTACTATTCTGTGATTCTGTGAAATATGACCATATCTGGAGGAGCAACCCATTGAGCATTTTGGCATGTTTAAAAAGCAGAAGTCCAGATATTCAACTAAGATACACATAGGCTATTTCAGAGTGAAAATTACTTTACACCCATCGAATTCCTCCTCTTGTGCTGAGTTTAGGCTCTCAGTATATTTGGAATACTCCATGACCATTTTGAAATATTATTATCTCTCCAATAGAATGATAAATCATCTTCATCTGTAGTCAGTTATCTAATATATAAATTTTCTGCAGTAGTACCAGAACACCTTTCATGAAAATTAAACAGATGAATCTCTGTCTTTCAGTCCTGCCAGCATGGATGAACTATAAATGTTGAATGTAAAATATATTGTTGGGTACACATTAGTTAAAGTGTGAGAGCACTGCTATTTTGGAAAGGAATTATGTACTTTTCTTTGTTTCCATTCTTTAACTCCTCCCTTCCTTTCTTTCCATGCTCATCAACTAAGTTAGTGTATCTTTTCTAAATTGCTCGGAATCCAAATATGGGTGGGTATATTTACACAGAATGAATTATGGCTCAATGCGTTCCTATGTCAACATGTGCCATGATGATTTCTTATAAAGTAGATCATTATTCTGTGTGGCATAAATAGTATTACCAGACCAATATGATTAAAGCCAGTGAGTCATTAATTAGCATCTAATTAGAAGAGACTAGTAATGTGTCCATGTACACCATCTATTGTGTTATATTTTTCTTCACAGAAAAAAGCTATACAAGCTTGCATGATAATGTCAATTTTGCTGGAAAAGTCTGTGTTATATTTGCAGAAATGAAACCCTAAGTTGTAAGAAAAATATTCTTTGGCAAGCAATATCTAAAAATGCAAAAAGCATTTCTCTGAACACATTCAAGGTAGATGTTGTATTGTTGTGTGACTATACTAACACACATGAGCGATTTAACTGTTAATACATGTGGAGTAGAAACACAGCCTTTTTGTGTTCCAAGGCATTTGTAAAGTAAATTCACTGTGGGGGAGGGGAAGAAACAGTGTGAGCAAAACGAACCTGCTTAAGCCTAGACTGGCTCCGTATTTTCCACTTTTCACTGTCAATTGATTATTAACGAATCATAATGGTCTCAGATAGTGATGGTGATTCAGAAGAATTTCATGTAGATGAATCACAAAGCATGGAGACAAGGGTTTAAAAAAATCCATAAAGTGTGGGTGAAATATGTATGTTAGGCCAGACTGAGTATTTCAGTTGGACAGGTTTGCTTGAACATGAATTAAACAGTTTTACAGAATTGCATGATACACACTCATAGTTTCTTAATAAATAATTTGATTTTATTTCTCTGTTAAAAATATGTTATTACTATATGTTTAAGACTGTGTAAATGAAACTGTGATCAGAACATCATTACCATTGACACTTTCTTCTTCCAACTTTAAGACAATACTTTCAACTTGGTTTTGTCTTTCATGTTTGCAGCCCATTCTTGACACTCTAGATCATAAAGGTCAGCATGAAGACTGGAAGACTTTTTGCAAATACAGATTTCATGAAAGTTCTGATAAATCATGATTTCTACCAGTTTTTGAACTCTAATAATGACGCATCAGAAAAAGTTTGTGGGAAGGAATTTGTCCCGTTCAGAGCAAAATATAGGTTTGTTTTGGATCACCATCCAAGGTTTCAAAAAGGATAATAGAATCTTGCCTACAGATTCATAGGTGCAGAAAACAACATGTAAAAATTGAACAACTAGGCTGTATAAAGTAAATTATGCTAATTCCCACAATTTAGGTATTAACCCACCTTAGCAATCATCTTTGGTCATCTTTGTCCAAAATATTTTTTTTCTATTTAACGTTTTCACTGTCATTATCTACTATATCCAGGTTTCCCCTTTCCCATTATGAATGCCTCCTAAAGTTTCTATGATGTGTCTAATACACTAATGCTGTAATTTTAGACTAGTATATTTTTTTTGTTCGGGGTTTCTCAGAGTGCTTCCCAGGCATTAATTATTTAAGCTCATTAAATTCCTTTTGGAATACCTATTATATCCATGTTATACTTTTCATGTGGATAATTCAAGCCCAAACTACGATGACATTAAATTTAAATCAATGCAGTACTAGAATTTAGGTGCCTTGCTCCCCTGTGTTGAACCTTCTGTTACAGATTTAGATTTTTTTTTTTATGTAATGCATAACAAAAAAATGGAGCGAGATTCAAAATTTCAAACATGGAGCAGAAAATTAGCAAGTCTAAGATTTTGCTTTTCTTTCAGGGCTTTGGTTACATTCGTTGGGGCTGCCATGAGTTATACTTGTCCACTTAATACAGGGTGCTAACTTCAGGGTTACTGCCTATACTTTTTCTAAGTTGCAGTGATTAAGATACACTTCCCTTTCAGGAGAAGAAAAATGAGGGGAGGTGCTTGCCCTAGAAAGTGGGATAACTTAAGGTCAATTACTTTTACAGTCTGAGGTTCTTCAGTCCACATCTTTGGTCTTCTACTGCAGTTCCACACTTAGCAGCTCCAGGCTGGGTTGAAGAGGCTTCTCACAGAAGTCATTTTATGCTGTAGTAGCGAGAAATCTGCTCTGACAGACAAAGTGCAAAAGAAAGCATGATCTTCTAGCTTAATGGTCCTAGAGCAGTTTCTGTGTTTTCTATGAAAAAGTCTTTGTCATCCCATATTTATCTGACTAATCATCTACTTGTATAAAAAGATAAGCACAACCACATCACTATTGTAAAAGAAAAGTAGTAGGAGCAAATTCATTTTCTAGGTATCCTTTCCAGTGTTTATTAGAACCTCAGAGGACACTTGCTCTGTTGTAGTCCTCAGTTAGGCCTAGTGTCTGGATCTAAACCATGCTCAAGCAAGGTACAGGTGACAGAAGAAGTATCCTACTGTTTTAAAACCAGAGAAAGATGCATATTTTTTTTTTTTAATTAAAGCATTCCCAAAGTTAAACAGTTTTGAGAGGGTTGGTTTTGTTTGGGTTTCTTGTCCCCTAGGTGAACACTGCATTTAGGCAACTAAAATCTGCTTATTCTACTGTCAGTGCCATAGCCTTTGACCGGGCTTAACTCTAAATGACTCTTAAAAAGCAGGGCAAGGGGGCAGTGGCATACTCAGAAATAAAACTGGTATTGTCTTGACCTCTTAAATCTCTTTCAAAGACTACTGGAGTATTTCCATTCAAAGCTCCCAATTCTTGTCTTTAATTACTAAATCATTGTAGTTTTCCCCTCAATAGAGATTTCTGATTATAATGATTAGGGCTGTGACCGTTGTCAAACATGTTAGGCAGAGTTGCCTAGCTTATAGCCACATACTTATGCCTTTCCCAAGAAAACAATAGTTCCATTAGAGCCAGACTTGGAAATTTGTTCTTCTTTTTGGTTCTGGTTTGCTTGATCTGAAACCTAGGAATTAGATGACTCTTCTGACATCACATTCCAGATTTTTAGGTTAATCCACCACAGTAACGTTTTCAGTCTCTCATCTGAAAAGTATTATTATTGGCCAAAGTTAAGGTCTTCCAAGTTTTCAGAGGCTCTGAAGATCCTGAAGATACCGACAAATTTGACAAATGCAATGAGACCCAAACTTTGACAAACCTGGAATTCAAGTGTTTGCTTGTGTGTGTGTGTAAATCAGCATTAGGGCTTGGAAAATTTGTAGCTGAACCACTAAGTGAAAAATTTGGCTCTGTGAGAACAAGCACATGTTTTAACTGAGCTGCAAAATGCATTATTTTGGTTTCAGAAGAAAACTGGCTAAGTCTTATGATAAGTCATCTGGTGCAGACAAATATACTTACTATTCCAAAATGAGCATTCAGAATCAAATGGAAGTCATTACTTGTTATAGATATTATCTTTTTCATACTGATTTATACTTTGTAAACCAGAAAGTTGAAAGTAACCATGAAGGGTGTAAACCACAGAAACAAAATCGGCAGACTTAACATAGGTGCACTTCCCCACTTCTGGAGTGCAATTCATGGAAACAGTAGGTTTGGAAGTACTGCCAAGGTAGGCTTTAAAGTAGGTATGTATATACTCTTTTTTTGGGGGAGGGGGAGTGAAAATAGGGTGTTGGAGATGGTTGCTTTCATGAAGAACACAGAAAGAAACCCATGTTTCAAATACGTTATAGTAAATCTTGTTTGATCTATGCCTACAATGTAGTATGTTAGATTCTGTCACCTCTTTGGTTGTGACACATGGATAAGTTTCTGTGGGCTAACAAACCTTAGGCATCTTAAATTAATGCCTATATATACATCCTTGCCCCCCAGCACTTTTATGGTAGCTATACAATAGTTCTGCCTCTTTCACTGTAAGATTATGTGGCTTGAATTATTTCACATTTATTGTAGAATATACAGGACAGGAGAATGCTGGCTGATGCATGGAGTAGTGGTCAGCATTCCGTCTTATTTGCATGCACAAGCTTGCACTCAGTCCACATAATATATTTTTGTAATGATGATGCTCTTATTTAGTCTTACTAAGGGCACAAGAAATGATTGAGGATAGCTAAACATAGCTCACTGTGTACAAGTAGCACCCAGGAAATATCTAAAATGTTTAATAAACTTTTCACAGTTTTTTTTCTATCAACAGTTTGAATAATAAACAAGAAATTAAAGCAGCTAATCCAGCTGTCATTTATACTGGGGTAGGGCTAAGCCTGGAAGGCTATAAAATAGGTCTGTGTAAAACTGATATGAGAATTTAATTAGGCACGAAGTATCACTAGAGTGAGGAATGTAAGCAGGAATAGACATTGGTTGTTGCTAACATGTAAGAAAATTAATCTAAGTGTCTTTTTACACGACATTTGGGAAACAAATTACAGTCAATAGAATCAGTGATAAAATGTATTTGTATTCTAGGTCCTTCAAGATGCCAAGGAAAGTTTTTTCAGGGAAATATTCATTAGTAACCATACAGATGCAGTTTCTTCCCATTGAAATCCATGAAGCTGTGGGCACTCAGCATCTCATAAGGGACTGCACTGCCACCTCACAGCATAGGGGGCCTAATTGCCTTTCATCTCACTGAAGTTTTAAATAGAAAAAGGTACAAATTAGATTGTTTCTCATCAGTCAGCAAGCTGTTTATTGCAGTAAATGAGTCATGCCCCTGTATTTCTGCCATACTAGTTCAGAGGTCTACAGGTGTGATACCAACAATCAGAGATCTTATTATAGCCTGTAGGTGTAAAATTATTTTTCTTTCTTTGCATTCCTGCATAGATTTCATTTGCATTTTTTCCAGTATGCTTTCATATCCATCATCAGAAGTTCTCAGTAGTGATTACCAGCTTTTGTTGTTGTATGTTGCTTTTCTGCTATTTGGTAGTCTATTTTTAATATTGCTTCTGACTACTGCATGTGCAGGCTTGTCTCAGCAGTTCAATCCTGAGTGTCAGGCATTCAATTAAACAGGGTATTTTGTTTTATTCAAGGAGACTGCAGTGTGTCTAGCCCAGTAACTATCTAAGTGAGTAAGAAGTAAGGAAGACAAATAGTTCTCCTGAAAATGGCATAACATCTGCAGCCAAATGTGAAAAGATCACAGGATTAGCTTTTCTTTAACACTATTATTTCCTTTCAATAGAGTGTAAAATTTTGAGGGATGAAGTTTAATACTGGGTGTTATTGCAATAAGATTGGTTTTGCATGTGTGACATAGCAGCAATAAATTTGTATACCAGTTTTGGATAATACTACTTGGGAATATGCATTTTAGGTTTTTTTCTGAGCTCTTATACAAGACCATTTTAAGGTATGCATTTTCACGTGTGTATATACTGATCTATGTATAATATTTTGAAAGTTTTACATTCTGAGCAACTTTTTTTTCTTCCATATGCTTGAAGTTCTTGACTTCACTTGGACATTGAAATTTGAATGCAAACTTTATACAGATATGATTAAGAGTTTAAAATTCCATACTATATGCTACAAATATAGTATTAACAAAATACGTTCACATGAGCTGTGAACTTTTAAGAAGCACCCAATGACTTAGTAGCCAGTGGCCTGTTTTCAAAAACAACTTTATACATATAAGATTATAGCTATGTTGTCTGTTTAAATTTACCTAAAACATGCTCCTGAGGCTTGTCACTAGCATCACCTCATCATCATGCCGGCATTACCAACCCACTGAAGTAAAAATAGATGAATGTGTTTTAAATGGCTTAAATAATAAGGTTTTGCCAGCTTGACTCATGTTGGCTGAAACTGGTGACTGAGTGTTCCCAGGAGCAAGCCACTGTTGGAGCAGAGGGGACAAAGTTTGCATGAGTGTGTGTTAAGTAGCTGAGGACTCAAGTTTATACCCTGTTGTGGTTTAACCTGGCAGGCAGCTAAACATCACGCAGCCATTTGCTCACTCCCCCCACCCCCCCCAGTAGGATGGGGAAGAGAATTGGAAAAAAGGTAAAACTCGTGGGTTGAGATAAAGACAATTTAATAGGACAGAACGGGAAGGGGAAATAATAATAATGATAAAATATACAAAGTGAGTGATGCACAATGCAGTTGCTCACCACCCGCTGACCGATGCCCAGGCAGTTCCTGAGCAGTGGCCATGCCCTGCCTCAGCTAATCTGCCCCCAGTTTCTTTGTTCAGCATGACATCATATGTATGTAATATCTCTTTGGCCAGTTTGGGTCAGCTGTCCTGCCTGTGTCCCCTCCCAACTTCTTGTGTACCTCCAGCCTCCTCACTGGCAGGGCAGTATGAGAAGCTGTAAAGTCCTTGACTTAGTGTAAGCACTGCTACACAACAACAAAAATATCAGTTCATTATCAACATTATTCTCATCCTTAATCCAAAACACACCACTATACCAGCTACTAGGAAGAAAAATTAAGTCCATCTCAGCTGAAACCAGGACATACCCCTTCATCTACCCCAGCAAAAGATGGAGGATTGCATGTGCCCACAACATAAAGTGCCTTTGGTTTACTAGACACCTAAAAAACTGTAAAGTCATTATTGAAAATAGGATATGGAGTTATAGATTTTTCCCCACAAGAAACAGTCTTCCTACAAGAGTTAGTCATCCAAGTGGGGCATATATTGTGACATATATTCAAATTTAAATTTTGAATGTAAAATATCAAATAGTCTAAGTGATAGTATAACTAATAGTTTACAGATTATTAGAACATTGACAGCTGTTACTGTACGTTTAGATAACATAGGGTGCTAACTACACTGACAGTCTGAGTCTGCATTACAGTTAATTGCCATTTGGTAGCAGTATTTTCCACTGGAATTTATTTGCAGGTTAAGTGGCAAGAAACTGATGATGCAAAGTTCATAGGTCCAAGAAATTTAAACAGAACAAGACAGGCTTAATGTCTACATACAGGGCTAGTAAGCTGAACATTTCTTATATGAACTACCTAAATGGAATTGACATTTCTGAGCGTGATTTCATTAAATAATGCAGTCTTTCTTACATCCAGCTCTCAAAGACAGAAATACAGTAAAACTAGATCTGTTAGTATAAGCTATCTCTCATGATAAACTCTTACTTCTCAAGCTGTACTGTATTTTTCAACCTTAATAGAAGTCAAAAGGAATGACTTTTTCTCAACAACAGACTACTGCCTTCTCTTTTCTCTTCAGATAAGGATAATGCATTGTCAAGAGCTGAACTAGCTCCTGCTGGTGTATTAATTAATACTACCACCTGGATCTATCAACAGCAAGACAGCCAGATTCACACTAGGGGATAAAAAACAATCTGCACCTTGTCAGCCCTGCCACACTGGGAGTAGTCACAGGTCTGCACCCCCTGGTAATTACTCACCCAGGTCTTCACACTGCCTGCATTTCCATTTTGATTGTTGACATTGCACAGTACTGCCTCATCTGCCTAAAAAGGTGGGGAAAAGTGAACAAAGTGTGTCAGGCCTGGTAATTACACCACTGTCACCTCTCACTCTCCCAGCTATTGGACCCCATCAGTAAAATGATAGTTGTCAGTCTCCTGTTAACATTTTCATTAAAAGGGAATGATTATGTTGAGTTGAGTGAATGAGTTGACACTAAGAATTAACACGTTCTGAAGAGCTGTGGAAACGTTTGGAAAGGATTTATGTACCAAGACCCTAAGTGGAATGAGAAGGAAAAACTACAGGTTGAAAAAATTAATAAAAAACTGGAAAAAAAATCTTAATTCAAATTAATGTTTTGGGCTTGGAAGAATGGGTTCAAATTCCTGAGAAGAAAACAAACCTGTATTTTTAAGGGTCTGCATATGTTTAACAGAAAGCACATATGAAATCATGAATTAAACTCCTCTGAGAGGGATTCTCTGTGTTGTGCCAGCAGATTTACATTTCCAATATATTCCAAATTTTTTTGTAAAGTATTTGTGGTTTTCATCTGTTGGTATCAAACAGACCATTTATTTCAGGACAGGAGGAGGAAACGTCAATGGTTTATATGTGAACCAGAAAAACTAGGCTAAGTATATGTCAACAATGCTGACCCATATTTAAGGACTGACAGCATAAGTCAGGGCATGCTCTTGTTGTGGATTCCACAGGATGAATCCACAGTGTTCATTAAAACTCACTCATTTGGATTTGTTAATTTAGAAATTTGTTAATGTATCAAAACTGATTTACACTAGAGTTGACAGGCTGATTTGGGGGAATGTGCCAGTGATACAATTAGAGAACTTCAGACATGCTTCTACTGTGTTTGCTGAATTCTTTTAAATCAATTGATAGATAATTGATAGATAAGGAACCTGTTAACAATATTAGAATAGTAGAATCATTAAGGTTGGAAAAGACCTCTAGGATCATCAGGTCCAACAGTCAACCCAACACTACCATGTCTCCTAAACCATGCCCTGAAGTGCCACTTCTACACTCTTTTAAATACCTCCAGGGATGGCGAATCTCAGGGCAGCATGTTCCTATGCCTCACCACTCTTTCAGAGAAGAAATTTTTCCTAATATTTAATCTAAAGCTCCCCTGACGCAGCTTGAAGACATTCCCTCTTGTTCTATCGCTAGCGACCTGGGAGAAGGGACCAACAAACACCTCGCTACAACCTCCTTTCAGTAGTTGTGGAGAGCGATAAGGTCTCCCCTCAGCCTCCTCTTCTCCAGGGTAAACAACACCAGCTCCCTCAGCCACTCCTCATAAGACTTGTTCTCCAGAACCTTCACCAGCTTTGTCACCCTTCTCTGGACACGCTCCAGCAACTCGATGTCCTTCTTGTACTGAGGGGCCCAAAACTGAACACAATATTCAAGGTGCGGCCTCACCAGTGCTGAGTACGGGGGCACGATCACCTCCCTGCTCCTGCTGGCCATGCGATTCCTGATACAAGCCAGGATGCTGTTGGCCTTCTTGGCCACCTGGGCACACTGCTGGCTCATGTTCAGGTGGCTGTCAGCCAACACCCCCAGGTCCTTCCCTGCTGGGCAGCTTTCCAGCCACTCTTCCCCAAGCCTGTAGCCTTGCATGGGGTTTTCTGTGACCAAAGTGCAGGACCCAGCCCTTGGTCTTGTTAAGCCTCATACAATTTTCAAGAAAGACAATCCAGCAAGGTGAGGCGGGGGAGTTGCTCTTTATGTGACAGAGCAACTGGAATATATCGAGCTCTGCCTTAGAGTGGAAGGAGAATGAGTTGAGAGCTTGTCGGTAAAAATTAAGGGACAGCCAAATATGGGTGACACTGTTGTGGGTGTTTGCTACAGGTGACGTGATCAAGAAGAGGAAGATGATGAAGCCTTCTAC
Source organism: Phalacrocorax carbo (assembly GCF_963921805.1). Taxonomy (NCBI): domain Eukaryota; kingdom Metazoa; phylum Chordata; class Aves; order Suliformes; family Phalacrocoracidae; genus Phalacrocorax; species Phalacrocorax carbo. The sequence goes on along the minus strand of NC_087517.1, from coordinate 57,251,128 downwards.
AGACAGCTGGAAGTAGCCTCACAATTGCGGACCCTTGTCATCATGGGGGGCTTCAACCATCTTGATATTTGCTGGAAAAAAAAAACAAGGTGAGCCATGCAAAATCCAGAAGGTTCCTGTGGAGCATCGAGGACAACTTTTTGATTCAAGTGGTGGAGGAGCCAATGAGACAATATGTGCTGCTTGACCTTATCCTAACAGACAATGAATGGCTGGTTGAGGATGTGAGAGGTGGGGGTAGCCTTGGCTGCAGTGACCATGAGATGGTTGAGTTTAGGATACTGCGAGATAGAAGCAGGGCTATGAGTTGGGTTGCAACCTTAGACTTCAAAAGGGCCAACTTTGGCCTCTTCAAAGACCTGCTAGGAGGAATCCCATGGGCTAGGGCTGGTGTAGATGCACTTGAGCTGGGCTATCAGGTTCATCTGCAGCCAGCAGGCACAGTGCCATGTAAACCTTCCCATGATCAAAAAACCCAGAATTCCACCAATGACACCAGCCTCTGAGCTACATGTTGATCAGATGAATTTTCCTGTTCCTTTCAGTATTGTTCTTCCTTGCCACTGACAGGATTGAGGAAAACACTACCCGCACTCCACATAGAGTGATAAGGCATATATGGAGAGACAGATGTTAAAGGAGATCTTGTTTTAAGGCTATGAACATCTTCATCACTTGTGGGATATTGGAGGAGAGAGGCAAGGAGGTCTTTGTGAGTCAGAAATCCAGGATAAGACTGTTAAGCTTGGTGCTATTTATCTTCCACTTCTTAACAGAATGAATTGTCAGGTGAAGATCAGGTATCAGTAGTTTAGATATATGTGGAAAATGCTTTCTTGCATGCACCATTAAGATAATGTTGGCTAAATACTACTTAATGAACACTTAATGGTGTTTGTAACTCAAATTGACCACCTGCTGTACCAAGAAGAAAAGAATTCAGAATTTATAGTCACCTTGAAGTCTAAGGTATCTCCTGTTCATACCAGTAATCAATAGGACTTTTGTATTTGTTATATTTTATCAGAGAAAAGTAATATAGATATTTATAGCCAGTTCTGAGGACAAAGATTCTCTCATACTTCTACTACAAATAACCATCTTACCAACTGAACAGAAGGGTTACTGTGAGCTCCAGAACAGAATTTCCATGATGTCCATTTCTTATATGTGGCTTTATTATTATTGTTGGTATTCTTATTTTTATGAAGCATAGATATATAAAATTTCTGCAAGAAAAATCCCTTTTCATGATCAAAAATGCAAGTTTGTTGAATCAGAATATTTCAAAAAGGTTCAAGGAGAACACATAGCTTTGATGGAGGGAGAGCACTTTCTAGTGATTTCTTTTCCTTTGTTAGTGTTTCAGCAACACTGAGATTTGCGTTTTGTGCCTTCATTCTCATAGGTAAACTCAGTTAAATAATGTCTGTACATAGAGATGTACAGGAAACAGGTAGACAGAAACATTGCATACAGTCTGAAGGGTTTACTCCAAAATATTCCAAGTGGCAAAGAAATCTTTGTGTCTGCCACAACATCTGCAGGAACCTGGTATAGATGAGCTCATTGTGCAGATAAACTAGATTTTTACCTTTACAGCACTTTTACTGTTGGTTCTACAAAGCACCTCCTAGGTGCTTTAGTCTAATACAAAAGATAAAAATCAATACCAAAGCAAGGACCAGCCTTCCAAACAAAACAGAATTTGTAGTCAACCAGAGTCATTATATCCATACAAAGATTCCCCAAATAGTCTTACTGGGATATGCCACTTAGTAGAGAACACCAATGCTCAGTGCTTGGCTTTCCATTTGTTTCTCTTGGCATTCCTGTGTTTGAACTACAAATTTGACAGTTTTGGTCCTTGTTTGAGAAACACATCTCTGTGAGTTTTAAAGATCAGTAACAAAGGGGTTCACACTGTATCTTCCTCAAATTGTAAGAGGCAGATGTTGGGAGAACAGTTGAGGTCAAAAGGTTTTAACTTTTGAAGTTTATTTTAATTTGCTCAGGATTTTCTAACTTTTAGTATCTTCTGCCAGCTCTAAGTCAGGACGTGTGGCCATTGTCAGTGTATGGAGTGTGATGGATTGAAGAGATGGCTGAATGCATAGCTCTTCACTGCTTTGGGGGTGGAATACTTCTTTGGAGTTGGAAATGAGACATGTGTTGTTTCTTATACCATACTTTTCAGGCTATTTTGTTGCTCAGGAGGGCTGTTGCTTTTAGGGACTGTAAATTTTGTGCTTCAAAATACTGTGTTATTAAATCTCTGTTGCCCACTGTTAATGAAGAGGATGACGACCAAACCAAGAAATGGGTAGGCACAGTATTGGTTTGTCCCTAGTATGTTTTTCTTGTACCTGTTGCCAAAGTAACCAGCTGTGTGTTACTTTGTGTTTACATAGCGCCAAACCAAGGAATTCAGAAAAGTGCTCTAAGTAATAGTTAAACAAAACTTTTCAGCCAAAAATGGTTAATGCAAAATAAATAAAAGTTGCTTTGAAGCAAGCCTTCCTGAAATACAATTTGAATTTACAGTACAGAATTCCTTTATGAAATAATTTGCAGAAAGATAATGTTTATTTCTTATGTCAAGTTGTATAAACTGCAGGTAATATAGGTAAAGAGCATACATTGCCCTAGCTGTGTTACTGTTCTAAATAAATGTTGTGTTTGTGCATCTATTCCTTTTTCTAAAGCAGCAAAACAAATAGGCTGCTTAAAAAGCAATACCCTGACAGCAGTTGTGTGACCAAAGGTGCTGCTCATTCTAGCTCAGTTTTCTAAGTCTTCCATTCAACTTCTTTCCTCCTTCAGCCATTTAAGTATGGTTTAGTATGAGATATGCGGTGGTAATGTAGTACTTCACATCCTCCTTTTCTTTCACCTCCTGTTTTTGTGTGATTGAGATTAAAAAGATTTTGAAATAATTTTGTGATGATGCTTGTAAACCAGATACAGTGAAGTGCCAGAGACAGTAAAATTACTGCATCACAATACTGGCAAATAATTTTAAAAACCAAAATATGACTTTTGATTTTGTTTTGGTTTGAAATCTATTAAGGCAAATGAGTGGGGTCTTCTCTCACCTCCTCTTATTTTGTAATTGCTGTGTCAGGTCACAAACCCTTTATATAAAAGTCATATAATAGTAATAAAAAAAGCTCTCAGCTTGAACCAAATGAGTCAGTAGTTCTACTGTAGCAGAGTGTGGGAGCTGTTTTTTTAAACCAATGTGTAATATATCAGTATGCTCAGAAAAAGAAGAAAATGTCCTTTTCATCAAATATAATTCATTACTAACCATAAACCAGTCCACAAATAGATGCATCCCTGTCATCTTGTACTCTGCAATTTCTTTCCTCTCATCTGAGGTTCTGGGCATTCAGAAATCTGGGAGTACAAGATTGTCCCCCTGTCCATAACAATGGGGGTTATGGACAAAAACTAATGAACATTCAAAGGGACTGGTCTACTAGATACAACTATCATGATGCTGTTTTTAAGGAGTGATCATTTGCATTTGAAACACAGAATTGTTGACATAAGCCGTTCCCTTGGTATATTGTTTTGAGTTATAAACTTACTCTGTAGGGTTTTTTGTCTTAAGTTTGTTTTGTCATGATAAAACTTTCATTGATCAAATATCTTCTCCTGAACACCTTCCCTGTCTTTCTTACTTGTAATCTATTATTAAAGTGCTTATTTGAATTGAAGGGTAAAGGGAGAAACTGTTTTACTCTATTAAAAGTTTCTGAATATACAGGCAGGCATCTACCAAGTAGAACTACCCAGCTGAGGAACATATACCTAGTAACAGATATCAGTTAGATTTAGAGAGAAGTCTGGAAGTTATGTTTTGCTAATTCATGCATTATTCTAATATCACAGAATCACAGGTTGGAAGGGACCTCAGGGATCATCTAGTGCAACCTTTCTAGGAGGAGCACAGTCTAGACAAGATGGCCCAGCACCCTGTTGAGCTGAGTCTTAAAACTGTCCAATGTGGCCAAGTCAACCACTTTTCTGGGGAGATTATTCCAATGGTTGACTGTTCTCACTGTGAAAAATTTCCCTGTCACGTCCAATCAGAATCTCCCCAGGAGCAACTTGTGTCCATTCCCCCTTGCCCTTTCCATGGGACTCCGTGTAAAAAGGGAGTCTCCATCTTCTTTGTAGCTGCCCCTTAAGTACTGGTACATGGTGATGAGATCCCCTCTGAGCCTCCTTTTCTCAATGCTGAACAAACCCAGTTCTCCCAGCCTATCCTCATATGGCAGGCTTCCCAGTCCTTGATCATCTTGGTGGTCCTTTGCTGGACCCCTTCCAGCCTGTCCACATCCTTTTTGTAGAGCAGGGACCAGAACGATACACAGTACTCCAGGTATGGCCTGACAAGTGCTGAGTAGAGTGGGAATAATAACTTCTTTATCTCTGCTGGTGATGTCCTTTTGTTAGTTAGCTATTTTAGACGTTATATGTTCACAGACTTAAAAAGAAAACAAACCCAAACATTTTTAACAGCTTTAAGTAGACATGTTGTTTTTACATTCCCCTGATACAATAAACACTATAAGCGATAAATATAAATGTTGTGTAAAATAAAGACCAAATTTGGGGTTTGATAGGTTAGTTAGAACTAGAATTCTGATTTTTTTCCTTCATCTCACTGACGCATTTTTTCTCACAGAAGGCAGAGAAAACGTTCAGTCCTTGTTTCTTTTAATTTTGATATGTCTGTGATTTAGTCTGTAATATTTTTGTGCATTCTTTTTTCAAAGTATGTGTACAGTATGTTTTTATGAGTAAAAGAAGATGCCCATTTCATTTATCTCTAAACAGAGGAGATCTAGAAGGCAAAGCCTAAAACGATATTCCTTCTGCAGAATGTATTGTTCAGGTTCCAGTGATTATTTCTTTTTTTTCCAGAGAGCTACATTAGACAAGTTTAGGAAATGATGTTGTTTTAAAACTACTTATTATTGAATATTTTGATTATCAGAAAAGAGTCACAAAGTTCTCAGAGGCATATTTGCTTTCCATAATTCCTCCGCACCTCCATGCCCCCAGGACACAGTTTTAAAAAAACTCTCTTGATACTTGAGAGACTTTACTAAAAATTGTTGAGATGAAATGTGACAACCTGAAAGAAATTCCTTTTTTTTAAGTATATTACAAGGGAATGGAAACAGACATTTAAAAAGAACAAGCTTCAACAAGAAGTAGTTATGATATAGTTTTGGCAGACAAAACAAGATGTCTTCAGCTCAAATTTCTCAAGATCTGAGGCAGTAAATCTCTGGCTTAAAATGTGCTTAAATGTTGGACCCTGTTTTGCAGTCTTCAGGCATGGAACTGCTATAGAAGAAGTCCAGTTCCATGGACATATCTAATATGGAAAAATTACAATGCATTGGGATTAAGTCTTTAGGTATATAATTGTAGAGAGAGAGGTTCTCTTACCAGCTCTGTCACACACCATACTGTATCTGCATCTTGCCGAATTGAATCAGGCTGTAAGTCTGTTACAAATTCCTCTCTAACATGGAGAATAATAATACTTGCATCTTGATCTCGCATGGCCCTTGGAGTGGGAGATGTTGAGAAATTGCTATGATACTGTCTGTAATACAAAATCTTTACTACAGTGCATTTTATAGAACTGTAGAATTATTAAGGTCGGAAAAGACATCTAGGATCATCAAGTCCAACAGTCAACCCAACACTACCATGTCTCCTAAACCATGCCCTGAAGTGCCATGTCTACGCGTCTTTTAAATACTTCCAGGGATGGCAACTCCACCACCTCTCTGGGCAGCGTGTTCCTATGCCTCACCACTCTTTCAGAGAAGAAATTTATCCTAATATTTAATCTAAAGCTCCCCTGACGCAGCTTGAAGACATTCCCTCTTGTTCTATTGCTAGCGACCTGGGAGAAGGGACCAACAAGCACCTCGCTACAACCTCCTTTCAGGTAGTTGTGGAGAGCGATAAGGTCTCCCCTCAGCCTCCTCTTCTCCAGGGTAAACACCACCAGCTCCCTCAACTTCTCCTCATAAGACTTGTTCTCCAGAACCTTCACCAGCTTTGTCACCCTTCTCTGGACACGCTCCAGCAACTCGATGTCCTTTGTGTACTGAGGGGCTCAAAACTGAACACAATATTCAAGGTGCGGCCTCACCAGTGCCGAGTACGGGGGCACGATCACCTCCCTGCTCCTGCTGGCCATGCGATTCCTGATACAAGCCAGGATGCTGTTGGCCTTCTTGGCCACCTGGGCACACTGCTGGCTCATGTTCAGGTGGCTGTCAGCCAACACCCCCAGGTCCTTCCCTGCTGGGCAGCTTTCCAGCCACTCTTCCCCAAGCCTGTAGCCTTGCATGGGGTTTCTGTGACCAAACTGCAGGAGCCGGTACTTGGCCTTCTTGAACCTCATACAATTGGCCTTGGCCCATTGATCCAGCCTGTCCCGATCCCTCTGTGGAGCATTCCTACCCTCAAGCAATTTGACACTCTCACCCAGCTTGGTGTCGTCTGCAAACTGACTGAGGGTGCACTTGATTCCCTCATCCAGATCACTGATAAAGATTAAACAAGGCTGCTTTTTAAAAGCAATTTTATTCTATGTGTATTTGATTAGTCTATGCTAGAAGACTGTAGTAAAAATGTAACTCTAGATTTTTTAAGCTACAACATGTAGAGTATTTTTTACTTTTCCCTTCACATTGTCTAGTCAAATATCTCTTAACATTAGCTGTATGTAAAATTCTCATAATTCCTTAGGGTACAAAACCTAGACGATGATACCTGTTTGGCACTACACATCTAGCAATATGCTGCTGTGATAACAGTGTCTTGCAATTATGGATTCATTAATTTTGAGCAGCCAAAATCATTACACTAGTAACATATGACAGTTTGGGACTTTGGTTTCTTTCAGCGGCTGTAAATATAACAAAGCTTGTGGTGCTTTTCTTAAATTGTTAAACATATATTTTATACAGCCTTCCATATACTTCTTACTCTTTCTTCTTCACTGGCAGATTCCAGAGTTGGAAACAGGTGTACACATAGCATGACCAAGTAGCAAGGTGCTAAAAAACTGTAAAGTATTTATTTTGGCGTATTTTTTTCCTCACTAAATGATATATTTCACTACCATTATATGGAAATCAGCCACACAAATGACTTGCACATCAATACAGAAAATTAACATGTCTATTTTTAGAGATCCTGATTTTTAAGCAAATACATCAGAGACAGACAATATGCAACATAAGCTACGTGTACCTAGGCTGATTTTAACACAGTGACAATACATTAATTTCTTTGAACAATATTAATTTCCATATATTTCCAATTCCCAGTTGTTTTCTTGAGGTCTTAGTCCAGCTGTGTAAAGTCCATTTATGCATTGTATAGTAAAAAGGAGGCTCCCTTGCGTGAGAAGAGCTCCTTTCATCGTTGTGCCTGTGGAGGATTGAAAGTGAAGTGAGAGAATTGCTTCATAGTGTCACAATTCCAGGGATTTTAACAATAAACAAAAAAAAGGCAATTGATGATTTACAAGAATATTGCTCTCTCACTGCTAGTAACAAGGATCTCCATGACCTGTTTTGCTCCCTTTAAAAAGACAAAACCCAAAAAACCCTAAAAACACTAATCAAAACTAAATCAGGACAATTGAACTAGTGTACTGAAACTGTCTTAGAAAATGCAGTTTCTTTGCTGCACACTATAGATGTGCATTCTGGTTTTATTCCCCTCCAGACTTCTTAAAATCACATTGTTATCTTAGGCTTTGAAATGTAAAAATGCTGGGACTTCAAAGAAATATTGTGATGGTCAAATAAATTTAGAAGGAGAGTGTATATAATGAATACTTAACTCTGGAGGTTTACTTCATTTTTTTGTGAAGATATCCATTGTAGGAACTTAGAGCTGGAAAATGAGGCATGAAATTGTTTGTAGAAGGTTCAGTAAATTGAATGTTAAGCATTTGTATGTTTGCTGCAAAGCTAAGCTTGCAATTATAGTCATAATATGGGTATCTTTGCATTTGTTCTGTAGCTTGTTTAACAAAAAGCAGATAAGAAAAACTTACAGCAGTTGGGAAAAACATTTTGAGGAATATAAGAAGAATACAAAGACCAGCTCTGCAGGAGATACCGAGGAGGACAGCCTCCTTGATTAAAGTGGTGTTTTACTCTAGCTGAGGATCTGAGAAGTGCAGTGAATTAACCTTCTCAAAACTTCCACAGTGGGATTCAAACCCGCCGTATGACCTAGAGCCAGATAGACTGCCATTACACTACACAAAACTACTAAGATCTTCTGCTACCATGTTTATATGGCTTCTAGTATTTGAGGTTGCTTGTTTAAAGCTGGCTTCACTGCCTTTGCCAGTGTTCTTTATTCCCACATTACTTGCCCTTTAGCAATGTTCTGCTTGCAGCAGTCTGAAATCTCTCTTTTGATTCTGTTGCCTTTAGTCAATATTGCCTGATGTACAAACTTTCCCTAGGTTAATAGTAAGTTGCATCATGTGATGGGTGATCACTTTCTCCTGTGAGAGAGGATGTCATATGACCTGCCATATGGCTAGAGCTATGTGCACTTGGGGCTTGTCATGGTTTAGCCAGCAACTCAGCCCCACACAGCCGCTCACTCACTCCCCCACTGGTGGGATGGGGGAGAGAATCAAAAGGGTAACGCTCGTGGGTTCAGATAAGAACAGTTTAATAATTAGAATAAAAAAAACCCAACCAACAACAAAACTGCAATGGAAAGGAAAACAATGAGAGGCACAAAACCCGGGGCAGGGAGGGTGGGGAACGGGAATGAACCACCAAAAACAAACTGCACATGATGCAGCTGCTCACCACCCACCAACCCAACACCACCAGTCCCCAAGCCATAACTCCCCACCACGTGCCACATGAACTCAATGGACATTTTAATGGACATTTTACAGGGAAGGTCCATGAACTAAGGGGATGATGTCTGCGTATTATGTCAAAGGATGGGAAGGGGAGGGGTGGTGGGTGGTACGGTTGTATTGGATCGTATGGGACCTGGGTATGGCGTAAATGGTATGGAATAAGGGGTGGAGAATGTACTGGTTTTGGCTGAGAAGGGGTTAATTCTCTTCACTGTAGTGCCTGTAGCAGTCAGGGACCTTTGCAGCTTCCCATGCTCTGCCATGTGGGCAGGAGGCTGGGAGGGGCAGGGCCTACCTGGGGCAGCTGACCCCGACTGGCCAATGGGATGTTCATTCCATACCATGTGACACCATGACCAGTATATTAATGGTGGCAGTTGGCATGTGGTGGGGAGTTATGGCATGGGGACTGGTGGTGTTGAGTTGGTGGGTGGTGAGCAGCTGCATCATGTGTAGTTTGGTTTTGGTGGTTCATTCCCGTTCCCCACCCTCCCTGCCCCGGGTTTTGTGCCTCTCATTGTTTTCCTTTCCATTGCAGTTTTGTTGTTGCTGTTTTATTCTAATTATTAAACTGTTCTTATCTGAACCCACGAGCGTTACCCTTCTGATTCTCTCCTCCATCCCACCGGTAGGGGAGTGAGCGAGCGGCTGTGTGGGGCTGAGCTGCCGGCTAAACCACAACAGGGTGAATGGCATTTTTGAAATGGGAAAGAGGCATCATGGAGTGGTATGCTAAAACACTTTATACCACCTGTGATTTTCTACTCTTACCCAAGAAGCCCCTGGAACATAGGACAGCATAATGAAATTAATGTTCTGCTAGCCCAGCATTAGTCCATGTGCCTGCAGAATAGTCATCCCAGTTTCATATACTTTTTCTCCATATCCTATTTCAAGTAACAATAGCAGTTTTAAACTTGCGTGAAGGACAGCTAGCTCAAGCCAAAAGAATTACCCAGAAATTGTTTCTTATTTCTTCCTTACTCTCTCACAACCTTCTGAAAAGAAAAGATTTAAATAATTTTCTCATAGCACGTGGTGAGGGTAAAGCATTTCAGTCTTCTAGAGTCACCATAGTCTGAGGAATAGAATTGTGGTATTACCAAATTGCACAGACTCGTAGTAAAGTTGAGTCTGGGTCCCAGGTTTTAGCTGTGCACAAGTTACCATGTAGTGAAGCTAAGTCTCTGATTTTAGTAGTGCTTCTGGTAGTTATTAAAATATTCCGGGGGATAGATGTCATGGATAAAAGCAACCCTATGGCTTTCTGTATTATCTGATCTTTATACAGTTATGTCTTTCACAGGTTGCTCATACTGAGTTTGATTCTAATCTTCCTTACCCAATTTTGCAGATGTAACTGGAGGGGTTTTTATCATTTGTAAGCGGCAAGGGCATTGGTGAAACTTTGTTTTGAGCACATTGTAGAACTAGGGAACATGGCGATTAGTTGTGCCTGTATTGTGTGAATATTCACAACTATGCTAACTTCTGAAGACTCACTTTTCAGTGGATATTTGCACTACTGTTAGATAGTAGAGATTGTTCCAACTGTTTCTACTCTATTGTTTTAGATTCCTCAAAAAATCTTGAGAATGATGTGGCATGGAATCATTAAATAAAATTGTTAGAAACCCAGGTTAGTGGGCATATTTGTGAGACTCAGACAAATGTTCACTTGGTTCTGTGGTTGTAGCTTGCAGCATTGTCAGCATTAGATGCATTCTGAACCAGACAGAGAAACCCCATTAAATATTAGATTTGCAAATTTAAAATCTGCAAATTTATTTCCCGCTGTCTTCTCTAGCATTGTATCAGTTTCATTGAATTAATATAAAGCAGTGAGTGGGCATGTTAGTGTGAAGCTGGTAAAATGAAGTCAATGATCAAGTTCCAGTAATTCTGTCAGACTTGTTTGGACATGGAATCCATGGATTGTGGTCCAATGCAGCGGTTTGGGTTTGGGTTGCTTTGTTTGTGGTTTTTTGTTTTGTTTGGTTTGGGTTTTTTTATGGTTGGGGTTTTTTAATTTTTCATTTAGATGTCCTGCGTAATTTTCTGTTTCCTTCAGAAAACAGCTGAAATTCATGCACCCTTGATAGATGAATTTGAATGGTTTTATGTCTTTGCATTTTAAATTGTGCTAAAATTCTTATCTTGTACAGTATCTGAACAGGTATTTGGATCTAGCTACTAAACTTATAAACCATACATGGTGTTAGACATTCAGCAGGGCTTACTCTCTTCTCTCTGGTATGTTAACATCTCACATCTGTATTGAGATTGTTTTAGAGCTCTATCCTTTTTGATGCTGTTTAGTTTCTGTTAAGTCATGTTCTGTAAATTGTCGATAAAACTTTTCATGCCTACAAACGTACACTTGTGTAGGTGGACAATGTTGTGTTATATTTTGTCCTTCACCAAGGCAATTACTACCGTATTACATATCTCATCCAATCACAGGCATCTATAGAGACTCCTATTACTGCAGACTGCCATTTAGAATTCTTTTTTTACTTGTTATTGTCTTGCACCATTTTTCTTTTTCTTTTTCTTTCCATGACATTTTTAGAAGATTTTTGACATCTGAGGGAAAATATACATTCAGATGATTAGAATGTTGCTGCCTGGTCTCTGCTCTAGTCAATCACAAGACAGCTAAAAAAGCACTGGAGTAAGAGGAAGTTAAAAGGCAGTGATACGTGATCTCTTTTCTGTGCTGCTTATTGAAAGATCTAGGAGTATGTTATCTAGAAAATGCTTTTGCCTTTCTTGCTTGTTTTTTCATCAAGAGGTATTCATAACCATATCTTTTAATCGCTCTGTAAGTTTAACACAGACTGTTCTCCACATCAGCTGAGGTCAGTTTGGGTATTTTACCATTTTGTTTTAGTTTCCACGCTTGTCAATAGCAGTGAAAATATTCTGTGGTTTTGCACAATGCTTAAAACACTGACAGACTTTTCCAAAAGCGTTATTTTTGCCTTTTTCTAACAAGAAAGCAGGAATGCCAAGAGTTACTATAGTTACCTAAAGTTATCACAGGTCGCTATGAAGTGGGTAGAAAAAATTTGGTTTTGTTTAGTCCTCTGTCAGGGATTCTGTCAACACTAAGATGCTGATGCATCCAAACCTGACTTTTATTTTATTGTATAGGCATCAGTCCATCACAATACATTGTAACAGACAATCTGTTTACAGGACACATAACAAATATGAAATGTGTTCTTCTCCTCCAAAAAAGAATGTGAAAGGAATAGGCCCAAGGAAAAATAAGATGAAAAAAATAATATATTGCTTTTCGATGTTGCTCTTCTGCTTGCTTGCGTACTTGTTCCCCTTTGCACTCTGTGCTCCTGTTTGACTTATGTTCTCCATTTCCCGTGGACTTCTGCAAATACTGAATTTAAAGCTGATCACACTTAAAATACCTTTTACAAGTTAGCTTTTTTTTTTTTTTCCATTTTGGGCATAGATTTGTAGAGGAATACTAGTTGAACTAGTAAGATGTGCAGATTAGTAGAAATCATTAAAACTAGGACTCTTTACACATAAAGAATCTCCATCTCCAAGATATTTTTAATGAGCCTGTATGTTCCTAATTTGGGGATTAAAAGAAAGACAAAGTCAATGCTTATTTGAACCAGAATATGAAAGATGAGGAGAAGGCTGAGGTACTTAATGCTTTCTTTGCCTCAGTCTTTAATAGTCAGACTGGTCATCCTCAGGGTTGTCAGGCCCCTGTGCTGGGACATGGAGATAGCATGCAAAATGAAGTCCCAGTTGTTGAAGAGGTGGCAGTCACCGACCTGCTCCTTCACCTGGATGTTCACAAGTCCATGGGGCCGGATAGGATCCACCCGAGGATACCGAGGGAGCTGGCAGAGGAGCTTGCGAAGCCACTCTCCATCATTTACCACCAGTCCTGGTCAACCGGGGAGGTGCCAGATGACTGGAAACTAGCGAATGTGACGCCCCTCTACAAGAAGGGTCGGAAGGAGGATCTGGGGAGCTACAAACCTGTCAGCCTGACCTCAGTGCCGGGAAAGGTCATGGAGCAGATCATCTTGAATGCCATTACGCGGCACATGCGGGACAACCAGAGGATCAGACTTAGCTAGCATGGGTTTATGAAAGGGAGGTCCTGCCCCACTAACCTGGTCTCCTTCTATGATAACGTGACCAATTAGTGGATGAGAGGAAGGCTGTGGACATTGTCTGCTTGGACTTTAGTAAGGCCTTTGACACTGTCTCCCACAGCATTCTCCTGGAGAAGCTGGCTGCTCACGGTTTGGACAAGTGCACTCTATGCTGGGTTACAAACTGGCTGGCTGGCCGAGCCCAGAGAGTGGTGGTGAATGGAGTTGAATCCAGTAGGCGGCTGGTCATGAGTGGTGTTCCCCAGGGCTCAGTGTTGGGGCTTGTTCTGTTCAATATCTTCACTGATGATCTGGATGAGGGGATTGAGTGCACCCTCAGTAAGTTTGCAGATGACACCAAGCTGGGTGGAAGTGTCGATCTGCTGGAGGTCAGGAAGACCCTACAGAGGGACCTGGACAGGTTGGATCATTGGGCAGAGCCAACGGTATGAGATTCAACAAGGCAAGTGCTGGGCCTTGCACTTTGGTTGCAGCAACGCCATGGAACGCTACAGGCTTGGGGAGGAGTGGCTGGAAAGCTGCCCAGCAGGGAAGGACCTGGGGGTATTGGCTGACAGCCACCTGAACATGAGCTAGCAGTGTGCCCAGGTGGCCAAGAAGGCCAACAGCATCCTGGCTTGTATCAGGAATCGCATGGCCAGCAGGAGCAGGGAGGTGATCGTGCCCCCGTACTCGGCACTGGTGAGGCCGCACCTTGAATATTGTGTTCAGTTTTGAGCCCCTCAGTACACAAAGGACATCGAGTTGCTGGAGCGTGTCCAGAGAAGGGTGACAAAGCTGGTGAAGGTTCTGGAGAACAAGTCTTATGAGGAGAAGTTGAGGGAGCTGGTGGTGTTTACCCTGGAGAAGAGGAGGCTGAGGGGAGACCTTAAGAAGGTTGTAGCGAGGTGGGGGTTGGACTCTTCCCGCTAGTAACAAGTGATAGGATGAGAGGAAATGGCCTCAGGCTGCATCGGGGGAAGTTTAGGTTGGTTATTAGGAAAAACTTCTTCACCGAAAGGGTTGTCAAACATTGGAACAGGCTGCCCAGAGAGGTGGTGGAGTCTCCATCCCTGGAGGTATTTAAAAGAAGGGTAGATGTGGTGCTTGAGGATATGGCTTAGTGATGGACTTGGCACTGATGGGTTGGCGGTTAGACTTGATGATCTTAAGGGTCTTTTCCAACCTTAATGATTCCATGATTCTATATGCAGCATGTCTCTTCTTTAGGCTACATCTGCTTTCTAAATATTTGTGCACATATTGGACTTAATTTAATATTTTTCCTCTTCATTTTAATTAAGGTAGAGAAAATAGGTTGGCTTCATCTAAGTTTTAAATAATTACTTCCACTAAGAGAAACTTAGCTGCTGCATACATGGACCAGCTCAGTATGTGCTGTTTGACTGTGTCAGGCCCAATGCAATTTTGTCCCCCATTTACTCCAAGACAACTTAAAGCAGAGTCCTTCTGTGATATCATAACTGTCGAAAACATTTGAGAATATTTGAGAAACCTGTAAATTTACAACCCATTTCATCAGCATATTTTCATGAAGCTGTGAACCAAAATAAAATGTTAGTACAGCCAGAACTTTACTTCCAGGTGGCTTGAAAAATTCTACTAATGGATTGGGATGGACAGCAATACTCAGTATATCAAAAGAAACCTGATTCCTTCCTCACATATACCTTTTTTTTTTTTGACTTAAGGCTGATATCATATATGTGTGATGTCAAACATGCTTAGACATCTTTGGTTCAGAATAGTATTTTCAAGGAAAGACTCCCAGTATAGGCAGAGTTGATGTACAATGATAACAGTTTATTTTGCATGTTAGGTCTTTTGTAGAAAATGCATGTATTTGTTGAAAAATGGAAATTCTGCTGCTGTGCATGAATTCCTTCAGATGCCCATCTCAGATATACCTTATCTGCCTGAATTAGGCGTAGAAGAGATCTAATGTGTTATTGTTTGTTCAGTGGTCATAACTCAGGTACCAGCTTTATATGAAGTTTAATAATGTTATGAACCAGATATAAAATAAGTGTGTGTAGGTGTGTACATATAATTTTCTATTACCATCTCTCTGTAGATGCAATTCTCAGGGCATTAAGTACATACTTTAAAGACTCAGTGGTAATTTCAGTCTTCAGCACAATACTTGAGAGGGCAGTTAAAGAAAATCTATTATCCCTTCTTCCCTCAGGAAAGAAAAAAAGTGAGGGAAATTAGTTCTTATTGCCAAATTACACTTTATCCTGGAGGGACAGTTAAAGAACTGCCATTCTTATGTCATATATTGCACATTCTGACTTTCTTCATTCACTGAAAGTACCGGTTTACACAGCATGAAAGAACAGGTAAGGTAACGTCCAATCAGTTTCTCTCTCAGTTGCATGCACATCCATACATAATAATGTTAGTCAATTTTATCCTCAGTTTCATTCAGTTCAGCATATGAGATGAGTCTGGGCTTCCGTGGCCAGACTAAAATATAATTGTTTTCTTTGATCCCAATGGGCAATATACCAAAGACACGTTTAGCCTATGTGGATGCATAACATTTGTTTCTTCAAGCCATTTGGTGAAAGATGCTACCAATTCCAGAAGCTTCAGAGTTTGAGGACAGAATGAACATACTCTATATGAACAATCAGAACATGTAAAGTTGTTTTGCCTTTTTTTCACTGATATGATTCTAACTAATGCATTATCTTCTATGATTTTTAATTCTTTACAACTCAGTAATTTAAACTTGTGCCACAAAATTCGTGGAAGGATTACTACTCCTAGTTTGCTATCTCTTTTTATTCACTATGCAGTGACAACAGTTATTATATAAGATACCTAATAATGTAGAATCTCATCCAAGGTATTCATTCCCATCCACTCATATTTACATCAAATAAAGAGTAACATTTTGTACAGATTTATGACTGCCCTCATCCTTAACGTGGGGCCTAAGAATGTGACTGGATTTTCTGTTTTGATACATGAAGGTATAAAACTTCCATGCATACAACGGTTTAAATTAAAACAAAAATAAAGGGAGAGGGAGTGTAGGTAAATCAAGCTGATGGTAGATTTTACAATCAACAAAGGAAGTAAGGTAAGACAGATGACCATGTATGACACCGTAAGATCAGGCAGTGAGCAAACTAATCTACACTGGTCCTGCTCTGAGTCAGCAGTGTGCCCTTGTGGCAAAGGTAACCTCAGGTGCATTAGGAAGAGTATTTCCAGCAGGTCAACAGAGGTGGTTCTTCCTCTCTATTCAGTGCTGGTGAGGCTGCACCTGGAGTAGCATCCAGGTCTGGGCTTCCCAGTACAAAAGAGAGATGGATATACTTCCTAATGGTGAAGGGCCACAAGGATGTTGAAGGGACTGGAACATCGGTCATCTGAGGAAAAGCTGAGAGAGCTGGGATGGTTCAGCCTAGAGAAGAGACAGTTTATGTCCTTAAAATATGTACTTATAAATACTTAGAGAAGGCTTATATACTTGTCAATGTATATAAATACCTGAAGGTATAAAGAAGATCAAGTCAGGCTCTTTTCAGTCGTGCCCAGTGTCAGGACAAAGGACAGTGGACACAAACTGAAACACAAGATGTTCTGTCTGAACATCAGGAAACTCTTTTTTTCTACTGCAGGGGTCACTGAGCACTGATACAGGTTTCCCAGAAATTTTGTGGAGTCTCCATCCTTGGAGATATTAAAAAAATGTCTGGACGTGGTTGCGGGCAGCCTGCTCTAGGTGGGCCTGCTTGAGCAGGGGGGCCGGACAACGGCACCTCCAGAGGTCCCTTCCAGACTCAGCCATTCTGTGATTCTTTGAAGGCAAATTACAACTTCAAGGGCAAAACCCCTTTTTGTTCCCCAGAGGAATATATAGGCTATAGCTATTCCAATTTTAGAGGCTCTTGCTTTCCAGTCTAAGCAATGTTTAGTATCCTTCTAAGTACACATTTCTTAGTATTTTAGTTTGCGCTCCTATTTCTATCAGCAATATTTGGGGCTGAATCTAAGATTAATAGTTTTGGGGTGCTGATGGAAAGAAAATAAATTATTTAACACAATTATAGTTTTCTTATTTCGTAATTGCTTTTGTACTTTCTTGACTCATTTAACCAATGGTTAATTCTAATAATGAAGGATAACAGAAGTTTCTCTTTTAAGATTTGCTTGCTTTGTAAATGTACCACTCCTTTATTTCCTGTACTCATAGGAAGGGAAAAACTTTGAAGAACTTTGCTATTTGATTCTGATAAATACACAGTCACTTAGCCTGTCTGCCTCCCTAAGCAGAGGAGATCCCTCCTTTATTGGTGAATACTAGGCTTGGCTCTTTTTGTTATCCAATGATTTTGCCTTTTTGCTTCTGTGGTCTGTTCTTCTTTTTAGTATTAATGTTCCAATTGCATGTAAGTCTTAGTCGTGAGTAGGTCCCTGCTGTGCCAAGTGCTTTATGGACACATGCCTCAAACAACTTAGAAAAAGACAAAAAGAAACAGTAGTTCAGGAAAAGTCAGTGTTAGGGCTACAAATGGAGTCCAGGCCTATGTTTTGGACTAATGCGGTGTGTAAGGAAGGATGCTGGATGCCACTGGGTCCTTCTTCCAAGTCCACTTCCCATAAGCATAGACTATCTGGTCTAACTCTGTAGAGCAGGGGAAAAAAAAAAAAAAAAAAACAGAGCAAAAAGTTTTTTTGTTTTATCTTTTCAAAAAGCCAGGAAAGTTAGTACTGCCTGAAGTTACATAATTCGTGCTTCCTGAAATAACTTTGGACAAGTAGCTATGGGAAGCCATGTACCATGCTTTGTGGAGACCTGTCAGGAGAATAACTTCTGGAGAATACAGGAGAGAAGGCTGTTGGCTCTTCCGCTAGAATAAATAGGACACTGACTCAAATTTTGTTTCCTGCTTGTAGCATGTACTTGTACAGAGAAGGGAATTTTACATGATTATTCTGTAAACCTTCAGAAAAATCCCGCAGAAGAAATATAGTAGGATTAATATTATATAATTTTAATGTAAAGAAGGATCAATTTCATAAATACCTCTACAGATATATGATGTAAATTAGTGATATTTTTATTTCTGAATTTAAAACGTTTTCTCCTCCTAACAGATATCTTTGTTTTAAACAATATGAAAGAAGCTTTAGGAAAAAACTAGTAATATAAAATTAAAGAGATCCAGGACGACACGTATTCTTCTCTGTTTCGTGATACAGCTCGATTTGATATAGAATTTGTTTTAAAATAATTTTGGTTTTCTGCTGGGCTATTTTAGAGTCAGTTTGTGAAGCTTTTGTGTTCACTCATGAGCCCTTGTCTCAAGTAATTACACAGACTCAATGAAATTACTCCGGTGAGTAACTGCTTGGCAATATGAAGAGATTGTTTCAGAACCCAGCCTGTAACTTGAGCAGATAGGAGATAGTGTTAGCCCTCTGAGATGGTTGATCCATTGTTTGATTTTTATATTAAAAATATTTAAATATTTTATTAACCATTTTTCTGTTTTTCAATGTTTGGCTTTTGATTTCTTGAAAAATCCTGCCCTTAAGTCTTATTGAAAGCTTGAAATCTGAAGATTCTGATTCCAAATCACCAAAAAAATGATTGGGATGTTTTGATGTTCTAAGACGACTTAGCTCCATCACAGATTGCATTATTTGTGGTGCTTCTCTGCACTGAGCTGTACGTACTTACCAGCTGTTATCCATCACTCTATAAAGAAATGGAGAAAAACTAAATCTCTTAGTGATCACACTGTGTAGGTATGAATTGATGAATTATTTACAGGAGTAGTACTCTCTTATTTACTGACAAATAAGTCTAATATGAAGGCGGTTTTTTTTTCTTTTTCTTCTTTGTTCCGAACAGAGAATTTAGTCTGTGCTACCCAAGGCAATTATTTTTCTATAATTAGAAAGCAATCATATTATACAGATACCTTTTGGTCCTATAGGATAGAAAAATATTATCCATAATTTCTCATTGGTTTCTGGATACTTTCCATCTGTATTTTAAGTGAGCTTTTGTTGTTCCTGTTAACAACAACAAAAACCTCAGCTGGATTCTTAGCTACTTAGTAACAATGGCCCAGTTTTCATCTTTGTGTCCTTTCATTTCAAAATTGCTTGTGCAGGTGTTTGCTATACAGCTCTTTTCCTTTGACACAACTAGAATGCATGTGATTTGTTATCAGTTTGATTTTAGACCAGGCTGCTTTGCAGGGATTGCACTGGCAGAAGTCTTTAATGATTGATTCCTCTCTGACCACTGCTAGCACCCCACAGGACCATTCTTGGTGCCTGTTGTAGTGAGTCTTACTGCTCCTTTGATGCAGTTGAAGTCTGTTCTTTGCCACTTTCTTGGCGTCAGCGTTCAAATACTTTGTTAAGTCTGAAAAAAGTGGTTGTCTAAATGAAATTGCAGGACATTGCCTGCAAATTTGAAAAGCCATCTTTTCCTCAATAGGTCTGTGTCCTGTGTGGTCCCTTTCTCCTGATGTCTTCCTCCCCTTCTAGTGTCTTTCAGATGTTTTGCTAAAAATCCAAAAGAACTCACATTCCAAAGCACTATATCCAACTGAATTCTTTCATAACCATCCTGTTATTGTCAGAAAAAGGACCAGAAAAAAAGGAATGTTTCTGGTTGGGAAATTATATTCTACTTTCAAGATAAGTAAGGAAAATTATGTCAGTACCCTCTAGTAATGTTTTGACATGTACATTTTTACCTAAGTCATTACATCTATTAGCAACGAAACACAAAGCCCCCCAAATGTTTCTAGCAGTACACTCTAATCCTGACCCAGAGAACAAGCTAAATCATCATGGCGGTTTCTGATCTCACTGTATTATCTCATAAATGCACAGTGTGACTATGGTCTTTGAGATATAAACACAGTTCTATTTCCAGGAGACAGAGATCAGACACACATTTCACAGAGTATATAGCAGATATGAGATTATAACTGTGTGGGCTAGTCACAAAGTTCCAAGGGAAAGCTATTGAAACTTCTGAACTAATCCTGTATCCGAGTCACTCTTCCTAGACACTTATTCACAGGAATGCCATGTTTGTATTCAACCATTTTTGCATTAAGACAAAGTTGTTCATATAATGTTATTTGCTTGCATCATATTTGAGAATTCATCTTCCTTTATTTTAAATCCTTTTGATAAAGTAATTTCAAGTGTGTTGTGAGTTGCCTTTCCTCTAATACCATTAAGAGGAAGCAATCAAACAGCATCAATAAACTGCAGAAAGGGGAGGAAGAAATGAAGGGAAGACAACTCTACACTGCAGCAATGACTAAAATTAATTCTGTTTTCCCAAATCCATAGTAGACAGCCAGGAATTTTGAACTAGTAACACCTGCTTGTGGCAAAGCTGTATTCCTGTCTGATTTTTTTAGTTTTCCTTTTGTTTTTTTTTTTTTTTTTTAGTGGGATTTCAGTTATGAACTGGTATGTGTTTACATTTAAGCTCTGAAGTGGAAATGTGCAAACTGGTCTGCTTCTCAGAATAGTCTTGAAGTGTCATAACTGAGCTCCCAAAGAGCAAACTTCACACAGTCATTAGCTGTTTTGGAAAACCTTGACTTTTACACATTAGAGTTTGGTGATTTGGCAGGGAGGAGAGGGTGGTGGTGGTTTTTTTGCAGGAGGATGGCTGGCTGGGAACGGGGGATGGTTGAGCACGACAGCAGGCAAGGAAGAAAAGCATTTTCCTGCAAACTTGTTCCATTTCTATTTGACAAACATATTCCCCTAACTTCTACTGGACTTTTTTAATATTAAGAAGTTGAAAAAATTACTGTCTTGTAGGTTCCAATAAGTATACAGAGAACATCTGTTTGTCAGCCATCTGTTTCAGAGTAGGCCTCCTCTTTAAGTAGTGGTTAAAAGTCATCAAATGGATAGCACTAGAAAAGATGATTCTTACCATAAGGAGTTCAAGCAAATTCTCTCCAGTAGAGGGCGTTGATATTTGGACATACAAGCCTACATTCTTTGGGGATAATGTTACTAACAGGAGATAGAGGATAAGAGTGGCAGCAAATCTTTTCTTCTAGCCTACAAAACCATTTATAACTATATGTTCGCCTGCATCATGGTTATCTCCCTGGGAATTGGAGAATTTTTTTTTTTTCAGCAAAAAGCAATTTACAGCAAATGCCAATGATAAGCAAAAGAGAATGCTTTTGAGGACAATTGCAATTCAGAATCTGGGAATACAAGAGAAAGCAGTGCTTGGCGTATATATGAACTCAGTAAAAATGTGACCTAGCTATGGAGGAACCTGAATGAAAGAAGAAAGGTACAGGACAAATGTAGAAATGGTAACTGGCTCTAAGGTGTTTAAAATAGAAGTGGTTCTTTGTATAATTAAAACAAACTGTCTTAATGACTGTTTTTCTGATTCTAAGTAAGGCTCATAGGGTCTGAGTGCAAAAATTGTATACTCCTAACAAAAAGAGAAGCATATCATTAGGAGATGGCTAGCTGATGACCTGGTGTGACAGAGCTGCCTAGTGACAACACTGAAATCCTGTGTCTTGCTCTCATTCTCTAGCCAAGTAAATGTTCCTGCATTCCCCAAGCATAAACCTCTTCAAAATGTTGACTCTTGTTTGCAGACCTTCTGTCATAAACCTATGGTGAGAGTAAGTGAGAAGAAGTAACCTGATGCAATGGGTATTCTGGGAGGTGCTTGCAGTGCTAGATGATGCCAATTCAGTCTCTTATACTCAAGCAATCTTTTCTGTAAGGGAGCAGGGGAAGGAAAAGGTCCATGGGGATGATATTAGTTATCAACATACATTTTTTTGGTGTCTACAAGAGATCTGGGGATATTTTCCTGTAGGAATGTGTTTAGTTTTATAGCCTTGTTTCCTTTTGCAAGTAAGTGACTGTGTAATCTAGCAACCTGAGTTGAATAGCCAGTCCTTTAGGTCTTTCATAGCCTATGAATACAGTAAGAGCACTCAACCCTTCTGAAGATATGCAAATGTAGGCATTTAAAAGATTTACATTCATCTTTCACAGGCCTCAGAAATATAAATATGAAATATCCAGAACCTTGTCACTTCAGTAATAATTAAGCTGATGGCCTATTATGTTCGATTGCAAATCAATATAGTATCTTTTGGTGCCACTTGAGTTCTCGAGGGTTGGCTTGGGGCCAGCACTAGTTATACAATTGAAGAGCTGCAGCTGCATCGAAAACTTCTCTGCCATTTCCATTCAGAAAGAATAGACTGGTAACAATGGTGGCCAGCCTCTTCATAGTAATTGTGTGCAAGTACACATTTTGAAATAGTGTTTTTGTTCAGCAGGTGCTGTTATTTTAGTTTAATTTGAATTTTGAAATATGGAGGAAAGAAGGGGCCTAATCTTAACAGCATCTAACCTACAGCTGTTCAGAACAGGACAGCAAACAGCATATGTTGCTTAGATGAAAATCATAATTGCTTATTCTTCCTGGCATATTAGCAGACCAGTGCTGAGCCTCTGAAATTATCTAGCATTTTCAGGCTTTTACTGTACAAAGTGATCTACAGTACTCTGGAAGAACAATTCTAGAACATCTGACTGTAAGTTTTCCCACTGGCAGCTACTTGGTTTTACATCAGAAAATACAGAATGGATAGATAGGTCACCAAGACAGTGTCAGAAGCACTGAACTCTAGAAATATCATTAAAGCAATGCAAAGTCTATGTTGTTTCAGTCCACTGTAAAAGCTGAGGAAACAGCTTGTAAAATGGTGATTTCTTGGGAACTTCTGTCTGTTCATTTGCCTTGTCTCCTTTCAAAGGAAAGAAAGTCCACTGGGGTTTGAGGAGGACAGAAGTCATAAATTTTTGGAGTGTATACATTAGTCAAAAACTTTTACTGACATTTTTGTGCAGTTTTCTTTTTTTCTATGACCTGCTGTTTGGAGATTTAAAATCTGAGATAAATTCCTTGTATTTCTTGAAGAAATTTTCTGTATAAGTGTTAGAACACAGGATATACCAGAAGAGGCAAAATCAGAAAGACACAGAACAGGCATTATTAGAATCAGAGTTCAATGCTTTAAATTCCTAATATCATAAGTCTGTCTCAAAAATCTGAATAAAAGCATGTGATTAAAAAGGTGCTGACAATGACACTTACCTTGAAAAGTAACGGACTTGAATTTTAAGCATTCCATATCATCTGACAAAACATGCATGGTTTAAACTAAGGTACAGTATTTAGCTCTTTGCAAGATCAGGGCTTAAATGAGAATTTAATGTGAATGGACATCTTTAGAATTGGAATATTGTTATTTAGATGCCTTAACCCTGATACTTTTCCTCATGGGCGTCTGCTTATGCCCGAATCTTCTAGTGGTCATTACAGAATGAGTGCCATATAACTTAAGTCACGCAACAGTTTGGCTCAAGCAAATTTGTTAAAAGACCTCAATGACCATTCCATATATATATATATATATAGTACTATTTACTTGTTTCTACTTTGGGATTTGTAAAAACAATATGAGAGTTTTTTCGCAATTAATATCCTGACTATTTCATCAAATAATTTCTAGCTGTAATTTAATTTAGATCAATATCCTGAGGGAAGGGAGAGACATGAATGTGTATTACTGTGCTGCTCATCAGCCCTGCTGAAGATGCTGACTTTGAACTAACCTCTGAGGGAAACATAAAATAATACACTTGCAATTCAACATGCAAATAAAAACAAAGAATAAGGTTTCTTCATGAAATATTTCCCTGGAAATGCAGAGGTTTATATTGTTGAAAATGTTAAAGGAAAAAAGTATGATACATGAGAGAGGCACTGTCTGTTTTTGACAAAATAGCTTCTTTAAAAAATGAGGTGCTTTTTTCTTAACACTTTCCAAAGGAAGACAGAAAGTCAAAAGTACTGAATAATGTACAAGGTGATTTTTTTTCATACATCTTCTAGGAAGGCTGACTAGGTGAGGTGCTCTGCTAGGTCTGCTACTCATGAATAAAGAAGAACTAGTTGAGATGACAGTCAATGGCAGCCTTTGCTGCAGTGACCAGGAAATGGTGGAATTCAAGATCTGGAGGGAAGTGATGTATGAAAGCAGTAGAATAAGAACCTTGGTTTTCACAGTGCTTCAGCTTATTTAAGGAACTGGAATGTGGGGTCCCATGGGAGGCTGCCCTTCAGGGCAGAAAAACTGGTTAATTGCCAAGGGCAACCACCTCACAGCACGGCAGCGATCTATTCCGGTGGACAAGAAAATGAACAGGCATGGCAGAAGGCCATCTTAACTGAACAGTGATCTCCTGACCAGGCTGAAATGTAAAAAATAAGTGTATGAGAGGTGGAAGCAGGGACAGAGTGTGAAAGAAAAGCCTGCTTGCAGATGTGAGAATGTAATTAGGGAGGCCACAACTTGGATGGAGACAAAGCTGGCAAGAGATAGGAGACGTCAGGGCCTTCTACAGGTACGTCAGCAACAAAAATGAAGACAAAGAAAATTCTCGTCCCACTGCTGAATGGGGCTGGTAACCTTGTGGCGGGCTACTCAATGCCTTCTTTTCTCAGTCTTCACTAGCAAAATCTGTTCTCTAGCTTTACAGGTCTCTGGGCCTAATAGTGAAGTCTGGGAGAGAAAGGTACTATCTATGGCAGAGGAAGATTGAACTAGAGCTTAACTGAAAATGCTTTCAAGTCCATGGAGCCAGATGGAATGCATCTGAGGATGCTGATGGAGCTGGCTGACTCATTTAGGAGGCCTCTGTCTTCTTGGAAAGGAAGTGTTCACAGGGGAAAGTCCCTGAGGTCTGCAGAAAGGCAAACGCTATGCCCATGTTCAGAAATAGGCAAGAAAGTCGATCTGAGAAACAACAGGCTGGTCAGCCTAAGAAAATAACATCAAAAATCTTTATGGAAACCAAGTACATGAAAGACAAGATGAGTGTTGGGAACAGTCTGCACAGACTTACCAAGAGCAAGCGATTTCTGGTCGACCTCGTTGCCTTCTATGAGAAGATGACTGAAGCTGCAGAAAATTGGAAGAGCAGTGTGTGTTATTTACTTTGAATTTAGCAGGGCTTTTCACATCTTTGCAAAGTATCCATATAGCTGCAATTGAGAGACATGGACTGGATGGGTGGATTACAAAGAAATGGACTGACAAAACACCTCAGTGAAACTTGAAAAAGACAGATAGAATGACCTGTAGCTGGGGCAGAACCACCCTATACATCTGTAAAGGCTGTGAGCCTTTGAAATTACCTCCAGATATCCCTTTAAGCCTTATTTTTCCTATGATTTATTCTGGAATTTCATGCACTTACAGGCCATTAAAAACTGATCTTGACTCTTCTGCTTGGATAGGTAGGGACAGATTCTGACCTTTAACTTCTGACCCCAACAGCTTGGTGTATGGAGGAGTTTGTAGTAATCTTTCCAAGGGTGTTCACCTACTTCAGATTTAATGTGAGGGCAGAAGAACTATCCTTTCACCTCCAAAGTGACATGTTATTTGTGGGTGCATTGTGGTAGCTTACCTGTCAGCAACAAGTCTAAAAATGTGGCAATCCCTTGTTGAAGTTATGCCAGAGTAGAAGGTCACCACTTGACACCCTCCACAACCATGTGTGGTTCTCCAGTGGAGATTTTTCCTTTCTACCTAGTTATACATAGCTGACTATACATTCTGGTTTTGTCAGCTGGGCATTTTAACATGCAAGATCTTTCAGGGTAAAGTCCGCTAAACATATATAATCATCAAACTGTATAGCTGTTTTAAGAAATTTTGGGTATGCTTAGAAGGAATTTTGCAAGTGGAACATAAAGTTAAGTGAGGTTGGAATACACAGGTTTATCAGATACTCCAACTACCTGAAATGCTCTTCATTGCTGTCTGACTCAATATGAAATGATGATTGCAGGTAATCCCCCTTTATAAAACACAGTGCTTCTAGAATCAATAAATTCCAAGCATTGTGATTTTATTAGTGGATAGGCTACGAAGAAATATAGTTAGGGTTGTGCTGTTGTTTATAGGTCTTAGGAATTTTGTTCTGCTGTCATATAACAGCTTACCTCTGTAACAACTTCAGCTCTTCTTCCCACTTCCACCCCCACCCCCAATCTAGGCAAACCTGTAACTAGATGAATTGGTTCAGACATTTCAAAATAATGGTGGGACCCAGAAGTGTTAGAATTTTATATGGAATAGGGTCTATTAACCTCAGCATATCCTATATAATCCCAGCAAGTATTTTAAAATTGCAGTGATAATAAACATCAATTTTTGTAGTTGTGTTTTGCTTACTGTTGTACTTTTTCAAAGAACACCTACACATATCGCTTGGTACCTCTATTACAAAGTTTGCCTAATGTTTTGTTATGGACAATCTTTTGAGAGCTTAAAACTTTGAAAAAATGTTAGCTGCTGGATTTGAAGTTCAGCATCCTGACTGCATGCATCAGGCTGAATATTTTTGAGAATATCAGCTAAAATAGTTTTGCCATATTCAAGAACAAGGCAACATTTCTAAAAAAAAAGTTTTACATACATTAAAAACTCCTGTTGCTCCTTTCTTTTAAACAAATCACATATTTTAGTACTAAACATTTTTATCTTTGAGTGTTTGACTTTTTAAATGTAAAAATATTATCTGAATTGAGTTTTTCCTCTGTGTTTTCAGAAATGGAAGGTAGAGGGGGAAGAATCATGAATCAGGCCGCATATTGCAGTGTACTAAAGTTGTCAATGCATTAACTTATGATCAGCAGTAGGCCTGGAAATTGCAAGGTCACAAGTTTCAGTCTTTCTGTAGGGTATTTGCATAAATGTTACTGTTCTGAAGCCACTTAGAAAGTGCATCAGATGTGATTGAATGAAGCGACAGTAATGAACACCACTTCTTCATAATCGCTCTCACAATCACATGTATGTCTTTGAAGGAAGAAGCAGGGAATTAAAAAACAAACACCATTGCCTCCCTCTGCCCCAAATTATCTTGCAGAATTAAACCCTGAGCTTTTTTTTTTTAAAAAAAAAAATCTTATTTGTTTTATTCTGACTAGGGATATAGAATGCATAGTGAGAGACATACAAAGAAAAATGAAGAAGCAGGTGAAGGGCATAAAATAAGTACATATATAAACTGACTGAGAGGTCACGCAGTGGTCCTCTTCTTGTTTTGATGCCTCCTCAGTGGGATTTAGTGAAGTATTTTGTGTTGCTCAAATGTGTTTTGGCAGGTTGGCTGCAGAGCTGACTGGCTGAGTGTAGAATGAGGAGTGCTATGTGGACTGTAGCTGGCTGAGTTGGTGTAAGCACTGGAGGAACTTGATTTGTGCAGAAGAATTGTTAAGATCCATAGCTTGTTATGGGCTGCTCAATGAACAGAAAGTGCTTCTGTAGACTTCCCATAGTCTGAATTTGGAGAGATTTTTCTCTGGTGACCAGACCCTCTCAGGCTGACCGAGCCACAGAAATCTTACTCAGATTGTCTAGAGTGACATATACAAGTAAGAAATAATATTATGATAATTACTTTGAGCTTTCCTAGCAGGACCCCAGTCCTGGATGTTCTTGTGGCCCTTCTGTAGTTCATTAGAACCATCCAGACACTGTAGTAATGTATTTCTAATATCTGCTGTTTCATGATGTAAGCCTGAATCTCATTGCACTTTTTGTTTCTTGTCTCCACTGCTGTTAAGGACTACACTGAAAAAGTTTCCCAGTATTTCCACATTTCAAAGCCTTTTCTGAAATTTTATGGACCATTAGAGATCACCACAAGGTGTATTGGGCAAATAACCTTTGATAGCAATTATAGTTCTTCAGAGACTAGGGATATGCTGTGGAGAACAGAGGAAATTTTGAAAGTCATGCCATGCATCAGCTTAAAAAAATAATTACATCAATTCTTCTAGGACAACGAAACAAATTAGTTATGAATTATTTCAGCCAGCAATTTAGAAGCAGGAGACTGAAGATAGCCAGCAGATTTCAGCACCAATGAGATTGCTGCTGATGGCAGTTTTTTTGTTGTTGGTTTTTTTTTTTTCTTTTGTAAAAATGAGATCAGCCAATATTTTACAGAATCCTTTTTCCTACTAAAATGGATTCTACCCTTCAGTACCTTCCCCTTTTTCACTAGCAGGTCTCCAGCTGGCCTGGGAGGCTTATCACCTCTATCTGGTTATTAACAGTCCATTTGCTTAAGTACCTGCCATAATTACTTTGTATGGTTCCTCTGAGAGACACTTCATTTAAGGAACTCTAGGAAAAGTTCTGGTCTGACTGACAACCACACAGTTGCATACCTGCCACCTGCTAGCATCTCTTAAGCCAAAACAAGTTTGTAGGAGAGAGATCCTGCACTCATCTGTATTTTAAAGATTTTATTTCTCATCTCTCTCTTCATGTTCCCTACTCCTTTTTTAAACCACTTTTTTTTTTCCCCCAGCTTTAGCTCTTTACAAAGTGTCAGCACTGTATTCCAATTATAGGTGCTATTCTGAACTTTTTAGGTAGGATACTGTGCAACACACATAAACCAGAGGGATTGCATGAACTGAATTTAGCAGAATTTGGATCAGAACAGCCAGAAGAATGCTGTGAGTAAAGGTCCACAAAGCCTCCTGAGGACAAAACGTCACAAAATGACTGTACTGTGTAACACAAATTTGAAGAATGATGTAAGATGTAGTTCTGTTTGTTGATGGGGTATTTTTGTTAACCTGCAGAAGCTGTTCCTTTACAGGAAGCACAGGTTTCTTGCTTCACCTTAGCATATTCACCTAACTGCATTGTCTTTTCTACTCTTGCAAGACCATAGTCCAGAGAAAAATCTTTAAAGTTATTCTTTACTTATTCTTTATCTAGAGGATATAGTAAAACATCATCTGTAGCATGTCGTGTTAGTGATTTTATTTCTTGGTTGTTTTTTTTTAGTTTCATTCTCTGTAGGTTCACAGCCCCCACTTTCTTTAAACTTTACCTAAAATGTTGAAATGAAATGAAATAATGAAATCTTTTATTATCCCATTTAAACAAACAATACCACACGTTTCACATGACTTAAATCAAAGCCCTCAAGTAACTTCGATAAAGTTAGGACCAGGTTAACTCAGCCTCTGTATATTCTTTTCACAGATTTGCCCTGAGATTCAGGTTTGTAACAGACCTTGAACTATAAACGAGCCAGAATACCTAAGCCTGTGCCCAGACACAAATTTTCCTGAAATAACGTTGTCCAGGATTTCAGGCTTTTTATGCTCAAATGAGTACAACAGAAGGGATGAGACTGAAACTGGATTTGAGAATGTAAATATTGTGAAGAGTGACAGGTAGCCTTTCCCTTTTTGAGTAAGACACTATAGTAGTTAAATAATTTGTATTTTCACAAGTCTCTTCCTGAGTGAAAGTGTCGTATTAAGCCTATCAAAGACAATGGAAAGTCTTAGTGGATTTGGGTGTGAATACTATGTTTCAGACTTCATGTTTCCCTTTTTGTGCCTGTGTTCCTAAAAACAATTAGAAAAAAAAAAACCAAAACAATACACCACTATACTGTGTTAGGTTTAATAGATTCACTCCGAGATTTCTGCATATTATGCAACTGCTGTTTTCTGTAGGAGAACAACAATAGGATATTTATCCACTACATGTGACTGTAATTACTATAGCCATTGAAAAAAAAAATTAAAAAGGGCAAACTATCATTATGTTTAGGTTAGCCAATATGAAACATGAACATTCTTGTTTAGTCATTTTAATGCACCACAGTGTAAGTGCAGTAGATTTCAGTCTTGTGGCCAGCAGAGCTATACCTTCTCATGTATATCTTCAATGTATCAGTCAAATGAGTATAGCACATTGAAAACAAAATTTGGTCCCATGGATGAGGCAATAGTACACCTGTCAGAACAAAAAGTTGCCATAAAAATGGCCTTCAGCAGGGCATTATATAATTTGTACTTCTTCTGTAAGCCTTTTCTTGATAGTTCTAGAAATAGGAGTTTACACTGAAGACTGACAGAAGTTGAACTGGAGAGGTGTCAACATCATTACTATGGCAACACTAAATGTTGGGTATGTGAAGAAGTAGGTGAGACCCCTGTGGATCATCAAATGCCAACCTGGCTATTATAATGAATGGTAATTTGTTAAATTATTAAGCATTCTATTGATTACCCCACAGTAACTAAATGGCCTTGCAGTTGCTATATAATTACTGAATGACTGATGGTCTCCTTTCTCCTTGTGATTTTTGTAGAGTCTTGTCTGTTACGGTAACAAGAAGAGAGTCTAAAGCTTTCTTACCAATCATTGGTCCTGTAAGGTGCTAAATGCCTTTGATTCATTGATTTTATAATGAAGTTGCCATGTTGAGTTCCTTTGAGGATTGGCCTTCAGGGTACTATAAAACAAAGTATTGCTGCCGCAGGAAACTGGTCTTTCGGGTAAGGTACTGATCTGAGATTTAAGCTTTGTTTATGTTCTCTGCTAAGCCCAACAGAGAGCCTGGGTTTGTACTCTAATTTATCATGTATTCAGATTACTAAAGCTCTTATTATAGCTTTTACCTGCATAGGTCCCATGGTGAGTAGAAAGTTTGAGCACTTCATTCAGCTCTGTTCTATGCTTTGAACAGCTGCTGAGTTGTGGCCAAGAGTCACGTTTGAGAGATGCTCTTAATTGCCTCTGAGCCATTAGGTGCCACTTCTCTGCTGAAATCAAAGCCAAGTGCACATATCTCCTTTTCTTCATTGCTGAAGTGGCAAATTTGCATCTCATCTGGGAAAGGGATGCTGTTAGTCATTGCCTCCCATAGGCATGAGGGAGGAGTGCAGTCCTGTGTCCATGCTCAGTTTTGAAGTTGCAGCTAATAGCTACAACTTCCCCTTTGAGACTGGAACTGTAGTTTACCTCCTGCCCTCCATTACTGTGAGGCAAACTCCAGTATGAGCTGAGTGTTTTCTTAACTCTCACTGCTCAATGCTAGCAGAATTTTGTTCCCAATAAAGGAAAAGAAAAGGAGAACTTGGCATTCTTAACTCCAAGTTCCCTTGTTAGCTACTGCCGTACTCAATCTGCAGACACCCAAGTCTGACTTTGAACTTAGAACTAGTTATAAAAAGCAATTATGATTTTGCTCTGGGCAAACTCATAGTCCTTTGGCAAAAGGATTTTAAAATCCTGGATTCTCTGGCCAAATGTAAAGTGTCAAGCATAAATGAAGTGAACTGATAACAGGCCAGAATAAGCTATCTTCATGAAAAACAAAGTGGTCAGGGTAAATGTGCCCTTAAAAATAATAATAAAATTCAGCATCTTCCTTTGTAATGGGACTTCTGCTCTTTTAGGACTCAGCATCTCTGGAATGTAAGTGTCAAAGATAGCCCCCTCTCACGCCTTCATAGTTGAGGATGGGATTTGGGATTGTGTTTTAGAGGATCTGGCAAGTTACACTGATGGCGATAGCAGTGGGTTTCAATGTCTAATTAAGAAGAGGGACATGCCTACTAAATATTTAAGTATCACAGAAACACAGCATGGTAGGTAGGTGTTGGAAAGGACCTCTGGAGATCATCTCATCTAATTCTCTGCTTGAGCAGGCACACTTAGAACTGGGTGCACAGAACTGCTTCCAGGTGGGTTTTGAATATTTCCAGAGAAGGAGATTCTACAACTGGCAGCCTGTTCCAGTGCTTCGTTACCCTCAAAATAAAGTTTTTCCTCATATTCAGGTGGAACTTCCTGTATTCTAGCTTGTGCCCATTGCCCCTTGTCCTGTCATTGGGCACCTCTGAAAAACATCTGGCCCCATCCTCTTGACACCCACCCAGATATTTATAGGCATTAATGAGATCTCCCCTCAGTCTTCTCTTGTCCAGGCTGAACAAACCCCCAGGTTTCTCAGCCTTTCCTCATAAGAGAGCTGCTCCAGCCCCATAATCATGTTTGTAGCTCTCCACTGGACTCTTTCAAGTAGTTCCCTGTCTTTCCTGAACTGGGGAGCCCAAATCTGGACACTGTTCTTCACCTTTGAGTAAGTCTAGGACTGCAGTTATGGTAGAGATTCATGTTACAGTTAAGAATGACTGCAGAATGGATGGCTGATAGGGTGATCCTCTTAGATAAGATGGGTGTAGATATCAGGTGATGTGAATGGTTTCCACTTTAAGTCAGGAAATTAGTATTTCCCATCTTTCTGTTCAAAGGAAAGGTTAACTTCAGAGCTGGGCCTGAGCAGTCTGGAGTTGTGAAACCTCTACCATTAATGATTTCAATCAGACTGACAGACAAAAACTAAGAACCTCTCTCATGAATCTGAAATTTCATATTTCTGATGATAATTATATATAAAGAAGTATATGTTTTTCAAGTGGTGTCGCATGTTTAGGTTTTAGAAATTTTGAACTTTCAGAGTGTGATTTCTCCTGATTTCTGTCAGATTTGCAGATTTTACCTGAGATGGGTGTGACTCAGTTCAGCCTATTCTTGGCATTTCATTTAGTAGTGGTTCCTAAAGTTTCTCATTTTATGGATGGGATAGGATTTTAGGGAGAAAGGATTATAAAGATGGCATTACTTCTATTTTTTCCCTAGTCCAACATTAACAGATATTAATATTTCATTTTTTATTTTGGGGAGCATTTGGTTGGACAGGCACTAACAACACAAGGTATGTGTGAAGCAGTGGTGCATATACTTCTTCCTGATGGAGTTTGGCTCCACCACTTTTGTCTCCCATGTGAGAGTTCTAAGTATCAGTTTATAAGCAGGAATATGTTCTGTTCCCATGAAATAATTAAATGTTCATTGGACTGAAAAGGTAAACAAGAAGGAACTTTATGATCCGGTGGTTGGGATATTAGTGTGGAGACAGGTGAGTGAATCTCTACCTGCTGCTTCCATGAATATTTAACATAAAATACTGAGATATTTAGGGGAGCAGGAAATGGAAGCCTATACTTCCTCTGCCTTCCAGTATTACCTTCCTAACCAGTGGACCATGAAGTGTTCTTTCTTTTGTGTATTATTTAATGCAAACTGGAAATATGAAATTGAAGTTTTCTTGTCATGTAAACTGTATCTTCATAGTTTGAGAAATCTCCTGTGATTTAGACTGTAAGATTGCATCTTCTGAGATAGAGAAGTAATTATTAAACTTAGAAACCCTAGGTCTCCTACATTCTGAGGAGGTATTCCCACCACTGTTTTGTTCAGGTACAGACAGTTAATAGTATATGGCTGTGTTTTTTGTAAATTTTAAGTAGGCTCTGAGAATGCTCACCACAATAGAGTCTATAAACAGAATAATTAGAGGAATGTCTACTTCATGAATTCTTGCAAGATATAGACATGTTAGGCTGTTCATTGCTACTACAGTGTAGGCAGTGTTAACATGCTCAGTAGCAGGCTTTTTTAGAGCCTTAGTGATAGAATTATAGGGACCTTTGACCCTGCAGGGATTTGGCAGCGGTTGACAGGGATTAAATGACACAGAGTTTAAGCACTGAGGTGGCAGCTAGATAGATAGTCTTTTTTTTTTTTTTTTTTTTATCTCACTTCTATCACCCCTTACTCCCTTAATATCTGTATAGTAGTAGTTAGGCTGATATTTTAAACTGTTTCAGAGTTTGTTTCTTAAATGAAAAAGAAACCTCGGTAAAGAGTAAGAATCACAATTTAGCTTGAATTTACTGGGGAAAAAAACCTTTTTTTATATATAAAAGCAAACATAAATAGACGTAAGTAAAGAACTGTCATACGTTTTTGTGTTAAACCTGTTTCAGCCTCTATGGTTTCTAACAAACATGCTTATAAAAAAACCAGGAAATTTGAGAGAGCTGAGATGTGTTATTTAGGGGATGCCAGTAAAGAACCCCAGTATCAAAATTTCCAGCTTTTATTCTGTTAAGGTAATTATGGAGATGTCTTGAAATAAGTTAAAAAGGCACAGCAAGGAGACACACCAAACCCGTTCCCTTCATTTCTACCATAGTTTCTGTACATTTTTTTTGATGTGTTGAATAAGAAATATATTTTCTACTTCCCATACTGATTAAATGCAGATGTAATAAAGATATTTCTAGTGTTTCATTAACATCTATCATGATATCATTTGGCATGTTATCAATGGAAGAAGAAAATATAAAAAAACTGAAGTAATTATGCTTCAGTATTACAAGGCAGAATATGTATGCTCAATGGGGTTTGTTTTTAGAAAGTAGAGAAGAATTTGAGTTAAATTTTTGATGTAGAGATGAACTCTACATTTTTTTCTGAAAAAAAAAAAAGCATACTCTGAAACAGCAAAAAACATCTCCTGACCTATTTGAAGCCAGAGACTGCAATTTGGCATCTATTAGTAAATATAAGAGGATGTCCTGGACTTAAACTCTATAATAATACATTAAAATATGGATATGCAATCCTCTTGTCTTCAACATAAAAATGCAATGCTAATTGTTAGATGAGGCTGAAGTTCAGTATTAAAAAAAATCTGGCTTATACATTAATATGAATCAAGATTCCTCAAACTTAATTTTAAAATATTTTAATATATATTTATCATTAGCTGTCAAGACTTTTATTTTGCAAATCTCTGAAAAGTTAATGTTGTTTACCTTCAGAAGTTGAAAATATATTCCTTTCTAAGGAAGTGTCCATCTAAGAAATAAGAGATTAAGTATTTTATGTCTTATAACATGCAGGCAAAATCTCCAAATAAACTCTGCAAAGTGTTGTTTGTTTATGGTGTTGGGGTTTTTTAAGCAAATATATTTATGGTATGGAGATGGTGAAGGTTTTGCTCACAGATTTGTGTTTTTGAAAAAGAAGCCAACTTTTTCTGACTGTTACTATTGTGCATTGCAGACTGTGAAAATCAAAAGATCTGATTTTCCAGAGTGATTCAATTGACATTTCCTTTCCACACTCTAGACTTCCAAAATGTTAAGATATTGATTAAACATCTGGTATTTTGGTAGGTTTCCCATATCTTTAAAAGAACAGCTCTCAAATGGTTTGGAGACTCCAAAAGGCTCAAAAGAGGAGCGTGCTGTTTCTCATTTCAGTGTAATTGAACAGATTTGGGGGGAGAGAAAAACTTACGAAAAGTTTTATATATCCGGTGTTCTATAGATGTATGTAAATAGATGAACTAAATACTCTAAGTGGCATCTCTTTTCATTTTAGATTGCCATCGTTTTACTAATTTGCTGTGACTAAAAGGGGAGTACTTCTTTACCATCTTTTTGACAAAATGGCAACAATAATTAAAAATATGTCCATAGCTTGCTGCCATTATCTAAGAAGCCCCTTAATAGATTATCTCATGGCTGTGTCACCATTCTTCTCTCTCTAAGCATGGCCAGTAATAGACACCTACAAAAAATTTAAGAAAAAGGGCCAGTGTAGAGCCGTCCTTAGGCAGGTCCTGCCTGACCAACCTGATTTCCTTCTGTGACAGGGTGACCCTCCTGCTGGATGAGGGAAAGGCTGTGGATGTTGTCTACCTGGACTTTGGCAAAGCCTTTGACACTGTCTCGCACAGTATCATCACAGAGAGGCTGGTGGCTCATGGCTTGGACAGGTGTACTCTTCGCTAGGTAAAAAACTAGCTGGATGGCTGAGCCCAGAGAGTTGTGGTGAACGGAGCTAAGTCTAGTTGGCGTCCGGTCATGAGCAGGGTTCCCCGGGGCTCGGTGTAGGGGCCGGTCTTGTTTAATATCTTTATCAATGATCTGGATGAGGGAATCAAGTGCACCCTCAGTCAGTTTGCAGACGACACCAAGTTGGGTGAGAGTGTTGAATTGCTTGAGGGTAGGAATGCTCCACAGAGGGATCGGGACAGGCTGGATCAATGGGCCAAGGCCAATTGTATGAGGTTCAAGAAGGCCAAGTACCGGCTCCTACAGTTTGGTCACAGAAACCCCATGCAAGGCTACAGGCTTGGGGAAGAGTGGCTGGAAAGCTGCCCAGCAGGGAAGGACCTGGGGGTATTGGCTGACAGCCACCTGAACATGAGCCAGCAGTGTGCCCAGGTGGCCAAGAAGGCCAACAGCATCCTGGCTTGTATCAGGAATCGCATGGCCAGCAGGAGCAGGGAGGTGATCGTGCCCCCGTACTCGGCACTGGTGAGGCCGCACCTTGAATATTGTGTTCAGTTTTGGGCCCCTCAGTACAAGAAGGACATCGAGTTGCTGGAGCGTGTCCAGAGAAGGGCGACAAAGCTGGTGAAGGTTCTGGAGAACAAGTCTTATGAGGAGTGGCTGAGGGAGCTGGTGTTGTTTACCCTGGAGAAGAGGAGGCTGAGGGGAGACCTTATCGCTCTCCACAACTACTGAAAGGAGGTTGTAGCGAGGTGCTTGTTGGTCCCTTCTCCCAGGTCGCTAGTGATAGAATGAGAAGAAATGGCCTCAAGCTGCATCAGGGGAGGTTCAGGCTGGTTATTAGGAAAAATTTCTTCCCTGAAAGAGTGGTCAGGCATTGGAACAGGCTGCCAGAGAGGTGGTAGAGTCACCATCCCTGAAGGTATTTAGAAGACACGTAGATGTGGCACTTCAGGGCATGGTTTAGGAAACATGGTAGTGTTGGGTTGACTGTTGGACTTGATGATCCTAGAGGTCTTTTCCAACCTTAATAATTCTATAATTCTATGATTTTGTAATGTAGTAAAGATATTCTGATTTATTTTAAATCTGCTACATGGTTTTTTTCTGGGACATTCCTTCATTCTTGTGCTTTGTGAAATAGCAAATAATTGTTTCCTCTTCACATTCTCCACATAATTCATGTTTCTATAGATGGCACTTATCAGGTATCTCTTCTCCAAACTAAAAAATTTTTTATATTCTTATATGGTATGGAAACTGTTTTAATCTTTCTTGTTGACAACATTTGTGACCCTTCTATTTCTACAGGACCTTCAATTTTCTGTGCATCCCTGTATGTTTTTAGTTTGTTATTTTAAATACGAATAATTTAGGAGGCAATGAGAAAGGTAAGGAGTGGAGCAAAGAGCAAAAAGGGTGTCATGTTTTTAGCTGGGATACAGTTAATTTTCTTCACTGCAGCGGGCATAGTGCTCAGCTTTAGACTTAGTATGAAAACGATGTTGATAACACACCAATGTTTTGGTTGTTGCTGGGTGGTGCTTGTACTAGTCCAGGACTTTTGTAGGTTCCCATGCTCTGCCGGATGCACAAGAAGCCAGGAGGGGAGGGGGCACAGCTAAGAGAGCGGATTCAAACTGGCCAAAGGGATATTCCATATCATGTAACGTCATGCCCAGTATGTTAACTGGGAGGAGCTGGCCGGCGGAGGGAGGCAGCAATCGTGGCTTGGGGACAGGCAGTGTTGGTTGGTGGGTGGGGAGCGATTGTATTGTTTGTGTTTCTGGTTTTTTTCCCCTTTTCCCTTTTCCTTGTTGTTAAATTATCATTATTGTTATTATTATAATAATCATTATTATCATAATTATTGTTTTATTTTAATTATTAAACTGTTCTTATCTCAATCCACAAGTTTTTTTGCTTTTGCTCTTTTGATTCTCTCCCCCACCCCACAGGGGTGAGGGGAGTGAGACAGCAGCTGCGTAGTGTTTAGTTGCCGATTGGGGCTGAACCATGACAAAAGGGAAGGCTCTCCTAAATTCTACTTTCCTACTTTTCACTCTTCCACAGGAATTTTTTTTCCTTCTGGAAAGTAGATTGCTTGCTTATCCTTGCAAATATTTACATAAACTAAAAATGCAAAATAATAGACAAAAGGTGTAAACAACTCAAAATTGTCTGGAATTCTGTGCCATGAGTGGACAGAATTATGTTTCCTTTGCAGTGAAATTCTATTTCCAGTTTAAAAAAATGGCATGTTTTAAATCAGCTTCGGTGGGGCCAGATCTCGCTCTGGGAAATATATAAAACATTTCAGTTTCTACCATTGCAAACCAGTTGAGTAAAATTTGGGGAATGTTTAAGTTGCTGATGTGCTACTGCAGCTTTCTTGTCATCACTCAGATTTATCTCATGGTTTGGGCTGTAGATACTTGTTTGAATTAGATGATGCAATCTAAGCAAGGATCCTCAGAAGATTAAGAATTGAATTTTCTGTTTGATTTTATTGTTAAATGAGAAGAGTTTTCATCAGAATAAAAAACTTCAGGTTTTAGATTATACGCTAATTAATTCTAAGATTATTACCAGAGTCTTATGTTCTCAGGAAGGGAGGTAAAATATTCCCCTCTGTAAAAATTCCCTCTCTCCTTGAACGTTTAGCATTCACTTAGCATGCTTTCTCAGCTGTTAAATGTGTAACTTTATGGATGAAAGCCACCACTGCAATGTTCTTCAGCTGCTCTTAAAGTCTGAGGGCTGAATGAATTTCAAAACTGATACATCTCATATGTATGAGTGCCAATTCTCAATTTTTAACTCAAGATTCATTTCTCAGCAAACCTTTAACCACTCAGCCCTCAGCTGTGTGGTTTCAATCTCAGTATACAGGTCAGGAAGTAGTAAAAGGACAGGTTAGCTATATTAGCTGTACTGCTCCAGATACAAACTTGTCTCTCTCTTCTTTTTGGCCAAAATGTAGCTGAATAGCCAGTAACGGAAGCAGCTTTCAAGATGGGTAATGAAGGCAAGAAACTCACACTGAGGCTTAGTTATTCAGTAGGTTTTTTTTTTGCTGTCTTTCTCAGTCGACACCATGAAATGTGAGAAAGGGAGCAAGCAGAAGCTTGAAGAAATTTGGTAACAACAAGGTAATTGTTATATTACTAATGATCTTAGTGTTGCTTGCAGGATTAGGAAGACCAGCTATATTAATAAAAGCTAGTTAAAAATATTTACTGTGATAATTTTTTGTCCAAAATTATATTTATGTTGAAATCAAAGTGTTCTTTTTCTGAAACAGAAATATCTTGGTTTTGCCAAGATTCATAATGCGAAAAATCAAAGTAAATATTTGGGTTTTTTCCTCATGAAAAAAACATCTTTTTGATTTTACTCATTGAATTTCTTCTCGTTGTGTGTATACTTTTGAATTTATATCCATACAATGATATCATTATGTCCATTACCATTGTAACTGTTTAATAAATGAACTGTAGTTGCCACTGCAGTGTCAACTTTATCACATGGGTAAAGGTGTCTTGCTGGGTTAATGGAGAGTAGATGATCTGAGACACAAAAAGCATTCCCAGTAAGGCAGTTCTGTCTTTTTAAAGTGTGTGTATTTATTCCGTATTTGATACAATTTTATGTGATTTTCAATTATGCTGAGAGAATAGTTTTTCATCAGTAGGAGCACACACGTACCTTATGTTCTAATGTGGCTACAGGTTTCTGGAATGCTGCATATTGCTCACTGCAAAGCTCAAAGTTAACCTGTAGCTAAAACCAGCATGAATCAGTTTGAAACATTTTGAAGAGAACATTTTGAAGAAGATATTGGTAAAATGTTGGTGAGTTATGCAGGGTAAAATGAGCATATATTTTAAAGAAGAATAAATTGTTTCTGACAGAATTTAGCAGTGATAGCACTGCTGAAATTGTTCAGGTTAAGTAATAATTTCAGATTTTTTCAAGGCTGATTCCAAAGCTCATTAATTTTTTTCCATTGTCTCCAAGGGATTTTGGGTTGAGTTCTTACTGAAAAGAGATTGAAAGCAAGAGTTCTGGGATAGTGAAGAACTTTCAGTGGAGTTTTGATTTTTGCCTGCTTAATTCCAGCTCATTTGTCTCTTCTAGATCCTGAATTCTGGAGAAGGTAAGAGTAAACTGTCATGACTCAGCTTAATACAGAAAGCGAGAGTGGTTAAGGCAGTTAAGAGAAATGTGGAGTGTTATTACTACCAGTGGACTATTCTCGTGCTCTTTCAATTTCATTCCAAGAACTAAATGGATCCTTCAAAATCTGGCTAGCTACCAAGGACACAATCAAACATCTGTGCACCAGATGCATAGAGCAATATATCCAGCTGTGTTACTGCAGCTACATCTGCAGAACACTGCATATGTCAACTTCCATGGCCAGCAGGCTTTGGGAATACTATCTATAGGAATTGAAGCTTGCAGCAGAAGTGAAAGAAGTGGTATTTTGCTTTCCCCTATTTTATGTCTTCTGTTACGCCTCTACATTTCTTAACTGAATTGCTTGTAATTTTGAATTAATGGAGGGAAATAGCATGTGATGTTTTACCAGTAGAGACCTGATTTCAAGTTTTGATAAACAGAAGAAAAAGAAAATGAGTTTCATCTCATCCTGTACTTTCATTTCAAAGTTGTATTTTTCACTTAGAAACTATTCTAATGAAAGTATTCAGAAAAACAGTCTTTTCTTCTTTTGGAGCTGGTGGTGTCCTATACATTAGCTGAGGAAAATTGAGGAGCTTTTCTTCCA
The DNA here is from genome assembly GCF_963921805.1 of Phalacrocorax carbo. Taxonomy (NCBI): domain Eukaryota; kingdom Metazoa; phylum Chordata; class Aves; order Suliformes; family Phalacrocoracidae; genus Phalacrocorax; species Phalacrocorax carbo. The sequence goes on along the minus strand of NC_087517.1, from coordinate 57,210,611 downwards.
GAGGCCACCATAGCAAACTTCCAGAGGAATCTGAGAATTTCTGTTTGACGTGGTGAAGCAATGACTTTATATCAGAAGCAATGAGTTTATATCAGTAGGATATACTGTAGGTTTCCCTACTCAGAAGCATATTCAGGTTGTCTTGCTACATAAAATAGCAAAGCTGTGTCATTCATTGCAAGATTTACTTTACACATTTCCCTCCTTTCCTTTTCCATTCCCCTCAGGAATCTGTCGCAATTGTCGTACAAATAAAAGCATGGAAAATACTATTGTATCTGTAGATCTTTAATTTCTCCTTCCTATCAGTATTACTCTGCCTTGATAGGGAAAGGATTAGCAAGGTAGCAAAAGGAAATGAAAACATTTTTTTGCTCAAAAAGGAGCAGAAGCAGCACTTCATGGATGTAGATTAATAGCAGTGGCTACTCTCTTGAGCTGGTAATATTCCTTGCGATTCTTAGGCAAGTCTTTTTCAATTACATTTATAATTTTCACAAACTAAACAAAGTGCTAATTTCACACTACTGAATGCATAAACGATTTTTCATACTGATATGTTTGCATGTCTAAACTTAGCTGGTATATTTTTAATTTAAAACGTCTCTTAAACATTTTTAAGGGTAGAGCTACCTCAGTAGTTCTGAACAGTTCCCAATTTAGATTTTTTTTTTCACAAGAAAAAAGTGCTACACTAGCAACATTGAAAGTTATTGATGTACTTTTTCAGTTTTGTGTTGCTGAATCATTCTGTTCAAAGTTCTTCAGTAAATATTTATGTTCAATCAACTGTGTTCAAAGTTATGATTTTACTGATTGCAATGATACATCTTCAAAATTTGACCACATGCAAATATATATTGGTTTTTTTTAATTCAAATTTTTATTATTTGGGGATCATTTTGTACATACAGAGAAAATGCATTCAAACAGTTTAATCAAAACCATCTAAAACAGTGCCGCTATATTATGAAAAAAGAGCAGAGATTTGCAAGGAAAAATTACATAGAACCAAAATGTTTCACTTTATTAATGTATACTCATACCAGACCATTTATACAGCTGAAAATACTAATTATTGACTACATCTTACACAAAATTCCCTTTAGCTTTGATTGAGTGTTCTCTGTTTATTTTTGAACCTTCTCCTTCTCTGTATCCTGCTCTCCCAGTAGTAATAGCTAGATTTTAGACAAATCTTGCCCTGCATATTTGCCACGTCTGACACTGTCAAGAACAGAAGAGTATTGTGGTAGCAGGAGACATAAACAAGATAAAGTACATTTTCTCTAACTTAAATTACAGGCAGTGTTATCTAGGCTCTGAAACTAGTTTGTATCCAGATAATAATGGGAAGCAAGATGAAACATTTTTGTTTCCATTCCAGGCCTTTTAATAGCAAATATTTCTCTTTAGAAGAAATGTTTTTCTAACTTACTGGACATTTTCTCTCCAAAAATGGAAATTCCACTCTGTTAGTAAGTAACTCATTAAAGCTACTAGCTGCTTTTCTGCTGGTTTGTACACTAAACTACCTGGAACTGGAATATAGGATACAAATTGTGATTCACAGTATGGGCCTGCTGGTGTTGTTCAGTGACTCATACATTAAGGAGATGGCAGAGTCAACTGTATTTATATGATCTAGAATAAAATTTAGTTGTTGTGTGATGTTCTTGGTTAAATGGCATAAAGTTGTTAAGGTAACTTGTAATTTAAGGGAGGAGAGGAGCTGATACTGGTAGTCATAGTATTATGATATTTCAGTCTGGTTTACAGTAGTGAAAATGTACTTTTTGTATTTTACTTTTAAATGATACTCCAGTAACAAAAAACACTCCGTTTAAAACATACTCCGCATCTTATGCAAAACACATCTCAGATAAAATTACTGTAGTCAGAATGTGGGAGAACAGAGTTTTATTCCAAGATTACAGTGTTCTTACTAAAGTTCCAAACTACCTATACACTTCTAGAGTACTCCTGTATGGCTTTAAAATTTGATTCCTGTATTGTTGAAGTCAGCCATATCAGTCACAGTTGCCTTTTGTTTAGGGTGGGATTTTTTCTCCTGTCTTCATTGCCTTTGAAAAGATATTAGAGTTGTGTAAAAGTTTTCCTTTATTGCTGACAAATGCTGTTCCTTTGATATGACAGGTGTCTAGGAGCTGTACACTACCATGCTGTAAGTAAAAACATATCTGTAAAATTCTGGAACTAATGTCCACCATCAGATGTGAAAGAGTGCTCAAGACAGAGTTACTGTTGAAAGAATACATGGGCAGATTTGAATAAACAGAGAGAATAAGGATGAAATAGGTTACAAAAAAGAAATAATACTGAAGTCCTGATGGTCTGAAGAGTAGTATCTTTCCAGAAAATGTATAAAAGCACCTGGGAATAGGGAAGAAAAAACCCTCTGACAGCTGCAGTGAATATTGGAGATCATAAGGAGTATTAACAATGCTAGGTACAGCTGGGAGACATGGAAACCAAAATAGTAAAAGAAGCTTTTTTCATGGATTGTAAAGTAGACAAAAGAAAGCCTGAAATAGTTAACTGCTCAGAGGAGGTTGTAATCGCAGTATTATTGCTCTCTGTTGTATATTAAAAACTATGCTCACCTAATGCTTTGAAAAATAATTCTTGCATATTCAGATCTTTAACAGATCTAATATTTGTTTGAAAGTATTTAATAGATGTTAGAAATTTTTGTGTGTGACTCTATAATTGCTATCATAAATAAAAAGTACCTTGGAAGCAAAACTGAACTCCTGTAAATAATTTTGATTAATTCATTTTAAAATAGTCAGGAGTGATAAATCTTAAGTTCCGTGATTTACTTTGCTAGTACAGCTGTGCCTGGAATTTCAGGTAAGTGATACTTGTTACTATTGTAATCTCATCAAATAGGTCATGCAGAACTTTACTGGTAGGCAAAGGTGAATATGAAAGGTGTCTTCAAGTCTTTGGGCACATCCCTGGAGTACCTATGATACTCTGGCCTTCTCTTAATATTTTCTAAATTTTGTTCACAGATAGTAACAGGCAAATTTGAACCCATTTAGAAAGAAAGGTAAAATTTTCATTAAAATTCTCATACTTGGTGGTAAACAGCAGATGGCAAAAGGACAGGCTCTCATATCAGTAATTCTATGGTGGGCAAATAAAGTGCATGTCAAGGCAGTGAAGTAAGCTATCAGTACCGGTGTAGGTCTGGCTTTGTTCCTTTCACTGTTCACAGAATTTGTCTCTAGACATGATTCTGAGTCCGCCTGATGCAGATTATTTTTCCTGGCTTCCATTGTTCTATACAAACGTAAACTGAATTCCTGGAAGGTCCTTCTTTCTATCACTTTGTGCTGTAGAAGTAGGGTATTATTCCCATCCCTTTTGAAACCCAGGAGTGGTCTACACTTAGTAGAAATTCCTAAGAGCTGCCAAAAGTATTCATTGATACATGATGCGCTAACCAGTTTTCTATAAGGAATTGTTATTAGCACTACTGTCATCTTACACTGAGAGAGAAGGAAGGGGTTTAGGAAAGCATCATTCACTTCCTTGCAGAACAATTGTGAACAGTCTCCAGAATATTTGTTTGCATTTTTATGCAGCAGCTTTGTCTGGCCACCTAGAATATCTGTAGCTGCTTTTTTTTTTTTTGGCCCTCTTTACCTACTTTCCTTTTGGAATGCTGATGTTGCCAAGTTTTAAGCTACTAAGCTAGTTTTCAACTTCCCTTGAAAGATTCTAAGGCAATGGTTTTCCTCAAGCTAGTACCCTCCCACAGCTTGGCTAATGGCCATAGTAGTAAAATTTTCTAATCCAAACTACTTGTAGATAGAATCTAAATATTTTTCAGAATTTTGTAACAGTTTTAAATTATCTAGTGTATGGATGCTGGCGTTTGTCTGGGACACACTTCCTTTGAATGGAGATAGAAAGAAGTATTTAAAAGTCCTAATAAGAGATCAGGCAGAATCTCACCTAGAAGATTTCCATTAAGACATGACAACTTTGCTGTGAGTTTGGGTGATGAGGAGTTTTCACCCAAGAATCTTACTTAGTTATTCCTTAAAAATAGTAATTAGTCGTTTGTTTAGGAGGTTAATTTAACTTGTGGTACTGTACATTCTCTATGTTTTCAGTATCCATGGATATTCTGTGTCATGTTTTCTTCAGATTTGCGGTCATCTTAATCATCTTGTCAAGACTGGAAGGGGATTCTTGGTGTTTCACATAATTTTCATTCTTCCTGTTCACATGTGAAATATCCATGTCTAAGGAAGGAGTCATAAATCTGATATGTTGACAGGAATTTTTTCAGAGTTAGGAAACATCTAGTTCATCTTAGTTCAAAACTTTGTAATGACCCCTTGTTTTTCATAATTAGGACTGGTACAGCATTGTCATTTAAGTATTATTTTTTCTGGTAAAATTGATAAAAGGTACTGTGCTAGTTTCAGGTGTGAAGATACGGAATTTGAAACCAAAGATCATAGAGACCTTCTAGTGCTTGCATTTTCTGACCCTTCACTTTCCTAAGGCCTTTCGTGACCATATAGTTTACGTTTGTTTTTTTTTTTTTAAATGAGAACAACTTTTATGATATTTCCATTTGCTTTTGCAGGTAAGTTTCATGTAACCAAGCACAGAATTTATTTATTTATTTATTTATCGCTTGTAGGAGTGGTTATAGTCTACATCTTCCAAAAGAAAACCTATCTTAAAATTTAATAAAAACACTACAATAATATATTTCTCATTATTGCACTTTTTCAGCTGTAGAACTATTAGTCAGGCTGCTAAGTCATTAATAATGCTTCTTTCCTTTTTTTGGTTTTTTTTTCCCTACTTGTAACTTGTTCATAGTATCATGGATATATTTAATTTCATTTTCTTCCTTTTGTGTTCTGGCAATCTGAGCACTGAAAACATGATAAATAGAGATATATTCTGTGTGTTATATGCCAGTGTCAAAGGACAGTGTAAGCAACACGTGGTGCTATTACTATAACCCTCATTCAGCTATGGGACATAATTAAATGTAGTGGGAGTATGCAAATAGTTCAAGCCGTGTTCTTTCTGAACGGTGTTTAAAGGTAGTAATTCTGCCACAGATTTTTAAAAAGGGGTTGGTTTTCATATTAAGCAACTTTATTTTCTAACAGTCTGTATACAGTGGTTTATATAATAACTGTTAGAGATCACTTACCAGAAGTTCCTTGTGTCTAGTACAGTAGTATCATCCTCCTGTAAGCATGGGAGTTCTATTTTAAATTGTGGTACATGTTTCTCCTTGTCTTTGCTGCTTTTATTTTTGGCTATGCCACAGCATTGTGATCTGCTATGATTAACATCATGCCCTTGTAATCCAACATTCTCGCTATATGTATGATATTTTCCTTTAACACATTTCATAGAAGGGCAAGTTCTACTTTGTAGAGAGCATCACTTATTCAGAACTGGAAAAATCTATTTATTTGATCAAAGGTTCCAAGGTCTTCAATCAAGTGCAGATAATTTCTTAGCATCTGAATCTTTTTGTCACAAAAATTTCAAGTCATGGATTATTGTCATGCTTTGTTCTATTTTATTTATGTATTTAGTTTTATTCTGTTTTTTTTTTTTAAATGAACAGAGATTAAATAAAATATTAAATATCATAGGAATAAAGATTAAACTCAACATATTCTGTCATCTTAAAGCAAGTGCAAATTGTTCCCTTGCAGCCTAGCAGAGACTAAATGTCATCTAATGAAAGCTAGACACCTAGCCAGTAAGGACTGTGTTGATTGTTTCAATGCAGTTCTTGACAGATTAAAAAGAGAAAGCCACAATGATAGTCATGGTGAAGCCATTGTACAATCATTTAGGTTAAGCAGTTCCTCTTTCTCCTCAGTTACTTCAGTACTTTGTTTCTTCTTCCTTTTCTAATCTAGATCAATTCCATGATCTGCCTCAAAGCAGTCCCAAAAAGAGTTTTAGCACCACAGCTGAGTGGAACAGTTGTATAAAAACTGTTGTGCATAGGAATGGTTTCAGCTGTTTTTGCTATGATCAGCTTTGCATTGTCAAACCATGTCCTCAGCCATGAAGACTATATGAGCAAATAAAAAATTAATTTAACAGGTTGTAAATGAGAGAAACACAGGACTGATTTTTCAGGAAATCGAGAAATACTGCCTTTTGTATACAGATTGAGTGTTGTTTTAAAATAACGTAAATAAATTAGGGATTTTTTTTTAATCTTACATCATTGGTCCAGTGCTATTTGAATGGGCCTTCTAACATTAGCAACATGTATTATTCTAACAATAATTCAAGATTAAACTTGCAACTAATCCTCAAGACAGAAGCATATGTGGTCTGAAAAAGCAATATTTCTTAAGCAAAATGACTGGGTCCTCTGGTGGAAAATGCAGTACCGCTGCATCTAGCAAGGTAGAGGAATTGTATTCTGAGAAAATCCCAACTTTTTTCTTCACTTTTAGCTATGTATTTGAACAAAATTACAAAAAAATGTTGCAGAATTGCAAAGTATTTTGGCTGAGTTATATCTACATATTGTATTTCACTGTTATTGTTTCAGTTCATGCTACGGTACTATATCAAAATAGCATTAACATCCAGTTTTATTTCTGTTGGCCCTATAATTCAGTTAAGACATCAAAGACTTTATTTCCATTACTAGATCAACTTTTATGAATATCATCTTCTGAATATTTGTCCTCTAAGTCCTGCCTTAATGTGAGTGATCGGAGAGTGAGCGCACTTTCCTCAGCATTTTTGCACAAAGTAAAATTTGCCATCCCGATAGTTTTGCAAAACTGATCCAATTCTGAAGTTGAACAAAATATTACAGACCAAAACACTGCCTTCTTCAACTCTTTGATTAACAAGCATTTCTAAAAATACAGTTTGAAATTAAGCTAGTTTTTTCCTTCTTCAGAATAATTAATGCATATAAACATCAGTTATTTGCAGGACTATAAACTTCAGGATCCATTTTGGTGATTGCACTTCAGTTTTCTACCTCATTAGAATCTAGTCAGCTAGGAATAATATTTCTGATTTCTCTATGAATCACAAGTTTCTCATATACACGGACTTTGAAAAAGTTTTGCCTGTATTTTCAGTTGCTGTTCAGGCTGTTTCTGTAGCTGCTATCCAGAGATTGTTGCAAATTCTTGCTATGAATTAAAATTTTGTAACAGCTCTCACCATAATGTTTCTGATCCACCATAGCAAGAATTGGGTCTTCTGCACTAGTTTTACTATATCCTGATCGCTTTTCCCAATAGACTTGTTGTTATGAGTTAATACTAATTTTCTTTCTATAATTTGTTTTTCTACCTGACCCAAACTACTCAGTGAACTAGTCCTCTTTCCTGATACTTTCTCAAATGTCAGGCTAGATGTTTCATGGTTGTAAGAACATACTTTTTCTGTGTAGGAGCTGGACAAAGTCAGAGTTGCCTGCCAGAGCTGTTTAAACTTTGCTAAATCAAGTCCTTTTTCTCACCATTTTGACCTTTTTTCCCTTCTCTTACAAAGGTAGATCTGTAATTGGGTATTAGCAAAACTTCAGCAGAATTAGTAAATATGCTATAAGAAAATGTTGTTGGTGATCTTCTTACTTATATTTGTCACAAAAGCTGTGTGGCCGTGATGGGTTTTCTTAATCTTAGGATTATTTAATCTTTCTTTAGGCTTTTTGATTTCTCTCTTGCTCTTCTCAGAGTGCTCCTGTGTTTGCTTTCTGCTAAGGACTGGTCTTAAGGAGTCTCAATGTTGCATGATTATTTGCGGCTTGGCTTTCTCTCTATAGGCTTGCATTCAATTCAAGCCACTAAACTAACTGGCAGCTAGCTTCTCTCTGGGTTTTCGCATACTGCTGGGAGGCAGAAAAACCAGTTTTATCCAGACAGCAATGTGAGGATGGATTGCATGATATTACTTATCCAGTATGCTTGCAGAAAATTTACATTTCTTGTAAACATATGCATTGTCTATTAAAGGCATTTCTAGGTCTTAAAAATACTATAACATTTTAGAGAATACTATGCTATGTGGCACGACAAACAGTAGGTCTATTAAAAAAAAAGTCAGTTTTGAATATGTTACAATTTTAAAGTACATACTTAAATGGATGAAGTGGCATATATCTTACTACAGGAAATCAGAATAAATAGGTAAAATTGAGCAGTTACAGTCATCTAGAAATGGAAAGTAAAATGTTTTCTATAGATACTCCTCAGAATCTTCATCTGGAATTTTTTTTTACTTCACACTAAATATCATTAAGCTGCTAGTAGCTGCAAATCTTGTATGAGAGAATACAAGATAACCGCTTTTCCCCATCAGTGAAGGCATGTTTGCATTTTTGTTTAATAACAACTTTGATCCTTCTACTGTTGGCAATGGTCATTGAGAAATCCTGACATAAAGAAGGTATCTGCAAGATAAAGTTCTACAAGGGATGATTAGCAGCACTTAAGTTTTCTTTTTGTTGAAAGGAAGAATCCCTGATTGAACAGTGCATTGAATGATATGACAAGCAAGTACTTGATCCCTGTCCAGCTGGAAAGGAATTGTATTCATCAGCAGCTTTTTAGCTAAGGATGTCTTTATATTTTCACTCTTTGTTTGAGTCTCTCCAGATCCTCCCTTTACTTCATGTCAGCACTATATAGTAGGTATGCCAAGTGGTTTTGAAATTTAAATTACAGTCTCTTTTTCAGATGTTATTGGAAAGAACATGTAATTTATAACCACGTGTTAGGAGTACAGGATGTTCATGGTTCACTGCCAATTCTTCTTTTGTAAAGTTAATAAAACTTTCATAAAACACTTATACACTTGTATATTTCATGGTAAAGATTTTTTTATCTCATAGGCTAATGTAAAGATTTATTAAAAACATTTTTTTGTTAAGAGGAGTGTCAATAGTTTGCAGCTGAGTGTAATTTTGAATTCCCAGTAGATGACAGTCTGACTGAAAATGACACTAACAGCTTTGTTGATTTAGCTCTAAAAATAAAGGATTCTTTCAAATGATATAAAGCTCTAATACCCTGAGTGTGCTGAAATACACTTGAGACCCTTAAGTAGAGTTTCAGCGAAATGTTCGCCAGCACTATGGATTCCGGTGAACAAGCGTTAGCATGCTTGCTGGCACTGACCCATTGGGCTCCCACCTAAAAATTAATGTGAAGGATTGGGATACTGCACTAAGAAGAGAATCTGATATGTTTAAATATGGGAACCATCAGAGCTTTGGATAATGTCATGGAATAGACTTCTAGTAAGACCTTGTGACATCATTGTGACTAAGTTTTTCTTTCTTCTTTTTTTTTTTCCTCAAAACTTGATCACTTGAAATATTTAATTCAGTAGCAACCCAAAACTACTACCATCTGATAGCTATGAAGAAGTATGTGAAAAGAGTTGATGGTTTTATGCCAGCTTCTGGAGGATGGTTGTTCACTCTCTTTTTGTGATGTGATAATTGATAGCTTTGCTGGCGATCTTGGCAAAGAAACTGAGGATTAAATAGCCCGAGAGATGGAACTTTCCTAGTCTCCTAGCTGAGAAACAGACATGTTGGCCAGGCAGCATGGAAGAGTCTGCAGTGCTCCTGCTGTACTACACTGTACCATACATAAATACTGCAAGAAGGTTTTTCTCCATCTTTGAATGGTTTTTATTGAAACTAAGAATATATAGAGCTACATACCGTGCATCTTTGTCTGATTTTAGCCTATATTTCACTTGTATTCTGGAATAGGTCAGGTCATTTACTGACAAAAATATTTTCCACAGCTTAAGAGCCGCCTACCCTAAGCACCTACATCAATGTAAATGAGGTACAAAGCTCCACGCTTCTATAAATAACTGCATAAAGGAAAGTGAGGATGGGCATAACACCAGAGTTGTTAACAAGTGAGAGAGCACTGATAAATTTGTAACTTAGAGGATCCAATTTTTTACCCTCTCTGTTTTCATGGGAAATCTACAAAGATACTACCTCTCTCAGTCTGGTAGCTACTACTTTAAAAAAATAAATAAATCACTATTTACTCTAAGCCTGCCAACATTTGATATTTCATCCATATGTTGTGACTGCTGCAGTACATTTTTTGCTGTCTTTAGTATTTTTCTTAAAACAATTCACTCCTGATCCACAAGTGGCTAAACTTGGAGACAGAAGGGCTACATTTACAGACCCATAAATGGCAGTAATAATGATATCTATAAATGGTAGTTTGAGCTGTGAAACAGTAGCACTAAATAGTGTAGAAAGCAAAGAGAGACCTAGGAAAACCTAAGAATTTGTTGTATTTTTCCATTTTATCTTGCTTACATGATAAAATAGAAATGTAGATCCTTAGAGAATCAATTAGTGTGCATAGAAATAGGGAGGAAGTAATTATATAGAGGGAGTTAAAGACAAAATGGTTGAAAACCAAATGTGTTTATAAGAAAATGTTGAGTGGCTGCTGATTCTTGACCTAGATCATACAGTGGTCACAAATTCGATTTAAATAAAATCAGCTTTTTAAGGCATATTAAACATGTTTTATATAATGGAGCAGCTTTTGACTCAGATTGACCTCCCAACACAACATGTGGGATTTATATACACAAACTATGAGAACATAAGCTGTCTTTCTAAATATAGGTTGGCAAAATGACTGTATTGTGCTTTTCCTTCTGCAAGCATGACTTTCCAGAATCAGAAAAAAAATTGAGAGGATCTTCCCAGTTGTTATACAGGAATTACCTGCCATTACAAACTTTGCATCACTAACAAAGAGCATACTGAAACAATTTTTGTCCTATGTAAATGTAGCATAATAAACTCGAAATTCTGAGGTTTTGAAAAGCAATATTGTTAACTGATCAAGAAAAGCGTGGCTATTCTCTTCAAGGACCTCTGCTGTGCTAATTGCATTCTCATACTGAAGTAATCCTATCAGTTTTGAATGTCAAATGCAAAGCATAGTGAGGTTCAGGATATTTTTCCTTAAGCAATGATTGGGTTGCAAGGCTTGTTTGACGCCCTTTGCTTAGTGAGGCTTGTAGGAAAAGATAACACATATTAAATCACCTGAGAAAGCCTGAGAAAAAGAGAGCAGCCTTTGGACACATGAGCTCTTCAAAAAGATTGTTTTAAATGAATCATTCCAGATCTGGCTGTGAGCTGAACACCATGTTTTGCCATCATAGTAAATTCTTTCCTTCTAAACTTCCAATAAGCTAAATGTGTCTGGGGTATCTTTTGAATTTTTGAAGCAATCCCACCAGCTTTTCAGAAACCCATTTGTTAGGGAAGTTTTCTGTATTATATGAACATGAATATGCAGAGGAAATAGAATGACTTTAGTACCATTACTATTAATCTCCCTTAACGTAGTTAGAAAGCAGGCAAAACCTGTGTTAAACAACTGGGGAAAGATGTAAAATGTCTATGGTGGTCTTTAACACCTCCTAATTAGAAATAAATAGTTCTTATTTTTATGTACAGTTATTTTATTCTGTGTTAAATTTACAAACATTTAACCTATTTGACCATAACTTTAATATAACATTCTTGAAATATTAAAATATTCTAGATAACTATCATTAATATCTTTGTCTTGGTTTATTCTTCTGTAGATAAGAATAAAAGCAAAATGAAAAAAGGATATTCTTATAAACTAGTGACTAGAACTGAATGTAAAAAAAAGGATTAATTTGCATTTATCTGTGTTTTTCATTCTACTATAATCATAAAAGATTAAAAGATGAAAAAAATGAATCAGCTGGTCTGTGCATGGGATAGATCTGCTTCAATAGAGTGTCTTGTGAATAATGAAGTATAAGCTATTATAGCTGAGATCTCATAACTACATTATTAAACTCTATAGAGGAGTGGGCCTTATAGTAACAGGGAAAGGCTTTACCCTAGCGTTTTCCCTTTGTGACATGAATAGACCAATTGCCCATGCACACTGTGGTAAATCTGCACTTGTGCAGAAGACTGCTGCTTTGTGAAGTGGTGGTTCATAAGGGGCCAAGTAAGCCAAGTGCTACCCTGCTGTAATCTTCAGTGAAGACTTCCCTGTCTTCTTTATCTTATTCTATCTTGATTACTGGACCTCTTTGGAAGTAGGTCTGCCATTGGCAGACCATTGATGCTTCTGTTCCCTGACACTATCTGTTGTAACAGCACCTCAGACCTAGCCCTGGAGAAGGCTGCATGCTATGTTATTTTCATGCAGTGGTAGCCTCTTTCCAGCTGACCTCTTTTCTCTGGATGAATACTAGACCATTGTCTGCTAACAAAAATAGTAGGACTCTATAAAAACTAAAGGATAAATCAAACACATTAGGCATAATGCTTTCAATGGTGTAAACTTGTTTGTGCTAGTACAGACTTAGTTGAATAGTCACCAAAAATATCTTAAGGTGTTTTGAATTTTTTTGTTATAAAATATATGTTAGAAGATTAAAGCATGTACAGAACATTCCTCCCTCTCATTCATGTCAAAATGAAATTGATAATTGCCAGTTTTTAACCAGCTCAAAAGATGCTTTCACAGCCTTCCCTTTGCAGGAGATTGCTTATTGTTGCCTTTGATGTTGACATTATTTAATAGAGATCTTTTTTTCTTTATGAATTGTTTCAACTTGCTCATGCTGTCTTCAATTTAATGAAGCTTTTGAGAAGGGAACTGTAAACAAATGAGATAGGATGGTTTAGGAAGAATGTGAATTGTATTCTTTAGCAAGAATTGTTTATGACGATGGTTTCATAATATGTAAAACATATGGACCACCAGAAATCTATATGTCAGACTTTAGGTCTTTGATTTATTACTTCATGTAATTTACATTTTATTCTCTTTTTTTTTCTCCCCCTTCCTTTTTAATATTTCACTATTTGTAGCAATAGTATAGGTCTGAACAAGATATATTCCTGTTACAGGACTGTATATTGATTGAAACACATAAAAAATGCTGAAAGCAAGCTACCAAATGTCATGATTTTATAGCTTACATAGGGATCTAAGAGTGTTAAAATTGAAAGAGACAATAAAACTTATTTAGCTTTTCTTGTAATCTCCTTTTAAAAATGTGTTAGTAAATCCATCCACAATACAGTTTTCCCGAGTCTGTTTTCCTGAGTCTGATTACAGTGATTATATATACTTGCATAGTAGCTGTAAAAGCTGGTTTCTCACCTAAGAGTCATTCAGAACCACCAGATTTTATTGCAAGATAACCAGAACCAAATCACTTTTCAGTGTTGTCTTAGCTACTGGAACAATAAATCCAGTTTTCTGGTTTTTAATTATGAGTGTAAAAGTGTGCAAAAATAAATACAGATTATATAACTATAAAGTGACTGCGTACCACCATCTTCATTTGACGTTCATGTTGTGCGTTCTGAGTAGAGAAAAAGCGTATGCAACCAGTGCAAGCTACAGTCATGTATGAAGCCTATTTTAATAAAGCCCATACAAAATAGTGAGATTCAGAAGACTGAATTTGAACCATGACCCTTTGCTTCTGAGAGCTTGATTTCTCCTGAGTTTACTTGAATTTTAGCATTCTTGGAAAATTAAAATATGTGTTGCTTAGTTTGCTCTAATCCTGTAGACTTTTTGCTAACTAGCTATAAAAATTCAGATCAGGTGTTGACTAGCACAAATTAATTTGCTGCCCAACAAAAAAAAAATTGCTACTGTGGAATTGTCATCAGGGAAAACAGGAAAGGAAAAAAGTTGAGTAATCTTTGATCCTCCTTTCAGTAAACCTCTGCTGTACAAGTGAATGGGAGATCAAACATGAAAAGATCTGTGTGCTCTACTGTGCTATAGGAATCCAATACTCCAAGAATCATATGTAAGTGAAAATAGGAAATCTGCCAAGAACATCAAAATTAAGTACAAATTATAACTGAGAAATGCAAAAATGTGGTTTGCATGTTTTCCTAGGCTGCTGGACTTCAGCTGAAGGCAGCATTGAGCTACTGTCAGTTGGTGACGAGTGGTGTCCCTCAGGGGTCCGTACTGGGACCAGTACTATTTACTATTGTCATCAATGACATAGTGGGATCAAGTGCACCCTCAGCAAGTTTGCAGATGACACCAAGCTGAGTGGTGCAGTTCACATGCCAGAAGGATGGGATGTCATCCAGAGAGACCTAGACAAGCTGGAGAGGTGAGAAACTCATGGGGTTCAACAAGGCCAAGTGCAAGGTCCTGCACCTGGGTCAGGGCAACCCCCGATATCAAGACAGGCTGGGGGATGAAGGGATTGGGAGCAGCCCTGCTGAGAAGGACTTGGGGGTACTGGTGGGTAAAAAGCTGGGCATGAGCCAGCAACATGCGCTTGCAGCCCAGAAGGCCAACTATGTCCTGGGCTGCATCAAAAGAAGCATGGCCAGCAGGTCGAGAGAGGTGATTCTGCCCCTCTGTGATGCTCTAGTGAGACCCCACCATGTCCAGCTCTGGAGCCCTCAGTGCAGGAAGGACATGGACCTGTTGGAGTGGGTCCAGAGGAGGGCCACAAAAATGATCAGAGGGATGGAACACCTTTCCTATGAGGACAGGCTGAGAGAGTTGGGGTTGTTCAGCCTGGAGAAGAGAGGGCTCCAGGGAGACCTTATTGCAGCCTTTCAGTACTTCAAGGGGGACTATAGGAAAGATGGGGGCAATCTCTTTAGCAAGGCCTGTTGTGACAGGACCAAGGGGTTAAACTAAAGGAGGGGAGATTTAGACTGAATATAAGGAAAAAATTTTTTACTATGAGGGTGGTAAAACTCTGGACCAGATTGCCCAGAGAGATGGTAGATGCCCCATCCCTAGGACATTCAAGTCAGGTTGGACAGGGCTGTGAGCAACCTGCTCTAGTTGAAGATGTCCCTGCTCGCTGCAGGGGGGTTGGACTAGATGACCTCAAAAGGCCCCTCCCAACTTAAACCATTCTATGATTCTATTCTATTAAAATTCTATCTATCCAGCACGTTAGACTTTTGAGGCGCATGGTATCCAAGTAAAGCATTGCTCATATTGCAAATTATTGTATTTTTCTGGGTGTGGGTTAATGAAATTTATCTCTGAGTATTTCATAACCATTGCCATTATTGGTCTCTCTAGAGCTGTGTTTTGACTTTTTATTACAAAATTATTCCATTTTAGGAGATTTCTGTAAACAAATCAGTTATGTTGGGTATTATTATTTTCCTGTATTATTTTTCACCAGAATTAATTATTTCCCTGTTTTTAACTAACCTTTCTTTGAAAATTAAATTTTAAGATACATATCTTCATATACATAACTTCATATGGCCTAAGGTCATCTGTATACATTGGATTCTGGTATAGCTCATGAGGGTTACAGTAGGATTGTCTGGGTTGGTGGTTTGTTTTTTTTTCCAGTTATACTAATTGAAATAGTTCATACCTGTGAATGTAGTTATACCACTGACATATCTATGTGGGCATGTGTAATGCCAATGTGGCATGAAGCTAGACTGATAAAGGCATATGTACAGGAGAAGTATGTCTATGTGTTGAGGAAGAGGGGGTTTACACCATTTTACTACACCAGAATGACTAGGCAATGCACATTTTGTGTGTAGAGAAAGCGTTAGGTAAAGGGGTTAAAGGCACACTCTGTCTTGATGTGGGTAGCTGATAAATGAAAGAGGAGTAACTGAAATCAGTAGAAGGGTATTTTAGCTGAAACCTTGGAGTAGAATAAACCGTAATGCTGCTTTTTTATTTTACTTTTTTATTTATGATTTTATATTGTTTGGGATAAGGGGCTTTGTTGTTTTTTTTTGTTTAATAGCTGGCAAATGAGTTGTGATGTAGTTCCTCAACACAGTTAACCTGCTCACAAGGCAAGTAAGGTCTTTCTGCATGTTTTGGAATGACACCTGTTTCTGCAGCTTTTTACAGTATCCTGTGTGTGTTTGTATGTTGTCTGTGTGTTCATGTATGTCTGTTAATTGCCAGTTGAGGGTGTGTGTGAAATTTCAGTGAAAAGGAACAAAGGCTAAAAATCTGTTCCAGATGGCATCCACCGAAGGGCTGCTTCTACTCCTTCTGCTCTCAATTACATCCCTTTCCTTCAATAAAAATTACTCTTTCTTTAAAAACATTCTACACCTTTGAAAGAAATCTAAATATCAAAGCATCTGGATATGAACTATTTAGGGACCTAATCAGCTCCCTTCTGCCATGTATAACTCTTCATCATTGTCACTCCACCCTACTTATGCTACCCACCCAGTCTTACTTTTGTTCCTTTCATTTGTTCCACACCGCATATATTCTTTTTGATGCCTCCTATGACTTTGTATTGTGCATTAAATATATGTTGAAGGGCTTTAAAAGAAGTGTTTTCTTGTGGCATTCTAAGTTACAAGTTTGTGAGAGTTTTGTGGGTTTTTTTCCACAATGCACTATGTTGCTGGAGCAGAAGGATATTTTTATATGTAAAACCGGAATGCCTCTTTGATATTACAAAATGTATTGATAAGATGCTACAGCAGATTTCTTAATAGTAGCAAAATTATTTTTAACTCAAAGCAGGAGTCTTGATTCCCTTTTGCTTTCTCTATGTATCTATCTCTTGTTCTTCCAGGCTACGGCTCTTCAATGTTATTTTTCCAATATTATCTCTTTAATCTCTGTTCTCCCTCCTGTGATAATTAGCTCACTTCTCTCTGACTCAGCCCACTAGGCAGCAACGCAGCCTAGATCAGTGTTAGGTCACTTAATCATAATAATTGTGAGTGTTCTGCATACTCAAGAAAACAGGCCTGTGCAAGTGGCTCTGGCTGATTGTAGGGTAACAAGAGAACAGAAAGCTAGCTTTCAGCAGTAACCATAGAGTAGCTTTTGTTCTTGTGTAATAGCCTAGGTAATGTCAATTCATAAAAACCAGCTACACCAGGACTGGGAAATCTGCATATGCTGTATTTGAAGTGTCTCATATGGTAGTAGGAGAATAACAATTATATAAGGCCCAGCTGCCTGTCAGGAAAGATAAAGCAGGCTATTGCATGCTTAGTTCTCATTCCCGCAGCCTGTGCTGACTAAATCTGATCTCCACTGCTCTGAGCCATGATGTTAGACCATCATATGTCATATTGTAGTAACAAATATGCAAAATATCTCTCATTCCAAACAATGATCACAATGTTTTCCAATATCTTTGCAGTGGTTCAACATGATAGAATCACTTTAGAATATGAACCATCCATTCAGCCACTCAGTTCCAGCTGAATATAGATATCATGTCATAATAGTCAGGCTCTTACAATGTCCTGCTTTGTTATTGTGGATCAGAGTAAGTCTTTCAGTGCTCTTTGGCAACTGTGCTCTGGTATATCTCGGTGCGAACCTTGGCATATACAAATCTCATTGTGGCTTTAAATGCTGTAAAGTTGGTTTCTTCAGCACCAATGACCAAGGAGAGAAGTAGTTATATGTGGCTTGGATTTATTTCTATCCAGGAATAAACATATAATTAGGAGATAATTATGGCTATGAAATAATTTGATATAAGGGAGATGTAAATGTAGATTTTTGGATAACTGTCTATATATTAAAATTCTTATTTACCTGAGGTTTTGTTCAGGTTTTAAAAACAGCTCTTTCAAGTCAGGGCTTTTGATAGGAGGAATTAAGCAGTACAGAGCTATCCTTCTTGATGGTTTACAGCTTGTTAATTACATGCTAATGTTTCAGTGACAGATCTTTTTATTCTGCCCTTGTTGCCACAATGTCCAGATGACATTTTCCTGAGATGGTAGCAATTGTATCAGTTCTATGTACCACCAGAAACTACTGGAAACACACGTAAGTCTACTAGCCATAGGTGTTGACTATAATATCAAAGAAATACATATGCTGTTTTCCAGAGCTGGTACAAGGAAATATTAGGTACAACCTCCTGAGAAACAAGGCCTTTTGAGCTTCCAGGAGGAATGATTTCGAGAACTGGATAGCTGGTGTTTCTGTATAATTGGCACTTGGTTCAGAGCTGCATGGGTAAAACTCCCTTGTTAGACATTATACCACTTTCTGAGTTACTCTTGCCCCTGACAACTCCTGAAGTAAAGGGACTGGTCAATCTAACTTCTCTGTGGAAGATATTTAGGCACCTCGCTGTCAGCTAATTTCAGTTTCTTTGACAATCTTAACCTTTGTGTTGCTACCATCTTCTGTTTAAGTGTCTGTGTCTGTCCTTTGAAGGCCACATAAGAAAGTAAGTTCTCTCAGGACTGAACTTGGCACGTCTCTGGCACTATCAAGCTGGTTTCAGAAAATGGGGTTTCAAGAGCAGAAGGGAAGATACATTTTATATGCTACTTCTTACTGCCAAAGCATTTTTATAGCTGTTAGACCCTATGTTCACTACAGCAATGCAAACATGTGTGGTATGAAATCCTTCAGCTCTTAAATAGTTCAGAACAGTGGGTATAAAGAAAGGTCAGTGGCCTTGAAATGAAAATGGTGTGCTATATGTAGTTCAGTGTCTTTATTTTATTTCAGCCAAGACAAATCAAATAAGATTGATAATATTGATGTAAGACAGTGTTGGAAATTTTGCACCAAACAGCTCACGGCTTTCAGGGAAATACTGTTGTGACAAATATACTGGGAAAGCTGGAAGACTGGTTCAGACAACCAATCAAAGTTTACTACCAGCCAAACCTTACTTTCCTGTTATAGAGCTTGATATCCCTGGGAAAAGAGTAGAAAATCAGAACACTAAGAAAGGCAAGGAGGGAGCTCCTAACTTGTTATGGCCACTAGGTATTGGCTTTCACATGCTTACAGACACACCTTGGTCTTGCCAGACTGGAGCCTATTTCAGCATTAATAACTGTAGCTCTTAAGCTCTCTTGGACTGTGAAAATTCCATTTCTACAAAGTAAAAGAACATACTCACCTGCAAAGTATCTTCCCTAGTGGGTAAAATCTTGTGAGCTTTCTTAATGGCAATGGATTATTTCAGCTCCTTTATGAACTTGGGAGGAGAGTAATCCAACTTTTACCAGTTTCATTTTGTCTGCAAAAGGTTGTGGGTTTTTTTGGTGTGGGCTTTTTTCTTTTTTTTCAACTTTTTTTCCCCCTTCACAGTGCTACTTTTTTTTTCCCCCGTGTGCATGCCAGGATTTATGACTGAATAAACCAAATATAGAACAGACCACTTACATAATATTTAACATATGTTATAATGTCAGATGTGAGTTAATTTTAGAAAGAGTAATAGAGAGAACCAGACAAAATGGATCATCGCTCTTCCCTGAATGTGATTAAGCAAAGAGGAAGGATTCTATCCCACCCCACCCATGTATTCGGTATAAATTTCCTGCAAGTCCTATAGCAGAGGAATATAAAACTGACTTCCAAGTGAATGTAGACAGATGTTGGGTGGTCCTATTTCGCACATGATTACTCAGTGCTTTCATATAGGAACGCACTGGTTCCCATCCAAGTAAAAAGCCTGAAAAATAGCTTCTTCATCACATTGTCCAATCTAGAGGTAATATATTCTCTTAAGAAATAAAATTCAGCTAAAAAATGCCTCAGCCCTTAATGGAACATTGAAAATATGATTAAAACCTGTTTGTTGCAGAAATCTGAAATAGTGTAGGTGTTGTACTGCAAACTATTAAGACCCTTAATTTGCATGCATAATATGTGTTATGTTAATATATTTAAATAACTATTCATGTGAAGAAAATCTGTTTTGAAAATATATTAAATTCATGTCTGTAAAGAAGTAACTAAGAGTCAGACTCTGATCCATCCACTTCCTACATACATGAGTGGTACCTGATGTCTCTAGTCTCATATTAATAAATGCTCAACACTGTGCATAATGTGTTTGGGCCTAAAATGCCAAGGCCCAGTGTTTGGCAGTGTAGACTGAATCTGAAACACACTCTCCTGTGCAAAATGGTGAGATAATGAGAACTTTTTTCAAAGCCATGCTGTTTGTTTTCCTTTATTTTGCAAAGTACAGAGTGATCACACTTAGGAGTATCTGATAAATTGTGTCTGATCAAAGATGTGTGGAAAGGAAAATATAATGGATGTGATCCTTTTGGAACCCAGGGAATTTTCTGTGACACAGGATTGTCACTGGATTGTGTTTAAGGAGATAAAGATGTAGGCTCCTCTTATTTAGGAAACATAATTGTAAGGCACCCAAGGTGGTAGTTTGGGGGAAGAAGTGGAAAGCCCAGAAGACTCGCCTTACTATTCCACTTAATTTTTTCTTGCTCATGTGTTACCTTTTTTTACTGGTTATTTCATGTTGCTCCTTCACGTCACTCTAATTCTCACAATATCTACTACTACTTCCCTTAAAATACTTGTAGACCAATAATTTGCCCCATAGCTGTTTGTTTTAAGCCAAATCATCTTAGGTTCAACTTCTGTAAGTTTCAGTTCAATGAGGCAGTTAATACAGGAAGATCTATCTGGGTTAGTTATAAAAAGAATAAGATGTAACTTCTGTTATGTTATAACTTTAGTTTGGAAGTTCTGTAGAAGGCAATTTTACTTAAGATACAACAGTGTAATTGAAGTCTGTTGGAGCACTTCAGATGTTTAAACATGCTTCAGATAATTACTGGAGCCCTGGTTCAACTTGCTTAGATTTTTGCTTTGTTGCTATTTGTTAATTTAGTGACAAGACTTCAACAATGATAAAAGTATTTTAGAACAATATAGAAATCCATAGACTTTTTCACTTTAGTTTCCTTCTTAAAACCAATGAACCAACCAAAAAAAAACCCTAAAACTTCGAAGAACTTTAGGAAGTCACTTATGAGGGATTACGACACCATTCCTTTCAGTACTTTGGCAGCTGAAAATTACCAAGAATTCTGGCCTGCCCATAGATCCATCAGAAATTGTATTTTGAAAGATGTTACTAGAATTTCAGCTCTCTTCTCTTCCACTCATGCTTTACTGGAAGCATTATACAAGTTGAATTTCTTTGCAGTGCAGCAGTCATCACAAAAAGTATGAGTAGAGTTGGAAGGTCACCAGTTGTTCTACATTCTCACAGCTGTGATGCTACAGTATGTTTAGAAGAACACTCCTTAATTGCACATTATCGGAAATTAAGCTCATCCTTTTGTAAAGCTATCTAAAATACATTTGGTGACAGGATATTAAATGTCCATCCTGTGGGCAGGTTTCAGAAAAAGTGTCAGAAGTGAAAGCCAGTGTTAACAACTGTAGGAAGACAACATTCTTCTCCCACAGTGAAGCTGGGTTCTGTGGATGACAAACTTGTAGAATGTTTGTGGCCAGCATTCACCGTGACCTAACTCTGTGGTGGGCTGAGTCCCATGTAATGGCTGTAGAACCCTGATGAAAATGCTGGTTTGTTGTAGCATAGTTTATTTTGGTTAAATGAGGTTGCAGGCTACAAGCTTAATTTTAGGTTATCCCAATGGAAAAATTATATGTCACAAACCAAAGAGAGAAGTTTTGTTTGACCTTTCATAATAAAAGATTGGGCAGTGAGTGGGGACGTGCAGCGGGGTATGTATTAACTGGAAAACACAATTGGAAGCAATTTTGTATTCTAAATTCTGTCTGATTCCACAGTGAAAATAATAAAAATCACAAAACAAAACAAAACAAAACCACCACCAATTTTTTGAGGGTAAATGTGGGCTACAGGGCCATCTGGGCACAGATCTGAGGAAGCAGATAGTATTATTGTGTTCCAGGTTGTAATTTGTCAGCTGAATAACCTCACTTGATTAATGAATTTGCTATATTCAGAATCTCTTATTTTTTGCTATATTGCTGCTAATGAATAAAAGTGACCAAAAAAACCCTAGCTTAGTTTTAATTTATGGTCACAGTATCTGGAAAACAACACAGCTGTAATCCATAGCATATATAGCTAAACAGGTAAACAAGAAAAAACTAAATTGAAATTTTTTAATAAAGCAAATAATGGTTACGTTCCCTGCACATAAACACAGTTAACTGCTCATTCGTCAGTCTAACAGTCTGCTTTGGGATTTTTAGCAGTAGTTTTCTAGACAATCAAAAAGTGAGCTCAGGTTCTGTGAATAAACTAAACAGAAACTCTAGTAAATGCCTCATCCTGTTATCCTGTGTTAGTAGTAGCTGACCTGTTGATTCAAGATCAGGCTTTGAGTGCAGAGATTGCTCTTACTTAATCATATTCAAACTCTGACCACTTCACACTATTAAAGCAAAAATAACCAAAGCCTTGCTTTAGTTGTATTCTGATTAATTACGTCCATTGTAGATTGATGCAAGGTTTGAAGGTAAAAATCTCCTTTTATTGTGATTATAGAATAGCTTTAAAAGTCTGAACATAGTCAGAGCTTCCTGACTGGCTGTCAGTGATGTCATGGCCATGTCAATAACGCCCTTTAAGTGCAGGAGTCTGACTATCTACTTCTCTTTTTTGACTTATAAATTCCATTTCATAATAGCAAAAAGACACTTAAAGGAAAGTCTTCAGCTTCTTGCCTTATGACACCACCGAAGGCATATAATAATCCTCTGAAAATGCACTACCTGTCATGTCTTATTGCTTAAATATAGGCCAGAAAAAATCTGCCTTAGTAGACAGGATGGTGTAAGTGCTACATTGGAATGGACTCTGAAGGCAGGGAAAAGTCTAACTATATCCTTAGCTTCCATAGGAGCAGAATCCAGAATAGCTCCAATTAGAGTTTAGAAACATGGATGCAGGGAAGGAACAATCTCTCTTTTCTAATGTTGATCAAATCCCACAAATGACATTAACTCTGGGATAGGCTGATACAGCGGCAAAGCAGACACTTCAAGAAGCACATTCAGGGCAGACTGCTGCACCCTTCCATTACATAAGTAAATACTTTGGGGTGTCTTGGACTCTTCCTCATTATTTTTTTTGAAACAAAGATGCATTAAATGAAGGTGTTATGTAGATTTCTAAGAAATCTTCACCTTCTTAACTGAATTGTATCTGTGTTTTAAAGATTAGTATCCAAGGGATGTATTCACTTCCTATGATGATCGGAAGGGTGGGGAAGGAAGGAATACAGAATGAGAGTACATTCAGACAAAGGAACTGACCAGAGGAGTAGCGCTCTGGGTGTGTTGGCTTGCCCTCTCCATGTTACCCTTACCTGTGATGGAGATGCATATGAAATGAGACTGTTTGGCATTTGTTGCTAAAGAGAGGGCAGACTGTTACGAAGCAGACTTGCTATTGAAGGGCCTCCAGACTTACATGGTTTTAATAGGCTCTGGATCAGACGCTTAGGTCAGTGGAAATGATTGCAGTCGATGTCTAAGGCTGCAGAGAGCTTTTATTTGGACACATTCTTGCAAATACTGTAAGCAAAAAAGAAGTGTTTGGGCCAAAGTTATCTGTAGTGAGCTATTGTTAAGAACCCCATCCCTACCTTGTGGATTTGTCAGTTATTATTTTAGTTGGTTAATTAATAAAAAACTTGAGTCTTTAAATAAATAGGTAAACCAAGAGAGAAGGGGACAGTCTTTTATTTTCCTCTGTGAGGCTGTATTGCTTATTTCAAGCAAAGCTGGTAACATTCCAGTGTTCTGTTGATAAGCTTATTAACCAAGACCGAAGACCATGGGAACAAAAAGAAAATGGCATTGTGGGTATGCAAGTAAGCATTTTTGTTTTCATTTCTGTTCAAGATGAGTGGTATTGCAGGATGATACAGACCAGAACTCATTGTTAATGCATTTTTGCTAGGAAGTTCTCAGAAGACAAGGGGTCTCTGGAAACTAAGCTTTCAGACAAGGTCAAGGGTAACAAAATGCTTCTGGACACTATTCTTCAGGCTCGCAGTCTGGTCTGTATTTTTCTCATACACTGGCTGGAAATGTTAAAAATAACAGTTTAATTATCTCAGTTGAAATTTACTGCAACATGAAAAGTATACTGTCAACTTTGTTAAAAGAACTTGCAGGTACTCTCTCTGCCCTTTAGTCTGTGCCACTTTTTGCCGATTTATGGTAATTTTTCTACTTTAAAAATGGTCCTCTCTCATTGTTATATTTTAAAAGCTCTACCAAAAGATCAGAAATGGAGAGCACACTTGTGCTGTGATACACAGAGAATATCTAGTTAAATTAATTTAAACCAAACAGCTGTCAACAATACAAAGTAAACAAAATACATACACTGTGGTTTCCTACTAAAACCTTTAATGTGTATTTATAAAAAATGCTGCTTAGGATAACAGATGAAACAACCTACTTTATTTCTATGTACAAACTGTTCTAAGTTCATCATATTCCTTTAATTAAGGCATTCATGAGCTAGGCCACTTTCATAATAACAAATCTTCTGTCCTTTTGTTAGTCAGAATCTTTTGAAAGATAGGAGAGCCTAAGAAAAATGGAAGCTATTAAGACTAACATATTCATATTTAACAAATAGGTCTTTTTACATAAGCAATAAATCACCCAGAATATATCACAGCGTGTTATTTCCTGCAAATGGTCCTATGAAGTAGACCTTTTCTTTTTGCTGCTCCTTCAACATGACTTGTCTTCAGCTGCATCTTGGGAGTCCTACTCACTCTTCCCTTATCAGTAAGCTGACTTTTTTCATTTAAAGAAAAAACTCCTCTGCTTTCTTAGATATAAAGAAGCGTGTCTACATCAAAATTACAGCATTCACTTTCTGATTCTGTGAACAATGGGTTTACGGTCTAAAATTTATAGGATTCACTACCACAAATCAAATTAAATATGGATTCTTTGTTCTATGTTTTAGACCTTTTTGTTGTGTTCTCAGTACAGGAATGTTGTCATCAGTTTAAACTTCTTTTTAAAGTAAAATTTTTGCATATCTTAAATGTGAAAACAAAAGTAAACCCTCCCTCTGAAATAGAAAATAGTTGCCCCTATTTGTTGCCCCTTTGTACTTGGGCTTTGTTTTCCAGTGGGTGCCAATAAGTAATGTTCTCCTGACGGGTAGTTTTGCATAGAACTATCCTTCCTTGAAGTTGCTGCCAGTTACTTTTAATTAAAAGAAAACTTTCTGTAGCAACAATGCTCTCTTGCAAAGTGACTTCCATTTTTCTCAAGTGAAACTGCAGCCAGTAGCCCCAGAATTGGTGATTTCTGACAGTTAATAAATGTTTATTTCAGTTATTATTGACCCTCTGAGGAAAAAAGAAACAAACAAGAAAAGGGGATGCATATTTCGATTAAATTAATTTGAACCTTTGGCTGCAAATATGCATGGATCATTCTTGTGTGACTACTTCAAATAGAAACTGTAGAGAAAAATTAAACAAATTTCTGTCAATCTCTAATGTAGCAGTTTTGTAAGTTTACCACAACCATCTTCGTCAAAGGCATGTAACTGCTTTACTTTCAGATCACTGCTTTGAGGATTCATTGCATATTAAAACAGTATTCCAAGAACACGATGCTTTCATTTTTTCAGGCCAGAACACACTTTCTTATGTGGTACCCTCTGGGCACAGCATCTCTTCAATTACCATTACAGATAACTTCTATTATAATTCAAATCATAATCAGAGTCATTTGAACAGCTGTATCTGTGTTTTGGCTGGGTTTGGGACACTGTTCGTGGGAATGACCTTGATAACCATGTCACAAAGGCCCCTAATTGAGTGACTAGTATGCAATACAATCCTATTCTTATCCAACATCCACCCCTTCTTTACTCCCCACCTTTTGACGAAAACTGAAAGGGGCATGTTCTGTTTAAACACTTGGGTCTGAGAGGGTCCTCTTTCTTAGCCGTTCCTCACGAAAATTTTTGCCTGTTTGGAAAAACAGCTTCCTCAAGAACTGGTCAAAGATGAGTACTTGGAATAAGAGAGATGGTGCCTATAACATTTCAGAGTGTGCAGTGGTGCTTTTTTACCTCTGCTGTCAGAAACTCATAGTGCTTGTTGAAGTTGAAAGTTGAATCTTTGCCTTTTCCTGCTTCTGGTAGACTCACTAAGAAAATACCTAATACTCCTTTTGCTGTTCATCCTATGCCATCCCTTTTTGCTGTCTTCCCTCGTGTTGTCCTGGGGTTGGCTGAAGTTATTCTTTTGTTCCCCCTTTGAGAGGGCAGCAGGAGATGGAAAAGCCTGGCCCTTGTAGCTTCTGTGGAGAGAATATGGGACAATGTTTGCTCGCTAAAGGAGATGGCATGCTTTGTTTGGGTATGTGGCAATGCTTGCTCTCAGACTTGTGCTTCCTGAGCTATAGTCTGCCATTATCATCCCATTTATTCAGGCTGATAGTGTATGAAATGGCAGAGGCCGTATTGTGTGTGTCAATCTCTGAACTAAAGGTCCATTGGGATTTGAGGATACTACTGTGAAGCATGGGTTTGGGTTTGATACTGCATTTACTTCCCATTTTCTGTCTCTTGCAGAAAGTCAGAGTGCATAACTTGTCAGCCTTGAAAGGGGGGTTAGGGGGAAGAAAGAGGGATAAGGATGTTTTTTCAGGTTCTATGAAATGTTCACAGCTCAGCTCCATGAGTGGTCAACACAGTGAGGCTGGTAGCAAACTTTGCCAAGAGCCAGGAAAAGGCCCAGAGGTTTTAAACCAGCATTGCTACTGAACTCCCCATGTCATCAAACCATATCATCATATGCTTTTCAGAGAGAAGGTTGCGCTACTGTTAGCATCTCTATAGATATAGCTATGTATGGATCCTTCTTCTGCTGAAATATCTATGAAATTAATAGTTCTTGTACCCATGTCTTCTCTTGTTCACAAAGACAGCAGCTCTTTTTCAAAGTACCAGCCATTATTTTTACTCAAGAAACCTACTTGAATATGCATCTCACTCATTCAGAAATGGTGTGGTTACGGGCACTGCCTCAAGCAGTTTCCCCTGTTAAAAAATTCAGGAAGTCATGCAGGAGAAGCTAACACAGCATATGAATTTTGGTTAACAGCAATACACCCCTAACTTTTCTTCTTTTAAATTGCCAACAGTTTAAAAAAAAAAAAAAAAGTCATTTGCATGTAATCATGAACATTTTTGTTTTCAGTTGCTACTGAAAAGGATTCAGGCAAGTAATTATGGGTAGGTCTGACCAAAGGATGAAAATCTAATTTTGTGGCAACATCCGAAATTTCAGAATTTATCTCTTCAATGGAGTGAAAGCAAACTTCCTGAACACTTTTTGAAAAAACTGGAATTGAGTTAAAGTAGAAGGGTGCTTGAGTAGGTTGGGATGTCTGAAGACCCCTTTCCTCACTTGTTGCCACATAAAACTTTTTTGTCAAACCAACTGCATCTCTGCATTTTAGCTTTGATAAAACAGGCTTTTCAAAATCTGCTCTTTCTCTGAAGTTGAAATGTTTTGACTACTTTTACTAATAAGACACAATGAAATAGCTATTAATAATTCTTGCAGTTTAGACTATAATTCATTATAGTTTTCATTGCAGCTAAAGAGCAGAAAGTTTTGGGTTTGTTCCCACAATAGTTTTCACGTCACATTCTAGTTTGAGGACGTCATATGTGTGTAGCATATATACATAGTAATATGCACATACTCCACATGATGTGTCTTTGGTTCCAAGACTTGATCTAGGACAGAGCATCTGCAATAGCCTCATTGTTGCTATTTCTGCATGTCATATTTATTCTAAGTAGAGAAATGCAAACTGAACGATTCAATGGATTAGGGCTTTTTTTCTTTTTATTTTCCTGTAAAAAATAGGGATGAGAATGCTAATCATAAAGTGAGGAACAGATTAATCTGCTTCATGACGATTCACTGTTTTTAACACAGTGGATGGTATACTTCTGTAGCATTTGACTAATGAATACAAGTTGATCTGCATGAACCGCCGTGAATCAAGGGAATATGGGAAAATGAAGGACACCTGTCTCAAAGCAAAAGGCTCTCAAAGTTCATATGTGACTACTGTCTTTGGGTACTTAAACTGGTGAGCATTAAAGGTGTGTGTTTTTCATATAGGAGTTTTTCAGAGCTTTCTGTAAAGTGTGTTTCTTAAATCTGGCTAAAGAAAGCAGATCAGTTATTAGAAAATCTATGATACATACACTGCTTCAGCTTTATTAGGATGTAATATGGTTTTATTCAATTAAGCTATTTATAGAGAAAGCTCTAACTATATGCACAAAAAGTGGAGAAGTGGAGCTGATGATGTGTTCTGAAGCTGTCCTATCTCTTGATATTAAGAATGTTGACGCTGATCTTTTAATAAGAGAAATTATTTTGCAGGTGTAGAATAAACCATAAGTTATAGTGGCATTTTATCAGTAAGGAGAACTCTTAGGCCTATTCTTTTTGGCTGAATTTCAGGACAATCACATTCATTCACATATGCCTTTGTTTCCTGTGATTGCTCTTTTTGGAAAGTAATATTATTTGCCTTATAGAGTTATCTGTTTTTTCCAGGAATACTTGTGCTGTCCTCTGCTACAAAATACCTACAAAATACCTACTGATGTCCACCCTTGAGGTGAATACAGTTTGGAGACAGTGAAGAGCTTCTGGCTCACAGAACCTATAAATACCCCTTGTTACACTGCCTTGTTGGAAAGTGCCATATAATTTTAAAATTTCATTTCCTTTCAATTAGCAGCTGATTACATTTGATGAGCTACAACATTGTTTCCCCTGTGCAGATTATGAGTCAACACAGTCAATGAGCTGTTAAATTTTCCCATGCACAGAAACAATAGGAAGTGATTAAAGGGAGGCCAATCTGGTCATTACAAAGAACTCTCCTTATTATCAGAAAGTAAGAAAAACAAAAAGCTTGGTATTGCCTGTGGGTGTGCCCAAGGTAGATAGACAAGGCAGGTAAATAACTTCACCTAACAGCAGTCACTTTCCTGAAAAGATATGTAGAAGGCTGACAAGAATCAAATGGATGAGTTTGGTATTGATAAGAGGTCATTTTAGTCTCCCTTTTCATCAGTAGCATTCATTCCATCTGTAAATATGAACGTTTCACGTATGAATGTATTTTTGTACAAATATTGAAATGGGAATATGACATTTAAAGGATTCAAATTTGTGGCTGAAAGGGTTTTAGCCCTGGTAGTACAGACTTACCCTTGCAATTAACATAAATGGTGAGAATTCCTTCTCCATCATGACACCTCAGTAACATATTGTGTACTCAAGTAAGTTCTGCTGTGAGCAGATCATTAGTATCACCTAACTAAACCTTCTTCTGTCTTAGTAAGGAGGATTTCCTTGTAGTTTAGGCACAGGCCAGGGCCTGAGGAAATTTAGCTTCAGATTTCCTGTCTCAGAGCATGATACTGCTAGGTGAAGATCCTTTCTTTACTTAACCTCTTAGCTTTCAAGATTGCAAGGGCAGTTAACACTTTATTTCACTGACTGCCACCATGGGAAAGTTGGGGGCTAGAACCCATACACTGTCAAAATATAGGTACCAAGAAAGGAAGAGTAATGCAATGTTTTTACCCCTTTGTCCCTCAGAGAGATAAAAGGCAGGCCAGTTGTATTTTTAGATGGAAAAACAAATGGTTGCTCTTAAGTGTCTTGGGGTTATGATGTTGCTATGGTTTTTTTTTTTTATTTCATAGATTTGAAATGACCTAGTTTTCCAATTAATAAGCCAAGTATGAGAAATGGAAAGGAAATGGTTTCACAGTTCAAGTCCTCTTGAGTCATAGTCTCTGGTTTAGTCAAAGCAAAGGGTCATATTTTGCTTTTGATTTACAAAATGTGTCGTGGAAAACATAGTATCATGGAGAGCAATATGACATCATTTCCATTCTATTCTATGCTGTGAAAACTTTCTATGCAGCCCTATACGTTCAGCGGCATATGGCTGGACTGGGACAGGTATGGCTAGGGCACAACTGCTGTACTTGCAAAAGTCCCTCCCTTTTGTCATCCAGTAAAAATTCATGCAGTGAGCTTGTCATACACACCCCTCAACATTTTCATTTCCACTTGCAGCCACCATACTTTATAGAGAAATTACCCTCCAGCCATAATTTTCCTGCTTTTAATGACATATTTCTTGGGAAAGATGAGCAACTATTGAAGAAAAGCAGCCCACCATCTTGGCTCAGGATTATTAAATTGGGTTTCCTCTCTTCTGTCCCTCTGCTGTTTGAAGTCACAATATTTTCACCTGGATATAGATCCCAGTATTTTAATGTTGAAGGTAGTTCACTGAAACAGTCAACTAGAGGAGCTAGTAAGCTCACTGCTTCTTTGATATTTTAAAAATTATTTGCTGTAATTTCACATCTGGGGAAAATTCTACTGTTTATTTATAAAGATGTCAGATGAAACAATCACTGTGATCCTTTCTGGCTTTGGAGTCTATAGAGGTATACAGTAACTGACTGAAATTTACTTTAAGTGATTCCTTGTTTAGGTTGTCTGCTGATATAAAGCACAATAGCAGCACTGACTTAGCTGGGATGATTCCACTGCAGGAAACATGCCCCACGCTCATGTTATGATAGCTAGGCAGATAGTAGTTGTGGGAGGAAAAAAAATAAGGAAAACTTTTATTTCAGACGGCCAAGAAACCCACTGTATAAAAGCTTATGTTTTTCCTGGGCCAGCAAAATGCCTGTCTATTTCCATGAAAGATGTAAGTTTAAATAGAATTGGAGATTTGTATTCTTTCTTAGTATCCATTTCCACTTAGCATAGTGCTTACATAAGATCTCAACCCCATCAAAATGTACCCATAAAGGTTAACTACACTGATAAGAATGGACTGAAAATATGCTTAAAATTAAGCACATGCTTAATAATCTGTAACCTAAGATTTTGCACGAGATTTTTGTATAAGCTTTGTTTCTAAGTTTGAACTCCAAAGCTCTGATTTTGAGGGGTTTTAAAATGAAAATTTAGCATCAGTCAGTTCCTCCATCTGCTGTTGTGTTTCCAAGAACTCAGACATGGAAAAAAAATTTTATTTTTAAGAGCAACCTAACACATCTAATTTCTGCAATTTCTACCTATGGTTTTCCTCTTAAAGGTAATTTGTTTCCTTTCAAGTAATTACAAATAGTACATTTCCAGTCACATTATGCCAACATCAAGACTGATAACTAACTAGTTTGATTCCACTCTTATCAACATTTTATGAAAATTAGAAGTGAAAACATCACACTGGGACCTTTAGAGTTGCTTTAAGTTGTTTTGAATAAATAACAGAGTCTCTTATAGCTTTAATGATTAGAACAGCAAAAAAGATTCCACTGCAACATGTAATGCATCTCTCTTTATGCTTTCTAAAAGAACCCCGGGAACCTGTTTATCCTTTTTACTTGTACTGCATAGTGGCATTCCTAGAGATGTGCATAAATACTAATTTAGATTCTTGTATAGTTTAAGCTTTACTGGGTTAGAACAATCTTTCTCTAACTAGTATTTGAAAGTGATCCTATTTGGGGAGAAACATTTCCGTTTGATTTGGCGAATATTATCATTTAGTAAAATAATTTTTATTGCCTTCTTTTCTTCATATGAATTAGACCTTTAGTATTAAAATGAGCACACTTTAGAGGTTATCCTTTTTTTTTTTTTTTAAAGAAAGTGAGGAGCCATGGTATCTCTTTATCAGAAACTCATACATTAATTAGACCTTACCTTTATATTGTGTGAAGATTCATAGGGCTCTATTTTCAAAAGCAATTTCTAAGACCATGGCTGAAGCAACCAAAATCTCGAATTAAGTTTCTGGTTTGGGAGAGGGTGAAGGAAGCAATGGTAAAGGTCTCAAGCATGTTTTGAAGCTAAAAACAAAAACAAAAACCCCAACACAACAGCAACTTGTATTTTTCGCTCAGATTAGTCCTCGTAGTCTTTTCTAACATCTTTTTTCTACAGATGGAAAAGCACATTCTAAAATGCTAGTTTGAAATACTTGTCTCACAGTATTCATCTGCCCTTTTGCGAGATATTCAGTCAATAAATTCCAAAAAGAAAACCCAAGATACAATAGCAGTTCTCTGATTTCCTGAGAATCAGACTATACAGTTCCCTGTTCTAACTGTAATAAGCTTTTTCTACACATCTCTTCTAAGGTTGTCTCAAAGCACTTTCTAAACTGTAAAGAAATTCGTGCAAACACTGTCTTCAGGAAGACTAAGATCTTTTTTCTTGGAACATAAACCAGAAGTCTAGCACCCATATTGCAATCTCTTCTATATTCCTAGGAACTTCTGTGGGCCTCAGGCAAATTATCCAGCAATGCAAGATAACTGACTGTTTAGAACAGAAAAAACAAGTAAAGTGTTTGATTCTCAGCTTTGTTCCTGAAAACAGTGCAAGGCTTTTTCTCCAGTATCATACCTTTGCTTGGATAGTCACCAAATGGTTTTTATATTTCTTTGGTGACATGCTGAGGGTTTGTATGTATGTACACAAATAGGGCATGTGAATGATGCAAACACAGAAAGAAGATAATTAGAATTAGCAGATGTAGAGAGAGGCTGAGATGTACAAATGTAGTGTCTTTGCCAATAAATCACCACGCGAATGATTAAACAAGAAAGTACAGTATATACCTATTTTCCAGCTCTCTGATAAGCAATATGGTGGGAATAATTCTTTGGCTCTTGAGTTACATTCCATGTTAGTGGATTAGTAATGGGTCACACATGACTGATTTAACAGAATAAAGGCTAAGATTAGATTACTTCTTTTAATAAAGTGGGCATACTTTAGATGAGAATGTTTTGTCTATGCATCAAAATTATGCATGTGGTGCCAGGCATCCTCTTCTTTTAAATGTACCTCATTGAAAATACGGCAAGTTAAACACAAACCGTCTAAGAGTGTGGAAGTATATTATGGCTACTGTGTATTTTATATATGTCATGAGTGAAACAGCAGTGCTGCATATGAAGCTGGCTTCTAGATACTAGTTTCAAATACCAAACTAGTGCCTACAATATTTTCTTATGTATGTACATTTAAAAAATCCATAATATTTTTATGCAAATATTCAGTAGAAAAGAAACAAAAAATGTTCCCAAGCATAATAGATGAGGCTTTGAGGTTGAAATATAGACCTGGTTGTCAGAAGATCTGATTTCTGATTTTCTGTGTGAATTTTTATTTGCTTGGTTTTTTTTAGTCAGTCAAATTACTTCCAGACAGCCCCTAGTTATAACTAAAGATTCTCAAGCAGTTGCCAACTGCATTCCATTATTTGTAGAAAGGGTTAATTATTCTTCAGGACATCCAGCTGCTATAAGAATAGGTGACTTTTGAGTTTCTCAGATGCTAAGGAAAGCAACAATATTGGAAAGCATAAAATGTGAAATGAGGATGGCAGCTTGTCTATGAGGCAATGTATGTATTACCCTTTGATCACCTGTGAAAAGTGCTCATTTTGCCGCTTAACACCCAGTTCACATTTGCACTCTGAATGATTGAGGTTGGAATCATCTTGCCCAATCCCCTGGTCAAGCACAGTCACCCAGGGCAGGCTACAAAGGACTATATCCAGATGATTTGAATGTCCCCAAGGACGGGGACTCTACAACCTCTCTGGGCAACCTGTGCTAGTGCTTGTTCACCCTCACAGGAAAAAATGTGTTTTCTGATATTCGGACAGAACCTCCTGTGTTCCAGTTTGTGCCCCTTGCCTCTTGCCCTGTCACTTAGCACCACTGGAAAGAGCCTGGCTCAATCTTCTTTATGCTGTCAGGTATTTATATACATTGATAAGTATATAAGCCTCTCTAAGTATGTATAAGTATATATTTAAGTATATAAGCCTTCTCTTGGCTGAACCATCCCAGCTCTCAGCTTTTCCTCAGATGACAGATGTTCCAGTTCCTTCAACATCTTAGTGGCCCTTGGCCATTAGGAAGTAGGGTCTGTGATTCTGTGATTTTGATTTTCCTTTAATGTTTTACATATGCAGTTTAAGAAAGGGGCAAGCAATCATTTATTTCAGGAAAATTGAAGGCAAGAGCTAGGGGGGAGGCTGGAAAGTCAGTAGAGAGACACTAGAAGCAAGGTCTTCCACTAAGAGAATTATTCATGGAACCACAGAGTTAGAGGAATGTCTGTCAGGACTGGTTTAGATAAAGGACTAGATGCCATGTTTTCCGTGATCAGTTGGCTCCACACTGTAGAAGTCTCTCAGCTAGATGAGGATAGATGTAGTGAAGCTTTGGCCATTCTTCTGTCCTGAACCCAGCATGTCTTCCAGTTTAGTCCCTCAGACATCCCCTGCTCATGGACCATTGCCAAGCAAAGAAGGGAAGGCTATAATCACTTTGTGTAAAAGCTCATAGAGAAGCTAAGCTATTTTCTGGTGCCAATTTGCAAACTTAAATCTAAAAGTGTTCTTTGAAATCTATGGGTAAAGATGTTTTGATCTTACTAACTGTGGGAAAACAGGTTCTTCTGTTGCTCTCTTCTTCCATGAGATAATGACTCACTGAGGGACCTTACTTGGAGAAAAGATGTTGTAGGATTGAATGCTGGGCCTGAAGAAATCTAGCCAGCTCTTTACTATTATAAACTTTCTTTCTGCTTATCGGTGACCGTTACCTTCAGCTCAAAGCAGAAGTGCCACTTATGCCTTTTTATGACCTGTTGCATGTAATGTGTTTTTTGCTGCCTTCCATGAGGTCTAGGGGGAAAAAAAGCCTGACTGCTTAACACACATTGATCAAGTCCAATGGTTTGGAAGTTCTGCCTTGTTAAAGGCCACAGCTGGCTAGGCCAGGAGGTAAGGTTCAAAATATGGCACCTTAGCAGGTAGCACCCCTGAGGATACATATGAGGAGAAGACGATGAGGCCCAGCAACAGCTGGAATTAGTCTGGAAGTTGACAGCAACCTTCAAAATAGGTTGGAACAATCAATGAAAGAATGATGACCTGCTTTGTATGACATATTGCTGGGTAATGTTGCCAGATGAGTTAATAAAGCCATGGCCTAATTAAACCACATCCTTTGCATCATGTCTTCCTGCACAGTCAAGCTGTGTGCTTTCTGGCTTGTATGGTATCATCAAAAATACAGATTCAAAAACTAGATCATCTGTTGGTGGTGCAGGAGTTAAAATAGAATACAGCTCACTTCCTCTTAGCCGTATTTGGCTGTACAGAGCTAACAGGAGTAAAAAATGGTGACAATTTATTTTTATCACTTAAGTGAGTACACTTGGAGTGACTACATATGGAGAACAGATCTACTGAATAAGGCTTTTGCCTAGTAACTTTTTCTGACTGTAGCCACATTTAATAATTGTGGTTGAAATGCTGGCTTTACATTTAAAAAAATGTTGACAGAGTATCTTTCACAAATGGGAACATGCTCACATGATTCTAAACATATGCTACAGTCCTTTCCCACAAGTACATCTGTTTCTTTAATTAATATTGTATTTTAATTATTTTAGCTTATAAATACACACTAGGGCTGATAAACACATTTTCTATCAGATGTTTCTGGAAGGAAAACTGTCTCCACAGTTTGGTTTTCCTTAAAATATTTGTTCCCTATGACATTTTTTTTTAAAGCCCTCAAAACTTTGTAATGGAATTACTTCTGTTAGCTTCTGCTTGATAGAAGTAGGGCAAGGTGCCGTGTGTTCAAATCCAAATAGTGAGTTAATCCCCAAAGTAGAAAGGAAACATTGTAATAGGAGAGTATGTGCTACTGTGCAGTGCATTCATTTTTGCTCAGAAAGAAGGAAATGCTGGTATTATGAAAAAAAGATAAGCCACAAGTTAATTCCAGTGAATTGCAGAAGTAGCACAGCAGCAATGACACGTGCAGTAGTGTTCTAGCACTTCTTTCTCTCAAAACATGGTTGAAACAGCCTACAATTAGAAAAAGCAGCCACTACACATACTAAATTAGCCCCTTCCAGTCCTGAAGGTGTTTCTGTCTGAAGATCTCTATTTCACAAAGTTATTTGTTTGCATAGTACCCAGTTCCTTTCAATTGAATTCATGGTAGATGATGAAAGCTTAATTTTTCAGAGGGAAAGGATTAGCTATTATACCAAATATGGGTCAGAATTGTAAGTGATATTCTACCCAGTCTGGTGCTGATACTTCTAAAGGATTCCTTCAGTGAAGGCCTTATCAGTCAACTCTTCACTTTTATTTACTTTAGCAGTTGCTTTAAAAATTCATTCCAACATCTGACTAAAAACAAGAGAGAGGAGTGAATGTATCTGCTCTATCTCATTAGTTAACAGAGACGTACAATTATTTGATATTAGTTTATGTCAGACAATATTCTATAATTAAGCACAGACCACCATCAATTCTCTACCAGAGTGACCTGAGAGGTTGAAAGGGTTTTGTGTTTAATGAAACATAATTCAATTAAGATGAACAGTTTGGACCAAATTTTTTTCTGGTGTCTTGAGTCATAGCTTCACTGGAATCTATGGACTCTCACAGCAGCAGCAAATTTCCCTATTTATGCAGATGCCTTTTATATTTTAATTACAAAAGTTGCTACTTCTTTATCGTCAGTTGGTGTTTTAGTATTAGTAGTGAAAGCCATGGAACACTTTTGTTTTAACTCATTTAATGATTGAGTGGTGTTAGCATCTTAAAGGAAATAAAACACCCTGACATTGACCAAAATCACAAATTTGTCTTGGGAATAGCAAACAGCCTGTATTCCCACACTGAGTGAGAAAGGCTGGCATATCATGATTGAAATGCATGAATAAAGAAACAACTAATGTTATAAATTATAACTATTGAATCTAAATGTGGAATGTCAAATAAAATGTATTTTTTTAGGCCCCAAGTCAGGCTTACAGCTGATCTCAGTTCCCTTGGGATTCAAAAACTTCATCTTTGCTGAAAATAGGTGACTCCAGGCATTCATTCAGTGAATTGATCCAATCACCAGTGAATCCAGCGATGCTGGTCTTGTCCTCCTTTATAAAGCAATACTTAATGTTTAGAATACTTGCTCAGAAAATGGGTAACCTATGCTCAGTCCTCTTTTCAAACAGAAACTCTTTAAGCCTTCATCTCCTACTTCTTATACTAGGGCAGTTTGGTGATGGCAGCATTTTCCTTTCCTTTTGAACATGAATCACTTTACAGGAATGAACTCCAAGTTCAGTGGGAAAGAGAGGGAAGACATGAAGGGTCAAAGCACTGTAGTTCTGGGATTAATGGAATTAATGAGAGAAAGGAGCCTGGAATTTCAGTCCTCTGTCTGTAAATTGTTTCTGTAATTTACATTGGATAGTTACTGTATTTAAAAAAAATAACAACACAGCAATTCTTTGGAAAATAACCCAACCCTCTCTATACCTAGGGGAGTAATCGAAATCCCAGGCTATTTCTGAAAATAAGCATCAGTCTCTGAGTGCGATGCTGAAGTCTTGGAAAGTGGTGAAAGTTTAGAAAAAGGTCTCCATGTGTTTTTTTTTCCTATTGGATAGCTCCAGTCACTCTAATCTTATCTGTCGACATCTTACCTCTATGTGCCAAAATTTTGCTGCTCATTTCATGAAAAGACTAGATTCTGAAAGGGGTTTCTGAATGTACAGGCCGTTAAGTCCTTACCTATGTCTAGAGATTTTAGGTACTTTGGACTCTAAATGGCATAAAAATATATAAAATGTTTACATATTTAAGCAAGCACTGTTTGATACAGTGGGAGTGTTGATCTAGCTGTGGGCTGTAATCTCGAGCTAATTTACAGGTTAAAAGCCTTGCTGAGACAGATTTCAGCAAGGCCTAATGTATCGTATAGAGAAACACTGTAGACGTTACCCAGATCACTGAAGTGTTTTTGGAAATGTTACTTATTGTATGAAAATGGCTTTGGTTCATCTACCAGTATAATTGCTTGGTTGCAGTACTGTTTAGGGGAATGGTAGAAACATCCTCTGAAAGCATTAGTGATAACACAACTGGATTAACAGTTATGGGACAACACGAAATCTGTGCACCCTGTGTGAATTCAAATCAATCAAGTTGAATTAATAACAGAGTATTTCTACAGGCTACCTCACAGTGTATTGGAAAGGCAAGACTGATCTTTGCTCTAGCTGAACTGTGGTGTAAAATTGTGTATTAACGCTTCTGTACTATAGTCATCAATATTGAGTCGGGTAATTTCTGAATGCAAGAACAGATCCAAGTAACAACCCAACAGAGAGCCTCCCTGCCTTACAAGAGTGAAAACAGTGGTCTACATTTCTAAGAAAGAGCATTTGGGTTAAGGTCCCTTTCTTCTTCCTAATACGAAATATGACAGGAGCCTTCAGTAATGTAATCTGATTCAAATGCAGTACCATCTTGGCTTTGCCTCACTTGATAGTATGTCTACTAGTAATGCATTTCTTACTGTCACTGAAGTGTTTAAGCATCAGTTTCTTAGAACATCTATACATTTAATTTTCCCATAGATTTTGTGTAATAATGAGGAGGATAGCAGGAAGGTCTGACTGACAAACTTTTCCAGCCAGGTACATGAGCCTTCCTTTGGGTTGATGAAATATCTTGGGTGGACAAAGCTTCCTTATTAAGTATTAACCAGTGCCTCCCTGACAAAGCAATAGTAGAATTGGGTTAAGGTCTGAGGTATCAGAGCTGCCCTGAGCCTGTCACATAAATCAGATTCCAACACTGAAATATCAGGCCTATCTTCTGCAGAATACAGGTGAGATTAGGTATGTTTTGAATAGCAGATTTCAATTAATTTCAAGCAGTTGATTATAAAAGATTAATTTATTGAAAACCCATATTGTAGTGATATTTTTCCATAGAAATTACAGTCCCAAGCACAGCCATGGTTTTGTTTACATATTGAACTCAACATCCTGTTTTCTCCTTGCATATAGCAATTACGACTGTCAAGTCATTTATCTTCCCCCTTTTTAACTTTTGTCCAACATAAGTCTGTAATTTGGTCATTTGCATACAAATGCTTTTATGTATCGAGTTCTGCACTATTTGTATATTATTTTCCATGCATCTTTTTTGTTTTTCTGTAGATTTTGTTGTGGGAAATGCAACTGACGCATATGAAACTGAAGACCTCGTTTGCTCTCTTCCCTCAACTGCCAGGGAGCATGAGAAATAGCTGCAGGTGAAAAGGTTATGGCAGCCTCTTTTACTCTTTTTTTGTAGTGAAACCACTGTAGCTTCTGCCTGGTGTCTCTGCATAGCATGCTAAGTCATATCCAAGAAAGGGAAAGCAGCACATTTTCATCCTGGTTACATGGCACAGCAGGGAGAAGGCCTCCCAGCCTCATTTTCTGGAGAAACTGCTTACATTTGTGTCTAAGATTCTTGGAAGGCTCTTCAAGCTCAGTGGCATTTGCCCTTTAAGCAGCATTAAGTTTGGTTAGGTAAGATTTTGTATCCATTATACCTGAATTCTGCATAGAAATAAGCATTCCTGATACAAAAAGCAGACTGCTGGAGGTATGGAAGAATGTCACAGCTTTACTGCTTTCTGCTCCGTATGGCATGTGTTTCTGTCCCAAAGACACAAACAGATTGTTGAAAGAGAAACATGAGCGGTAGCAGCTCAGAAAATGCTGTTCCCAACACCCCTAGCACTTTGTTGCTCTTCATTGGACTCTGTCCAGTATGTCCATGTCTGTCTCATACTGAGGACCCCAAAACCGGGCACAGCACTCTAGGTGTGGCCTCACCAGTGCTGAGGAGATGACCTCCCTCGACCTGCTGGCAATGCTTTGTCTAATGCAGTCCAGAATACCATTAACCTTCTTTGCTGCAAAGGCATATTGCTGTCTCATGTGTGACTTAGTGTCCACCAGGACCCCTAGGTCCTTTTGTGCCAAGCAGCTTTCCAGCTGGGTGGCCACCAGCATGTGTCAGTGCCTGGGATTGTTTCTTTCCATGTGCAGGAATTTGCACTTCCCCTTGTTGAAATTCATGAGGTTCCTGTCAGCCCATTTCTCCAGTTTGTTGAGGTCCCTCTAGACGGCAGCACAACCCTCTGGTGTATCAGTCTCTCTTCCTAGTTTTGTGT
Source organism: Phalacrocorax carbo (assembly GCF_963921805.1). Lineage (NCBI taxonomy): Eukaryota > Metazoa > Chordata > Aves > Suliformes > Phalacrocoracidae > Phalacrocorax > Phalacrocorax carbo. The sequence continues at coordinate 57,170,591 of NC_087517.1, read as the reverse complement.
AATAGCAAACTTCCTCAGAGTGCACTCTGCCCCACCCTCCGGCTGATTCATGAAGATGTTGAAGAGGATTGGACCAAGTATTGACTCCTGGGGTGCACCTTCAGTTACTGTCCTCCAACTAGATTTGTGCCCCTGATTACCACCCTTTGGGCCTGGCCATTCAGGCAGTTTTCAATCCATTTCACTGTCTGCCTATCCAGCCCATGCTTCAACAGCTTTTCTATGATCATCTTATAGGACACTGTTGAAAGCCTTACTGAAGTCCAGGTAGACAATATCCACTGCTCTCCTCTCATCTAGCAGGCCAGTAATTTCATTGTAGATGGCTATCAAGTTGACCAAGCGTGACTTCCCTTTGATGCAGCCATGCTGACTAATCCTAATGATTTTCTTGTCCTTCATGTACGTGGACATGGTTTCCAGGATTAGCTGTTCCAACACATTTCCAGGTATCGAGGTGAGGCTCACTGGCCTGTAGTTCCCTGGGTCATCCTTGCTCTTCTGGAAGTAGGGAATGACATTTACTTTCTTCCAGTCCATGAGGTTTCCCTCCAGTTCTTAGAGTGTCTGGTCACAAAAGGTGACCAATATATAACATCCGAAACACTGAATGGATATTAAAGTTGTGTTGCAAAATGACAAAAGCAAGGATATGCATAGTTAAGTGGAAAACCATAGAATGGTTTGGTTTGGAAGGGACATTTAAAGATCATGTAGTCCAAACCCCAAAATGTACCAGGCGTGACAGTACAATAGCACAGTAAATGAGGCACTTTAAGAAAGCAAATGTAGTGCTTTTGTTTTTCAGTATTGCTGACTTACTTTCTAGGCTGTAATGAAATCTTAGATCTGTAATAGGGCTGTTTTTTCTGGAGCTGACCCAGTCCTTCGGTAAAACCAGATGCATTGGGGACCTATTAGCGTGGTTGTATTAGTTCTTTAAAGTAGTCAGATCCCAGTACAGACTTAAAAAAGTTCATGAAATCCAAGTGTCTTACAACTTTCTGTTGTTAGGCTATACAATTTGTCAGCATATACTTATGGATATGATCACAGTGCAGGTTTAGGGAAAAACAAATTTGAGTTTATGGAAAATATATTGCCCTGTAAGCTAGCACAAACATTGGAACAAAAGAGTAAACAAAACCAAGTTAAAATCTAACTTCTCTACAGTTTTAAAATTCTGCTTTGCTGTTTGAACTTTTACTGACAGGTTTAGAAGCAGAGAATGCCTCAAGTTGGAAGGGACCCACAAAGATTAATGAGTCCAATGCCTGGCTCCTCACAGGACTACCTAAAACTAAACCATATGACTAAGAGCATTGTCCAGATGCTCCTTGAACTCTGACAGGCTTGATGCCATCACCACTTCCCTGGAGAGCCTGTTCCAGTAACCAACCACCCTCTCAGTGAAGAACCTTTTCCTAGTGGTGTCCAGTCCGAACTTCCCCTGATGCAGCTTCATTCCATTTCCTTGTGTCCTATTGCTGGTCACCAGAGAGAGGAGATCAGCACCTCCCCCTCTGTTGCCTCTCTTGAGGAAGTTGTAGACTGTGATGAGGTCACCCCTCAGCCTTCTCTTCTCCAAGTTTAACAAGCCAAGTGTCCTCGGCTGTGTGTCATTAAGTCTTGCCCTCAAGACTTCCACTGTCTTGTTCACCTTCCTCTGGACAGAGTCTAATAGTTTGATGTCCTTATATTGATGCAGCCAAAACTGCACACAACACTTGAGGTGAGACTGCACCAGTGAGGTGTAGACTGGGACAATCACCTCCCTCGACTGGCTAGCTATGCTGTGCTTCATGCACCCCAGGACACGGTTGGTCCTTTTGGCTGCCAGCACACACTGTTGACTGATATTCAATTTGCCATCAACCTAAACCCCCAGACCACTTTCCATGGGGCTGCTCTGCAGCCCCGCATCCCCCAATTTGTATGATATAACCGGGATTACCCCACTCTAGGTAGAGAATCTGGCACTTGCTCTCGTTAAATTTCATATGGTTGATGATGTCCCAGCCCTCTAGTCTCTCCAGATCTCTCTGTAAGGCCTCTCTACCCTCGAGGGAGTCCACAGCTCCTCCTAGGTTAGTATCATCAGCAAACTTTCTTAATATACATGCAGTTCCTGCATCCAGATCATTTATAAAAACATTAAAGAGCATTGGCTCTAAAATCGAGCCCTAGGGAACCCTATTGCTGACTGGCCGCCAGCCTAATGTAATCTCATTTACTACAACCCTTTGAGCCTTGACCCATCAGCAAATTGCTTGCTCAATGTATTATGGACTTGCCTAGCTGTGTGCTGGACATCTTATCCAGAAGGATATTGTGAGAGACGGTATCAAAAGCTTTGGTAAAATCCAAAACCACCACATCTACTGACTTCCTTTGGTCAACTAGATGGGTGACCTTGTCATAAAATCATTTCAAGAGATTGCTTTCGTATGCAAGGGTAATAATACTTTGACCAGAATTACTCTGAGCAGTCTCTACAGAAAATAATACCTTCTCTGTGTTAACACTTAGTGAACCTCATATTCACTTAATGTGAGCACAATGGGATCAGCTGTCTTGTCAAGTTAATCTATAACATTAATATAGTGTTTTATCCCTCTTTCTCAGGCTCCACACACATAAAACTTTAATATATGTATAGTTTTCAGCAGAATGTTCTTGTGTCCATCAGTTACAAATGCATGGTTTTACCTATGGACCAGTAAAGTGCTTCCATACTTTTCTGTGACTGTGTGTGATTGATTCCTAAATCTTTTACAAAAGACCATGCAAATTAAAATGTCTCCTGCATGTATTCCAGAATCAGTGTCTAGAATATGCTTCAGTACACATTGTTACTTACGCTGTATTTCTGGTTCTTGTACTAGTTTGATAGAAAAGCAACTCTTTTTGGAAAGGCCCTTTCTGAAAGGTGTTGTGACAAAGAAACTGGTATTGTCATTTGTAGATGGAGACCATTACTACATGTAATCCATTGAGAAGGCATACTTTTCATATACTGTTGCAGTGCTGTTATTACTTGTGGGCAGATCTGTAAAGAGGCATAATGACCACATGGAAAGGGCATTAGACTGGAAATCTAACTTCTGGCTCTTCTGTTGACTTACTGTGTGATTGCTAGTGAGTTATTGTCTCTTGTGAAAGGTTGTTTATAAAGGCTTGCTGTGGTACCTCCACATATAACAGCTCGTACTTTAGATATCATTTATCACTTCCAGCTCCTGCTGTAGTATCAGGAGTGACTTTGGAAGTGTTTGTTTACATTTTTTCTTCTGCTTCATTAGCAGCTTGCCTATATATTGGAAAGAGAAAATGACACCTGGATGAACAGATTAGAAAATAGGTTGTTAGGTTCACATATCTAGATACCAAGATAAATGAATGATATAACATTAATATAGAAAAGAAAAAAAAGTAGTAAACCTGTTATTTCTCAGTTGTAAAATTTCTGCAAAGCAACATCTCAAATTACTCATTTGATCAACAATTTTGTCTTAGAAAATAAGTTTTGTCCTGTATTTACTAAAAAAAAGAAGAATTTGAGTGTCATGATTAATTTGTCTGTAAGTGCAAGAAGCACAATGAATGATTGGTTTGCCCTACAAAAGACACTGCTGTTGTAGTATTTGGCTTTACAAATACGTAGTTACGTTGTTCAGGACTCAAGCACTGTATGAAGTCTTGTATAGCTCTTTCTCAGGCCCTCTGTACAGGGCCTGAGTTTCTTCTTTAATCAACAGCCAGCTGTTAGGGCTGCCACTGATTCCTGACCTGTAATTACCCCAGAACCTCATCCTGCTGGTTGGCTTCTCGGGGTTTCCTGATATGAATGCTACAAGGTTGAAAGCAGCAAGAAATCCTTTGCAAAGGTACCGAGAGATTTGTACCTTTGCACTACAAATCAATCCAAACCCTGAATGCACTAGACCTGTTCTTCCCGCACTCATTTTCCCCTTAAATTGTGCCTTGCATTTTGGGTTGTAATTAAGACTAACAATGTGAAATCAACCAGGTTTGCTTGAGCCTGCCTCCAGAAAAAAATCAATTGGCAAACTAAATGCACAATATCCTTGCTGATGAGATCCATGCTTTCTTCCTGGCCTGTCTGATTATGTATTTTAGTAGAGATTGTGTAAGGTTTCTAAGGCAATGCATTTATTTCAGTAAGTTGTGACCATACTTATATTCTGTAACTATTACAGATTCTAGTTGTCAGGAAACATTTCCTTCATTGTCAGCTCTATCTACTGTATTCTTGAATTTTGAACTACATAGCACTGCTAACCAGCAAACATGCATTTTTATTCCAGGATGAATGACGATTGCAAGCCATGAATTGGTTTCCGTTCTCTATCCCTTTCATCTGAGAAGAGCAGCTTGTTGTATAAAAAACACGCCATGTCCCTCAGGTATGTGTTTTAGTAAACACTTATTCAAAGGAAAGGCTAGAACAATTACAAGTTTTCATTGCTGTTATTACTAATTATATAGATAGCTCCTTTTACAGGTGGCCACAATAACTAGCTAAATCTAGAGTTATCCTTCTTGAGCTGAGGGAAATAGCCTCTCATCTTTTAAAAGATTATCACCTGATGAGAACATTTGAGATGAGAAATACTTTACATCAAGCTCAGGTCTCAGCAACACACACACACATGCTCACGCACACACACTCTGGGTTACTGCCACAGTACCTACGACCAGGATGCTCACATGAAGGGGCTGATATAATCTAAATACCTACATTTTAAGTACTTGGTGAACAGATGCCTAGGATTGTGGATTATAGGAGAGGCAGGAGACCTGGGAGAAAAAGATGAGCTTCTGTGCATGTATGTGTTTCTGGTCATTGGAGAATGAAAAGCAGATCCAAGAGTTTTTAGAAATTTTCTAGTTTTCCTCCACTAAGCTGTATGCTTATGACTTCTAAATGGCTCTGATCTTTTTTGCCAAGCAGCTACATTCAACTGAACGTTTACTTGCTGAGAGATGTTAGTGGGAATAAATTGTTGCTAGGTTATAATGAAATGCATCTTTCAGTATTTCTGTAGTCAAGGGGTTTGATTTTATCTGTTAAATTCAAGTATTGGATATGGGGAAAAAGTAAACTATTATTAACATGGACTGTTGAGAAAAATTCCCTTTAAAATGAGAACTCCAGGATGTAATATTAAGTATTTTTGTAGATAATTACATTAAGTCTAAAAAGATACTTGGTTCAGATCCACAGCTGCATGGCAGAGATTAAGACAGAAGTCAAACTCAGGTCTGATTTAGGGGTTTTGTGATTTGCCTTGTATTTTTTAGTTTTTAATAGCTCTTACTTACCTTTCATGGTCATATTAATGGCCCTTTTCTAGTCTTGTTTCCAGTCTGTATCTGAAATTCAACTACACATGGTACAAACAACATACGTATAACAATTTTCTCTTCACTGATTAAAACAAGGATGGGTATTATTTCCCTTTAAAGTTACCACATAGAAACCTTTCTCCATGGATTGAAGAAGGCAGTTAATAAGCAGTGGGAACAAAGGTTCTGCTATATAGTTCCTGAGAAATATTCTTCCATCATAGAAGAATGGACAGGCTGTAACTGAATGCTATCAATAATTTCACCTTGACTCAGAATTGTTCTTGAGTTTTTCCCTTTGCTTGTTGCTTAGAAGGTTACCTCAGTCTAAAACAAAAGGTTCTGTTTCAGCTCAAGAACCCAATTGCAAACCTTTAAAGGTATTTAGGTCTTAAACTGTTTTGGTGTCTCTTTTCCAAATAAATTGATAGAAGATAGGATCTGAAATAATTTTGTGATTCTCAGTCTAAACCTCTTAGTTGAGGAGCAATAGAATAATACTTGCTAGGGAGGGTGCAGTCAGTAGTGGAGGACAAATACTAGCAATGCCATTAGTGCAGACTGTTTAAATGTTTGGCTTTTAGAATTGTGTATGAATTTGCTGAAATTTAGTCATGAGGAAAATATAACTTTTTAAGATGAGTCCAAATGAATGGTATCTTCAGAGGAGACATACAATAATTCATGCACAGGTCAGCCTGTGATAATTCACAGAGTTGGAAGTGGAAGGAGGGAAGAAACAAAGTATCTCAAGTAGCGTAATTCATGGAGCAGAAAATTATTTATAGGAAATTAACTCCTAAGCAAAAAAACATTAAGCCATGATATAACTTAGGCATGAGGCATGTGACATACTATGTTCACTTTGCACTTTCTGAAATCAAGCTGGCCATCTGGTCAGTTCAGTTACCATACAATTCAGGCTGCCCTGGAGATGTTCAAAGAAGAAAGGGCAAAATGCTAAAGTGTGATCCCCAGTTATCAGAACAGCTACACGGGTCTGTGGCAAGTCAGAAAAAAATTATGGCAGCCATTAGAATGCTTAAGTATATATGTAATACAGCCAGGCTACAGTCAGTCTTAAAATCAGTGAAACACAAAAAAATGACGATTCTCTTTTTGTTTCCTACCACTGTATTTTACACTCAAGTATGTGGTGTATGCTTTTAAAATACTATTTGGTTTATTATACAACATGAAATTCTCCACCATTCTCCACCCATTACTCCATACCATTTACATCATGCTCAGGTGCCACACTATCCAATACAATCTTATTAACCACCCCACCCCTTCCATCCTTTGATATAATAGGCAGATATCATTCCCTTAGTCTATGGACTACCTCTGCAAAATGTCTTTAAAAAGTTCACAAATGTCCCCAAAGTGTCTGGTGAGTTCATTTAGTCTATGAATTTGGGCTCCATCTGTTATGGTGGTCGCGCAGGACAGGGGAGGTGGTGTGTTGCATGGAGTTACTGGGCATCAAAGCCAGCTCAGGTCAGGTCACTGTTGCTCTTGTAGTGCTTCTTGCAAGGCTTGTCCACCATTCAGGTGGTTCCTGCTATAGTAATTCCTACACATGCAACTCAAATAATGGGTTACAACAATTTAAAGGTATTTCCATTACAGTCTCTACCCCTGGCCCTTTTAGGCCAGGTTACAGGTTTTAACATTGCAGTGATCTCCTACTGCTCTCAGCCTGGCCAGCAGCAAGGGCTTTCTGCTATAGTAATTCCCATAACATGCAACTCAAATCCCAGGTTATAACAATTTAAAGGTATTTCCATTACAGTCTCCAACCCTGGTCCCTTTGGACCAGACCATTGGGTTTAACATTGCAATGAACTCCTTGCTCCTGCTCTGGCTTGGACTTATCCACAGACAGCAATCCCTTAAGAGCATACCTGCTCCAAGTGAGCCACAGACTCTTCAGGGTTCTACCTGCTGCAGAAGAGACTTATCCACAGCCACAGTCACTCTGAGGTGCGCCTGTTCCAGTGTGGCCTTCTCCATGGGCCACAATGCCTTTCAGAGATACACCTGCTCCAGCGTGGCCTTACCCACAGCCACAGTCCCTTCAGAAGTAAGCCTGCTCCAACATGGCCTTACCCATGGCTGCAGTCCCTCTGGGGGAGTACCTGCTCTGTCGTGGGCTTATCCATTACCACATGCTTTGAGGTGCTCCAGCGTGACCTCATGCACAGCCGTTGATGCTTCAAGGTGTACCTGCTGCAGCATGGTTTATCCACAGTCATAGATGCTTTGAGGTGTACCTTCTCAAGTATGGACTTATCCTTGGGCCACAATCCATTCAGAGATATACCTGCTGTGGCACAGGCATAACCATGGCCACAGATGCTTCGGGATGTACCTGCTCTGGCATGGGCTTATCCATGGCCACAGATGCTTCAGGGTGTGATCCTGCCATGTAGACTCATCCACAGGGCACAGTCTGTTCAGCTTGAGTAGATACTGGAGTTCCAGCCTGTCCAGTACAGCAGCACAGAAAGAGCAGTGATGCCCTGACCATATGCCTGCCCAGGTGTTGGCCATTGCTGTTATCAGTATCTTCCCAGGCACAGCAGCATAAGAAGATCAGCAGTACAGCAGTACAGCAAGCAGTGAAAGCAAAAAGCGCCACTAACGAGCACTAGATTCTAATATACAATAAGGCAAGCAAACCCCATGGAAAGAATAGGAGTCTATCACTTAATAGCTAAACAGCAATAACAGCTATAAATTCAATCTAGTGCATTCCAATAAAACCTGTTGTTATCTTGAACCCTTCAAGCCCCACGCTGGGTGCCAAAAAGGACTGTCATGGTTTAACCACAGCCAGCAATTAAGCACCACAGCTGCTCACTCACTCACTTGTTCCCCCCTGGTGGGATGAGGGAGAGAATCAGAAGAATAAAAGCAAGAAAAATCATGGGTTGAAATAAAGACAGTTTAATAGGCAAAACAAAAGCCGTGCACGCAAGCAAAGTGAAACAAGGAATTAGTTCACCACTTCCCATCGGCAGGCAGGTGTTCAGCCATCTCCAGGAAAGCAGGGCTCCATCACACATAACAGTTACTTAGGAAGACAAACAGCACAACTCCAAATGCCCCTCCCTCCCTTCTTCTTCCCCCAGCTTTATATGCTAAGCATGACATCATATGGTGTGGAATATCCCTTTGGTCAGTTGGGGTCAGCTGTCCTGGCTGTGTCCCCTCCCAGCTCCTTGTGCACCCTCAGCCTGCTCGCTGGTGGGGTGGGGTGAGAGGCAGGAAAGTCCTTGGCTCTGTGAAAGCACTACTCGGCAGTAACTAAAACATCCCTGTGTTATCAACACTGCTTCCAGCACATATCCAAAACACAGCCCCATACTAGCTACTGTGAAGAAAATTAACTCTATCCCAGCCAAAACCAGCACATCTCTTTAAATAATATTTTCTAGGTAACATTTGCCTACAGGGAGAAAAAAAAAAAAAAGGATACACTGTAAGATGAGAGATGAAGAAAATAAGATATCTGAAGTAAAAAACTAGGACTAATAATGCATTTTTCATTAAAAACGCTACAAAAGGTAGGACTTTTTACTATAGATATGTATTTTTTAAAAGTATAACAGTTCAATAAAGTGTTTTGTTCTTTAAAAGAAAAGTAAAGAAAACAAAACCCCACAACTTCTTGATAAAACTATTGTTTGTCTTTCTGGAAGCTTTGTAGGAACTGAGGAGAACCCAATCCCAAAATATGTTTGCCAGACAAGTCCACCTGAACTCAGCTTCTCAGTTTCTCATTCAGTAAGATGTAAGCTGGTTTCTCTCTCTGCAGTGCAGAGCAGCTTTTTGGATGAGTCCCAGATAGGCAAGTACTCAAGACAAAAATGGGAGAGGAGCAAGTCATTAACTATTGCATGGTTTCCCTTTCCTAAAACTTCCATGTCAGAGGATAAGTTGGAATGACAACTGCTGTTCTGCGAAATGAAATGGAGGCCCCCAAAAGAAGTGTTGCAGGACTCATGGGTGGGCAGGGACACCTTGGCCATGTACAACAGTGAATTCCTTCCCAGGCCTGTAAGATCTTACACAAAATTAAGTCCTCAGAATGGTGTGCAGGCTAAATTCAGTTTGAATGCCAAAGCCTTTGGAAACGAAGGTCAAAGAGGAAATGCAATGAAACTCATTGTTATTGGGTTATTAGAGTTGCCACTGTAATTATCTTTTTTCATAACATATTTTGTTTTGCTATGTGCACACCTTGATCTTTAATCTAAAGCCTTCTGTGAGCATAATTAATGAACATTTGAGACTCCACCACATTTTTAAGATTTTTTTTGCATAGAATATGATTTAAATGGTTACATACTTTGAATTATTTATCATGTGGTGTATATCTGTTAAGAGAATCGCCTTTGTTTTAAGTCAGTTTATGAAAATATTGTGTTTGAACATCTGTCAAGGGATGAAGATTAGCTGAATAGACATAGGATGCCAGTATATTATATTTTCTGCTATCCTGTATACTGTAATTATCTTGATCCTCAAACAACTCTGCGACAGTTACAAACACTTTTGCAGACTTGTTACTGCAAAATCAAAATTTATTTCATCTGAATCTAAATTAAACTGGTATGTCGCAAGTCTTTTTTTTAACATTTCTATCTGTAGATGATTAGAAAGCATTCAAGCACAGATTCAAATTTTATTTGAAAGAAAATTTTTTTTAAAAATTCAGTTTTGAGGCAGGATGGGAATCTTTCCCAAAATGAAATGTGTTTCAAAAAATGGATAAACTAAGTAGCCAAACTGGGGAGAAATGGATGCCACAGACAGAAGGTGTGCTTTGAAGTGAGATGTAAATCTGAATCATAGAATCATTGGTTTGGGTTGGAAGGAACCTGAAATAGCCTCTAGTCCAACCCCCAGCCATGGGCAGGAACACCTTCCACTAGATCAGGTTGCTCAAAGCCCCATCCAGCCTGGCCCTGAACAAACACATCCAGGGATGGAGCATCCACAGCTTCTCTGGGCAACCTCTTCCAGTGTCTCACCACCCTCATAATAAAGAATTTCTTCCTAAGATCTAATCTAAATCTACCCTCTTTCAGCTTAAAAACCCCTTGTTCTGTCACTAGACTCCCTAATAAAGAGTCCCTCCCCATGTTTTGTGCAGGCCCCCTTTAAGTACTGGAAGGCCACTATAAGGTCTCCCTGGAGCCCTCTCTTCTTCAGGTTGAACAACCCCAACTCTCTCAGTCTTTCTTCATACGAGAGGTGTTACAACCTTCTGATCATTTTTGTGGCCCTCCTTTGGACTTGCTTGAGCAGGTCCATGTCTTTCTTATGCTGGGGACCCCAGAGCTGGACACAGTACTCCAGGTGGGGTCTCACCAGCGCAGAGTAGAGGGGCAGAACCACCTCCCTCAACCTGCTGGCCATGCTTCTTTTGATGGAGCCCAGAATACAATTAGCTTTCTGGGCTGCAAGTGTACATTGCCAGCTCATATTCAGTTTTTCATCTACTTCATTTCATCTATTTCATCTTCATTTTCAGCTACCCCCAGGTCCTTCTCTGCAGGGCTGCTTTCAATCCACTCATCACCCAGCCTGTATCCGTATTTGGGATTGCCCCGACTCAGGTGCAGGACCTTGCCCTTGGCCTTGTTGAATGTCATGAGCTTCTCACAGGCCACCTTTCTTAGCCTGTCAAGGTCCCTCTGAATGGCATCCCTTCCCTCTATTGTATCAGCCACACCACTCAGCTTGGTGTCATCCACAAACTTGCTGACAGTGCACTCATATTGCCTGTTTCAAGAGTAAATGAATACGCACGATACCAGACCATACTTAAAAAGAAAGGGAGAAGAAATCCTTGATCCACATTTACAAAGGTCTTCTTTGAGTTTCCCTATTTACTCTTCACAGCCACTGACTCTGAGGATGTAAAATGCTGGGCATAGTCAATGGCAACAACTGGGAAAACAGAATTAGTCATGTCATCTTTTACTGAGGGTAACCAGCCAGAAAGTGATCATCAGAAAGTTGTAATACCTTTGGAGTAGCTTCATTCCCAGGGCAAGGTTAAGAATTCTTCCTTCCCTCCACCACAGAAATAGTCCTCATCCCAAGTCACTTTTTTTTCTGTCTTGGAAGTCATTTAGTGCTGTATAACGGAACCAAATAGATGCAATGAAAAGCCTGACAGGGTAGTGGGAAGAGGCCAAAGTCTCCAGGGCAGGCCAAGTCTTAGCTTCTGGGTCAGGACAAGTGTCTGAGGGAATGGGAGGAGTGGGAAGAGAGGAAAAGGAGGAAGATGGTCTTGAGTTCTGGCCATTCTGTCACATTTCACAAAAAGGGCAATAGAGTAGCAATGGAATAATTGTATGGAGTGTATAACCCATTACTGCTGATATGCACCAGAAAGAGAAAGGAACCCATCACTTCTGATGGCAAACAATTAGAAGCTCAGTATGGCGGTCATGTATTTCTAGAAATTTAGACCTGGTATTATGTTCATATGTTGCTTCTCATGACGTGCTGTGAAAACTACAATAAATTCATAGTACAAAATATAAAGGAAGACTATTTTGATGCATCCAGTAAAAACAAAGTAATCCAGCTTCGTGCAAGATCCTTACAATTTTCTGATGTGTTAAGCACAGAAATGTATACTGTTACCACATGCATTCAGCAGACATACTGCTTTGTGCAAAGTCCAGTGGGAAAGCTAAGGTACAGGGGTTAATGTTGACATAAAGGCCAATTCCTGATTTCTTTGATGTTAAGAGGAAAGTTTTCGCTGAGCCCAATGGGATTAAGATTTAGTGAACATGTTCTTGTTTCTTTCAAATTAGTGTAGTCTTAACATTGCTCAAATCTATTATATAGTCTACTAGTTCTGCTTTGTTGAATAAAAGCAAAATTTGTGTTCAGAACAACATATTTACTCCAATGTGTGTACCTGCCAGATACTCAAATTCTGATATTTAAAATTGAAGCCTCATGATACTGTACAAATAATTTGTTTCTTTTTCTTTCTGACCAAACAAAAATCTCAAACCAAGAGGAAACTGCAACTGGAATCAATATATATTGGTTTTAAAGTCTGTAATATAAGAAGTGTTTTTATGATTTACTTTTTAATCTGTAGGTGTCAATAGTAATAGCAAACATGAAATTATGAACATGCTAAAAGAGTTTTTATAACATATCTCTTTTCATTCCTTCAAGCATTGTTTAAAGACCTATTAGGTTCTGTAAGCAAACAAACATTTTATCTTTTACATTAAAGGATTTTTTAGAAACATTTTATAGTTAAGAAGCTTTGGTCTACAGATATTTCTTACCCAAGGTATTGGTGATGTAATAATGTAGGCATTAAACAGAAGAAGCGGCTTTAATGCAGATATTCTTTATGTGATTGACAATTACTGCGCTAGTGTTATGTCTGAGCACTAAGACACATCTTTTACTTAAATATGCAAGGTAAAATATCCTTTAAATTTTCTATGCTGGAGAAGCAGTTAAAAACAAAAACACTTACAGAAAGTCAAAACTGATATGTGTTCCAACATGAAGCCCAGAAGTGGAAAAGTAATCATTTGTGTCTTTGTACCTGGAAGAATACAGCTCTTATAGGAAAATACTGACTTAAAAATCAATTAATTTTTCATGTTTTTGAAGAGTAAAAAACCACTGAATGTGGCACAACTTGTAGATTTGAGGAACAGGGAGATAAATTTTGCAACAAAATTTAAATTTGAACTTAAAATAATTTTCTCCCAAAAATTTTTCCCAAGGAAAATAAGCTTATATTATTACCATAGATAAATATGCTAAATTCATTGCTATGGTTTAAAAAGCTTACAGTTGGAGTATTGGCAAACTAAAACTGCATTTTAAATTGCTGTCTAACTCTTAGCAAATTTCATTTTTGTTTCTTTGATACAAAAAATAAACCTAAAATTACGGTTACATAACCTAAGGCATTTGATATTAAGTCCTGGGAAGTAACTCAGCTGATGAAAAGATAGGGCTGAAGCAGTTGTACAAGCCCTCTGTCTCAGCTGGGGTAGCTTCGCATTTGCAATTGCATTTTAGAGATCAAATGCATTAAACCCTAAAGAAGCACAGAAGGGGTGACTACTTCAAAGGGTTTTTAAATTGAAAAATAAACATAAAACAAAATACAGTAATTTATACAAATGTTTTAGAACTAGTACAATTAATTATGTGTGGAAAAAAGTGACACCTGTTCAGAGAAACAATTTAGCTTTTAGATTTAAGCTAGCACTGCTTAACCATTTGTTATTCTAACTATTCTACTCAGTTCAGGTCTAAAATAGTCCATAATGCATATATATCGCTGCATATATCTGCATAGATTATGTACTAAGCATTTAAGTTTATATTTACAATTCAACTTCAGAGTTTCTCGGAAGTAGGTCTATTTGCATTGCTCCTAATTCTGCAGTAGGTGGCAGTGGGTAGTGGAAAATATACAAGAATATACAGTTTAGATGTCATCACATTTTTTAGGGAGGTTTAAAAATGGCTTTTCTGCTTTTGAGTTATGTGTGTATCAAACAGAAAGGAACAGTCAAACAGAATTTGTAAATTGTCGTGGTTAAATAGTACCTACGCAAAGTATTATGAAAATAAACTAAATGGATAATGGAGTCAAATACCGATACAAATACAGCACACATTTCTGTAAATTAAGTATGAAGCTGAGTATACACATGAAAACTGAACTGAAGGCTTAAACTCAGGAGAAGGTTTTGCATGGGTAGTTTTGTAAGTTAGGAGAATGTAGTGAACACAATTTACAAAGAGAAGAAGAAAACTGCTATTTCCCATTTTATCTGTATTTCTTTGGAAATTGTTTGCATTAATTTTCAGTGTTATGCTGGCTATTGAAAATAGCACTGTAACTGATGAAATGGAAAACAGTGGGATGGGGGTTTTAGGCATGATGGTGGCAGTGTGGAGTATTAACAGAGTTTTGATAGGTTGATTGTGTGGGAGGATTAATTGGGAAGATTACAAGAAAGCTCTGATTTTGCAATCTTTACACACCTGAAATATGGGAGCTTAAGAGTATACAGAATGTGAAATTGGATGAAAAAGTCTGTCAAAGAAGAACATTCTAAGTCTCGTTTGTTATTGATTCCTGTTTCTTGCTTATCTGAAAACCTGGATTGGTAGTTTTATATAGAAAGTGCTCAGTCAGCACTGCTGATTCTTCTCACATTTTCACCAGCGCATTTTGAGCTCCAAATAGAGAGATTAAGGCTTCCAGAAGTGCAAGGTATCCGCTAGCTCACATCTCAAATACTTTGAACTGGCCAGTAATTAGGAGTTCTTGTTTTGTTTTGTTTCCTGTTTTAAATCTCCAACGTTTAAAAGTATGCAGCTGGAAGCTATTGAGTGCACAGTGTTTTGAAAAGCATGGTCACGCATACTGCTGGACCTGGACTTTGGGACTAGCCAAGGTCAAACTCCTATTGAAACTGTACAACACTTTTTTCGTTTATGATTTTGTGGCCAAATTCTTCAGTCCAAGGACTTCACATAGTTACATAGTAAGAAAACATTAAGTTAAACAATATAGTTGTGCTTAATGTTAATTCTGTAATCGTAAAGGTTAGCCAGTGATTAACAGATATTATCTTTTGTATGAATTAATAGTTTATACTACAAGTAAGTATAAGCAATTCAATAGAAACAGAGGAAAAATGCTGACTCACTTAAAGTTGGAGTTTTGCTGTTGACTCAGTAGAAGTAAGATTACTGTAATCTCATTGTTAGTTACTCATCAGCTAGTTATCTGTAAAATTAAAATTAAGAGTAGTGTTTTGATAAAACTGATAATTATTAATTGCTTACAATATGTTTCAAAAAAGGAAAAATATGGAACATATGTAAGAAAGAACAGTCACCTTTTACAAGAAATAGGCACTTTATTGTGTCTTCAGCTGAAGGAAAGGCTACAAAGTTAGACCCCAAAGTAACAGTATTTTAATTAAGAAGTTCCTGGTTTACATTTAAACTAAAAGGAAATAATTGACCATATTAAAACATGATTGAATACTTTCTTGATTTATTTCTGCGTTATGTAGTTTTATGCTGGTAAATTGAATGTTCTTAATGAAATTGTGCTAGTTTAAGTTTGAGATTATGCATTAATGATTTTGATTGCATTTGTGTGTTATGTCTTATTCTTTGATATTCTTTTATGTTGATTAAGATGCATCAAACATTGCATTGTTGTCTTGCAAAATGAATAGTAGACATCTCTGTGATAAATCTTCAGTTATACTGAACAGTAGTTCCCAAGACATATCAAAGTTCTCTTTGAAATGTACCCAGATTTTCCATTTTCTATGTTGTTTATGGCTTTTCTTATAGTTTTAGAAATATTGAATTCTTGTTGTCTGATTAAATTTGGTTTTATTCTTTTTCCTATAAGTAAGAGGCTATCTTTCAGTGCTGTACATTTAATTTCTATTCATATGATTTTACCATCAAAGTTTCTGCATTATAAATCTTTCAATGACTACTATTGCTGTGAAAAATTGTAATTTTTTAGCAGTTTTTTAAATCAGGAAGTTACTATTTTTAGGCATCTAGGATTTCCTCATTCTTTCATGGACAATGACACAAATATCTCCAGTTTTTTCTAAGGGATTTAAGGGGAGAAATAAAAGGCATAATAAAGCATTCACTGCTAACTACAAATTTTGACATTCACAAATAGCTTTTGGCTTTAAAATAGACCTAACTGAAGCACTGATTCCCATGTGTTAAGTGTTGGGATTTGGGTTTGGTTTTTTTTCAGATTGATGACTTTGTAAAATTTTCCAAAATCAGTATTGAAAAATTCCACTCTTCTTTAGGTCATTAGAAGAAGTCCTGTAAAATATCCTGGAGCTGAATTGGGCTGTATGTCAAAGAATCAAGTATGAAATTAAGATATGTAAAAAATATATGAAAAATGGAAGAAAAAAAGTGATGCTCTCTAATACCATGTGGTTTAGATCTTTCAAGAAAAAAATGTTGTAACTGATTATATATGTTTTTAGTAGATTAATGTAAATAAATTAATCTAGGGAAATAGTAATTTTTGTTCTATTTATTGCGGACCTGCCAACATCTTTGTGCTTGTAAGGAAGAGTGCAGATAAAAGCTCTTCAGTACACATGAATTGTGCTTGCTGTGTCAGTGAACATTAGCTGAATATCTGGTCCAGATTAGATTTGAAGGCAAGGTATGACTTAATTTGCCTGTACACAAAGAAACAAGCAGAAACAGTTAATGACTGAGAACAGCCTAGAAATGGTAAGGGAGTGCCTAGAGGCTACAAGTTCTGAACTGGCCTCCTGCAAGTCACAAATGTTTTGCACCTTTTGTGCTTTGAAGCTCTTCTGCTGTGGCATGTGTAGAATTCTCTGTGGAGTTTTAAGTACCCAAATATTTCTCTCAGTGCCTCTCTGCTGTGCTTTCTTGGTCTGCCAGAGATAAGACACCATGTGTCAGGTTCCCTGATGAGATAAAATGAGATCGGAGCTGAATTTGGCCTACTCGCTGTCTCCATGAGATGGCCATTAATGTAACTGGTTCTCAGTAGTGAAATATGTCAGCTTTAGAAGATGAGTTGCCATCACCAGTTTAGCAGATGCTGAACAATAGTTATCCAGATTAACAGCCTGCTGTTGACAGAGAAGTGATCTGACTGAATGTCACAGACTTAGAGATCTGCAGATCTTCTAGATATCTAGGAGAACTATTAACAATGAGAACAGCTTCATTTTTGCAAACCTACAACAAGCTTAGAGCTGGGTAAGATGAATGATATAGAAAATGTGAGTAGGAGGCGGCATGTTCTTGAACGGAAAGTTCTCCAGCATACTTCCCCACCTCCCTACGCAATCTCAGTATTTAAATGTGTATGCGAATACATGGCTACGTGTCTGGTAGTGGAAAGACAGTTGTGACTTAATATTAGAACCCAAAAGATAAGACAGGAAAGTAATCTTTTTTTTTCTTTTTTTTTTTTGCCCCCAAATTGAGGCAAACTACCATGAAGATTAATAAGGACTCAACTTATTGACATAGTGTGAACAGTAGGATAAGTTTGTGAAACACTAAACAGAGATATAAGGATGCTGTTCCCTCTGAAAAACACACAGTATTAAAATTTTAAGCTTGGGAAAAAGGTATACTGCTAAGACAAATAGAAGAAGGTGACTTATGTTAATGCAATTGTTTCCTCTATGCACTGTTTTAGTTTTGCATAAAATATCTCCAGCTAGCCTTCCTGAATCTAAAATATTTAGAGAATAATTTAAAAAATAATTTTCTCAGAATTGAAACTATCCATAGTTGCCTTCCTAGCTACCATTGTATCTCTGGCTTGTTCATTCCTGACACTCATATGACTGATGAGTAATTGTTTCTCTTCTCCTTGCTTTCCATTTGTAATTGTCCCCGAATCCAGTACTAGTATGCATGTTTGATGTTTAAGTGTTAATTAAAAAAAAAAAAAAGTATAATTTGACTCGCCAAAGGACAGAGGTTGCCCAGCTGTTACATGAATAGAAGAGAACAGGATGGAAAGCAGTGTTAACATATGGTATGAAAATTTAACTCTGGCTGGTGAAAGTCTTTCAATTCCTTATTAAAATCAAAGTCCTGTATGAGGTCCATAAACTGCTCTGAAGTGAAATCTTGTACATCCAGTCCAATCCTTAAGGCACCTAAGAAGCAATCCAATTAGGAAGCTGCCTAATCCAGTGCAGTGAATAAGAACAAGTTGAGCTAGCCTAATAAAATTTTTAAAAAACTATCTGTAGTTCTGAGGCTCAGTATGTCTTACTATATTGTTGGTTGGAGACAAAACTTTGCATTGATTTCTTGTAATATGACAGAGGTCTATGGCTTATTCTTTTGTCTTTCTTCATAGCTTCCAGTTATCTTCATGAATGAGCTGGTTCTAACCTCTTAACATGCTTTTAATAGCTGCCAGAGGTAGCATGTCTCTTCCACTACTTGTCACTTCTTGTTGCTACTTACTGTAGTTGCCAATTTCCAGCTGACAGGATGGTGAAGAGGAGAATTTGCTGCACTTGCTTGTTATTTTGTTTCTTTTTTTCTAACTTTCTCACTCATTGCTTCTTAAGCATTTTTGCTTTAGAACAGGGCTATTTTTAATTGTTGAAGAAATATTCACTGAGTAAAGCTTTGACCAGGATTTCATAAACCATTTTGGTTCTATATTCTAATTCAGAAGATGATCTGTCAGAATTAATTGAGAATGTCTTAATATAATCAAGTCCAGTTCATTAGGCAAACACTTAAATTATTAATTTAAATACTGGGTAGTTCAACAGCATTTATGACAGTTACAAATACCAACGTATTTTAATTTTTAAATTCCTCCTGTGTACAGAAGTTGATGTCCTGCTATAGCTACTGCTGTTAGACATAAATAGTTTTTACCTTTCTAATGTTCTACCTCTTTGGAGCCTGTTAAAGTATTCTGTTCAAAAAAAGGCTTATGAAAGAAAAATGTAGCATTTTAAGCACAGGGGGCTTAAAATTAATCAAGCATAGAGTGTCATTTTCATCTTTGTAACTCTGTTTTGGATCAAGTAGAGTTACACCAGAGACGAACTTGAACCAGGAAGTTAGTGTCACGCCATTTCATTAATTTATAGAACACTGTAAATTAATGTATAATTATTTAGCATAAATCTAGTGCTTTAGTATCTTAGCTATTCCCATTGCTTTAGTGCTGAGAAAAATAATCTCTTCATAAAGTAAACTAATCCCATTCCCATTTTTAATTGCCTTCCAACTCTGTAATCTAGGACACAGTGATTCCCTGAAAAAGAAATAAATTTTCATTTCTCAAAGAAAAAAAATGGGGAGGGGAGAAGGGGAATAAAAGATGAGGGAAATGGGAGGGAACAGAAGAAGCAATAAAGTGAATAGTGATGGCTGTGAGCTGAGGACATAGCATGTCTTGAAAAGGTTGTGTTCATTCAATGCATTTCATAGACTGGTTTGGGTTAGAAGGGACCTTAAAGATCCATCTAGTTCCAACCCACCTGCCATGGGCAGGGACACCTTCCACTCATCAGATTGCTCAAAGCCACAGCCAGCCTCACTTTGAACACTTCCAGGGATGGGGCATCTACAGCTTCTCTGGGCAATCCATTCCAGTGTCTCACCACCCTCATAATAAAGGATTTCTTCCTTATATCTAGTCTGAATCTACACTCCTTTAGTTTAAAAACACCCCATCTCTGTCATTGCACTCCCTCGTAAAGAGTCCCTCCCCATCTCTCCTGCAGGCCCCCTTTAAGTACGGGAAGGCCTCCCCAGAGCCTTCTCCTCTCCAGGATAAACAACCCCAACTCTCTCAGCCTGTCCTCATAGGCAAGGTGCTCCAGCCCTTGGATCATTTTCTGTGGCCCTCCTCTGGACCACCTCAAGCAGGTCCATGTCCTTCCTGTGATGAGGACTCCAGAGCTGGACAGAGCACTCCAGGTGGGGTCTCACCAGAATGGAGCAGAGGGGCAGAGTCACCTCTGGCCATGCTTCTTTTGATGGAGCCCAGAATACAATTAGCTTTCTGGGCTGCAAGTGTACATTCACAGCTCATATCCAGCTTTTCATCCACCAGTACCCCCAAGTCCTTCTCAGCAGGGCTACTATCAATCCCTTCATTCCCCAGCCTGTATTGATATTGGGGGTTGCCCTGACCCAGGTGCAGGACCTTGCCCTTGGCCTTGTTGAACCCCATGAGGTTCACCTGGGCCCAATTCTTGAGCCTGTCCAGGTCCCTCTGAATGGCATGCCATCCCTCAGTCACGTCAACAGCAGAACTCAGCTTGGAGTCATCTGCAAATTTGCTGAGGGTGCACTCGATCCCACTGTCTATGTTGCTGATGAAGATATGAAACAGTACTGGTCCCAGTTTCTACTTTCTGTTCCCTGAGTTGCCCACCTTGGCAACCTTAGCAATGTTTGTGCACAGGGGTTTGTGTGATTGTCTGAATTATGCTTGCCTTAAACCATACCTGCCTGTGTGGATGTGCGAGTAGATTCTCTGGGGCTGATATACCTACTTGTGAAAACACTGGTAAATTGAGTGAAGGAGTGACAAGTGTCTTCACCTGGTGTTCCAGGGGCATGTGCTATACCAGCTTCAGGATTAGCAAAGGGTATTCTCTTCACATAAAACAAGTGGAAGCTGGGAGGCATGCTGCGGTTATTTCTAAAGTGTGATTGCTGATAGGCTCAAAGAATCTGTTGTAAAGCTAGTGTTGCCATATGTCACCTTTACTGTGGGAATTTTAATACACATTTTGTTTTATTTTTTAAATTATTATCGTTGTAAGAACTTAACTTTGGTTTCAGTTGTCATTCTTTACACTCAGATTCACTTAGCCTTTAAATACATTTACATTGTATGTCCGGTTTCTAGTCTTCGTTTTAGTAATTTGAAATGTTCTTAAGTTATTTTGGCCTAGTTTTTATTTTTTTAACTATAATAGTATGGTCAGATATTTCACAGAATATTACCATCTTTAATAATTGGGTGTGGGTTGCATTTTTTCTTTTTTCATGTTCTCTGGAGTATTAAAAATATATGTTTAATAGTAAGTCTTTGCCATTTTTAAATTGTAGCTTACATAGATTAAGTTTGGAGAAACATTTCATTACAAGAATCAAGGTCTTCACCCTCATTGTTTTCTGTGTTGTTGGAAGGAAAATAACTGTATCTGAAAAGAGGAAGCTTCACTAATAAATGGTATTCACAGAAATAACTAAAAGACAATTCAAGTCGAAGGCTGCAGTTTGAGCAGAGCAAGGATCAGTAAGCAATACTGAAGAGGTGGATTTTAAAAATCCTTCCAAACAGAATGTGTATGGCATTGGAGAAGGCACAGAAACTGAAATTAGTTTCACAGGTAGAGCAGAAAGTACTGGAAGAAGGCATAGAAATGTGTGGGCATCATCTTTAGAAAAGTCAAATCAGCTGGGCAAAAGTGGTTAGCACCAACATTCAGCTGATAAACAGGCATACCAAGTGCCATCCTTTTAGCCTGAGAGTCGCTCAGTTGGCCTCTGGCTTGCACTCCTCCCTTTGGTGCCAATTGCATGTATGCTGCCTGAACAACTTGCTGATATCTGTGTATCTGCAGAACCCGTGTCAGGGCTAGTCAGGAGCACATGACACGTGACGCCCAGCAGCAAGATGCAAGTGATGGTGCTCTACTACTCTGAGAGATGTCTCTCTTAGCCAGATGCACACAGAACAAAGCTTGGCAAGAAGGTTTGTTCCCCAGTAGCTTTACACCATAAGTCCTCTCCTGTCACTTGATCTAGCTCACACATAAACACACACACACGCATGCATGCAAGCACCTTTACATGCATGGTGGCTTAGCACATATATGTGCACACCTATTATGTGACCTGCCAAGCATGCCATTTTTGCCTTTCATCATGTATACTAGCATGTACAGTTTTGTGTCAGTACTTTCAGCAGTTGAGAAGCCTGGCTATGGAGGAATATTATACATGTAATAGTGCTTGGCTTGTGATTAACTAATTTTATGAGTCACATATTTAGATTTAAAATTTCCAATATTGTATTTCATCTGGTAGAAGTAATTAAGGAGGGGAAATTAACCAAGAAAATACTGTAAGATTAAATTTTTGTTTTTAGATTTACTGATTTAGATGATTCTGTTATTGGAAATGGGATGGAAAACTACTCTAGAAGCCTTCCTAGACAATATGTTTTTATTTAGCCTTATATTACTGGTATAATAATGCCATGTTTTATACGACTACTTAATACTTTTTACACCTCTCTGACAAGATTTCTGCCAAAGAAATATAAATATTTTTCTTTTATCACCTTTTATTCTGTATGGCAAAAGCAGTCCATAGCTACATCTGAGTAATTTCTGTTCTCTCTTGTCTTTCTTGAAAGTTTAGTATTTAATGAGGAGAGGGCTAAACAGACTTTATTTCCTATCTTTCCCCCATTAACCCTATCTTCCATTCCCTTTTGACAATGGTGCTATTTGACCTCCCGGTCAATGGCTTCCCTTCAAAATTCGGATGGTGTCAGAGAGAGGGGAAAACTAAGAAAGAGTTAATGAGGTGGCAGTGGGAGCTTAAGCATCTTTCCCAAATGTTTCATATTTTTTAACATTTTTGACTCCATAACTTCAGTGACTGTTAAAAAGTATTAACACTAAGCAGCAAATAGATTAAGCAAACCTCTTGTGAACAATCCACTGTTCGGATGTTATTCATGCTATTCAGCGTGTATGGGCACACCTCTGTATTTGCATGGAAAAGCACACAGAAAGTATGACAAAACTAATCCATTAGAAGTTTTAAATTTTTTTCTGTCTCAGACAATTTCCTGAGGAAGAGTTCCCCACACAATCAAAAGAAGGAAAGAGCATGGATTATATTAGGATTTATATATCGTGAATTCCATTGCTGTTTGAAAAACAATCTAGCATTTTGTATTTTTAGTTCTAATTTTTTAAATAAAAGTAACACAAGATTTTATTTTTCTCAATATATTAGTACGGTTCCATTAAAAATTCTGGCAGCTACAGGATCTAGGATTTCAATGGTGAGATTTGACCATTTAAATATCCCAATCTAAACTTACACTTTTCATCTTTGCCTTCAGACTGTTTTGAGCATACGACAGGATAAGTGCATTATCACGGTGGCTTTGTCTCACAGCAGCCCACAAATATTAGATAACCCTCTCAAGAAATGTATAAACAAGTTGTTGTTGTTGTGTATTATTAGACAGCTTTGTAGATGAGTAAATGGAGAACTGAAGGGTTCTTGGTCTTAAGCACATTACCTACCAGTTTCTTTGTAAAAAAGGACAGTGTTTCTTGAAGGACTACTGTGCATTTTATTACTGCTTTATATCACTTCAGTTCTTAGTGTGTCCAATGCATTGAATAATGAAATTAGGGCTTGTGAAGGATGGCTGAACTACAAAATGTCCCCTGGGGTGAGCTTACTTTTAATAGGGATCTTTTTTATTTTTTTTTTTTTTTTGGGGGTGGGGCACGGAATGCCTCCTCTTTTTTTAAAAAAATAATTTTCTGCAATACAGCCAATATCATCCTTTCCCTGCTCCCCTTCCCACCCACCCATTTGCCAGTAGTTTTCTTGTGTGATTGAAAAGTCCTTAGTTTTGCTCAGTGGAAAAGCCTCATGCTGAGAAGTAAGGGATCACAGTTGTACACTTAATCAAAGTGGCTTGCTCCACACTTTGTTTCTGAGTAATTTCCGTAGCAAACTCATGTGATCTGTACGTTTCACTTGCATGAATCAAGTCCAAAGTTTGAAACTGACTCAGTTGTTACTCCTGCTGACAGGCAAAGAAAAAGATTTTTTGGTGGAGACGGGGATGGGTTCAACTCAGTTCAGGTTGCTGGAAGGAAATGAAAAGGATTATTTGAAAATTACAAATACTGGGATGAAAGATTACAGGTACTGAGCAATAGCTGTCCATAGTAAATTGTTGATTGGAGTGTCTGTATTAGGTGATGTTTGTAGTCTCTACATGTAGGATGATGGAAAACACAGATTATGGCAGTGAAAGTAGAGCAACAATAGAGGCTGATTCTTTGTTTCCACTCTTCAAAGGCTTTTTAACCATCTTTTTTTTCTTTTTTTTTTTTTTTTTTGATAAGGCCCAGGAAATTGTTAGCGACATGCTGGTGGGAACTTACGGAAAAGAATACACACTGTGATGCAGTTCTTATCCCAAGAGCTGTGTTGGTGGGTGTGGGAATATCGTGCTTTCAGTGTGAGCTGTTGCAATGAGATAGCATTGAGAAACCAGCACAGAGAACAGCACAGATTTAGTCTAGGGAGCTAAGGGCTTTATCCAGCAGTAATGTGTGTAAGGACAGACAATGTAATACTGTATTTGGTTTAACAACAAAGAACTATAAAAGGATTTGATAGTAAGGGATTGGCAGAAAAGCTCAATGTATCTGCACAGTGCAGTAAGTATTTTTTTAAAAAGGTATTTAAGTGATATACTTACAACTAAAAAAGACAGTATTTAAAGTTACCTATAATAGCCATTATTTTGGGGTAGGGTCTTTTAACAACAGTGAAGACTTATTAAGTAAAGGACTCAAGAGACAGCTAGTATTTCATTGCAGTATGGGTTTGAGAAGCAAGAAGAAGCACATGTGGAAAAGCAGGACTTACAGATCTTTTTTACAAAGGTCTGTTTTCATTACTCCGTTTGATTTCTGGATACATTTATGGCCAACATCACTGGGAAATCACTGAAAAATATTAATCTCTATCTCCCATTCTCTATATGCCTATTTTGTTTTGATATTTAAATAACAAGTTTTGGCTGCAACTTTGGCAAGACACCACATATTTGTTGGTGCTACTTGGGCTTAAAATGAGCAAATGTCTTTATGAAGACTATATGGTAACAGGGTAAATATTGCTACAGCATATGCATGCTGGTTGTCCTTCAGAAGGAAATAGCATTTCTGTTGTCTGTATAGCAGCTGTTGTGACCAATTAAACTTAAAATAAGCTTTCTAAATCCTCAGTATGCCACTACTGGCATATTTGGCCAAAGGTGTGAGTGATCAAATGATCCTATGTGTCAGTAGCAGTTCTGCTGTGGGAAAGATTACAGAGTGGGAAAGGTTACAGAGTAGGAAATTCAGTATGGATCTGCCTTTTACCCTTGTGTCTGGAGACATGTTCCCCTTTTTCTAGCATAGGAAAATATTCTGGCAAGACAGGTAAAAATCAGGAATGTGGACAACTTTCTATGTTTAATATTTGGCAGTTGCTGGACAGAACTTTTTGAAGATCACAGCAAAGGCATCTCTGACTAAAAAAGATCACATAAATGGATGCTTAATTTAGAAGTATGTATATCACTGCATAGCTGGTGAAAATATCTGTTAAATTGAGAAAGTTATGTAGCTAACCTCCTCTGCAGTGTGTGGACTTATCTCTGAACTTAAAATACCAAATTGTATTTTATGGTTTTGTGACCTGCATGACTTCCATTAGGGAGTGAACAGAAGCATCTAAATCCATTGCAATACTCTTAAATTGAAAGATGCCCTTAGGAATCCCTCCTGTTGTGTACCAGAGTACAATTATGTGGTTAACATTTTGAAATGTAAGTGAATGGCTGCCACTCTGTCTGTTCTTTTACATTAATATTGTATAAAATGCTAGCTGCATTGTCAGTCTCCAGAACAGTGCATTTTGCACTTCTGATGTTCCAGAATAATATGGCATCTTTCTGACCCCAAAATAGCCTATAGAGGTCTTCAGCCAGCTTGCTAGATACTTGAACATTATATCATTTATCAGGTAAGATACTTAAAAACAAGAAATAAAAAGTTTCCTAAGGTCCATTCCAATCTTAAAAGAGAAAGATCAGAAAATTTTAAAAGGCAAATGTAACTAATAAAACTGGTTTTGCCTACATTTGCACAGCAAAATTGAAGGGAGAATATTAAGTTTTCACATTGTCTTGCATGGATTATAGAGACATTCTGTTAATTCCCAGTGAACAGACAGACTACGTGATGTATGTCTACAATTCCATACCTTCTTGTTGGACATTCACTGCCTGTCTGCAGACAGCAGAGAGGCTAAATAAAACTAATGAGGGAAAGTGGTTTTTGGATTGGAGGAAGGGAGGGTTAGAGACAAGATTAGGGTGAGCAGAGACTTCTTAACAACATATTTTCATTTATTTCACTGTAATATCTTTTTTTTAACTGCATGCACTTCAAAGATAATGCAAAATTGGAATTACGAATATCGCAGCTTTGTAGTGAATGTATTGCAAGATTCTTAAATAATTAAATTATGCAAGTTCTTAAAATTGAGTGTAATTAGCCATTAATGAGCAAAATCTGTTGCTCTGCAGAGCTGATACATGCCATGCAGACTATACTTAAGTTTTACATGATTTGGTTTAACTTCTAAATGCATATGTGTGGTGAAAATGAACTAGTATATATTGTAAGATAATCACTGAATTAGCTAGTAACTTACATAATGTATCAAATATTTAATTTTAGTATAATAAATTATAGATTTGTCAATGACTCCGTTTTCTGCTTCTGTTTAATGGGAAGCTTGGTTTAGAAGCATGGTAAGGAAAGGTTTGATACTAACAGGGATTAATAAACTTAAAAATGATAGGCCTGGCATGTGAAGCTGGCAGTTTTTCACTCATAAACTCACAGTTCAGATTCATGCTACCTACACAAGGTCTGCATGAATACAAACAAGTACATTATACTGCATCTTGTTGTTAGTGGGATAATTCTGAATATCAGAGTACTAATTTTTAAATTAGTACTAACAACTAAAAGCTTACCTTTTAAAGCGTATAAGCATACAGGGTAAGGAATGAATAGAACATGATTCCCTGGGAGGGGGTCAAGGCAGATGCACATTTGAGACATTGCAAAGAAACTTTTATTTCTGCCCTTGGACCAAATTCCCTAGTACTGAACTAAGCAGATGTCTCGTTAGAATCAATGAACAACTCCCATCCCTAAAAACCTTTAGGGTTATGTACCTTGCAGGATTAAGCCAACCAATAACGGAAGCTTCTTTCAATTGTTTATTGAAAGCAGTGCTTAATAAGCAGCAGCAAAATAGGAATAGAATCACAGACTATTTCATTAGGGAAACACAAATTTTCCTAATGTTGGCACTTCTGCAAAAATACAATCAATTTTAGTTAAGTGAATACCATGTGTTTAAAATGGTGGTTAACCTGAATAAATTGTAGGAGTTTGCTCCACAAGCCAGTCCATGGTGTACAGCACTGTCTCAGTGATCTAATTAAAGATATTGCAAAGATGAAGAGCTTTTTAGACTGGTGTCCTATGTTTTGTTACTTTTTACTTCATTTTATTTGTCAGAGGGTCAAATTCTTTTCCTAGTGGAGTGCTGAACCTTTGCTTTAGTCAGTCATACAAACTGGTTACAGAAGTGAAATGCTGATCTTGAGACAACATCATTTAATGTTTGCAAGAAGTCTCCTGACCCTTTAGTGAAATACACAGCATGTACTACAAAAGTACAAATACTTCACACTCAGATGACTTTGTCTGATGTAATCATATGCTCTCTTTATAGTGCCTTAAGTCATGACTAAATCTCAGTGACACTGGGCAGAGAATGCTGCTAGTGTTTCAGTAATTGCCATTTATTCTTCTTACTTGATATTGAAATTGGCATAGTATCAGGGGTTAGTGCACAGCAAATGTTCTTCATCAGAGGTAAAGGAGAAAAAAAAAAGTGATCTATTTTCCTTTGTTCCTCTTTCCTGAAATACAGGAAATTCCATTTAAACGTAAAACTTACATTTTATTTGGTTGGTTGGGTTTTGTTGCGGGTTTTTTTTTTGTTTGGTTGGGTGGTGTTTCTGTTTTCTTTTTTTAAACTGTGAGAGTGGTCAAACACTCACTCGCACAGGTTGCCCAGAGAGTTGGAGTCTCTGTCCTTGGAGATGTTTGAAATCTGATTGGACATGGCCCTGCTATAGTTGATTCTGCTCAGAGCACGATGGTGTAGAGATGCCTTCCGACCTCAGCTATTCTCTGATCCTCCAGTTAGAATGAACATTGTGAAATTCTGTGAAATTAGTAGAGATAGAAGTGATTAGGAAGAATTTTATTTGATTTTGCTAAAGGCACCAGTCCACCTAAGAGAATGAAGATTTTGAAATGCAAACGTAAGTTGAGATTTATCAGCAAAGAGACAATAATAGTCAGCATTTCATAATTCCAAAATATCCTTAGTCGTACACGCTGTTACCAGGCATGCTGTAGCTGGTTCGCTCACTTCAACATAAGTAGCCAAATGAGGAAAAATTCAAAAACTCTGTAAGAGAAAAGAACATGGAATTTCTTCTACAGCAGAAGAAATTAAAATTTCAAAAATAAGATTTAGAACAGACAGTAAAGAGATTATTTGATATGTACAAATTGTGTACAGGATTATATGACTGGTTTAGGAAAGCTCAAGAACTTGCATAAATAGGAGATAAGCAATGGAATGAAAGGCTAGAAATACAGGTTCATGAAAGGGTTGTTTCAATCAACGAACAATTTGGAAAAGGGAGGCTCAGAATACTAAGGTAGTTTTTGTGCTCTATTTTTCTGCAGTATTATTTAGATTACTAACAGTAAGCACATACATCATGTGTGATAGTCAAAGCAAGGTCTGATCTGTGAGTACAGAATAGTCCTTAGTGTGTATTATGCGTCCTAACTGTCCTAACTTCTATATTCATCTTCTTGCAGGAACATTCCTGCTGTAAGAAAGGGTAATACAGTCTCCCTGCACAAGAGGACCATTTGTATTTGATTAGGATATGCTACCAAGTCCATCCTTGCCCTAAGAATTTGAGATTTCATGTGAGGGATGAAAACACACAGTGGCCTTATATTTGCTGGATAAATTTCTCCTTTGTACAGTGGAGGCAAAACTGCTGTGGTGCTAGTTTTGCTTGTATTGTATTGTTGCTTCAAATATAGTCAACATCACACAGAATAACAAATGGAATTTTTTTCAATATGTTCTTGAAAATAATTGTTGTTAATCAGTTAACAGTTTTAAAGCTTTTCCAGAGGCTCCAATGGAAGTCACTGTAAAAAGTATTACCATTCAAGTATTTAGCAGTGATTGTAACTTATGTAAAAAATCTTCAAACTCTTAGAAACTGGTAAATTAGCTATTTTCTTGGCAGTGTTTGCAAAACCACACGCTGTAAAATGACTTGGTTTTAAATTTATGTTAAACTGGTAGCAAAAATACATACGGTTACTTTCACTGCTGAAGATGTGCTGCTGTGTGTTGATCATCCTTTAGTGCATTTTGAATGATAGTTAGTCTGTGGGGACCAGTGAAGACCTCCAATTAATTATTACTGGAGAACATGAAATCATAAACAAAATTCCTTGTAATAAATTTTTAAAATGAGATTGCATGTTTTATTTACGGTACTGGTCCATTTTGGGGCTTTAAATCTATGAACGAAAACAAACATGCTTTTTATCAAACTGAAATAAAAAATATCAATAGTATTTCTTTCTTATCAAAGTAGGACACAACATATGAACTGGACTTCTAAATAACTGCAGGGAGAAAAGCAAGGGAAGAAGAAAAGATTTACTTTTCTCTAATTCATAGAAAGTGATTTGGAATATATATAAACAATATGGAAAATAGCAAATGCTTCCAAGCATAGTGATGTTTATTAATCATTAAGGTAGCTGGTATGATGGAATTATTTTCTAGGAAGTGTTAAAAACAGAGCTATTAACTAAGAACTCCCATAATTATTGTATATATTTACAGCAGGAATTGGTTTTGTTGTAGACAGAGGAGCAGCAATGCTGAAGATGTCCAGTAGTTTCAAATACATTTAGAGACAAAATCCTGCTACAAACATACAGCTAAAGATGCTTCTTGTCCCATAGGGGTCATAGCTGAGACTACAAAACAAAGGAGGAAGTGATGATCAAATAATAAAATAAGAGCCAATAATCACCAAAATCTTTCACTAATGTCTTGTATCTCTTTTTTTAATTCTCTCTCTCATTTGTCTTTTAGATCTCAGATTCAAATAATCTGTCTGGAAAATGCAAAGTACACAATACCTGTTTGTTACAATTGTAAGATTGTAGCGTAACTATGCTGCAGTTTAATGGACAGATATTAATAGATGAGATTGTTGGCTTCTTCCATTGAAATGTGTGGAAATTCTATAGTCTATTTTTTTTCTCGCCATTGACAATTTCTTCCTGCCTTCCTACTACAAACAATATGCCTTCTTTCCCATGTTCCATGAAGATAATTTACTTTTCCCTTCACCCAGTCAGACTAGTTCACCTTCTTCTAACTCTGGTTCTAACCAATTAACCTAAACCTTCATAGGACATAGATATCTCAAAATGGTTTCTGGCTCTGGGAATTGTGTGGTGACAGCATGTTATCAAAATGTGTTTTAAGCAAAAAACTTTATCAGAGCAATAAGTGTATACTGGAGCCTGCAGACATTTTGGAGAGCTTAATCCAAATGTATCTACAGGTTTTGCAACCTGGAAACTGCTGGTCCAAGTGGACCCAGTAATTCTTCAACAAAGGATTATTTGGGCTCTTTTCCTTATCCTAACAATTTTTGCTCTAGCCAGATAGACAGCTATGTCCATGACCTACAGTGCTGCCTCTTTCTTTATTCATATGGAATTATAAAAATTATAAAGTTGTAGCAAAGTGCCAGGGCAGTGCTGTGTCTCAGCTGGGTTTTCTTAAATTCTTAAATTCCTTTAATCTCCTTGTGATGCAGTTCTGTCTAATTTATACAATCCTTTCTTCCTCATTAGAAAAGACCTCTCAAATCACTTCTCAATTTCCCAAAGATTTCTTCTAGGTACTGCCTTATTTTCATGGAGCTATGACTACCTGTCATGTATTTTCATCTCAGTTCCTGGATCACAAAGCAGTAGGAGAGCACAGTGCAGAAATTACATTTTCTTGGCTCTCCCTAATGATGGGATAAGCATTGCAGGAACCTCTCATATGAAATTGCTGTGTTTGACTGAGCACTGCAAATTTCTTCCTTCTCCTCCAGCTTGTGATTTTACTTTTCGTTCTGGGAATGAGAGGGGAGTGGCTACATGCAACCTTATTACTGTGTGGCTGCACCATGTTTGACTGGTCGACTCTGTTGTCCTTTTTTGTATTTGTTAAAGACACGTGCATATTTCTAGTCTTAGGTGATACTGTTCAGATCACAGCACCACTGGAACTTCAACACATTTGTTACTGTCATTTTTCACAAAGTGCTGTGAAAGTGCAACAAAAGTTCAGAATTCAGAAGCTGAAGAGGCGCTACCAACAAGCCAAGTTTATCAATGTTCAGACCTTTAATACATAGAAATTCAAACGTCCATTTAGGGAAAAAGCCAGTCACAATGCTTTTATCTCTGGGCCTGAAAAGTAGGGCCTTTGATGTACTCACTCTCAGTTTACTTTGTGTTTTTGTTAACGAATGGTTTTGTAGTGTAGAATTGCTACTGCAGTAGTAAAAATATGCAGAGGAATAAAAAAGTCCATTCAGTGTGGAAGGAGAGATAGAACATACTATTAACTCCTAATATGTAACCTGTGAAAAAATAGATTATACTAATGTATCAAGACAAGGAAAACATACTCACTTGCAGGTTTCCATACAAAGCAATGCAGCATAGCGTTATAAGTCACTATTTAAGGATAGGGTTACTGGGCACCATTTGCATGGTATTATATGGAAGGTTTTCCAAGATCTTGGGCATCACAAGATTCTTCCCAAAAGAAATTACATTTTGAATTGACACTAGGATTCTGTGAGTGGTATAGAATAGTGGAAAGGACCCCATATAAGAGGAAGTGGTAGTCAGCGCAAGCCTGAACATCATAATTAGGGTTGTCTTACATAACTGCAGTTGTCTAAAGGTTACTTGTCTCACATAAGCTATTCTTCTGGGCTCCGTTTATGGCTGAGGGAGGTAAAATAGGCACCTACAGACAGGAAATACCTCCAACTGTATCAGACAGCTACTTTAGGAATAAATAATCCGTTGGGTAAATCTACACAGCTGAGTGAGAAAACTAATTTTTTGATATCTAAAGATATTTAAGGTCATTATAGAAGGTGTATATACTAATGTATTTATTTGAAAGTGACAGAAGAGAGGTTTAGGACTTGTCTCCTTGAAGATTTTCAAAATCTGACATGACCAGTCCTGAGAAATCTGATTTAGCTTTGAACTTAACCCTCCCTTCAGCAGGTGATTAGACTAGAAATATATGAAATAATTTACAGTTCCATGAATTCCACCCTGGTGCTTCTTCCTTTGATAATTATAAAATCTAAGAGCTAAGTACTAATATCTGCCCATTGTCTTCTGTACTACTGCTCTGAAAAGTTTAGAGTTACCCTATTCACAATGAATAATTGTTTTTGTTATTCCCTTGTATCATATCCGTGTATGCAGAATTTTAAGATGTCTTTAGAAAATAACTGAGATAGGGCCAGAAGGATTTATTAGGGTAAACTTCACTTGCTGCATAATCTACTCATCTTATACTCTAATAGCGTTTGAACCAAATCTAGAAATTGGAAGTGTAATGGAAAATTTTGCAAAGATATGTTAAGTAATACCATTCTTGTGAGATAAAAGCATTTTTGTTACAAATAGAGTGTTTCTACTTTTTTTAATCTTGTTTTGCGATGCATATAATCTCTTTTCTTTCTCCTTCCACTAGTTTGAAACAATTCCCCTCATACGTTGCTTGTGCTTTATTCAGTTTGTTGTGTATTTTTTTTCCCCCCTCAGTGTTTCTGTGACACCCAGCTACAACAGCTTCTGAACTTCTCCCAACATTCACTTGGTGAGTAACCTTTTTTGCTATCGGGTTATTATCATCCAAGGACCACTACTGTAGTTTCACTTCAGTGTTCCTCCCTTTGCCCAGACTACTTCTCCCATCCTTAAGGTATATCCTTTCTCATTCTGAAGATAGCATGGCAATAACTCAGATGCTCTTCCTTCTTAATCTAGTTTTCTTCTTTCTTTCTGATCTCTGCTACTCAGATTCTAAAGAAATTATGTCTCTATTCTCACAAGCTCCCCACAGAGCAAAACTGGCTGATACATCAGGTTTTAAGTGTTTATTATTTTTAATGACTAATAAAGCTTGTAAGTGTGCTACTGATGCACTGGTGGTGCTAAACATCATATGAGACTTGTCAGGACTGAACCTTGCAGGTCAGCATTTTCTGATTTAGTAGCTGAAGATGAACCTTTGTGGATATAGCTGCATTACCAATAAAACCCTACATGAACAGACAAATGTGTATGAGTAAGAATTATAATAGACACATCTGTGTTTTAATAAAGTGATTTAGATCAGGCTGAGGAGTTGTACTACAGTGTTAGTATCTGAAGAGGACTAATGCACTGAGATGGGTATGTAGCATGTGCAAGAAACCACAACATAAGTGGTAGCTGTGTGTTGGACTGGCCACCCATGTAGTCAGCCCCTCAGACCCTTTCAATGTCATAGGAAAGTGGGCAGCTGAAACTGATTTTTATTATGATTCTCATACAGGCAAGTAGCCATTCCTCACACTCTTATTAAACCTGTGTGTTAGAGAAGTATGTTTTCTCCTCTGGCAACCCTCAACTAGTCCATTCAAGCCTAATCCTCTAGAGTTTTGCTAGTGAGAGTGAAGATGCTGTCAAGTCCGAAGTTCAGCAGTTTTGAAAAATGTCAGTGTAAGAAATTCACTTTCCCTTTATACATTTCTGATGTTTCTGAAATTTGTATTCAAAATGATTCATACTAAAAAACTTTTTCAACTATTTTAAAATTAACATTTTCACTTAAAATTAATGGCTTCAGATGATGGGAGAAATAAGAAGATGGAAAAAATATTCCTTTGTGGTAAACACTTGTTTTATAAAAGTAATCAAAATATTCCTGAAGTACTTAGCCATCAGTATTTGAGGGCCTGTGGCAGCATCCAAAAGACAAAAAGAAATAATTTATTAGTGGATTTTGTTTGATCTGCTCAGGGATCAAAGGGACAAATACTGTCTACAAGGATGAAAAAGTGGAGAACTGCTCTCCATACTGCCTCAGTTACCTGGTTATGCATATGCTCTTGCTGTATGTTAGGACTGCCTGTACCTGGCCTTCTGTCATGCTTGAGGAAAAAAAAAAAGGTATACTGTGCTGCAATTCTGAAAGGTTTCTCATTAATCAGACATGAAAAATGTAATTTACAGTCTGTAAGATGGAATATTTTTTATATGTGTTTCATGGACTTTAATTGTACATGACATAATTGTGGCTCTAATTTTTTTTAAAAAAATAATGCATGTGTTTAATTTCAAGCACAGGAATATACTGAGGACCAAAACCACCTAATCACCTGTTATTCTGATATGTTAGTTATACATCAAAATCCTAAGTGACAAACACCCTGTGTGTTCTGCTTCAGTTCTGCTTATTTAAATTTAAACAATTAAAAAAAAAGATGACTAAATTTTGAAGCATTACAATATTATAAAATACTAAAATTGAGCAAGGAATAATTTTAGCAATATCATCCTCTTCCCACAAATGGTATGTCTGGGATTTGGTTTTGGGATATCCTAATACACCATAGCGATCTACATATCTGTTTTATATACCGTATGATGATACAACATTTATCTTTTCTGTTCTCTCTGTAGATATTACTGTTTTGTTTGGGTGTATTCTTGTAGAAGGCATATTCAGTAACTGATGCACTTCAGAATCTCTTTTTTTTTTCCAAAGCAACTGATCCCTCAGGTCTGAATTTCTAATTAACTTCACAGTTAAGTGAATGGACATATGCTGCATTAGGATGAATCTGTGTACCAAGTGGTGCTTTTACTATAACTTAATTCCATTTCCACTTAATTTAGAAGTTACTGGGTTAATTTTTTCACTTGGAATAGAAAAAAAGTGTAATTTAACTTAGTGCCTAAATATGGCACATATTTCTTTAGCC
Organism: Phalacrocorax carbo; assembly: GCF_963921805.1. Taxonomy (NCBI): domain Eukaryota; kingdom Metazoa; phylum Chordata; class Aves; order Suliformes; family Phalacrocoracidae; genus Phalacrocorax; species Phalacrocorax carbo. The sequence goes on along the minus strand of NC_087517.1, from coordinate 57,135,550 downwards.
ACTCCTCTAGAAGATAAAAGTGTCTGTGAAGGCTATGCGAGGACTGACTGACTGGGCTCTGGATGCCAAAAGTGATCATGTGTTTTTTTTCTCTGGATGAGAAAAAAATAACATCTGTATGTGGGTCATTGCCATCTTCATCTGTTTTGTCCTAACATCCTTCCAAATATGTGGGATCCATCATCTAACTGAGACCAGTATGTGGCCATGGTCACTGCCAAGAGGAATTTAATGTAGTTCCAAACAGGGCCTGGGAGATACTTCAAGAGAAACACATTTACTTAAACAAATGTTTCAGACGATTAAGAGCACTTCCTGAATGGGCTAGGGCAGTCAAAGGTTATGAGATTCATAATAAAAGGGATTTCCACCTGCCCCTCCCCCACCAGTTAGACCTTGTGTTTGAAGGCATTTCACATTTTTAAGGTGGAGGAAGAAGTGGAGGAAAATGAATGCTGATGCTAAGTACAAATCATATGTGATGTTTATTCCGTAAAATCAGTGAGAATTTATTATATTTTTCTTTTGGAGGTGGAGTTGTTCTGGAATTCAGACTCAAAAACCTACCATCTATTTAAACTATGTCGTTTTGAACATTAGAATTGCATAGTAAATAACAGAAGTTCACACCCATGTCCTGCAGCTGCTCCCACAGAAGTTAGTGGCAACATTCTAATAGTCTTCTAAAGAGCAAACTCGTGCTGAATTAGTAGTTGACTTAGGTATATCAGATATTATGAACAACAGTATACATATCTATTTCCATGATTTTGTCATATGTCCCTTTGCTCAATAAAATAATTGAAGACACAATGAATGACCAACACTGGAAAGATTTTCAAATTTAGAGATTAAGCAATAAGTAACAGCCACATTTCCTACAAAAGTTCCTATAAAAAAAATACTAATGTTTTTTACTGTCCTTAGCTTCCATGTCTCTTTCTCCTTTTTTAAATAGAAGAAGAAATATTCTTCTAAATTGTTTTTCTTAATGCTGTTCTTCTGATACTAGACAGAATACTTACAGGCCAGAGTTTCGTGGGTCCAGGTTAATTTCTGAGAGAATCTAAGCTGCAAATTATTCTATCTATTTGTAACTTGAAATGGTTGTGTGCCACCACACAAGTGTTTTAAAGCTTTACAGCAGAGGACCAAAAAGCTTTGGGTATCTGTGAATCACTAGTTTTTCTTAATGTTTTTCAGTTACTATGTGAAACAAAAAGCCGAGTTTCCATATTTCATTGATTTTGATTGCCAGGAAATAGTTCTAGTCCTTCAAGTTGTTATTTGATGAGAATTTTAAGCCAACATAGGTGGCACTGCTGTCAAGGGAAGTATTATCACATCCCATATCCATTGATCCCATCCTTTATGTTAGCTTCTCCTTTATGTTAGCATAGCCCTTTTCTGTGACTCTAGGATAAGCTATATAATGAAACTGAATTAATTTAAAATTATCCTTTTTTTAAAAAAAAAATGATTTTCCTGTAATCATAAAATGGTTTGGGTTAGAAGGGACCTTAAAGATCCATCTAGTTCCAACCCACCTGCCATGGGCAGGGACACCTTCCACTCATCAGATTGCTCAAAGCCACAGCCAGCCTCACTTTGAACACTTCCAGGGATGGGGCATCTACAGCTTCTCTGGGCAATCCATTCCAGTGTCTCACCACCCTCATAATAAAGGATTTCTTCCTTATATCTAGTCTGAATCTACACTCCTTTAGTTTAAAAACACCCCATCTCTGTCATTGCACTCCCTCGTAAAGAGTCCCTCCCCATCTCTCCTGCAGGCCCCCTTTAAGTACGGGAAGGCCTCCCCAGAGCCTTCTCCTCTCCAGGATAAACAACCCCAACTCTCTCAGCCTGTCCTCATAGGCAAGGTGCTCCAGCCCTTGGATCATTTTCTGTGGCCCTCCTCTGGACCACCTCAAGCAGGTCCATGTCCTTCCTGTGATGAGGACTCCAGAGCTGGACAGAGCACTCCAGGTGGGGTTTCACCAGAATGGAGCAGAGGGGCAGAGTCACCTCTGGCCATGCTTCTTTTGATGGAGCCCAGAATACAATTAGCTTTCTGGGCTGCAAGTGTACATTCACAGCTCATATCCAGCTTTTCATCCACCAGTACCCCCAAGTCCTTCTCAGCAGGGCTACTATCAATCCCTTCATTCCCCAGCCTGTATTGATATTGGGGGTTGCCCTGACCCAGGTGCAGGACCTTGCCCTTGGCCTTGTTGAACCCCATGAGGTTCACCTGGGCCCAATTCTTGAGCCTGTCCAGGTCCCTCTGAATGGGATGCCATCCCTCAGTCACGTCAACAGCAGAACTCAGCTTGGAGTCATCTGCAAATTTGCTGAGGGTGCACTCGATCCCACTGTCTATATCATTAATAAAGATACTGAACAGTATCGGTCCTGATACAGATCCCTGAGGGACACCACTTGTCACTGATCTCCCTTGGACATTGAGTCACTGACTGCATATTCAGCCTGGAACAAGCTTGTGCTGGCACATGGAGAGGGTGAAACAAAGCAGAGACAAGCCACAACTTGTGGAGGAGAGGAGACATTGCACATTTTTTGTGGCAGTGATGGAGTATAGCCTCAGTTTATGAAACTGATTTTCAAAGTGCAGCTTAATATGTTTAAGTTCTGAGCCCCAGCTCCAGGCTGTGCAAATGAAGGATTTACCCACCTGTTCTACAGCCAGCTCATTGCTCTCCTGTATCACATTGGTAACTTGAGAAGAAGGGAAAAATTTTTACATATTCCATATGTGTTTTTATTCATGTGTTCACATGTACATGCACAAATGATGCTCCATTTTTATATTTTGTTTCTTCACATATTTCTCAATATTTTTTCTTTATTTTATGATTCATATTACTGAAAACTTGTAACAGCTGTTTTTGCCCTTTTGTCCTATGTTTGGGATGCTGTCTCCTTCACCTTTGGCTTTTAGGCCTTCTATTTTTTCAGTAATACCATCATTTATGCATGCTGAAATAAAGGCCTTCCCAGGCAAGACCAGTACATTAAGCCAAGCATGACTGTGGTACACATTTGTTTTAATAAAGACATACCACAATTGTTCCTTTTAAAAATAACTGATTTCAAAGACATTCACTTTCATTCTAAAGCAGGGCTTACTTTGTAACTCATTACAGAACTCTAACATTTTTGACAGTACTTCTATTTATTTCTGAACTGCTCATTTATCTGGTCATATAATGAAACAATATTGGCCAGGTATAGGAGCCCAGGTTAGGCAGAGTCTGAGTCTTAGATGAGGGTCAGAGAACACACTTGAAAAGACACTTTGTTCTACATTTAACAACAGTTCAGTTCCAACACCACTTCTTTCAACATGGTCTGATTTGAATCCTATCACAAAGCCTGTTTCAAATTGTGATGTTGGCCAGGCTATTCAGTTACGTAAATGTAGTATCCGACTTCCACAATTCTTTTACAGTTGAATGTTTAGGCTACCTCACCAAATCCATGACAGGCATTTGCTACTTTTCTTAATGTTTAAGCCAGAGACTGGAGCCTGAAACTGTGAGAACAAGGACAGTCATTCCTACTGGCTGTTAACTGAAGTACACTGTCTGCTAGTGTGGAAGACCTCTGGTATCTTGCCCAAAGGCTGATTAGAAAGAATTGGAAAGATGTCAGTCATCCACATGTCATCTACAGATCCTATTATATCTGGAGGATCTTTATAAATGTAGTAAAGTATATCAAAGACAAATGCATTAAAATTCAGCTTAATTAGGATTCCCAAAAATGTGTAATCGTCACCCTTTATGGTCCCTCACCATGTTACAGGTTGTTTTAATTTACAAGTCATTGGAAACACACTATTTATGCAGTTTTAGTTTATACTTTCTCCATACTGAATGAGGTCATGACAGAGAGGAGAGGTTTGATGATGGTCTGATTTCATCACAATGTCAGTCTTCTCTTTCAGAGTTTTTTTTCCAGTTATCCGCAGTTCTGAAACACAGGTATCCTCTTTCCTCTCTGTTTAAAGATTTGAGGCTTTGTGAAAATACTTGTTTGTTCCTTCTTATACAAATTCTTGCTTGTTCAGCCATGAGCCAAAAAACTACTCTTGATGTGTGTTCTTCATAGGATCTGCTTTTTCTGCATAAAAGCTACCTGAATAGCTGTTTGATGCAGATTGCCAGATCACCTTATAAAACTCCCTGGTAGCTGGAAATCAGGAGATGTCCTGAATGACCCTGGATCAAAACAGCCTTTGCAGATCTCATAAAAACTCTACCTATTTCTTCTGTTCATAGATAGAGTAATACCTAGAGTAAGTCTGGTCAAAAAGACTTACTAGGTTCTCTCACCACATGCAGGTTTTGCCAAATATTCTTCTTTTATTAATTCTTAGCTACTCCAAACTTCTATTACAGTGCTAGAAATCTGTCTCTAAGCTCTTTAATTGCTGCTGACTCACAAATTCCACTAGATTCACTGAAATGTGGATTTGAAGATGTACATGAGAGCACAAGTACTGATTTAAGGACAAAAGGAACATGAGGAAGAGTGTTGTTTTGTTTTTCCAACCCCTAAATTCTCTACGGTATAGTTAGCTAGAAAAGAAAATTAAGGAATTATGCTCTGCTCTCCTATTTTTTTCTAGAATTTTATTTTTGATGGGACATTTTCACTTGATTTTATTCCACAGCAACATTGTGTAAAGCAAAGTTTCTAAAAGCTTTGGGTTTTTGTAAGTCCATGTTTGAGCATGCATCTAAATAAGGTGTCTGTGTTTATATTATGTTATTTAATTTTTATCTTCCAAGTAACCAATGGTACATGTTATATTCTGATTATTTTGTTTATGGCACCCTCGTGTCACCATCATCACACTAATGGTCTGGAGAAGCCTTTACCTTCTGTGCCCTTTATAAAACTTTGAGATTCACAATGAAAGTTGAAAAATAGGAAGCATTGTTTACTACTCTTAAAGCATACCTCAAGCATTATGTAGTTCTTAGAACACAGGTGAAGAATTGTGTGTGTCTGTTGTGTGATGGAAACTGAGAGTCAGAGAAGCTCATTGGCTCACAAAGGAAATGTTTAAGCTGGTGACTGTGCTAAGTCTACCTATAGCATCCAAAAATCATATTGGTGTTCCTCTTCCTTTTCACCTGTAACCAGTGATCCTGGCCCTTCATTGTGACTGCAAATTAAATAAAGCTCTTTCATGATATCCTTCTGTTTGCATTCTTCTGTCTCTCCTTGCTCTCTACATGTATTTCTATGGAAGTTTTGTGGTGTAACTGTAAAGTAGCCAAGAGCTTCAGAGGCTTCTGCTCACACAGTCAGAGGTAGCACATCTGAGATTCATCAGCTTAATGTTTCTCTCTATGGACACCAAATACCTGATGTGAGTATTTGCATTGGCCTAAACTCATGCGTTAATTCCATGGTGGAGCTAAAAATCCACTGAAAAAAACCCTGCTCTTTCAGAATTTTACACAGCCCTATAAACAGGCCAAAAAATGACCCTTCATGTACTATGTGCAGTTTTGGGTGCCTTGATATAAGAAGGACATCAAACTATTAAGAGTGTGTCCAGAGGAAGGTGACCAAGATGGTGAAAGATCTCAAAGGCAAGACTTAGGAGGAGCAGCTGAGGTCACTTAGTTTGTTCAGCTTAGAGAAGGGTGACCTCATCGCAGTCTACAACTTCCTTAAGAGAGGCAATGGAGGGGGAGGTGCTGATCTCCTCTCTCTGGTGACCAGCAATAGGACACAAGGAAATGGTATGAAAGTGCATCAGGGGAAATTCAGATTGGTCATTAGGAACAGGTTCTGCACTGAGAGGATGGTCTGTCACTGGAACAGGCTCTCCAGGGAAGTGGTTACAGCACCAAGCCAGTTAGAGTTCAAGGAGTGTAAGTATGATGCTTAATCATATGGTTTAATTTTAGGTAGTCCTGTAAGGAGCAAGGAGTTGGACTTGATCCTTATGGGTCCCGTCCAACTCAAGATATTCTATGATTCTATGGTGAAAAATAAGTAAATCTATCACACAAAATCTCAGCATAGCCATTTGGTCCAAATCTATTTATTCTAATTGAATGTTCTGCTAGCATTTAAATGTGGGTTGATCACCTCCACAGTGCTTAATTTCTTTTCTCATGTCCACCAGTAATGTCTGCTTATCCTTCCAAAAATACCTTTACCATTATTATAACTGTATCTAATTTTCACTGAATTAAATGAGTTGATGAGAAGAAGAGGTTCTTGCCATTGTTAAATGACATCTCTGTACTAGAAATGAAAATCTGTCCAGTAAAATGCATCTTCTTTTTCTGGATGGTCATATTTACTATAGGGGGAACAAGATTTGAAATACTTTTATTTAAGAGAGAGGGCCTTCTTCTGTTGGGAAGTTTTATTTTGAATTTTGCCGGGTTTTTCTCCTTTCAACCCCTCAAAAGTTGAGTATCAGGATTTAAATTCGGTCTGTAAAGATTTCAGTTGATGGAGAAAACATCTGTAGGTTTTGAAGCAAGTCATAAGGGCTTAACATGAGATGTGAAAAAGATAAGCCATCCAACTCCAGTAAAATCTAACAGGAAGGATGTGAAAAAAGTTGTGGATAAAATATCATTTATTAGATTCAGGTAGCTGATATTTAGTTTTCCAAACCAAAATGTTTTTAACCTAATATTCAGATAACATTCAAATATTAATAATGATAGAAAATTATTCATATTGTAGTCAGAAGCAGTATGTTACATTTGAGTATATGCTGTGTATTAAATATTGGGGGTTTTTATGTTTTATTGTGACACTGTCTTTTATTATGCAAGCTCATGATACCCACAAAGCAATAAGGCACAGTCTTTACTGTTTAATTAAGGACAAAAATAGAACAGCTCATCTAATGTGGAAGTTCATTACTCATAACTGAGCTCTAAACTATTTGTCATTGGTCAGAAAAAAATGTATCTGCTTTGCACTCTTGACCCTTCAGCGGTCAGCATAAGTTGTTTATTCACTGAAAATATTTATGCAAGGGATCGGCGTAGAATAGAGGCTGAACAGAAACTTGTTCTGTGATGGAATAAGGCTAAATCTCATTCTTTCCCCGAAGTATTTGTGAAGTAAGATTTATTTAATCCTTTCAACCAATCTACAGCTTTCCTTTGCCACTTCCCCTCTAGACTTTTTAAGCAGGCGACTACCACATATCACATTGGGAATTCTTAGCAAGGTCTTCATCCTTCGTTGACTAGGTATGGATAGCCCCAATACCAAGCCTCTGCCGATACACAGGAGAACGTTCTGTTTTATTTAAAATTTACTACCTTCTCCTGTAGCTTGTTAAGCTCCACCCATAAACTTTTGGGGGTTTTTTGCAATCTTCAAACAAGCATCACAATGAAATCCCTATTTCTGAGCCCTGTAGAAATCTCAGTAGAACACAGGAATTTGCCTTTATTTAGAGCTTCTAATAGAAGTGTCAGAAGGGGATGCAGCTACCTTAAAGCATAACAGAAAATTAACAGTTTGTTTAACTGCCATATTTCTCAACAAGAGACTCTCTTTTGTGTTGAGAGACCACGTAAATGAGGCATCATCATGAGGAAAAGACAGGAACTCCAATGTTACTCTCAGATGGAGTCAACTTAAACATTTTCTTTATTACTTTTTTCTGGATTTAAGTTAAAGCTGTAACTTTTGGGAAATGGAATAATGCTAATTACTACATATTCAATACAAAGTTCCAAATTACCTGCTTGCATTTTTAATAATAACCCTTTTGAAGTGATATACCAGTAATGATTATACTAAAATGTCTATTTAAATCAAATAATCTAGCACAGATTCAAAAATGAAATGAGCCTTTCTCACACAGTCATTTTAAATTGTGTGGTTATTTAAGTAAGGGGAGAGGTATTTTAAAATTACAGGAAAGATGCTTTGTCTCTTGTTTACATCTGTTCTTTATGAGGCCAGTTGTAATACTACCATTTTTCCCATTGTGAATAGTGTAATGCACTTTGCGAATTTCCATTTCAATAAAGGAGCTACTTGTGAAATGAGATAGTGCTTGGCATGAGGGCAGAGGGCACATTCATCCTCTGTGACTACACTGTTTTATTCCCCAGGGGCTACCACGGCATAATTCCCAATAGTGGTTGCAGTGGTTGGTCATGTAATGCAGATAAAAATCCACAACTAGGATTAATCTCATCAAATTTTAGTATGCTGCAATAGATATTTACATCTGAACCACATATTCTGATGCACTCTATGGACTGTGGAGAAAAATAAGTCCTTTCAGGAGTGATTATTTTCATCCAAAGGAACAGCGATTGATCCACACCATAGGAAGGCCTGTTTCTCTCCACTGACTGTAGAGACAATCTAGACACCTAGCTCAGAAATGGACATATGCAATGTGGACACCTAAGCTTAGATGAGATGAATCCCAATTCAACTGGGATTCTCACTTTTTTGTGTAGAGCTAGTTGGAGTGACCTCCCATTATTATTCTCAGATAAAAGCTCCCGTTTCTGGTGCTGTGTGATCACAGAATGGTAGGGGTTGGAAGGGACCTCTGGAGATCATCTTGTCCAAGACCCCTGCTTTGAGCAGGCACACTTAGAGCAGGGACACAGGAACGCATCCAGGCAGGTTTTGAATGTCTCCAGGGAAGGAGACTCCACAACCTCCCTGGGCAGCCTGTGCCGCTGCTCTGGCACCCTCACAGGAAAGGAGTTTTTTTCTCATATTGAGATGGAACTTCCTGTCTTCCAGCTTGAGCCCATTGCCCCTTGTCCTGTCATTGGGCACTATTGAAAAGAGCCTAGTCCCATCATCCTGACACCCACCCTTTAGATATTTATAGGTGTTTATGAAATCCCCCCTCAGCCTTCTCTTGTCCAGGCTGAAAAAACCCAGGTGTCTCAGCCTTTCCTCATAAGGGAGATGCTCCAGTCCCCTGATCATCTTTGTAGCTCTCTGGTGGACTTGCTCAAGGAGTTCTACATCATTCTTAAACTGGGGGACACAGTACTCCAAATGTGGTCTCACTAGGGCAGAGTAGAGGGGGAGGGTAACCTCTCTGGATCTGCTGGCCACACTCCTTTTAATGTATCCCAGGATATTGTTGGCTGCCTTAGCCACAAAGGCACATTGCTGGCCAATGGTCAGCTTGCTGTCCACCAGCACTCCCAGGTCCGTCTCAACAGAGCTGCTTTCCAGTAGATCAGCCCCCAGCCTGTACTGGTGCATGGGGTTGTTCCTCCCCAGGTGCAGGACCTTGCACTTGCTCTTGTTGAATTTCATCAGGTTCCCCTTGGCCCAGCTCTCCAGCCTGTCCAGGTCTCGATGAATGAATTTGGGAGAGAAAGTACAAGTAAGTGCTATGACTCTACAAGACTGATTTACATGGAAGAAAGTTCTCTCTGATATGAGTCGATACCTCTCTGATATCTCTATGATATGAGCTCTGCAGGACTAATAGTAAAAATTATGAGATAAATGCAAGTGATGATAATATACTTCATGACAATTTCTCTGAAATAACTGACTGTAGTCACATTTGTAACAATAACCGAAATTGTCTGCACTGATTGAACTGAAAGTTACCTGTACACAGAGGTGTTTAAGGTCCTATTCATGATACAGCCCATGATGGAAATGCAAAACAGTTTCATTTGCTCCTATCAGACATGCAGTATTTGCAGGCAGATAGAAGTATCTGTCATGGGTCTTTAGTCTCTCCTGTAGTATTTTTAGTTGAAGTATGGCAAACAGAAGGAGCATCTGGAATGAAGTCTGTTTCACCTACTGAATATGACTAAGAGTGTCTGAATAGCCGGAACATTGTAAAATAACCTAATAGTAACCTCTAACGGCAATTCTGTGTTCTCAGTAACTCCTATGAATTAGTGACACCACAAATCAGGCACTGCAGTAGTACTGGATTGCAGGTACACTGCAATGAATTGTGAATTGGTACTAGATTCATTGATCTGGAGGTACAAACATCTATACCTACAGAATTAAGGAATTAAATTCATTGGACCTCTTTGTTTGTTTGTGTGTGTATGTAGATCAGATGAAACACACCAAAACCACTGAAAAGGGAAAGATAGAAATGCAATGGGATGATCTTATCAGTCAGTTTCTTTAATGAGCATCCATTTCCAAAATACTGTCTTTGAAAGAACTACAGCTTCACCACGAATTTTAAATGTAATTTATGTCTCGCCCCTGACTTGGGCACAGAACTACCTGCTTGCAGGTGAGGTGCTAGGGAAGAGAAAGTGTGGTGAAGATAGAATCAAAAGTTATAAAAAGTAGTAGTATGAAAAGGTATAAAAAGATTAAATGGTGTATTTCAACATTTTCAACAAAGTACGTACTTGACCGAAGCCAAGCTGCTTTGTAAACACTTTTTGTCGCATGAAACTTCTTAACTGGTAATGAATCTTTTTAGCTCCTTCATACTGCTTAGTGCATTCCACTGCTCAGGTTGCCTAAAGCGGAGGTTCGTTTCCTTGAAAGCACCTTCTTTTAAACCTATCCAACTTCAATAATTTCCTTTTTAATAAAAGCTCTTGCTGGCTATCTGTGAAGTACAAGACAGGGTAAGGTGATCCTTGCATATAACTGTTGTCATGTTCAAAAATTAGTGAAAAGCTAAAAATACTTTTTCTTAAATTTTAAAATATTTTTTTAAATGCACATGATAAAAATATGCAGCTAACAACACTTTAAAGCAAAAGGAGCACAACAGCTTGATTCTCAAACTTTCTATTATTCTGAGAGTCCAAAGAAAATTGTAACTGGGTATCAATGATATTTGCACCCATTTTCATTTGCTGCCTTGCCATAGTTTTAATGTTAGCATCATATCCTAAGGTCTTTCTTCCACCTGCCTGCTAGTCTTCCAGCTCTTTTTCCTCTCACTGTTTGATGTCATCTGGCAAGGAACACAGGGAAATACTCCCATGTTTGTGCAATTAAGCAAATCATGCACATATTCAGCACTTGTGTATTGGTAGACATACTAAAATGGGAAAACTTGGAAATTCATTATGCTGCATAAAGCATCTGAATTTTGATGTTATCAAACTTCTATCACATTGTAAAACCCAAGGAACCTTCGTTGCCTAAGAAAAATGGGAGATGTCTCTCAAGAACATTAGCAAATTACCTAATTTTTTGTTGCTGTAGACTGATTTTTATTTATGCATCACAGTCAAATTTCAGTCCAAGCTCCCAGCTTTTATATCTGTAATCCTATCTCATTTTTCCTGGCCATTTATTAGTAGTGTGAAATTGTGGACACAATTCTCTGTGGGTGAAAAATTGCACCTACAAAAGAGTAGGTTTGAGAATCAAGCTTCTATGTGCATTGATTACTACAGAGCACAATGTGGTATAATAGGTGAGAACGAACCATGGTTATAAAGATCAAGTCTATTGTAGGTACAAAAGCCTATTTTATGTACATTAAAGAGCCTTGATTATTTAAAGGCATTTGTGCTGTTGGTTACTTTACACAGGTTATTTACACTGTTGATTAAATTGCTTACAAAGCAGTCAGATTTCCATACACAAGTAGTCTAACAGAAATATTATGCAGCGAGCAATTTGCCAGTTGTCTGTTGACAAAGACAGAGAGTAAGCCACTTACTACTGTTTTTATACAATGAATCATTTTTGTAAAAATGGAGCAGTCTAATGAAAATTCAAATATATTGCTTTTCCTGATTCAAACAGAAATCCAAGCACTTCATATACTCTGCAAATAAGCCTCATTTGCCACAGTGTATCAACTAACAAGCAATTCCAGTTCTACATGCAGATTTGAAATAAAATTCTCCAAATTTAAACAGGTAGTTTCATTTTACTTGCATAAACAGATACTTTCAAAATATTTAGACATCTGTATATATTACTGTTTAAACTGTTTGTTCTAAAATGTAAATAGATATCTCAGTGTTTGAGTTACCACCTGATGTCTTTCTCATTTATTGGGAACACATGAAAAACTAATTGGGATAACTAGAGTCAGGAACAATTCTTACACAGCATGTCGGCATCTTTTATCGTGTCTTGATTGTTAGACTACTTGAAGGGGAACTGTGTGTAGACTGGTTCTCCAGGAGAGGTGAAATGCCCGGTCTCAGTGAATTTACTAGTTGCTTTGCCCAGGATTTCACCAGCGGTTCTATGCTCAGCTAACATAATTCAGAGCAGCGCCACTGTGGAGGAAGGTGTCTCAAAACTAGAAACAAGAGCATAAAATGACTAAACTTACAGAAGGGTTCCTGCCCCTTTGCATGCCACAGTGCTTACCAGGGTACCGCATGTCAGACCCAGCTATAGGATTAAGTCCTGCTAATTTTCCCTTTTACAGCATTCTAGAAATTGATGCTTTATTGTCACTACTGCCTCTATAAATGTGTAGGATCTTTCGAACATCTGGTATGCACTACTGTTGCAGAACGCTTTGGGATAATTGTCTTCCCTACTCACCACTGCCACCACACCATGCCATTTCCACCTGTCTGTGTGGTGCATGTCTGGTTTGTTGCATGTAGTGCACACATCTGTTATATTTCATATTTAATTATTTGAATTATTACAAACTACAAATGTTTTCTAATAGGTATTTATACCTAAAATTTTACTGTCTTTTTTGCACTAGATATATTTAGAATGTAGTCCAGCTCTCCATGAAGTTCATGGAACCTGGATCAGGTCCCGATCATCAACATTTTTTTCATGTGCCAGTTGGCAGAAATATGAAAGATAATCAGATTTTAACCATATTTATGTATTAGTGAATTGGAAAAGATTTATGGTATATTAAGAAAATAAATTTAGAAATGGGTAGAAATTTCATGTTTAATTTTATCTACTTCCAAAACAAAAAATCTATCTGAAAAAAGTTATGTACTCAGAAATATTATTTTTAAAATTTCTCTTTCCCAATGTTCTTTCTGGAATTTACTGTATATTATGAGAAATCATTCTTTTTATTTGGTTTCACAAGGTCTTTCACACAGCATGAGAGAATACAAAGACTTTGAGAAGCGTTCACAGGGTATGTGAAACATGATTGCAAACCCAGAGAAATTGGCACAAGCATTCAGACATAGATATAATACCTGAAACTGCTTTTGAATCAGAAATGGGAATTGACTGGATTATCAGCTGAATACGCCTTTTTAAAAAAAAAAAAAAAAAAAGAATAGGGAACTTGCTTCATCACTTTCATGACACCACTGTAGTGTTTGGCAAAATTTGCACTGAAATAGAGCGTGCTGTTTTTTCAACTGATGTATATAGTATGTATTAAATATATATAATACATACATCTATATAGTGTATATTGTGTGTTTATATATAGATCAATTTGCCCTCAGAAAGATTAGCTCATAGGAAAGTAATTTTGATTTTAAGATCAATTAATAACTTGTAAGAAATTAAAGAGTATCTACTGTCAAGGATATGCATTTCCACTCATAAAACCATAGGCCTCCACAAAGTGATGGAGAATGAAATATACTTGCTAAGCAATGAAATTTCAGCTAAACACAGCATGTAAACAGTTGCATTCCTGCCCAGCAAATCAATTAAACACGTGCCAAAGTTAAGCAGATGCTCTGCCATTTTGCTGAGTCAAGGTCCATGTAAAGCATTACTGGCTTTGGGTGAATAGCAAGTTGTTTCTCGGCAAGGGTTGAATTGCGGTTCAACTATCTGCAAACTTAGAGACTAGGTCACATCTTTTTTTTTTTTTTGTGAGAAAGAATAGAGTTATGGTCTTTTGTTGTAATCAATAGATATGTATGTTTTTTGAAACGCATTGCATACTGGTTGGTTGTTGCTGTTCACTGTTCACCAATGCTATTGGTTGAGCCAAGATATAGTCTTTTTTCTATTTATGTATATATAAATACAATATCCATTATATCTAACTTTTATCTAACTTCAGATATATTAGCATACAGTATCAGAAATAAAAAATTATACCTGAAATCTTTTTATCATAACCAGAACTGTGAAAAAACACATTATGAATTGTGTGCCTTACAGGAAGAAAGATACAATAATAGGTGCTGCATGTGCAGAGAGGATAGGAACTTGAGTATTGTCATCAAGAGACTGTGACTATGTGCTCAGCATGACTTCATTTTTCAGAAATAAGGATCAAGGAAGTGGTGTATTCATGATTTAGTATCAGGATTCTTCAGATCCTGCCCCCTGAAAGATCACGTGGTTCTTTGACCACACTAAATCTACCTTTTAGAGATATTCGTGTGCCTTGGGATTTGTTCGTTTTGTGGGTAATGGGTGGTGTGTGTAAATGAAAGTTTGAAAGCTGGTTTACTCTGTGCTGTTCTCTGTGTATGTGTAGCCCTATTTCAGAAGGTTGCGTGGTTTACATATTATTGACTTTTATTCCCAGAAACAGCACTAAAATGGCTTAAAGATAAAAAAAAATCTGCTTGAAAAAGTTAAAAAGAGAATTTTGGAAAATGTAAATAATCAGCTTTTATTCCTTTTCATTAAAAAAATCACACAAAAGTACTCTGGCTTGTGCTTCCAAAGTCGAATCAGGAGAGCAAAGGTTTTCTGAAATGTATGTATTTTAAAATTATTCTATTTAATTTCTAAAAGTAAGATTATTCCTGCTCATTTCTTGTTCTTGGATTTTGTAAAGCAGCAGCAAACCATATAATGCACTGCATATTTTTGAGAGGGAAGTATTATTTACATGTCTAGCTTGAGAATATTTATCACTGTACTATTGAAGTAAGATGTGCATTTACCGTCAACCCTGGGGGTATCTGTCTTTCAATTAACTTTACCTGAGCTACTAGCAATAAGGATAGAATATCACAATTAAAATTTGAAGTCTGTGTCAACGTTTGTAGTAATTTGTGCACAAAAATTAGTAGGGTGATGTGGATTTCTAGGTCAATTCATGCAACATGTATAATTTTACAAATGCTCCTTTATTGTGCCCAGATATAAAGCTGTCTCTTAACAGAATCAAGAAACAGGTATTAGATCTCTGTTGAGATTGCAGGTCAACATGATACTGTCTTTGATATGCAAGCCAGTTTAAGAGGTGCCTGTCTGTATTTACAGCCAGTACAGCTTGTGGCCTTCACAGTGGGCTGCTACAGCTGTTTGAAGGACAATGACACAAACACGGACCACCAAAATGACCCAGGCTAAAACTAACCTAAAATGAATCTTTGCAGGTTCATTTTTAATCCAGGTCACATATGAGATTGATCAATTTATCTATGTGTGTATTGAATATATGTGAGGGGACATACGTATGTGTTTGTACGTATTTTATAATATATGTTTGTACCTGTATGAAAAGTTCTATGTTAGAAGATAAGCACTATAAGCTTCCACAGAAATATTGAGAATGGCAAAGTCCTCTGCATCTCTGGAAAGAGTTTAGGGCCTAGAAGATTTGTCTCATATGTCTACTATAAAAATAGCTCTGAAAATTTTCTAGTAACATTAGTGATTTTTAAGGCAATACTTTTCAGTCATTCTTAACATACCGCTTGACTAGTAGAATCCCTCTGTGGATAATCATGAAAATTAATTCTTTTATAAACCCCCAAAACTAACGTAAATCATCTGCCAGAAGAAAATGGCTTTTATGTTAATCATTTGTGCTATGCAACAGCATAGAAACATCTATCTGAACTGTGTTGCTTTCAATGTATCTGTTGCTTATTTGCTTTGATACTGTGCTAGCAACATTTTAGTAGAGTCTACGGAAAAAGTCTCATTTGTAGCTGCCTAAGAAATACTTAATTTACTTTTTAATGAAGTTCATTACTTAAGACTTCATATGGTGCAGTATTGCTGGGAGCTGGAATCTGACCCCACTTTGCCTTTTCTTTCTTCACATATTTGCTTTTATCATGTCAGTTTTACTCAAGTGACACTGAAATATGGACATTTTTCCAATCTTTTTTTTTTCTCTCTCTCTTTTTTCAGAATGAGCTTATCAGTTGCAAGGCCTAGATTGTGAATGTAAGCTTTGATGTAACAGCCCCAGTGCCTTTTTTTTTTATTTGGGGCATTAAGTTCAATTACATATTCAAAGTATCTGTTCAGTGCGTTTGGTAGAATTTCTCAATAATTAAAATAACTGAGCTTTTTTAAAGTACTCTTTCCTCAGTGTTTCAGTCTCAGTAGAGATGTTACTCAGACCAAGTCCTGTTCTTTCTATCAATTTTAATTGATTTCAAATCTCTGTATTGGTGTTCTCAGGCCAGTGTAGCATGTTTTGAATGCAGTACTTTAAGAAGTTGTCTCAAAACACATCAGCCAAAAAATGTTTACTGTCTTTTGTTTTGTGCTGAATAAAATCATACACTGATAAAGAACTGCAATTTAGAACTTCTTACTCCATGAAAAATATGTTAGGTTCACCCTGATGTTTACTGACCAGTGTAATGAGAAGCGAGCTCTAAGTCTTTCGGTGTTTCAAAGGTGTTGTGCTTTATATGTTTTAAGAGAGAGAAAAAACCCAAAACATCAAAATAATTTTGACTGAATGGCCACATATAAGTCCAGATTTAAAAACTGCATTTGTTGACTAAACCTTTTAACAGTATTTTTGTAATCCATTTAGAGTTCCCATAACATCATAAGGTAGCTTATTTTAAAAAGAAATTCCAAAGCAG
Organism: Phalacrocorax carbo; assembly: GCF_963921805.1. Lineage (NCBI taxonomy): Eukaryota > Metazoa > Chordata > Aves > Suliformes > Phalacrocoracidae > Phalacrocorax > Phalacrocorax carbo. The sequence goes on along the minus strand of NC_087517.1, from coordinate 57,118,826 downwards.
ATGGAAGAGCTGTGTCGGTCTGGAGATGCTCTGTTTCCACTTCAAGCTCTCCAAGCAAACTCAAAGCCTAGCCAGTTTGCCTGCAAAGTCCCGAGCTGGGAAAATAAAGTCTTGAAAAAAATTGTGCCTTCTGTTGTTATAGCCAGACAGATGTTTTTTAAACTTAGAAAAGATTATCAAGCTTCATTTAAATCCTTCAGGAAGATAAAAAGAACACAAGGGGAAAGGAGAAATAGTCACAGGAAAAACAAAGAATGAAACAGAGGTGGCACTCCTGCTTAAGGGTAGTGTTGCTGGTAAAATAGGCACCAGAGTCTGAAACAAAGGATTTTCTAAAATTACCATTGCTGTTACTGCTGGCAATGGGCCTGACCTTTATTTCCTCGTATTTTTCCATGCTATATATTTACAGGTCTTTTCCAACCTTTGCTACTTCTTCTAGCCCTTTGAAAATCACCTCATTTCTGGCTTTTTTGTGTTATAAATCTTTTCAACCACATATAATTTCAAAATGTGGTTGATTTCTACATGCCCCAGGCCAAAAGTCAAACAGCTATACTTCCATTAAATCGTACCATGTTCAATAAATAGTGCTTTGGCCGTCAGTGTAAGTACTATACTGTTGACAGGATAGAAGAATCTGACCATAAATGAACAGGGTTAGAATATGCAGGGAGGCTGAAAGATGCATGAGTTCAGACTGTACTGAGAAAAATTAGAGATGAGTCAGAAGTGGAACTTTCCACTGACACCCACTAGTCCCAATTTCAGTGAGTCTGTCAAAATGATGAGTACCTGAACATGAATTGCATGTTTTGTCTTGGTTTGGAAAAAACCAAGATTCTACTGATGAGGTTTCTCAAAGCCAAACCCCTGACTTCCTCAGCTTATTTTCCATAAAAAACTATAATGTGGGAATGACTGTTAAGTCTAGCGTGAGCAGGTGAATATGCATTTATAACTAGTAAGTCAGGAAGCCAGGTATTCAACACAGAAGTTAAAGTATTTTGAAAAGATGAGATAATACATTCAACAACTTAATTGAAAAGCAGTGGTTTTGTCTGTTTTGTACAGAACAAGAGCTTTTCAGCTAATACACTATGAATTAATCTGACTGCCCATCCTATGATATTGCATGAGTCCTTTCCATGCCTTTAGAGGGATTGTTTTAAGTAAGCTGTCAGTTCTGCAGAAATTTCATCTCAGCCCAAATCAGTGGTTCTCTATTTTGAGGGAGTATATGGAGTTAAAATTATCTTGGCAGGAGAGTACAAAGAAAGTGCTGTTTGGCTTATATCCCAAGGGTGTGCAGTGGCATTAACAGGGAAGGATGCAATGGCAACAGCTTTTAGGACATCAAAAGTGTCAGCATCAGAAACAGCAGCAGCATGAGCAGACTGTGCTCATGGTGCTTCTTTCTTGCTCTGCCATTAGAAAGTTGACATGTGCCAACAGTTATCACAAAGTGGAATCCAAATTACCATAGTTATTTCCAGTCTGAAGTTTCAGGAAAGAGTTGCCCAGTATTGACAGGGATTGCAACACATCTTTCTGGTTACAAGGTCAGAGCCTCAGCAGGGGCTTCAGTGGAATGACATCAGTTAATGCCAGCTGGAGATTTGACCCCATGCTGTATGATCACCTACTCTAACGCCCTCCAAAGACACAAACTGGGTACTCTTACAGCCACAATCAGAGAATAGCATGATAATAGCTAAAGAATTAAATCTAACTCTTTGCCTTAAATGTAAGGCTTTGACCTTTGAAAGGCAAAGAGGAAAAGGTATGCAGTTGGCTACTACTTTCTAGGATGAGAGCTAAAATAGATAGGGAACATCCTCTTCTGGTGGAAAGTTTTGTGTAAAAAAGTGATAACTATCTTTGTTGTCATTTTGTTTGAAAAAAAAATATCCCTAAAATCTTGGGGAGGGTGGTTGCAATTAAAAAATTATTTTTATCTGCTAAACATTGCTTAGATCTTCCCTGAAAAGTCTTGAGAAAATTGTCTTCATTAATGATTTTGCAAAAAAAAATTAATGCTATTCTTTTGCTATTTTAAAAAAAAAGTTTGATTAAAGGTTTCTCACCAGTTGTCCTATAAATTTTTATGACTAATCTTAACATACAGGATGCTTAGGTAAATACATACAGAGATAACCAAGATACTGCAGTTTTACTAGGTATCTCACAGTAGACTGCATACGCATAATATGCTTTAGCTCTTTAACTCTTAGTTAATGCATGGCAACTCAACAAGGCAAAAAGAACTTAATCTCTGAGCCTCAAGTCTTTTTGCCTGTAAGTGCTATCACCAGTGAAATTACTTTTGTGATTAGACTGATTCTCTTCCGTGATCCGCATAAGCTGTTGAAGAAGTCAGTGCACAAAACTTTTCATATGTATTTAGTTTCCTCACGTAGTCAACTATGTGTATTGATAGCTTGGCCCCAATTAGACCAGTGGAACTTAAATAAGAAAATACAGCACTGCAAAAATATAAAGTAACATTTTGGAAATAGGAAGATTTGCAATTCTCTGATGGATGACTCAGATATCTTAGTAGAGAAGATCTTTTTCCACTACTAGGATTATATTCTTTCTACCAGACCCAAGCATCCAAGATTTTTCTCACAGGTGAAGGATGAAGTAATAAAACAGCTAAAATCAGCTCCCTGTGGGGTGACAGACCTGCCTCTTATAAAGTGGCTTTTGTAGTAACCTGTAATGTAGTCAGTGGTTGTAGATGAAGTTTTAAAATCAGCAGGATAATGTGAAACCCTCAAATATCAACAGAGTCTAAATATTTTTATAATCCCACTAAATGTCATTGGAATCATACACTCTGCATGGCTAGCAAGAATTATTCTGACACCATTAACTTTTTTGGTAAAAATATATCTGTTACATTTATAAAACCTTTCAGTGTATAGTGATTTTGGATCAGAAGTGATAGCTGAAGATGCAGTTAATATGTATTGGCAATATTTGTGACAAATTCTTGTTACTGGTTTCTAGGTCCTTGGATTTTTTTTTGGCTTCTTCATAAACGCACATTGGAGGTTCAGGTATTATTTGCATAAGATGTGATCTTGGCCTACTGGTGAACACAGTCAATACCAATTCTTTTTGTCTCCCAGCTTTCCTCCCTTCAAACGGGAGTGGGGGGGCGAAAATCCCTATAGTCCAAAATGTTGGCAGGCCTGTTTGTGGTTATGTTTTGTCAAGTACCTGTAAGATTAACACAGTAGTAAGTAGGTGATAAGTAAATCTTTTCTTTGGACTGGTGGGCTCCCATTTTAAGCCACTAGTAATTAAAAAATTTAAGCAATTCTAAATCTCTCTGCAGAGGCTAGCAGCAAGGCTGTCATTATGAGAGTAATGACTGGATTTGTATTATTAATTGCCCCTCCAATCTCACCTATTAGTAACTCAGAAAAGAGGAAGGAGATATAATAATCCTTAGGCTTATCTTCAAGCCTGTCCTCAACAAAACTCTTTCAGTATTTCAAAGTAAATGCAAGAATAATAGAGGAATAAAACAAAAGCAGATTTTAGTGCAGCAGCACATCTCAAAAACCTTGCTCAGACATTTTATTAAAGTTCAGCACAGGTTCAGTACAAAGGGTTCCCTTGCCCTTGCCCACATGAATTAGCCTTTCACATGTGTTTGGAGAGTGGGAAGAGGGCAGGGCAGTTAGCACACAACAGCAGGAAAAACATAAGAAAGATCCTATTCATAAGCAGTGGTGATTGGAGAGAGTGAGACTTTAGTGTTCGATGGGATTTTGGTTCAAAATTCAAGAGAAAACTCTAACCAGGTCCAGACATATGCTGTAATCTGGGCACTTTTTTGGAACTGCAGTAAGTTGATACAGAAACTGAAGTCACTCATTGCTAATGCAATTATAGAAGATTTAACATGAGAGATTATATATTTGGATAGTCTTTATATCATTTCATCATCTAACTTCATTTTTTCTGTTATTTCCACAAGGAACACTGTACTTGCAGACAGTCCCGCTTAGAAAAAAGTGAGGAAATCATGCCTAGCTGACCTTTTTCTTACCTACTCTAAAGACACAAGAATTTGACACAAATATCACATTTGCACTAACCAAATCAACACTAAATGCTCTGTGAAGTGGATTGAATGTGGTTTTGTAGCTGAATACAGCTTTCTTTGAGTTTCTTTTTGGGGCACATTGCCTTTGGTGAGGCTGAACGCAAGTATTGATGTTTGCCAGGGTATTTTGTGATTCTGAAGTTCCCTCTGAAGACAGCGTCTAGTCTGTCCACTTCTAAGCAAACAGAAAATAAAAAAGCAGGACACACTACATTAAAGCCGTGAATGTGGCCCATCTCTGAAACAGAAAAGTTTACATGGAGTTGGCTGCTGTAACAGCCTTTCTCTGATGTTTGGATATGAATGAGAGTTTAATAAGATAACTATTTTACTTCCTCAAAAAATGGGTAGTACTAACTGATGTTACACAAAAGTCTCTAAAGCCACTTTAGCCTGGATACTGACCTTAGAGAGAGTGGTACTTTGTGGTTACATATTCACTACGTTACACTGATTCCTCTAGTGCTGCATCAGAAGCAGTGTTCAAGAACTAGAGTAACGGGACCATACACACTGAACAGCATTCCCCTGACTAGTGGTGACCCCCAAAAAGTGTATCGTTGTCCAGCTGTCAACACTTCGGGATGTCTTTCAGATCAAAAAAGAGGCATGTAGGATTAAACGGTGAATGAAGAAAAATGCACTGGGGAGTTGTACTCCTAAATGGATGTCCTGTGCATCTGCATAGCTATGCTACATGTGATATAGGAAAGCGTGACATCCCAACCAGTGCCAAGAAGGCAGGGTATGGGGAGGAGGAGAGGAATATATCAGATATGGCCCTTTTTTTCTCAATCAGCATAAATCTATGCCTGATTTTTTTTTAATTTTTTTTTTTAATCTAACAGCCTCCTTTGGTAAGTATGTAAGATTTCTGATAAAGTGAGACCAAAAATGTGCTTGGGTGTTAGCTGTCAAACTGCGCTGATTACCCTCACATATAATTTGAATACAATTTTGTGGGCCAACTGATGCCATTAGTTGTACCAACACAACTGGTCTTAGATTGTTGCCTTAGTAATATCAGTGTCATAGCTCATTATAATGGAGATTCCATTATTAAAGACATTTATCTTTTACTTTCAAACAGACTGAACATTAGTGGAACCACAATTGTGTGCTAAGCCCACCAGGTATTGCTAAAAAGGATTGCTATTTAGGATAGGACTGTATTTTTGGTAGCCAAGAGTAATTAAATAGGTACCTGTCTGACTGCATTCGGTTTTCAGTACACTTTTACAGGCTAGAAGTACCTCAGAGAAACAAAGAGGGAACCTTTGGTTATGTATTCATGAACAACTCAGCCTACTCCGTATTTCCAAAAAGTGCTAAGTGCTTTACAAATATCTGTATGTAAAGGTCTCTAGCTTCCTGATAACTGAAGTCAGTGCTTTAGCTCAGACCTTTAGTTTGGAACACTGGCATTATACATAATGCCATATAGACAGTCATAAAATGTAGCCAATACTCATATCCTGGGCAGCAGGTCTCCTGATGGTAGTTTGTTCATGAGCAAATCATTCCTGGAAGCAAAAAATGTGTAGATCAGCTGCCCTGTAAAACTCTATTTATGCTGAACAGATCTTTAAATAACCAAAACACTACACGTCACTTGGAAATACTGGCCTGTCATGAGAAGGTAGCAGGATCACAGCAGCAGGAGTTCAAGTGTGAGGAAAATCCCAATGAGCTGGGTTTTTTTTACAGAAAAGGGAAAACTACACAGATATGAAAGTGAGGTGAAGGCTATGGCAGCCTTTCTCATGCAAGCAATAAGATGCCAATAGCTTACCAGTAGCGCTATCCCAGCCCACCCCCATCCACAGCCAATACTGCTTAGGAGTTACAATGCTTAAAATCTTCTGCCCGTCCGGAATAGCAGATGCATGAGAATTGACGTGTTTGCGAATAGTAGTACTGGCTGTTAGCATTCACAGAATTATTATTTTCCCCTTCCAACAAATTAAGGAGCATTGTGCTTTGAGAAATATGGTTTACCCAAGAATGGTGTTGTGGTGTTTCTGTACTGGTTGTGTAAGAGTGATTTAATTATAGCAATTTGTACTCACGGTCTTTTGGACAATGTAGTAAGCACTGAAATGATACATCTTACTTAGAAGCCTAAAACCTTCCAAGGCATGTGAAAAGCAATCAGATTACCGCTCCCCTTATTCAAGCCAGACAGGAATCTGTCAGATGAGCCACAAAAAACGTATAGGTGGTTGTTTCAGCTGAATCTTTGTCCACACTGCTGTGTTTACTGAACAGGCAGGACTTTTTTAGTATAGGCACCGCTGTGCATTGAGTTGTCTAATAGCATCAGGACCAGCAGTGCTTCATGCCCACAAGGTCAAAAAGCACACGTGGCTACTGTGTGAATCTCTGCACCTCATTTAGCTCACAGTATTTGCATCTTATGCCTCATGTTTGGACATCAAAGAAGGTCTCTACTAATTTTAGGAGATACATTGGACATAGCAAAGTCAACAGGCTGATGAGATCATCATATACAATTCTCTCTGTATATCTATAGATGAAAATACACAATCTAGGTGCAATGAACCTGGATAAGATGTGGTGTTGTTTAGATCAAAGTGAGGTTTTAAAATGCACCTTCTCAGATCATGTTTCTGAATAAAATCTCGAACCACATCTTTAACCAGTGTTGATACATTAAAGATATCTTCAAATTTGTATCACTCTTTGTCATCAACAAAAATTACTGTTCTTTTCACTGCTCTGGCACCTCTCCAGTTAGGAAAATACAAGCCTAATGTGATATTTTATAACACCATAAATGCTACTAGCATCATTACACACAGAACCTTTCATTTCACATGTTAACCCCAATCAAATTCTTATATTTTAATAATTACTATGGGTCAGTAACAATCGATGAGTATTGTGATTTTCATTATGAAACTCATACGTTTGTGCTAAGCACAAATATTTTTAGACTAGTTGCATTCTAGAATTATAAACACATTTAGGATTAATATTAATATTATGTGGCATGAGTTACATTGTGATTTCCTGCACAGAGAGTGTTACATTTTTGTAAAGTCATATTTATCCAAAGATGAGGCTAAACAATTCAGAAATGTGTACATTGCTAACAGGGTATAGAAGAACCTATTTATGAAATGGTTAAAATGGAGCAAATGGTATGGACTTAGAATATTCTGACTGACACATGGATTGAGTTTCACACTTCCTTAGAGGTGTTAGCATAATTAGGCAAAGTTGGGAGATTATTTATACTGTTCAAAAGTTACGCTTCATCTCCTGGTGAATCCAAAATAGAGATTAACTTTCATTCTTACTCAAAGACAAGAAGGCTCATAAAGGAGTACCTTGCTATCAGTGACTAACACCAATACTGTTTTGTGAGTATTTACACATATGCATGTTAGACATTGATGTAGTTGAATATGATCAAGGATTAATTAATTCAAAAATTTCCATTTGTTTTTTTCTGGGAGATTGGCTTACATTATTTGTTCACCTCTGAATGATTTCAGTATTATTGCTAACTCACGTTATACTAGGAGGTAGGCTGGAGCACAGAGTCACCTAAAGCTGCTTGAGGAAGCCTGTAGTAAAATAACTAGTTGGCATGACATAACATTCTGTTTTAATACATGTTTCTGTGGATAACCCTTTTGCATGTAAGGTCAAGTTCAGAGAGCTTTTCTCAGAGCTGTTGTAGTTCCTTGTCCTTTCAAAGAGCATATGTACTGAATATTTCATCAGAGTCCTGCAACTCATTTGTTGAAGTATAAGAAGACAAAGTACCTGCATTACATCAAGAAATATGTACAATCTTTATTAATGGGGGTATGGCCATTTGAACCTGAGTGTAGGGAGAAACAGGGACTCTGGTGGAGCAATATTGGTTTGGACAACAGTCACAGAATTATCAAGCTCTGAGAGACCAGAAGAAATCTTAATCCAACTCACTGAACTGAAGCAGGCTCACATGCACCTGGACTATCCACATTAGCTGTTTGCCTAGTCTTTTCTTAAAACCATTTGGATGAGAATGATTCAACCTTGTCACTAAGTAACCTGTTCCAGCATTACACAGCCCTGATAACTGTTTTTACATGTAGTTCCATTAATATAACTAGGAACCATACACTCAAAGATGGGTTTGAAATAGGTAGCAAGGCAAGTCATGAAGTCTCAAATGTTTCTAAGAAAAACATAGTTCTTATAGTCACCTTCTTCTTCAGTCCTAATGAAGTGCCTGGACAGCAGTAGCAGCTCTTCCCTTCAGTTTACCCAGTATAAAGGAAATGGAGTAACGAGGAAGCAAATTAGTTGTACTGTAATTCTCAGACTGAAATTTGGTGAGCAATTTTTATAGCTTAGTCTTTTTTTTTCTTCTTTTTTTTTCATAAATTATTATCTTTTCAGGTTGTTTTATGGAGATAGCAGTCATAACATTTGCTTTTTTAAATGGTGTCAGAATTTCCACCCTGAAGTGTATTTTTTTATTTACTGATCTAAATGGAGATCTAGTTAGATTTCTAACTGCTTAGTAAATTTGTTTTTAATTTAAAAGGTTTTTTTGACAAAAGTGATCTTACTAATTACATATAAGACTTTTCTACCATGTCTCCAACTTTCTTCGTGTAGCTCAGATATCCTAAAATATACAAGTGAAGAGATTAACACCTAAAATGTACTGAGCAAGAAAAGTTTTATGGAACACTGTGGACGATTATGATCTCAAGCATTATCCCATTTGCCCTAAATACTGTGTATGGTACAACAAGTTCAGATTTGAATTTCTGGTTAAAAAAAAAAAATTAAAAAAGCATGGGATTTTTTTTATTAAAAGTATACTTGGCATTTCTTAATAAAAGCAGATTTTTGTGAATGATTTTAATTCCATGTTTTTTTACTGTAACAAAAGTTTTATAAGACCTTGTTTTGAACTGTTCCTGGTCAATGTTATAATGAACTACTATGGAAAGAATATCTAGTAAGATATAGCAGCAACAGTGCCGATCCATTACCTCAACAGCAGATTCTTGTAGGCAGTAATGCTTGTTACATTCAGCAACAGGAATGATGGATCTGCAGGCTCAAGGGGGTTAATGTTGACAATGAGCAATTATTATTTTTGACAAGAATACCAAAGGATTTCAAGATGACTCTTCTAACTGAAAGCAGATTATGACTTGAGTTTTATTACTAACTGTCAAGCATAGCTGTCAAGCATATAAAAGTGTGATATAAAGGAAGATCATTTTATTATAGTAAGAGACAAAGCAGAGATCGAATTATGACCTTTTTTGTGGTTTTTTTTTTCAGTTACCCACAGGAAGAAGGAGGCAGAGTCCTCAGTATTTTAAAAAGGGAAATGCGGGGAGAAAACATCCGGGAGAGGACACTTTCCTACAGATAAAAAAACTGACAGCAAAAAGCACAATATGATTTTAATGAAGTCAGCATATGTGGATGTCTGTGGGTACTGGTGTGTGACTTCCGTGTCTTTCTTGTAGATATAATGTAATAGTATGGGGGTGGGACAATGTGCCTCAACAACCTTCCAAGGAGCAGTTCTCTGCCTGACTGATAATCACAGCTACAAGTGATTTTTTGTTTGGTCTTTAGTCAAGATTATTTTCCCCACTGGCCTGTTGGTATGTGTCGCAATCTCAATCTTAGAGATGCTGATCTCTGTCAGAGCTATTATTCAAACCACACTTCTCTGATGAAAGACAAAAAATATTTACTAGAGGCAGCTCCACCTCTCATTTGTTTTATGTGTGGCTGTGACAATAGCTGGTAAGCTTTGTTTCTGCTGAGAAGTAACAACCTTCTCCCTTGACCAGGACTCAACTATTTCTTTGGCTCCTTACTTATCACATCCATTGAAACACCAGTTTCTAATCAAAACACTTGAACTGAAATAACCCAGAACTTCATGAAGGTTTGACTCTAGATGAAAATTTCGTTACTAACCTTATCTGTAGAATGGGGGACAAGTAGAACCCCTTGTTAAAACAGCTTTTGCAGATATTACAAGGCAAAGACAAACTTTGCTGCTTTACTACTTGCTCGACTTACCCTTACGTGGAAGGGAAGTCATCTGCACTCTTCTGTGGGTGAACTTGACCAAGTAAAACATGCAGAAAGTCCAGAACATAGAGCATTACATAGAAGATTGTTAGAACTTCTTTGAATGGATACAATGATTAAATTTGTTGTGCCAGAGATTGTGCTGACACCTTTTGATTCTGTTCCCTTGCTCTGCCGGAGACCCCAAATCTCTTCTTTCTTTCTTGGGTTTTTTTGTTTGTTTGTTTGTTTTGTTTTTCTGCAAACAAATGGAAAAAGCAGTCTTCAAAAAATCTTTTCATGTAATTATTGATTTTTCTGACATTTAAAGAGTCATTTTCCTAATTATGGAAAATAAAACTAAATTGGCAAAGCAAGCTGAGAAACAAAGATGGTGTCTTACACCCGCAAACATTTACACTGAATCTGAGTTTTTGAAAATTGTGAGAGTTAATATCATGTGTACTGAAGATGCTGTGAGTGCTTTTTGGAGAAAATCAAGGCATTTTCATGTTTGAATTTGTGATGAAAGTAGGTATATTGTTGTAAAGGGCAACATGCCCAAAGTTAATTTATTCAGTGCTATAATTTTCAGGTAATTCTTTCATCTAGAGATGCATAAGACCTCAGGCTTCCCTCAACTGCTCTTTCAGATATGTTATGTAAGAACTGATCATAGTAGGATCCTTTAAACCCACACATACACAATACATAAACCTGTTTGTTCAGTCTAGGCCCAGAAGAGCTAGAGGTGACCTGAAAAGCCAATTTCTTCTCTTTTATGTTGAGTGGTAAGGTCAGTTCAGCTTCTGCCGTAAGCCACAGCAACACTGAAAAATTCTCATTAGGACCATTACAGTAGTCTCTGTGAGACTTCTATCTTCCAGAAACTGTAGCTGCCAAGGGCATAAATGGAACCTGTTTCTCCGTGGTTCCTACCAGAGTCAAAAAGTTCAGTGTGAGAGGAATGCCAGGAGGTGCATTGCCTGGTATTACTGAGATAATGTTTGAAAGCATTCATGAACTGTGCATAAAAATCTACTTTTATAACACTGTCAGCTAATAAATGTCTGTTATGTCCTTGCATGCTGTTTTCTACATCTAGTACTTCTTTGCAAAGGATGCTCAGCACTGTCCTCTTACCACCTTTGCCTCATCTTTAGTTTGCTTATCCATCTTCTCCGGTAGCTAAATGAAAGTATACTATGCAGTCTGGAATGTGTACTATAACCATATCTTCAACTGCCAGATGATGTTTAAAAATCCAGTTCAGAAGGGTTCAACATGTTTGAGAGGGTTACATAGTTTCCAAACAGGAAAGCTAGAGGTAAGAAGCTGTCATTCATTGATCTGCAATGAAGAAAAGTGCTCTGGTCTTTCAGTATGGAAGACGGTCAGATATCTTTAGTGCTTCCTAGACATTGTACTGATGATTTTGCAGGTCTCAAAGACATCAGCGACCATCTGCTTAGAAGTTTCTGGTTGAAACATAAAAGAAATAATATTTTTAAGTTTTTCCAATTCTTGCCATGTGGATAATATTCTTGCTATGCAGAACAGGCTTCACAAGTCTCAGTGTAAGCTTTCTCGTTTTTTTTAGGACTGTGCAGGAGGCTGTCACATAGAGGAAAACAGCAAGAACTAGACTAAGGGGGTTCAGAAGACTATGGTCTCAATTAGATAAAGGCAGAATCAGGAGATGCTCTGGCTCTACCTCATGCAAATTAGTGGAGGAAGAATGGACTCTTGCTGCAGTTCCTGGGCAGAAATACTTTAATCTGTGGTTGGATAGTGAAAGGTATATAAGACTTTCAAATCAGACAGGCTCTGGAGAGTCTTATTATAGGGGATTCTGAATTCCTGATTATGCTAAAGATGCTTTCAAGAAGGCACCCACACTTGGTAAAACTAAATGGAAGAAATGCCCCAACTCTGAATTCTGTGGTCTTTTTACCTTTGCCCAATAGTAAACTTCATGAAAAAGTGGTAGAAAATTAGATAAATTCCTTAGATTTTGATACAATAACATGTCTTGTCTCTTTCTCTCAGCATATATTCATGTGCGTGTGCACATGCACACGCACAGACACACACACACATATCTATCTGTCTATATATAATCCTAGGCGGAAGCTCATGTATAGGGGAAATTCTGGGAATAATTAAGAAAAGGATACTGCATGCTTCAGCAGACGGAATACATCTTTTTCATTTAAAGCAGTTTTTTTTTCCTTTACCACCAACTTGCTGCAATTAGGAGGTTGTTGGAGAGATATCAATTGAGATTTGGGAACTGTTTTCTGGAAATGTTTTGAATTAAAATCTAATTGGTAGCTTTCTTTGATAACTATTTTATTGTTGGGTGCAGCTAAATGGAAATCAACCACAAAGAGAACTCAATTTTGTTTGTCATTAATTTTAACTTGATTTCACAAATGATTTACATATACAGTATTTTCCCTATTTGTTCTGTACCGTTCTTGAACTCCTGTTAGGATCCCTTAGGCTGATGTAGTGTCATTTTCCCATTCATTTATGTTGCTGTAAAATACTCTGCATTACCTCAAGTGTGGGTTTGAGCAAAATGGGAGAAAGCAGTAAGCGGACCCAAGTGAAACTTCTTGCAGTTTATAAAAAACTGTGGTGTTAGTTGCCCTGAGGACTAAACTTCATTGTTTTTACCTAAGACATGTTTGAGTGTTGTGGTCAAAGGAAAGTAGACCTACACTGCAAATATACGGTCATAACAACACAAAATTTTGAAAATATCTAATTACATAGTAACCCTGTGAAAAGTCAAGGGTCAGATACACAGTCAAGTTACCCCAGTTAAACTTGTTACCAGGAGGACATCAACTGAACCATGGCTACATGTGATCACTAAGCAAATGTAAATGTGAGCTAGTTCAACATACCATATGAAAAAGGTGAAAGATACCTGTAAATAAGTATTGGAAAGATTAATGAATAATTTTATGGAGGGAAGATGGGGTACAAGAATCACAGCAGAGATGTAATTTTACTAACAATGAATGCCAAATAACCTGGGCATGCAGGACCCAAGCCAAAGCACACTTGACTGAGTCCAATTGACTCTATGGACTTTGGACCATGCCCATGGAATGTAAGACTAAACAGCCATTTGGGGAGGCCAAAATCTTTACAAGGGAGACATAGTTGATATCTGTCTGGAATTAATTAGGACTGTCATTAGTACCAGGCAAAGGCAGGTATATAAGGGTTTGGTCATTGTGGAAACACAAATACTGAAAGCTTTTTCTCTTAAAAATTGAGTTAACAGGCAAAACTAAAATAGGGGTTTCCTTGTGTGTTTGCAGCTGAAATACAGTTCTATTTAGCAGCAAAGAGGAGGGTATCATCTTGCTAAATGACTGTATGGGACCCTAGCATCTCCCCTCTTCCAGTTGTTTTATGAGTAACATGGAGTTCACTTAAAGGGGCATGACAACAGCAGAGACGTACCTTTCCCATGAGTCCCAAAACAGAATCACAGTACTGCGTCCCAGGACACTCCACTAGTACAGGCAAGTTGTCAGTAAGCTGAGATGACACTGTGCATTGCAGTTTCTTAAGTAAGAAAACAGCCACACCTACACTGCCTCAGTGTTGTGCATGGTGCTGCCTGAAAACCTGTTTGTAGCTGCAGTTTGGTTCCTGCTGTCATAAACTCTTGACTTTGCAAGACATTCTTTCATGTTAGGTTGCCTCTCTGCTTTATTTGCGTTATTTGCATTACTCCAAAAGGCATTTATATAAAAAGGCTATCTCCTCTCTTAGCAGATGTGCCCTGCAAGTGCTTTAAGTCAAAGATGTTACTGACTTTGGTGACTCAGATATTTCTCAAATTCTTTTTAACTGTGGTCGCATTGCAAACTGAGACTTGATTTATGTGTCTTCTATACATCATCAGTATACCAGGCTTATATACATGAAACTAGGGCTAAAAGTTGACCATGAAATGTCCCGTTTTCTTTTTTAATACTCATAGTAATGTATAAGAAAAGAGACAAGTGGTTTGAAAATAAAGTCTTTTCACTTCTAAAATAAGGAGCTATAATTTGGAAATTGCTGTGAGACTGTAACTGTGAACTACAGTCATATGGTTTTTATACTTCTCAGATGGAAATTATACATATCAATGTTGCCTTGCATTAACTTTAAAAATATTTGTCTTTTACAAAATATTTTTTCAGGATGTTTAATTAAATTGAAATGGATTTCCTCCAAAAAAGGGATTCCTTTGATAGTTTTATAAATTCCTCACTGTGAACTTCAGAATTAGGAAGATCTCTAGAGCTTTGAGATTGGCACTTAAATTGCTTTTTCATATGACTTCTTGCTAATTTTGCCTGTGCTTAGGAAGCATTTTGCCAATATTTCTTGATATCTATCTTTGCTCATCCAGTGTCTCTTTTGCCATTGTACAGATATAATCGCAGGTTAGAAAGGCAGTGTTTGCTCAAGAGGGTCATACTGTCAATGAATATCCAGGTTCTTCTCATTACTTTCTGAACAGAGGCTCTTTGCTCCCAGGAGGATGTGATAAGCATTTGTTCGTAAGTTTTCTTGTGAAAAGGTACCACTTCAGCAACAAAAAACAGTCCTTAGGCTTGCCCTTGTTGTAGGAAACTATATAACAGAGAAAAGGCCACTGGAGAGGTACCCATTCCCAAGAGGTTCTCCCTGAGATTTCTGCATGCTGACTGCTTTGCAGCTATTGCTATGATGTGAAGTGTTAGACCTCTCAGAGCGTTAGGCCAGAGCATGAAGAATTCTGGAAATGTACAGCAATGCAAAGAACCTGATGGGAAATAAATGTGTCTTTTAATAAACAGTACTGCTGTCAGTTTGATGAGCAACGAGAAAGAGAAGGCATTTCTAAACAAGACCATTTCTAAACAACAGTTGAAAAGATTAAAAAAAAATCAGTTATTGGGCAACTTTTGTCATCTGAGATCTAGTCTAGAAATCTGAGTAAGGTTCTTTAAGCCACTACTTTATAATTTCATCTTGGACTGTGAAAGACAAATCAGGATGGATGTCAGATTATGTACAGGTGACAGTTCCATACTCTGCAGAAGCTTTGGAAAGGGATAGAAAGGACTCATCTTTGCAGAGTTTTATCACTGAAAGCTTTTTAGAAAGAGGGGAAAGTCATCACGAGCCTCCAGAAATCGCTCTGTGTGTGTGGGACAGATAAAGTCTCCATGGCAGAACTCTACCCGGGACTGGTAGAGTTTGGCAGGTGTTTGGCATCTCAGAAGATTGTTTCTGTCCTCCTCGTAGAGCCATCTTTGTAAAACAAGTTCACGCCTGGAGTCAGCCTCAGCTGGGCACCAGCTTGCTATCATACTTAGTTCCACCAGGGTGTGCCAACTAAACAGACTGCATTCTGTTGCATAGGGATACAAGACGGTATTGGAGTGTATAAAAAATACAGTTAATCCTGAGTGCTTTTTTGCACAATCCACTTATGAAAGCATATTTTAAGGCTGGTAAAATAATATTGGACATGCACGTGACAGAAAAAAAAATAATCTGTATCCAGAGTATTTTTAAGTAAAGGGTTTTAAAAAAATCAGTGCAGACATGCTGGCTTTTTACCTCCTCTTGCTTTAACCTATGACTGATTCATCAGTTGAAGTATAAAGAAACAGATCTTCTTATGGTAATTGATTCTCAGGGGCTATTAGTGGAAACGTAAATGCTCGACATAGATGTTACGTAGGAGGGTGTTAGAGAGAAAACATAAATTGTCAGCAATATAAGGCAGTCTGTTCATACTGTAGGGTGAGAAAGTGAAGAATGTTAGAAATCAGAGACTCAGAAACACCTCCCGGAGTCGGCTGGGAGTGCAGTCTCCCATTGTGAGTAATTATAAGAGACATACTGTGCAAGAGTCGATTCTGGTCCTTTAGTTCAACAGGCAAAACTCTTACTTGAAAATTACAGAGATCTCAGGTGAGATTTGCAAAAGAGCTTACAAGAGTCAAACACCTGGCTGTCACTGGCCTTCTGTGGGAGGTGGGCACCTAAATTTTTAGGTATTCCTGAAAACTGATGTAACTTTATATTCTTCTATAGCTCTGAACTAGAATTAATTTTTCTTCAAAGCAGCTATGATTTTTTAAACCACAGAGAATAAGAGAATATCATACAGCGAAAGCCGAAGATAACATCCTAGTTGACCTAGGACATCAAAAATTGTAAGATCAACTCCAAAATACTAGAAGAAAAAATAATAACTGATGGTTCTTGCCTTTGTTGTTTTTGAACCTTTACAGTTTATGCTTTCCATCTTTTCTTTGGAAGTCTAAGAGTTTAAAACATACTTTCTTTTTTTTAACAAAGATTAAGATTTTGTATCATCCCATGACTTCAGAAATCAGATCTTCCAGGGAAGCAAAAAATAAATTTTAAGAGTTGTGATAAAATTAGGAGACTAAATCATACTGTGTTTATAATTCCTCTAAATCTTCTGGATAATATAATCTGCATTTTGAAGATATGCTGTGTGTATGAGCTTCTCCCTTGTGCTGCATCTGTCTTTATGGTGACTGCAGGAGGATGGCTCTGATGCACTCCTGTTACCACTGCCCAGTGTGAATGGTGCATGTACATCCTCACACAGGCCATACAGAATGAATGTGGTCAGCCCCTGCACTTAGCGGTAAGAGGAGGAAACGATCTTTTAAAACTCTTTCCCACCTTGTATACAATTCACAGTCCTCTTCAGAAGGGCCCTCAGGCAAAACTCCTAGGCAGTACAGGATCAAACCTGTACTTAGTAGGAGATATTTTACTTGCTTATTAATTGTGAAGTGTCAGTTCCCAGCAGCAAGCACATTCTAGTGTGTTGCCTTTATATGAAGATGTGAGAACCACAAGGAGTCTGGGTTTCTAAATTCCTTTCAGATCCTTTATATAAAAAAAAGTCCAGATGTCGCACAAAACATTTAAAGAACTTTATTTGAAAAACATTTTCTTTCTAAATGGGAGTTTATGCAGAGTACAATTAAACATGTTTTTCTAACTAGCATACTAGTTTGTATCTTGTGGCAGGGAAAAATAAATATGTAAAAATAAAAACAATCTGCCTCCAAGTTAATCATGTTGTGCCAGCTTCATTCAGATCCCTCAATGAAAGGACATGCATCTCTTCCTGCTGTAACCCCAGACTCCTAGACCTACCCTGAGGACCAGGGTCTTCAGACTGAAGCCTCCTCAGTCCTGCATTTGGTAGGGAATACATCTCAAGCTTCTTCTGGTCACCATTCTTGCAAATAGTAACATGCTAATCCAGGCAATTATATCTGTGAATGTGGGAAGAGAAAATTGTCATGTGTCCAATAAGTTCAAGGTGCAGTTTTCAGAACTGAACAATGATTTCTGTGTATTTAGTTTAGGACACATTATGCTTTCCTGGCTTTTTGAGGCAGGCGCCTTTCTAAAAGCCAGTCTACTTGAAGGCCCTTTTTCCCCTCTTTTAAAGACAGTTACTGTGTTTGCCTGCTCCGGTCCCGTGGGACATCCCCCAGCCTTTCTGTATTCTTGAAAATGATCATTTCTGGTTCAGAGATTACCTTGATTTGCTTTAAAAGAACTTTAAGGTGAATTTTCTATCAGGCCCTGCTGGCTGAAATGTATCTAACTCATCTGAACACACTTTAACTCATGCATTTCCCATTGCAGGCTTTACACATCTCCCTCTATTAAAATGAAAAATCTTGGCTTTGCAGCACCCTTTTTGATGAAGAATGAATTAAAAAGGGCAGAGAATACTTTAGTCTATCTATGACACCTACTTTTCTTTCTTTTTTTATGTCAAGTAATGGATGCTTCCTTTTTTCTTTTCTCATTTGTCGTGGATCAACTTTTTTCCTTATCACCTTGTATTTGTTTTGATACTGATGATTTTGTATTCCAACTTTTTTGATCTAAACAATACATGTCAGTCTATTTCTTTATACGCATCTTTAGTCACCACTGTTTCTATTTTGTTAATCTTTATTTTCTTTTGACTTATACTATAGAGGTCCTGAAGCTTCTGTATTGCTTTGTTACATTTCCTCTTTTTCTCCTCCAATGAGCCAGATGGCTATTGTGCCTTTAATATTTAATGTCATAACCACCACTTCCTCTGAAGTCCTATTTTCCATAAAATTCCTTCAAGGAAGAGTCTAGCTATCAGATCCCTGAGTTAGGTGTCTTGGTTTTTTCTGTTTGGTTTTTTTTTTTTTTTTTTTTTTTTTTGTGTGTGTGTGTGGTTTTTTTTGTGTTGTTTTTTTTTTTTTTTTTTAATCTGGTGTCCTACTCTGGTGTTTCTCATTTTTCTTGCACATCATGACTTCTTTTGGTTTACTATCATATTCACCTTCAGATTTTTGACCAGTCACTCCTCACTAGTTAGAACTGAATCTAAATCATTGTCTCCCTGCAACCTTTCTCCACCTCCTGAAACATGTCTGTAGTACATGCCAAAATGACCTGCTTCTGCCTTGCTATTTTGCCACAGATACGTGGGTAATTAAAACCTGCCTCCACCCACTTTTGCCTTCCCCATTGACACGGTTCTCCCTGTTCAAATAAGTGATATTCATCTCCTTCAGAATAAGTAGTCCATGATCATCATGAAATTGTGCCTGTCCTTTTCCTGTTCTCTCTTTATTGCTCTCATTCCAGGACTACAGGAGAAGTGTACGAATTCTTGGCACATATAGAAATGCTTTTCATTTTTCCCCTTCTTCTCCTCCCTGAAACTGTACCATTTTAGATCAGTATTGTCACCCTGTGATGTGTTCATCTCCAACACACCAGTTAAGTATCCATTTCATTATTCTATAAGGTTTCAGTTTATTCTCTATTACTTTTGGCTTATGCATATAAGCATTGCAAATATTTGTCAGGTTGTCCTGATATCCCTTTCTGTCTGTCTTGTGGTTCACATTTCCCTCTAGGAGTCACGATATTTTTAGTGATAGGTGGACTTTTACCATCACCTTATTTCAAGCCTTGTTTAAAAGGTTCCTAACTAGACTAACAGGTCAATGCCTTCAGATGAATTCCCTGAATTGTCACAGAAGACAGTTTGTGGAACATTGCTGTTGTTGAAGGTAAAGCCCTGGAATCAACATAATCTGTGCCTCAAGGTATTAATCTCTTTCCCTGATTATTCTGGTGGTCACTTCTGGAAATCACTGGAAGAACCAAAGATTTTATAAACACAGGTAAATTTAATCTGCTCAGGTTGAACTGCGCATAGCAGTTTAGACACAGCACTATGATAATGTGGCAAGAAAGCATGGAGTGGAGAGGGGAATGGCAACTTCTTAAGCAAGCTCAATTAAAAAAGACTCATAAAGCAACCTTCAATAGTGCTTCAAGAGGCAGGTATTGTTATTCTTAAATTCTTCCTGTGACGATAGCTGAAGATATATAAATGTAGTGCAGTGTAAAATGCAGTGTAACTAACTGCCCTTTCCAGCTGCCAGTGGTTTTACCAAGGGGTAATATCTTATATTAGGCCAAACCTGGAAAACACACAGGAGCTTTTGGGTACACTGAAATAGGAGGATCTTTGCTTTTGTTTTCAGCTATAGTGGTGGGTACATTTCTATAATCAGGCATGGTTTCATTTTGCTCACACACTTGTTCACACATTAAAAAGTTTCATGTAGTAGTGTTACCTCTGGGTCAACTGGTATATCATGACAACAGCAGACAAGTACAGTGGGAAGTTTCTGTTGAGGCCATTATGTTGATTGGATTTAAATTTTGAAAGATCATTTGTTCTCTTCCACTGTAAGGCTGGATGCAGCTGGCATTTTTTCAATCTACCGAGAAACAAACTCTGAATTTACAGATGACCATCAAGCTGGAAACTTATTTTGTTTTGACAGAATAGAATATCTTTATGTAACAACAGCAGCTTATAGTGGGAAAGAGTTTTAAGGAAAAAGGAAGATTTAAATATGTGTCATCTTCTAGAGATTATTTAATGTATCAATCTGATGGGAAGCAGCTTTATTTTATCTTAAATCCTATATGCTTCAGTTTTTATTAGAAACACTCTTATTGTAACAATAGTATTTTTATGTTTGGCTCCTGAGATGGTGATGTGGAGGGGATGTAGTACAGAAATACACATGCAGTTTTTATGTTTTGGTTTCTTTGTCAATTATTTTTTTATCTTATTTGCATTCATGTTGTCTTTCTGTACAAGCATCCCTTATACAACTGATGCTTTCTTTTATTGGATTCTATTGTGCTGTCAAGCCTGGTTTAAAACACAGTAATCTCATAGACACTTACAATTATGAACTTCTTCTGAATTCACAAACATATTAAAGATGTGCAGGTAGCAAATTAGCTGAGAGTCTCAACAAACTGCACTTACAGTAAATATCCTACTTTTAGAGAAGTAGGATGCCTTTAAAAGTCAACAGTTGTTTTGGAAGTACTTTGTCACATTTATGAAGCACTGCATCACATTTATGGCACACAGTGTCATGATATGTTGTCCAAAGTGCCTGTCAGCTTGCCTTACAAACTGAAAAAAATGAACAACTCAAAAGATTACCTTAAAGAGCAACAAGCAATCTTCAGAGGTTTGGTTTTTTTTTCTTTTTCCATGAGACTCAAGCAGTGTCATTAAACTTTCTGTTTCTCCAGCTTAATTTTTTTTGCAGTGTAATTTAATGGAAATTACTATTTTAATTTTCAACCATGAAAAGTTATAAATAAAGACATTTTTAAAAGTAAATAACTTTTAGGAGCTTTTTTAAAAGCATGCAGCTGTTCTAACATAAGAGATCCCAGTTAGCTATTTTTTTAATACAAACCACAAAGAGGTCAAAGAATCCAGAATTTTTTTACTACCCATTCACATTTAATGCAAATTCCAGCAATATATTAATGTTATTTCTTTAGGCACCTTCAGAATGCCAGCAGGTAATTGAGTAATTTGAGCTAATGGTGCCTCATGTCAGGTGCCTAAAGAAATACCCTGAGGATGACATTTGGAGCTGACTTATCATATACTCCTGTTTCACAGCTAAGAGGGAGATGAAACTATCAGAAATGTAAGGTGTAATAAGAAGAGGAAAGCGCTAATAAAAACATTTCTTTGGTAAGGATTTTGTTCATCGTGAATCTTCCACAGGAATCTATTCTGATTTGCCCAAAATATCATTAATGTGTATCACAGACAGAGTAGAATAGACAACAAGATGGCATTTCACAGCATCTGGGAAACATACTTCTTGGGACCATTATATCCCAGAATTAGAGCTTTATTTTATATTGTACTGTTGAAAAAGAAGGCTTTATCTTCAGGGTTGAAAAAAGGTTTTAATAGCAGATTCCATCATTAGAAGTTAGCCAGGAGAAAAATAGTGATCTTTGTGGCAGTATTAGGCAGGAGAAGTTTTGACATGTGAATTAGTCCTCTTACAGCCATAGTTACTAACATGCCAGAGTGATGATACCATCAATAATAGCACTTTTTTATTATTGTTTGCAAAACCAAATAAAAAGACAGTAAAACAAAACTCAAGGTGACTGGTCTCCTAGGGTAGAAATATGAGAGGTCATAGACAGTTTTAGTAGAAAAAACTAACAATTTAATTTAATTTGCCTAAGGAGGCCGCCAACTTTCTAGGTTCAAGAAAGTGCTTTTCTAGGGTGTGTCCTGCACAGCTGCCAGTTCTGGACTGTTGTGATATGGCTGCTCCTGACAATTGCTTCCACACTGGCAGCTGTTATATACCCCCCAAAAAAGGTTTCTTACTATTTGAGAACATGTAAATCAGTTCCTACTTTAAGACACAGATTTTATCTGAGGAGCTCTGCATCTCCCTGGCACTGAAGCTAGATACTTGAGGTTGCTGGGTTTTAGCCTTTCTTATTGCTTGTCAACTCAACAGTTTAGGGCCCTTGGCTTTCAATATCTGTTTTTTTCTTGCAAGAGAATTCATATAAATGCTTTCTGTGCAAGGGAGGTGGAGATAATGACCACCTTGTGCATACCTGTGTGCCCGAGCCACATGCACCAAGTTAGGAACCAGTGATTAATCTGGGGAAAACTCTCCACAGTATTTCCTAAGAAAACTCATTTAGCTAAATACATAAAGCAACAGAGTTATCTTCGGAGTTTTCCTAGTGCCAGCCTCTCCACTGAAGGGGTAACAACACAGAATGTTTTACTACAGATGAAGTCTTTCAGGTCTAAATTGCCAGCATCAAAGACCACAGCACAATTAGCGCTTAACTCTGTAACTGCTCTTAGAGCACTTTGTGGTCATGCTGCTTTGCCCTCTCTCCTGGCCATACCTGTGCCCTCCTGCTCCATATTTACATGCACCTGTCTCCCCATTAACACCTCGTAAAGGCACACACCTGCTGTGGTTTTACTTAAACCCACTACGACTGCAGCCATTAACCCTGTGTATTTTGTTATAAGGTACTCAGCACAATAGCAGCAGTGAGTAAGGCTCATTAATGAGTCATGCAGCCAAGAAAAATTGGTTTTGTATGGGTGTCTCCTTTTGGTTCAATTTCTTCACACTCCTCCTATTTAATAATTGATTGTATATTAAATATGTTTCCCAGAAAAATATACATGAGTGCACATGCATTAAATCCAGCTGGAACAGCACAGTTTTGAGACAAAACACTAATGGACAGAAATCAAATGCATATTTATAGATGGTAAGAAAGGCGACAAGGAAACCACAGCTCTAGGGCTTAGGAGACCTTACTTCTGTTCCAGTTTGTCAAACATCTGCAGCTTTACCAGCAAGTAGTATCATCTGCCTTTGCTACTTCCAAAGAATGAAGTGTATCAATATATGTGGTTAGGCCAGGATGTATACACATCCCTCACTGAAAAAAAAGTGAAGGGCAAAGTACAAACATCTACAGTGTCAACTGTGCTGAAATAAAAAACAGAAGAAGCAAAGTTCATTAATATTTGTAGCAAAAGAAAACTGGTGCTTGAGCAGCTGATATGATTGATATGAAGTTCAGAATGAAAACTGTTAGGGCTATTTCTCCAGAAGTTTCACTGAATTTGTTTTAAAATCTTCAATTATGGTGTGACTTGATTAGGAGGATAAACTGGATAGGCAAACATGGCAGGTACTTGCTCCATAACTGTGTAATGGAGAACTACCACAATCCATTGTTTGGTCATAATCCTATGAATCTACCACAAGGAAAAATCTAAGCTCTAGAGTGTCTTTTGCGTCAAAAAAACATCTCCTTCTTAGACAGCTAAATAAAATGATTGGATATGCTACTTTAATAGCATAATAAGAGGGACCCCCAGATGTATCCATACATTTGATCAATGATTTGCTGCAAATTACATTAAGTGGCCACAGATCAGTATTTCTTACTAAACACCCTTACAGAAGGGTAATTTTCTGTGTAATTGCTTTTCATTGCTTCTTTATCATGGACTATTGCTTTCCTTGGTCAAAGCTCTTATACTTACGCCACAGAAGACATAAGAGTTGTTTTTTGAAATTTCATCGTGCTTATGTTGCTGCGTAATAAGCATCTGCGTATGTGGGTAAACATACTGTGTGGGAAACTCAGAAGACCTCTGTGCTACCTTGTCCTGATTTCAGCTGGGATAGAGTTAGTTTCCCTCCTAGTAGCTGGTATAGTGCTGTGTTTTGGATTTAGCATGAGAATAATGTGATAACCCACTGATGTTTTAGCTGTTGCTAAGCAGAGCTTATACTCAGTCAAGGACTTTTCATCTTGCTGTACTCTGCCGGGTGCACAAGAATCTGGGAGGGGCACAGCCAGGACAGCAGACCCAAACTGGCCAAAGGGATATTCCATACCATATGGCATCATTCTTGGTATATTAAATGCAGGAGTTGGTCGGGAGGCAGCAATTGTTGCTTATGGACTGGCTGGGCCTTGTTTGGCAGGTGGTGAGCAGTTGCATCACTTGTTTTTCCTGGATTTTGTTTTTCTCTCACTTTTTGTCATTATTATTACCATTATTAGTAGTAATCTATTTTATAATATTTTATTTAAATCATTAAACCATTCTTACCTCAACCCATGAGTTTTCTTACTTTTGCCATTCTGATTCTCTCTCCCATCCCACCACGGGTGGGGTGTGAACGAGTGGCTGTGTGGTGCTTGGTTGCTGACTCAGGTTAAACCACAACATACTTGCACTGCAATTCTAATTGCAATTCTCTTTTCATTTTAGCAGCTTTAAATGAACTTAAATAGCAGGCCTGGGTTTTACAGGGATCAGCTCAAAGATGTTAAAATTCCTGCAACTGTAGTAAATTTAACATTTGATTTCTAATACATATAATGCCCATTTGATCCACTGTATCTTGATAACAGTTTTCCCCCTTGGTATCTTATTCTCTCAAGAAAATCTCTTTTTATTCTTGTTATTCACTTGACTGGTGCCCATTTTGATAGTGATCCTGGATGTTTTCACAGAATCAAAATATATAGAAAAAGCCACCATAACATATAGAAAAAGTAATTGTTCTTGCACCTCTCTTTCCAGATAATTACTTGGAATGGAAATGGTAATCTTTGCAAATATTAAAAGTACTCAGGTGCAGTGTAAGTTGATCCATGTATAAACCATCCCATTAAATCTGGCTGTAGAGTTTACACATTTCTTCAGCAGGGAAGCCCACCAATGGGGTGTTTTTAATAGGCATTGAAAGCTACACTTTATTATTCACTGAGTAGAACTGACATTGGATTTGATTCCGTAAGGAGCACTAACTGCATAAACAGATGTCAACTGCTATTTGGTCTGGTGACCATGGACTGGATAAATAAATGGAAAATCTAACAAGAAGCACAGAACTAAAGATAGGGATCTTCTTCAAATGACAGGCCAATGAGCTTAGTAGCAAAGTCTCTGGTATATCAGGTCAGTATCTCTCAATGTGCATCTGGAAAGAAAAAAATGGAGGGTAGGCTTCTCCCTATAAAGGAGAAATAAAGCAGCAATACAGTACTCTAGTTCTGAGAAACACATCCGTATTTCATGTATCATGGTCAGTATTTACTGAGGTTCATCAAAGAATGCTTCAGCTACCTGGAGCATACAGCAATAGAGTCCACTGAAGTCAATGGAAGGAGTTCTATTGAATTCTGTGGGCTAAACATCCAGGCCCACTTAGGTAGGGCAACAGAAGCAGACTCTGTTCTGTTGGCAGTAAATCTTGCAGTCCATTAACTTCTAGTGGCAGCTGTGTCTACATATGTTTTCTTCATCATGATCCCATATTCATATTAGTATGTAAACATCTGTCTCGCTACAGCAACAAAGGTTGTGCCCCATTCCACTAACACTGTTGTAAATATATACTGAATGACAAAATCTTCCCCAAATTGCTCAGTCCTAGGCTTGTCTCTGAATGCTGATCCCTTCTTTTGCTTCTCTGATGGCAGAGCACAAGATATCACATACTAAGCAGAATTATCGTCTATCGAACATTTTGTTCTGTATGGTGGAAATCTAACTGTAATGCAGAACCAACAAAATGCCAAGTATCAGAAACAGGGAAGGGAGGCTGCACATTATAGGCTAGCTGCTTTTTATCTGTCATAGTTGCTGGAGGAGGCAGGCAATTAAAAGTACAGTTTGGGGTACAGTTTTTTATTATACCTAATCCAGTGTAGATGTAAACTCTTGCTGAGAGCAGTAGCCCTGCTCTCCCCTCTCTCCATCTGCCCCAGCTGCAGGCTTTGCCCTTATTCTTGCATCGGACTGAGCTGCACAGTCTCCTGACTGCACAGCAAATCAGTCCAAAGCAGTGATCTGATTGACAGTGGTGGTGGGAGGGCAGGGCAAATTAAAAAAAAAACATAATCACCAAACTGCCCTTTGTATGACTTATGCTGCAGCCACACAGTCATTTGACCTCATGCAAGAGAAGTGGAAGCCTGTTGGGAGAGCGGGATGGTGCAGACCCATGCCTTTCAGGAGCCACTCACAGCTACAGCAGGTAAGGGAGAAAGTGAAACAGCAGCCCTTTATTTATGTTATGAGAACAGCAGACCAGGGTACAGCCCTTGCAGCCCTGAGAATGCGTTACACAGCCAAGTAGTTTAAAGAGAGCTTTAAAACCACTCATGGCCCAACCGTCATATGACAAGTGGAACACGATCGTTGAGACTTGTAGTCTCTTATTTCACTCTTGCTCACTCTCTGAGTCTGCAGGATCATGAGTCCCTTCAAATTCCATTGAATTCAACAGAAGCTAATGACATGCTCATTATTGGGACTTTAAAGCTTGCTCATACTATAAAATACTCTACTTGTAACCAAATATACTTTACTTAGCGTTATTGAGAATTATGTAAATAAAACCTAAACCACTTGCCAGACAGTTTTTATACTGGAGAAATAGAGTCTCAATTTAAAATGGCATTTTAAAATTTATGTCACTTAATAAAACAATAAATTTCCATTTTTCCAGTTTTGTCATTATGAAGCTTAAAGGCAGTTTCATGTGTGGCACCAACTTGCATTTAACTCATGGATTTATTACAATGAGCATCACTTTAAATAAAAACATTCCCATTTTCAAAGGAAAATAAACAGTTAATGGTTTCAGAATTATTATTCTTTTCCACACAATCCCATAAAAATTTCCCAATGAAAAAGCTAATAGACCAATGGCGAGACACTTACATATGCAAATATGTTTCCGTGAAAGAGTTAAAGTGCTTTATAATATAAATTTGCTTTCAGTGCCAATATAATTAGATTGTAACAAGCAAACCCCTGCAACATAACACAGTGAAAATTTGAAAATTTGATTCTGCCTGGCAAACAACCAAGTCCCTGCGTGTGCACAAACCTGACATTAATAAGCTACAAGAGATTACATGATTTAGAAAAGAAGCACTTGGTGTTACAAAATCAAATAATAGATCTCTAGGCTATAATTAGGAGAATTGGGATTCAACAATGAAGTCATAATAATGTAATTTAGCTGTAAGTAACAGAGCCATGGAGTCACATTAGGAGGTGTGATCACATCTTTCAGCAAAGCTCTGCTGTGTAGACTTATTGCTGTTCAGTTTAGTCTAGTACACAGCAACCTGTTGGCAGAGAGCTCAGGCTGACAGCCTCTCGTTCTCTAGGGGCAGTATGGCAAAGTGCCACCCGTGCATTTTTATTTCAGTCTTGTGACTTTTAAGTCAAAACAATAAAATTATATATACTGAGTGCAGAGTTGCTTGTGAATATTTGTATAAATTACTGCACAGCATGGGTTTAGGGGCCATTTAAGAACAAATATATTTTAAAAAAAGGCAAAATAAACGGCTGAAGCAGGGTGTTAGGTTTCTGGTAGGCTTGATGAACATTTACTGTGCAGCTACTTTAGTCATCTATTTCTGTTCTTAGGCAATGGCTCCAGATCTGCAACATATTCCAACTGTAGTCCTAGTCCTGAATCTCTTTTGCTTGATTCTTTTGCACTAGTGTGAGATGGGTTTTGCCTGCTTAGCCCAGCATGCAGGTGTTGCACAGCCACTTGAAGCTGGTAACAAATGGTAGTGCAGGATGCAGCTCACCAGAGATGCAGGCTTAGCTTGCCTCACCCAGCCACAAAACACAGCCCACCACACGTGGAAGGCAGCCACGACAGCTGGCCTGTTGGAAGGAGGCGTCAGGGGAACTTCAGGCAGGGAACTTCAGGTAGGGAACTTAGGGTAGCATGCAGCTACTCACGTTGGTGTTGACAGTACATCAAACTCAACTCTACAATTTTTGTAAAAGTTACCATTTGCTTTAAGCCATTATAGAGCAACACATCATGCCAGCAGCCCTTCTCCTCTGTCTGTGTATTGCCCAACTCAGGCCCTTTCTTTGGCCTATTATTAATTTAAGCTTATTTCACAAATTTTGGTCACAACTGTTTCTTCGTCATTTACTTGCAATAGCTAATAAAACAGATACCACATCAGTTTGGTGAGTTCCTCCTTTAGGAGCTGGTGTCTAGTTAGAAGTGAAGTGATACCTGTTCAGTCATTTATTAGCCAATCATTTTCTTCTCTCCCTGCACACTTCATGGTGCTTATGTTATAATTTGGGGGCTTTCTCATAGAGCCTCGTATCGCGTCCTGTCCTCCGCAGGCCTAGAGCCAGTTCCCTGAGCTTGCTCCACAGCCCAAGCAGGGTAACCCCAACAGCCCTGAGCACCAGTTTGTGTCCAGACTTGAAATCTGATTTCCACTCACAAGAGACACATGCAAAGATTTGGTTGGGTGTCGGGTCCTGAGGTGTTTAAATCAACACTTTTGGCTTTGGGGTGGGGGAAGGGGATTGATTTGTTTCTTTTTTCTTTTGTATAGAAATGGAAGAAACAGACATCAATTTTGCATCCAGACTGTCAGAAAATTTGAACACATTTGGATTAAAACTTTGAAATGGTTTGGTTACTTATTGTTACAGTTTCACAAGCTAGGGCCAGTGGTCCAGCAGCATTCCTATCTTTTGGGGAAATCCAAAAGCTTCTGTTTCCACTCAGTCTTTTACGTAACAAAAGCAACCACCTGTTGCTCCTCTTAGTGCCATTTTTATTTGCAGTTTCTTCCAATTACTGTTTATTTTATTAGTTCTTTATGGTTTTGCCATTTTTTTTGTTTTGATGACATTTTGATTTGTTTCAAACTGCCCTTTGTTTTAATTTTCTTTACCAAGCATGTTGATTTATGGTTGTTTCTTCTATTCCTTTTATGCTTTAAATGATCTGTTTATTTCCTTTATTTGCATAGCACTTACTTTTCACGACCTTTTTGTTGCTGCAGCTGCTGCTGCTTCTGGACTACTGGTGTTTTTCTCTTACTTATCAACCAGGAAACATAGAGTGAAGGTAAACCAAATCCCTGTGAAAACAAGCATCCAAATACAAAAGCTTTCTAATATTTCTTCATTTTTATGATTCTGCAGTGTCCTAAAGGTGTTGGGATTTCTCAAAGTGTAAAATCTAAAATGGTTTATTTCTTTTTAAAGCAACATAGTATAGGAACTCTGTATCTTCCTACCTAAAGATTGCATCTGAGCAACTTCCTTTAAGCTGGTTTGATACTTTGGCAGCTCTTCCAGGAGCAAAGACATTTGTAATGAAGGTAACACGAAGAAAATTCTAAATTGTGGAGGTCTGTCTACAACTTTTAATAGAGTCCTCATGGTTAGCGTAAAATACTGTATGGACATTTAAAAATTAATATACTTGCAGCTAGTGAAATGTCTCATAGGAGATGTCTACAGAACATTTATGCTTAATTATGGCTAATGAGTGTGCGCTACCTGACAGGTGTGTTTGTATATACATGGGGTGTTTGTGTGTGTGTGTGTGTGTGTGTGTGTGCCTTCTGATAGGCTATGTGTATATATATTTATTTTTATACACATGCACGCATACATATTTATATAAAATTATACATTTTGTCATCTGGTATATCATTACCATATCGGCATTGTTCTAGTTACCTAATATGAGGGTCCATATATAGGGCCTGAGTCCATTACACATTATGTTATTTAAGTGAAGGTATTAACATAGATGCCTTTGTAATCTCGCCTTTTGGACATAGTTTACTTTTATTCTGCAGAAGCTGATGCTACTTCAGAGTTTTCTTGGTGAAGTTATTGATACCAGAGCTATTCCTGAAATGGATTCTTTTGTTCACAGTGGAAAAGACAACCTCCCTTCCTTTAAAGCTGTTGTTATTATTCTTCTAACAACAACAACAACAAAATCTCAACATTGTATTTCATTTGGTTCCTCATTTTGTGGTGCTGTGTCACAAATTGACATCTTGCCAGGAAAACAGGAGTATGTATCAAATCACCATTTGAATGATAGATGTTTTGCAATGACCTGTTGAATGAAGTCTGCTTTAACAACATGCTTCTTGGATTCTCTCCCTTCCCCATGTAAAAGTTTCTTATTGAGCCCTCTAACATTGGTGTTTGCACCATTTTATGTGTTTATGTGTGTAATAGAAAATGTATATATTTACATACACACACGTGCATGTGCCTATAATGAACCAAAACCAGAACAGCCTCTGTCTCAGCTTGTTCGCACATTACGCACATTCTAGGGAATGAAGTTTGAATGCTGTTCAAAGAGAAAGTGTGTGAGTTAGCAGACGGACAGAAGAAAGGCACGTGCAACAGGTTACATGATTTTACATAACTGTTGGTGAAAAAAGAAGCATCTCATGTTATTGCAGAAAATAGAATATGTATGGTATAAACTGAATAGGGTTTTTTTCACTACTTCATGCATGTACTTCAGGACTGTACTTCAGTGCAGCAGCTTGTTGTTTTCACCATAAATAATGCACCTTCCCTAATATAATCCATCACCAAAAAGAAAGAAGAGAGAACTTTTTTTTTAGCCTTCCTTAGCTTTACTGCTCTGTTCATTTCCAGATTTGGCATGGGAAGATTTTGAGGGGTTTGAAGGCGGGTCACTCTAATGGCCTTGTTTTGGTCCATGCGGCCATGTCCTCAAGACAGTCTGGGCCAAACTAAAATAATTATTTTGGAGCGGAGTCTCTAGCTTACAGAGGGCGCCTCACTGCTGTCAGAGCTTCCTACCCATAGCTCCTCTCAGACCCCATCCTGACTTCCCCAGCTAACAAGTCCTTGCCATTGGACTTATGAAGATGCTACGGAAGAGGGCAAAGGGATTACACCTTGATGAGGGTGAGTGGGAAAGGGATCTGGTCCCTGGCTGTGTGGACAAGATGGCACATTTTTAACCTGATATACAGCACAGGACCTCAGGCATCTACCTCTATCCTGGCTCCCTTTCCTCTCGGCTCACAGGGAAAAAAAAAAGCTAGCAGTGATGGTGGTATGACTTCAGGGTATATGGGAGGAGTTAGGATCTAACAGTGAGTTATGCCAGCACTGTTAATTCTGCAGAAGTTCGGGGACTTCTTTTAGTATCCTCTAACGTATGCATGGAGCAGATCATACTTTTTTTAAAAAAAAAATCTTTATTCTATCTTTTGTATCATAAAAAAGCCTGAGTCAAATTTCATTATTTTCCTTCTCTGGAGGGAATAAATAGGGGAGGAACTCACACCAGGTACATATTGGTTACAGGCAGTGGGAAGAGAAAATGTATCCCTATACAGAAGAGCATATCTGAGTTTGATCTCTGATCTCAGCTTAAATAAACTGAACAGTAGAGATATATAGGAAAATGGGTCTGAAGGTACTCAAATATTACTGAATTACAGGGCAAAACATGCTTCAGGAATATCCATGGTTGTAGTTTTAGCATGCTTCTCATCCTTGTTTGAACACTAGTAGTTCAGGCTCTTACAGGACTTTATCCAAAAGTTCTGCATCTCTTGACTAGACCAACATTTATAGCAGGACTTGAGCACACTGATTGCCATTTGCTAGAATCATTTCTACTCAACTACTTTTGTGGGAGGCCTTTTGTTAAAGTTATGTGTTTTCTACCTTTAACTAATTGATGTTACTGGTATTAGAAGTAGCAATGCTGCATCTTTAATCCTACTCCCATTTCAGCACTAGCTGTTTCATTCAGATTCTGCTGCTGTGGCTTATTTGAACCCTGAGTAGGATCCTGGCTGGCTCTTACAAGTGCAGCAAGGACTTCCAATGCTTGGTGCCCTGGGGAGGCAGAAGCTATACCCAAGCATTATGAGCTAATGCTGCACCAGAAGAGGTCTGTGGGATCAAAAAGAGCCTGCGGATTGGAAGTGTGAAACAGGTTGGGTTTGGCACTCACTCAGGGGAAGTTGGAAACAGGTCTTGCATTCATGTCTCTGTAAAACCTGCTACCCTAAATTCTGTTCATAAAAAAGAAAAAATCAGAATGGAAGGAACCAGGTAACTCCCATGTTATCATGTTTAGAGTTTACAAGATCACTGGATGGTAACTAGACATTACCTGTCCCTGCACTGTCTGCCCTGTCTCTCCAGGTTCCATGCTCCACTCTTGTAGAATCTTTTAAACTTTCTATCTTCTCTGTTTCATTGTCCTAAAGGGGACATTGTTACTGAATACCACATGCCTAACTTCTGGATGTTATTGTTTATATTACCTTGTTGTTCTTTATCGCCATCTTTCTGTAGAAAAGCAGAGCGTTCCTTTTGACTAGGATAATTTCCTTTTCTTCTTATTGTCCACATTCAATTTATCATCTAATTATGGCTGGGTTTCTGATGTCAAAGAGATGGTATACAGTTGATTCTCACTAAGTCATAGAAATATGAGTGTATACAAGGTAGGTTGTTACATTCATTCACTTTGCCTGGGGCATATATGTGTGTTGATGGAGCAGTCTGAAGACTTGTTCAGACTTTGTTAATCCCTGGTTTTGGAGCAAGCCAAGCAGAACAATCAATCTTTTAAGAATTTTACTGTAATATGAAAGGGGCATCTCAGTGGTAATTGGACCATTGCCCCATGGCACCTTCCATTGTTGTCCTTTCCATGGAGAAGCATTGTTTCTCAGCCCCATGCAAGTCAACAGCCTGCTGATGTACAGGTTCTGCATTTCCAGAAAAAATCTTCTCAGTCCCATTGAGCTAAAAAACCCCACTCTAAATTAGGGAGCTTTAAATATCCTGTCCCAGTAATGGATGGCTAAACACTGGAGGTCTAACACAGGGAGAAAAGACTTTTTGTCATCTCTTGCCTATCTCCATTTCACACAAGCATTATAGTAGGACAATCCCACAATGTTAAAGAGAAAAAAAAAATGCTATGCAAATCTGTGTCTTTTCAAGGTATTTTTGTTTGTTTGTGGGGTTTGGGGGGGGTTTGGTTTGTTTTCATGTTGTTTTTTGCTGTTTTTTTTTTAACTATAAATACTCATTTTCTTTACCCAAAGGTCTAGAATTCTTTGCTCCATTTAATCATAATTATCCCATTTCCCTAACGTATTGTTTGATTTTGGGGAGAATGGTTGTTTCAACTTTTTAAGTTGAAGGTCAAAAAAAGCAGGGAATTCAAGTGGAGTCTTCAATAAAAGTAACACTGATTTGGGAATGGGTCTCCTCCAGCTCCTGCCCTGCCCGCTAGGAATTGCTGCAGTTTGGTACCAGTCATGTTTTGCTACTGTATTCAGTCACACACATGCACTCACCACACAAACACACACGTGCACACACTTATAGAGTCTCACAGATCATATGCAGCAATTACTATTTCTGAAGCACCCAGAAGTGTGCCAGGCCTTTCACTAAATACACAACATAGAGGCTGCTTCATACATGTAGCTCAGATTCTGATCAGAAGATCCTTATCCAAGTCTTCCTAAAAATGAAAGACTTCTTTTGATAGCATCAATGAGGATCAGGCCTAATTACCTAATGGATCAACTCATGGTCTTTTATGCCTCTGACAGGCTGGGTACTTAAAAAAGATAAACCTACTGTAACACAGTTATGCATTCTGAACTAAAGCTCCTAAACTGAGAATGTATCTTGCATGTGGAAAAGTCCTTTTGCAAAGCTCAGACTGTATTCACTGCTCTGCTTTGCGCTCCCCCCTCCCCCCCCCCCCCCCCCCCCCCCGCCAAATAGTAACTGCTTTGGAATACCAGTAAAGCTGCCATATAGCTAACTGACCTCCTATGCAGTTAGGCAAATTATCTTTACATAGTTCTACATACAAGCAATGATCTCATTATTGAATAAGTATTTTCTTTTTTTAGAGAATTGCAGCATGATAAATAAATGAATAAAGGCTTATAGCAGTGTATTTCACCACATATGCTGGGAAGCGTTTTATCAGAAAACTTTGAAATCACAATATTCCCTGTGGTCCTCCCAGTCTGCATTAAAAATAACTAAAGACTCTAGTAATAATTTTTCTCAAAACAAGAAATGCATTTTATGCAACAATGCCTCAGATGAGACACAAACTCAACAGAGCTTACAGATATGCAACATAGGCACTCTTCATAGCCGTGCTTCAGCTAAGAGGCCTTATTGGTGCCTCCAGATGCATCTATATTTTGTAAACCCAGTTTTTATATTAAAATTCATGAAAGATATCTCACTTGCCTAAATAAATCAAGGTGGCAAAAATAAAGTTTAAACATCCATGCACTACTACTATCATTTTGCCAAAATGACACATGGGATGACTACAAAATTTGCTGTAATACAGTACTCGAGAATAAAATTTGCCCTGATGTATTGCTGAAAAAGGTGTAAGTATGTATCCGTGGATTTAGTAGCCTATTAAACAGTCATTGGCCTATAGTTTTAGCATTACTGCGCACCCACATATCCTGCCAGATAGTGAGGTGACATATCTAGCACAGTCAAAATAAGGCCCTTGTCTCACAGCTAGCTGACATTCCCACTGTAATAGCAAACCAGGCCAGGCCATATGGGGAAGATGCTACAAGTCAGTTGCTCTTATTTAAGCTTATATATAACATTAATGACAGAAATCATCATACTGAACTTGGTGGTCCTACAACATGCATGGGGATTTAAGGATTAACACTCAACCTGTCTGGAATAGTTTTGTCATATGCTGGTTCATCAATACTGAAAATTGTGGGCGAACCTACTGATTTCCTCACTTTCACTGAAATGGATCTGGTGTCTGTGGTTAGCTTTCTGCTGGGCAGGGGAGGAAAGAGAGAAGCAGTGTGGTAACTAGTACTACTACATTTCCTGCAGAAGGGCAAAAAGATGTTGTGCTCTTCTGTAATCAGTTATAATATTTATATTGCATTCAGTAGCCCATGTTTTAAGTCTTCATTACTGAACACGTCTCACACTGATAAAAGTGAGATACTATTTATTTCTGAGTATCACCACTCACCACGACCACTAAAAAGTATGCTTCCTTTTTGCCAATGTTTGCACCTACCCACCTTTGGGGATATATATGTGCCTACAGAGGATTAGGACCCACTTAGTCTTCTATGCACAGGCAAGTGACTGCCATGTACAGCTGTGTGACAAATTCACTACAAATAGCTTTGACAGATGCTGTCCATCTTTTTTTTTTTTTTTGCATTCATGAATTATCTATGAACAGAACCAAAATTATTATTAGGCTGCAGATCATTTTTTTTAAGACATCCAGACCAGGAATAAATAGATAAAACAGCTAACATACAACAGACTGACCAGTCTAATTTATGAATAGTCAGGAAGAAATTCACTTTCAAGGCCTGTCTGTGCTAGTCTCATTCATGGTGACAAATCTACTTTGCATCTTATCTTCATGGATAGCAGGAAAGTAAGTACTGATAGTAAATAGCCACACAGGAAATAAGCAAAACTAAACCTCAAAATCTCTAGATTTATTATTTTTATTATTAGCCTCAGAAGTCTGCTCAAATGTTTCAGTGTTAGCAACAAAAACAAGAAAAAAGAAGGTTTTGCCTCCGCATATGAATAAATATTCATAAGCGTATTAGTTAGTCATGCAGGGTGTGATTCCACTAACTTGTTTAGTTGATAACCTCATATGACCTAGTGGGTCATCATCTCCCAGACTGAGTGCCTGGCTTTTTTTTTTCTTCCTCCTATATGCTAGCTCTTTTCTGATTCCATCTCCAGTAGAGCTGCCTTGTTCAAAAAAAACAGACTGTGTAAGCTGTAAGGCTATTGCTTGCATGTCTGCTTAACAAAGTATTGGGAGAAGATTGTTTTATGGTGGCAGGCTTGAGGTGCTAGGGATTTTTGTTTCAGGGTTTTTGGTTCTGTTTTTCTAATAGGGACTTATCTGCAGTAGTTTGTTAAAAAAATCTGTTGAAACTTCAAAATTGCAAACTGAGGTTAGGGGATAGGGAGAGTACTATTTTAGTGCTATTCAAAGCCATCCTGAAGGGACTGCTTGCTGTAGGAAGGCAGCTGTACGCATACTTCTCTATCAGCAGAACCATTCCATAGTGGAAGCACTCACTCTGTAGTAGGTCTGTGAAATGAATGTGCTGTAAACTTGCCTACAAGTAGTAGACTGGTAGCTTTTAAGTAATTTCTATTTTCTGAAAGAAAACAAGATTATTTTTTTTTAACTGAAAATTAACATGTCAAAGGGATGGAGTTAACTTTAGACAGATGGAAACTTGACAGAATGGTAGAAATATAATTGCAGGGATATTTTAAGTCATACTTTTAGTAGCTGTCAGACACCTGACAGCATTTCTTGATTCTCATAGCCTGAGCTAATTTTTTTACCATTGGCCTGCTACTGCACAGGAAAGGTGTGAACTTTTCAGGAAATCACTCTGTGACTCTGCTTCAAATCCAAAACGAATAGAGATGATCCCTAGGAAGAATATTATATGCCATCCAGTAGCTGCCATGCCCTCCATCAGGAGACCAAAAGGATCAATACAAAGGTTCTATATGTGTTTATGCCTATTAATTGTCTAGAGGTTTTTGTTGTCTTTTGTTCACAGGCATCAGAACAGTTGCAAAAGTCTTTACTGGGTTATTACATTAATTAGAGGAATGAAATTCTTCCCTGATGCTGACAAACTAATTACAGCTGCATCACTATTGGCACATCAGTAACGATACTAGTTAATTTCAACTGAGATTATTAGTTTGCAGGTGGATTCCTGTCCAGAATTGTAGCAAAAGATCTGGAATGAGATACATTTTTCAGTTACTTCAAATTAAGGCCAAATTTAAAGGTGCAACCTGGGAAAGAAAGACTTCAGAAACAACTGAACAACTGATAAAAGAAAGAACTGCATCAGTTATTGTCATCTTAGTTATACTTATTAAACCAGAACTTGACAGTAGTATAATATACACATGTACAAAATCAATAATTAGCCAAAATATTCGTATTACAGTTCCTGACCCATAAAAGGTCATTTCCAACCATCAGCTCTAGAGGCCATCTTACTATTTTTTTAAATATACAAAGACTGCAATGATGATAGATTTCTATGCATGGTCCCATGAGCTGTCTGCCTATGAACTATATCACAGAAAGTGATAGATGAGTATATTCAATGCACTGAGAATAGAAAGTTACCCTCTTTCATAGCTAAGATATCCAAGAATCTGATTTTCTTTTAGTATGCATTTCTCAGAAGAGGATTCCAAAGGAGGAGGGGAAAAAAGAGAAGTCAAACAAGACATCAGCATTCTCCAAACTAATATTTCCAAGTCTGAATAGTGAACATGAATGAACAGCTGTGATGTGTGCAATACAGCAGGGCATTTGCCTGGTACTAATGAACAGCATTGCCAATACACTGATTTCCTCTGCTGAATATAGCCATTGAGAAGCTGATACGTTAATGGTGGACTACTAATATAAATTAAAAACTAAAGACATACAGCTTTCAGTCTGCCTTTCCTCCTGTCACTCATTTTGTACTGCATGAATGAGCTATTACCTTCTTGTTTCCCTGAGATGTTGGTTCACTAGCGTAGAGTGAGCAGACTCAATTTCACTGAAAGTAATGGAGTGAGATTATCCAGAATTATTTCCAGTGGGCTAAGTTTGTTACATTCCTTCTGTTGTGAGAATATAAGTAAACAACTAAACACCTTTACTGAAAGCTGAGAATCTTCATAGTCATCACCTCTTCCTATTTCCTTGATTAGTCCAGCATTTTGGGTTTAGCCATGCTCAATTAACTCATCCAGGAACTGGTCCAGTCAGAAACAGTTGATTTAAGTGAGATAAACTGGGCATCTGTTTGGGAAAAAATGATTATCCAAAAGATGCTTTCATCGTGAGAGAATGAACTGTACTATCTCCATATTTAAAAACATATGCCTCAAAATAGATTAATTTCATTTGAAAGCTTAAGAAATAGAAAATAGGAGTGTGGAAACTGAAACAAGGAGCTACTAAGCCAAAATTAAGTAACCAGTGTTTAACATTTTAATGTACTGGAACTTGAACTTGGTACTAGCACCTTCATCAAACCACTATATAAACTGTATTGAATTAAAGCGATTAAAACTAGTAATAAAACCAGCAACTGCAGCAGTGATTGAAACACATGGGGTGCTCATGTATGTTTGTACTGGTGTTAATAAAAATACTGCCATATTGAGTCACCCATTTGCTTTAGGAAAGAAAGAAAATCAGTTCACAACACTCCCATCTTTTGTTTCAATTACTAAACATTTTTTCTTTAAAAATAGACATAAAATTAGAGATGGAGTTAATAATTAAGAGGTAATGTTCATGGCATTGGAGAATCCAAGGCAATAAATATTTTTTGTGGGTGATTAAGCGCTGAATTGAAGCTGAAGCAGTTGATAACCTCAGAAGCTGTTTATTGCAAGTGAATGTCAATGCTGCTGATATTATTGCTATGATATTGGAACATGAATCAAGATGATAACAGTTAAAAAGAAATAATAGTTTATTTTGGATGTTTCTCCTAATCTCAACAGCATTTGAAAATGTTTTGCTATTCCTTTCTAGGTCAATGAGATATTAACTAAATAATCTGCAGCTACCAGCAGAACTAAAATTTTTATTTTCAAACGGGCCTTAGTCCAGCCTCCAAGGACATATGCACAGTTTAAGACCATAGGCATAGATGGGTGCAGTGAGTAGATATTAAGCTTCTACATGTAGCATCTCAGTTACTGGTCTCCCTGCAGTTCAGCAGGGCTGACTATACACTCCAAATGAGACCAGTGATGGAAAGCCATGTTGTATATTTAACTACTTACAGCACTTAAAAACACCTGTTGCCAGATGTAAAAAGGTGTTTTATTTTATTTTATATATGGTCAAATAATGATATCATAAAATATATCCTCATATAATCATGTTTTAATATACCTGTTAGAAATGGATAGGCCTCAGCTGAATCTCACACACTATCCAAAGTATCCATTTGCAAATAATAAAGGAAAATTTGCCAATAATCTGTGGTAAAATATGAACATTTCTGCTAATTCAAGTAGCACAAATGCAACATGTGCCAATTTAGAAACTACATAAAGCTAAAAGGCTTCTAGAATCAGACCAATTTGTTCTGAAGTCATGGAAATGTTGGCTTGAGATATAGCATAGCAATGTGCTGTTTACAAAAGAAAATAGGAGCTAACCAATCTATCAGGAGCAGACATGCAAAATGGTCCTTAATGCTCCTACTGCAATCCAGAATCAGGAGAGCTAAGAGAAAAAAATATAAAAAGAAAGGATGTAATAATAGTCATACAGTAATCCAAATAAAGTAATTTCAAAATGACTAAAGAGCAACAGTAAACGAAAAACGCCTTTGGGTACACCATCTGTTTATCCATTCCATATTATACCTTTTCATCAGAATTACCTAAAGTGGTGTATTTGTGTTTCTGTAATGTATGGAATTCATTACATAGTTTTGCAATGAAATTATCACACTGTGGCTGGGACATCTGCACCCTGTCATATATCATTCTATTCATTTCTAGTTAATTTAATCCTAATATCTGCCTACATGACAAGACAGATGTTCGGCTATACTGTATCTTACATAGTTTTCTGCCTTGAAGAAACTTTAAGTCACTGAAAGAACTGACATCTTTCAAACAGACATCTTATGGGTTTGGGAAGTATGCATGTGCAGATGTGTGTATATGTATGTTTGTGTTTATATGCCATATTCCTTTTTTAAGGAATGTGTTTTACAAAACAAAAATCTTTTACAGCAACTTTTAAACATTTTTCATTTCATGTACACATAGGTTTCTTCTCAAAATGTGCCTCACTAATATTTTGGTATGTTTATTTAATAATATTCATAAATACAGGGTATTTCTATTGAATTAACTCCTTTGCCATGAATGGGACAGAGCTTTTTCCGTCATTGGTGATTAGAAGTTGTGGGTGGTCAGTGTCCCTCTTTGCCTTTTGAGCCTTGACCCTCAAAACATCAAATGGCAATCCTGCTCTATGGCCAATTGTGCCGCACTTCCTGTCAGACATGAATGTGCCAACCAGCAGCACATTACATTCTATGTGCCCTGAAGTCCTTTGTTAACAGCATCACTTGTATGAATCTAGGCCATTGGTCACTTATAGGGTATACAGAAACTTGCAACGCATCCACATGGGATAAGGTGTGCTGACCGCAGATGTAAAGCACTTGCTTTTCATCACTCTTGTCACAGTCCTCTTCAAGTAGCACTTTCAAGGCTGTCAAAGAGCTTTGTTGTGCTCCCCACTTATAGCACAGAACCTTTAGAGGATTTACAGAAGGACTTAGGCAGACTTTGATACCTATTCACCAGTCAGCTCATTTACCACTCCCAATCCCAGTCTTAACATGGACACAGTAAATTCCTTTAAGCAGGACAGGTCCTAACAATGTTTCCTCATTTTGACCTAATTAAAATCATACTTGTGACTTGATGGTTTTGGTTCTACAACCTTATCAGCCAAATCCCTTTTTTAAGCACATCCATGCAATGCTGTATAACCAATAGCAGTACTGGACTGCTTCATTTTTCAACCAGCCATTGCTTGGAGTAAACAAAACAGACTTTACTTGTCTGTCTTGCAAAACACATATAAATGTTTTAAAATTAAAGTGCTGCCACAGTAAAATAGTGCTGCCATTGTGTAAGCATACAAGTGACATTTTTAGCATTTAGTAAAAGATACTGTACTACTCAAAGCAATTACACTGCTCAGTGTAGTTCAACATAGTTGGGCACTATTGGCCCCCATGAAAGAGCAGGTCTGGAACACCAGGTGTTTGTCTGATCAGTGTTACATGCTATCTGCTTAGTGTTCCCAAAATCACCACGCTATCCTATTAAGCTGTTTGCTGGGTAAATACTGCAAATATCATCTGATGGCATTTTGCTATCCTACAAACAATACAGGCTAGTAGCAGTGGTTGGAGGCTCACAGACTGGGTAAAAAAGGTGCAAAACATATGACACAACTCAGACAAAACAGCAAACACTCTGCACTTAAGGGATTGCTTTCATGTTAACTAGTTTCCAACACCTTTGAAGAATATGTAAGTTTAAATTCTATGCCTGTAAACTGCCAGATAAGCTACAAGCAAATTATACCCAGCTGTTGTGTTGGATAACAGCAACAGATTGCGTAATGGACACCCAGATAAAAACAAACATGGATTGATTTAGAGTATTAATTAGCTAAAAATGGCAACTGCTTTTCAAGTTATTTGGCCTATGATGTAAAGGGTGAAGTAGTTCAGTTAGCTTATGTGTACCTCTGGCACTAAGGGGATTTGAGGGGAAAACAGCTCTGAAATTGCTTCTAGCCCTTTGAATGGCTTTCTTTAGGGTTTTCACACCTTAGGACCATGGTATTCCCGTTTAAATACAATCATTTTTTGTGTGTGCTATAGCCAATTTGAAGCAGGAATAGGCTAAACAGGGATATCAGACCAGGGACTGGCTAACACTTGTTAGCGTCCATTCGTATTTTCAAATGGACATTTACTTCTATATAAATCAGTAGGCGCTACTTTTCCTCTTGAGTCTTTGAGCTTCAAAAACCAAAAATCATTGCTTATGATGTATGTTGGTGGCATTGTAACACCATTTTCAAAGCTTCATGAAGGTGTATTAAAAAAACCCAAACAGCTGATGAGGTATTTCAAACTAACAACAGTGCAAAGAACACCAGTACCTCTGACTGCTGGTTAATTATTGTGAGCCTCTCTGCAAATAATACAGCATATGACATTTGCTAACAGTTATCAATTGTGTCTATTTCCACACACTTAGAAAAGGAAATAATTGCTGTGTACGCTGGCAAATATACAGCGTTCTGACTCTGTGGCATAAGGCCCTCAGTTTTTCAGTAGTGACCACTACAGCCGAAATGGCAACAATACAGCTTCAGTAACTGCTTTAGTGAGACTTCACTGTCACCAAAAATCTCAGCAGTCACCAATGACAAGTTCTTAAAAAACCCAGCCTTTTTCCTGCTGTAGAAGTGCATGGGATGACTATCAGGAATTAAGCCAAATTCCAGCTCAGAACGGCTGAGAGTTGGTAGGCTGCCTAATACATCTGAGAGGTTTTAGATTTCTAATATGGAATGGATTAACATTGGCAGGGGGCCTAACACCCTTGTGAGATATGAAACAGTAGCATAAACCCTGGGATCTTTTGGGGATTGTAAGATTATTTGTTTACTTAAATACATTTACATAGGATGTTCTTAAAACAAAGAAAACAACAAAAAAAAAACAAACAAAAAAAACCCCAACAACCTGAAAACCCTTAAAGAAATGAGAATTCCTGCCTAAGGCTGCTGCTTAGGATTCCCAGAACGGAGACAGCTGTCCCCCTTGGGGGCAGTTTGGGCTGTTTCATGAAAACATGTAACCAGGTTGCTCAGTCAAGAACATATGTACTTGAATGAAAACTGAGATACAACTGGAGTGAACACAGAGTTTATAAAATCAAATATCAAGTAGAAGATTAAATTATTAGGAAAGTGAATTTACAAAAAGATTAGACAAAAGTAGTTAGCACTGAAGATCATGCTGGGAGACTCCAGAAAAATAAGCATTTGAGTTTGTTAGATTGGATGGCTTAACCTATGAATATGATCATAAATATAGAATATCACTAATGCTTTTTTCTTCCACTACCTCAAGAACTTTTAAGCATTTTATTAGATGTGGGTGTTTTGCAAAGGTTTATTTATCTTGCCACACTGTTTGTGTGGGTGATGGTTGTACTTGTCTGCTAAAATACAACAAGGCATGATTGTTACTGTGGTCCAGCTGAACTGGGGTCTGTTTGTTGAGCAGCTGCTGTTAAATCAGGGCCCAGGAGCCTTTATAAATATGCTATAGAAGTGTGCATTCAGAAACAGATGCCAGTTGTCTTTATTCAAATTACTCTGGTGACAGTGCAGGCTTTTGACATCAGTGATGTCTGCGGTGACAAGTTTGAGAAAGTTTTAAAAGTTGGTAAAAATCTTCTGAGTAAAAAGATTTGTAAGTAATCTTCTTGTAAGGCACAAAATCCTTTTATGCTTCAATAGAAACAACTTGAACGTAGATACCTGCCTCTCCTCCTCTACTTTTGTTTTTGTTCTTGTTTTCCAAAGGGTTTGAATTATATTTGCAGTTACAAGTTGCTGCTTCTTTAATGAAGAGCAAGAAAAGAATGAAAAATCATGTTTTCCAGAGCAGACAAGGGTATTTTCTTTTTTGTAAAGAACTTTAAAATATGATTGCCATTTGTCTTTAGTATGCATTATTCCCTCACATGTG
This sequence comes from Phalacrocorax carbo, assembly GCF_963921805.1. NCBI lineage: Eukaryota > Metazoa > Chordata > Aves > Suliformes > Phalacrocoracidae > Phalacrocorax > Phalacrocorax carbo. The sequence continues at coordinate 57,075,379 of NC_087517.1, read as the reverse complement.
TGCTAAACAATACACACACTGCTTGAATAAGAAGGCTAGAAGTCAAACTTCCAAAATTCAACGCCTAGACCTGAGAACAGCCTACTGTGCCATCTGAGCAGAACTTTACTGTCATGTCTGCATCATCTAATGGTGATGCTCTTATATTCTTCAAGATGCACAGAAGCAAGCCAGCAAGGTACAGGTTTGCAAAGCTGTCTAGAAGCCTACCACATCAGACAAATACCCAGAATCACAAGGGCACCTTCATCCCACATGCAAGTTTACAGAGACCAAGGTAGGTAACAATAAAAAAGACTGTCAGTGCTGAGTATTGTAACACTTAGCTCTTTCCTCCTTTCTTAACAAAAGAAACAGAGACCTGAGGGAGGTTGCTTAGGGCTTAGTCCTGTCAGGCTTTACTTAAATACTTTTTAACATGTTGAAGAACTTTATTGGACAACAGTCTAGTAGCCATCAACCTTAGTTGGCTCTAGGGTGAGCAGACAACTAAACAGGGATTTAGAAGTTTTGAAGCTGAAATAGTAGATTAGATATACTTTCTTTTTTTGTGTGTGTGTGTAGCTAGCCCTAAAAGTCTTTGAAGTCGGTTCCAAAGAACATTAAAATACACCTGAAACAAAACCCCAGTATTTAGACAACTCCAAAAGGCTGGTAAGTCAAAATGAGAAGGGTCAAATGCATACAGGGGAAATTTATGGTGTCTGAGTCTATGCTTATATTGATATAACAGAAAAATAAATTTGACCTGCAAAAGTTAGAGATTACAGCAGGACAAGTCTCTCATTCAGCCTCCTTAATCAATTTGTGGAAGCACTGGATAATTAAAATTAAAAAATACATCCTTTAAAGCAAATCACTAGATTAAATAATCCTGGATTAATATAACTACACTGGTTATAATTTTTTTCACATATGTCTCTGTACAGGTAGATACATAAAATACAAATATTTTTTTTCCTTTAAATTTTTATATCATGTTCACTAGAAAATAATCACAGAAGTAAGAGCATGGAACAAATTTCCTGCTAGTATGTGCAACTGTGAAGGTTTGTGTGTAATTTAACAGTGATCTTAAGTGTCTCCCTCTGTACTAAAACCCTATGTGCAAGGGTCATTGGACCCTAGTGAGATGCAAGACACACAACGTTAAATAAAATCAGTTGGAAATGCGTGCCTAATCGTGTAAGATTCTAAACAGTCTCCAGAGTAAAATAATAAATAAACTCACAAGGGTTACATCTAGCATTGCGAGAAACATTTGTCATAATACTCCTCTGGTTTCAAGCCCTTTTCTGCAAAACATGAGACTTGAATCTGAGACAAGAGACAAGTGAGCTTGTGTTGATCGATGGCTTTGATACATAGTATGTGAAGCACATGGTTATATTTCTTTCCTCTCATAGCCAACTACAGTTTTAATAGCCAGGGACTACCTGGAGCGGCTTTGTCTTTTTAAAAATGTATAAAGCAAATAGCACAATGTAACCTCAGCGCTCGCTGGGAATGCACAAACCTATCATAGTATACATGTATAAAAAGGTAGAGTCACGCTAGAAAACTTCTTTTGGGTACTGAGTTTATTCAAACCTGAAAAACCCAGCACAAATCAATGGATGAGGATAAACAGTAGAAAAGTACTCATATAAGCCAAAATTGCATGTTATACTTGATTTAGCATAGGCTGGCTGTTCAGGGGAGTTTTACTCTAAGTTGAAGGTGATATACAGCATCCTGAATGGATGCTTTCTACTAATTTTGGAAATACTTCTGTTTTATTCTTTATTTTTAATATTCCTACCCAAAATAGTAAGATAACTCACGTTTTTAAATGCATTAAATATGTGCAGGACTGGACCCCTATCTTGATTCCTTGAAGGCTTCATTTACTACACCTCCAATTCACTTTAGCTACCTTCACAATACATATGATTCTGCTGACTGACTAGACGCTCTTTGGTCGCACATGACTTGCAGGTTTCCAAGCCAGTGGGTAGCTTTAAAAAGTGCCCTGAAAAAAACTTGAGGTTTCATCCTGGCGACATGCAGGGTTGGTTTTTTTTTTCCTGTTAGTTTTTATACATTTAAGTCATTAGGGAACTCTGAATGCATCAATTTGGTGCCTCAATAGTACTTGCTAAATTTATTTGGTTTATACTTGGTGATTAAGGGCGACTGATTCTCTTTTCCTGCCCTTTGAGGGAGCTCATGGTGTTATAGGGGGCATGCCAGCAATAATTAAGAAATATCCTGGTACAAATCCCAAAAGATACATATTTTTATAAATAATTCCCCATGGAAAAACTTTAAAAATGATGCACTTGTTCTGAAAATGCTTCAGGCCTTCTCTAAATAGATTATATTGCTGCTTTTTCAGGAGTGCGTGACTTGAGGTGCACATTTTGCTTGTAACTTGTAAAATCACAGAGCAGTTATATGAGGGGAAACACCGAATAATGTGCAGTGAGCTTCAATGCCTCACAAAGGATTTATCATTCAGACAATAACCCAGCTTCTTGTTTTATTCAGTTGTAATACAATAAGCATAACAGTTTCTTAGGCCACAACAAGAAATGAATTTTGTTGGCTTCATACTTACTACTTTTTTACAATGTTCTCATGTAGGCTTCCCCCCATTTGGGCTTCATGAATCAAATTTCTTTTTCTCTTTGGAGATTAGTCTTTTAGTGTATAATATATTTCAAAATGGTTTTATACTGCACAACGCCTTAAGCCTTTTGGTGGGGGTGGGGGTGCTTTACACTTCAATTTTCCCAGCAACTGCATGGAATAATCATATCACTTAGCAGGATATCAGCTACAGGTGCAGTACTTAAAACAATAACCTGTGCATCTACTGATTTAAAGATGCTTCCACTTTTTGGTTGTAACAAGTTTTGCCTGATTTCAAACAACTGAACATTGGATATTAAAAATGTTGATTCAAACTGAAACCACGTACCCTGTTGCATCTTCTACTAGAAATCAATGAAAGGAAAATAAGAAAAAGAAGGCAAATAGAGCACATATAAATTAAGGTGGAAACAGAACAGGAAGGTTAGAAGAGAAAAATTTGAATAAAGACAATAATTCAGTAAATCTGTAAGTATGAATTGACACTTCCCTTTGCCTGCCAGTCTTTGGTTCTGCACAGTGATGATAACCCTAGTGTATGTATGGACTTTCTTTAGATAGGAAGTTGTTTAAAGCCCTCAAGACTAGAAACTCAGACTTCAAGAAGTTTCCCTATTATCCATCACACTAGATGTGACCTATTTTTCCTATGGTCCACTCCTTGTTGAACAAATGCTACATGTTCCCAAAAGTAATCTCCAACGTGGAAAAGCTCACAGTTCTGCCACTATGGGATTACAGTCTGGTACTGCAGCCTAAGCAGTGTGCCTCTGTAGATGTTCAGGTGAAGATTTTTCAGTTAAGACTAAGTTGAATACTGACAGCATGCTATGTGGGCTCCAAAGCAGTTTAGAACCATCAGTTTAACTCATACCACCATTTTATCAGGTGAAATAATAACTGTTAAGTGATTCATCCCAAGAAACCTATGGCTAAGTTGGAATCAGATTCAATATTTTCTAAATATGAAGATATCATTCATCAAACCATACTTCTTACCTTGAAGGGCTATAATTCAGTTAATGTACTTCTTATCATGTATTAAAGCTCTATATTCTCTCTGCACATCACAGCAAGTACAACAACCAAATCCATTCTGGTTATTTAAGCAGCTGTTTATGGCACCTGTATTTATAACGCATATCAAAGCAAAATGGGCAAGGCAGAGGTTGAAAGAAGCAGATTCAAGAACAAAACTTGCTGTCCTTCAGGCAGTGAAGGTCAGGGCACATAATGGAGTAGTCACACCAAACCTCCTAAGGGAGATGCATTTGACACACCACATTTTGGTCCTATTTTCTGGTCTGTCATGGAGCTGTACAAAGCACTGAGCATAGTTAGGAGGCTGCCTTTTGCCTAGCTTTCAAAAGGGAGATAAAAGAGGTAATCACAAAGATTATTATATTTTGCATGCAGTGTCTTTCGGATTAATATTAAACTATCCACAAACAGCAAGATTTCAAACAGCAAGAGCTCAAACAGCTGAGCAAGTCCAGGATCCAGGAGTCCCCTTTGCCCTCACCCCATCAAAACTAATTATATTTAAAAGTAATCTTCTGCCCTCATGAGATACTGTGTGCTACTGGCAGATAACTAACTGAAATCTGGAACAGTACTATCACAGGGAAGTGACTGAAATATTAGAGATCAGCACATACCAATAGCATCTTATAGATGTACCAACAAATGGGTAGCACTCCAATCCTCTTGTTCTATTTCTTCCACGCGGATAAAGCAAGTAGGATTAGGCATAAGAGTAATTGCTCTTTAGAAAGCAGCTGACATTTTGTTTATTTAGAGGCATGGAATTCTATAGGACAAGAGACCTTAAAAATCACTTCAGCGTGTTTTTGCTGAATGAGTTTAGGAGTAGGGAATATTCTCTTCCCAAAGGCACAGCAGTAGCATAGAGCCTTGTAGATGCAGCAGCATCCCTGCCTGCTACATCCTTTCTTCTATTAGCATCCATGCCTGTCATCCGCACAGTTGTCAACTGCTTTGATCCATCTTCTCTCTGATCACAAATCCTTTCTTAAGCATTCAACAGGGGGTAGACTACACCAGGCAGCACACTGATGTCCAGAAGGAGGAAATCGCATCTCGGGTTTCCAACATCTTGCTTGTACATGCCCTACCTTCCTCACAATGGTGGGTTTTTTTCCCATTTTCAGGGCCTTCCTTTAATTTGAACAAATATCTCCATCCTATCTTCCTCTCATCTGTACCTTCTTGCATGGGTACAGATTGTTTTGTTCTGTAAAACCCTTTAGAAAGTCAAAGCAAAGCAACTTTAGCACTCTTCATAAGAGCAGGGATTCAAGAATCTGGCTCAAGTTTTCTTTCCCTTTGATCTTCCCACAGTCTTCTAGTCTCACTTCCAAGTGTTATTACAGTTATGATTCAGTAAAACTCAAATTAAGCTGATGTTTTAGAAAGCTGGGCTGGAATGTTAGCATATGCTTAAAGTTGAGTGTAGGTATGAGCATCTAACTGAATAGTCATGACTTAAGATCAATGCTCAGAAATTGATAGTAATCAGAATTGGATGCCAAGCAATCAGGGGCTTATGCAGCCTGCCGAAATGGGGTTCATATTACATGTCAGCAGTCATTTTCTGTAGCTTATGTCAAAAGTGACCACTTTCCTAGATTAGCTACAAAGCCAGTGCAGAGAATATGATGACAGAAAACCTTTGGTGACAGTAGTTATTCTTTTAAAAAATTACCGAAAGTATCTTACCTTTACACCAAAAAAAAAGGCTGCGATGATAAATCTCTTACAAAGAAAAAAGCACAATTTTAAAGTGAAATTCAACATTAAGATTCAAAAAAGATTATTATAAAATTAGAACTGTGCTCTACACATTGACCTGGAATCTTAGATCTTAATTTTTAATTTTCTCAAGTCTGGTTTTTTTTTTTTTTCAGTTCATGAAGAAACTGAGACATGAAAAATGGCATTTTTAGCCAGTAACTCATACATTTAGATTTCTGGGTTTAGGTTTTGGAAAAAATGCACCTAGTTGTTTTCTTATTACAATACTGCTGGTTTTGTTCACCGGTCCATGTTTTTCTTGGAATGTGGTAATGTGGAATGTTTTAGATTAGGGGTTTTACTTTTTACTATCCAATGTCTACTAAATAAGTCCATCATCTAATTCTAAAATTGTGAAGCAGCAAACATACACTTGTAGCCAGCAATACATATATTTTTACTCCAGAGAAATGCTCTTCTGTTCTAAATTTACTGCAGAAAGTTTTGGAGACAAAAGAAAGGCTCTTTGCCAAACCTAGCTTTTCTTCTTTATAATAATACTTTAGGTCTCTTCAAATATCCTAACTAAATACTATAAACTGCTGAGAAGTTTCCATCAAGGTTATAATCAATAATAACAGTTGCTAAGCTTCAGCTGACATAACATCAGAATCTTTTGCATACAATGGTTTCAAATGAAACTATGGAACAAATGAAGGCATCAGATTGGATGTAAATATTAATCAATTGAATGCAAATATTAATCAAAGTCATATTTGAAACTCCAATTTTAAACAGTTTTTTAAATATGAGCCATATGTTATATTAAAAAGATACAGGATATTATCCCTGCTACTGCAACCCACTGCATATTTTGCCCCCTACCACAACAATCACTATTGTCTGTTGAATACACATGCTGTTTGGAATATGTACTGACGGGTGCATTAACAGTGTTGAGAAACCCTCAAGAGGTTTGGATTTGGGGTTTGGTTTGAATTTGAAATTTAAAGCTGGAATTATAAACTGATACTTATTTGAAGCTCTAGAAGATTACCCATACAATTCCTTCTCTTAAAATCAAAACAGTTGACCTTGCAATCGAGGCACTGGATTCGGTTCCTTCCAGAAAGGGAGAAAAGGAATTTTAAAGTTTCAGTGTCTCTCTTCTTAGCAAGACATTTTGCCTAATGTAAGAAATGCATTTTGCCTAATGCAGACTGAAACAGCACAGTAAAACGCTTCCTAGATTGTCTTTCCAAACACCACTCAGCATGACGCTCCCTGTCTGAAAAAGCATACCAAACAGTCCAGTACTTGGAATTACAATGGACATCTCAGAACCACAAACTAAGATCACTTTCAGTTTGATTTGAGTGCTCTTTGATTGACATTGATAGTGGTTTTGAAGAGGATTTGCTAAGTAAGAACCAGAATTGTATCACTTTAGAAACAGTTCATTTGGAGAACTGCCCGCCAAACTTGTGTGATAGCTGTGAAGGTACATTCATTTTCCTCCATATTTCATAAACCACTAGTCCAAGAGGGCCCTAATTCCACAAAGAAAAAGGAAATTATTCCTCACCTAGCTTTTTAGAATTCTGAAATAGGTACTGTCTTGAAGACCACAGACTTGCACATTGCAGATTGTGCTGAAGAAATACTCAAGCTGTCCCCTCCGTCTCATCCCCTCCCCGACTTCCCCCCAGGCAAGAGTTTCTAATAGTTTTCTTGAAAGGCTGAAATAATTCCTATCTGTAGTGCGGGTGTTGAGCAGGTGCATGTGAAGAACAGGATAGTTCTCATCCAGGTGGCATTAGCTTAGGAGTTGGTGCTGATGCACTATCAGGGTGATAAGAATAAGAAATAATGCCACTCCATGGGTAACAATTCTCATATTTTGTTTTCTTTTAATTAGGATCAACACTTGTACAGTCCAGCTGACAGGGCTGTGGACAAAACACCTGTGTGTTTTATTTTATAGCACAAGATAAGATAGGTGGGAACTTCTGCCCTTTAAAATCCCATGCAAAACCCTTCACAACAAAAGAAGTTGGCATGTAACGATTTCTCATTAGAAATTGTTATTCTCCAAGAATCTCTGAGCCAAACCGATCACCTCTCCCCCCTCCTCCACACTTCCAGCACTATTGTATTTGTAGATTTGGAAATATTTAGATTTAAGGTTTTGGGTTGGTTTTAACACACATAAGACCACAGTCAGGAATAACAGAAGCCTGATGGTTTATGATTTCTGTGACTAACATCAGCCTGCTGGGTCTAGTAATAGGCCTAGCGTTACCTTGAACTGCTCTTGGACTGAATTTGTACTAGAAGGACGTATACTCACTGCAAGGGTTGATATATGGAACTTGGAAAATCAAACGAGCAGGTTAAGATAGTACTACTATTCTGTTCTTATGTTTATACTTCAGCTTCTAGTCAGCTTGTATAATAAGGAACAGCTGCAGAACAGGAGGATCTATGAATAAAAACAGAATCAACAAAATCTCACATTGTGATAGCATTAACTAGTATTTTCATGTGTGTTCATGCTGGAGGTTGTGCCAAACTATTCAGCTGTAGGAACACTCAGAATTCCCAAAACTTTGAAAATAAAAATTAGTTTCAGTTACTATTCAACCACGTGGTCTTTCAGGAGGCAAGATTTTCACCACACTCACCAGAATGCCAGTAACTGAAGAAAATAAAATAAACTGAAGTAAAAACTGAAAACAACAATTCAAGATTTATTCTTAATAACATTGGTGGTAGACAAGGTTTTTCCTTCCACAAAATGAGTTATTCTTTTTCTTTAATAAGTATGTTGCCAGAAGGGCACTGGAACAGATATTTACATTCAGTACTATGTTTCCTTAGACCACTTTTCAGATACCCATATTTCCATCAGAAATGCCTGGGATGTCATTTGCAAATATGATGGGAAGGATTTTTAAAGAACAATGTGAAATTAACACATGCATCCAGATTCACAGCTCCCGTTCACATAATTTGTTGTATTAAAATTCATCTCTCACAAAGACATCGGTATGTCTTTATAGAGCTGTGATGCTTGAGAATTCTTTTTAACCAACCACTTCTTTGTGTTCATTTCCTATGATAGGACTAGAACAGTGCTGAATAGTATCCATATGGGTAACTCAGTCCCAACGTCAGTGCTTTGGCTTATTCAGATTGCTTAACAGGTATATTTCCTTCTTTGGAAACAGACTTCAAGATGAGTCTTTCTTAGTACACAACAGTCAAAAGCATTTCAGTTCTGTACTGAGAGTCAGACAGGTAGGTTTCTGCACCTTACCTGTAAAGTACTGCTCAATAAAGGTTTCTGTTTCCAGACAAAGAGCAGATTTCAATATCAGTAAGGTTGAAAATTAATTTCTGCTAATACGAACGACTTCATTCCAGCGTCCAGCGAAAAGCAACTGTATACATACAATGGAGGAATCTGTGATAATACTGTGGAAGGAGCAGAGTATGGCAGAGATATTTTCCTTAACAAATACATGGTCTCAGCAATCCAAAATTGCACTTAGTTTTCCCTGCCTGAAAGTAGCATAGTAGCTGAAATGAATTGTATCATTAACCTACTCACTGTAGGTGAGATTCCAAATTTTGCCATTCAGGCATTGATCTGTGTATGATAAGGTAACTACAGCTCAGAGAAGATGTGATTTTTAGTACACACTATACAAAAAATGAGCCAAAGAAAATATGAAATGTAGATTCTGTTGCCCATTGTTTTAGTTGAAGATGTAGAAAACAACCAGGCTCCAGTTCTTTTCCACCTCAAAAAATAATTACTTCTGCAAAATTGAATGGGCCTTGTCTTGGCACATGAGTAAACAGGGTTCCCTCATTGCCTTTCCAAGAAAATGATATTCCAGTCAAAGTACTTAACGGCAGCTGAAATGTAGCAGCATTAGGAACTTCTGTTTGAGGGGCCAGATCCTTCCTTGTTATTTTATGCTAATGGATTATTTATGTTAACGGGCCTGGCCAATTTCATCCACCTTCCTCTCCTTATTCCCACAAGCAAGCGTCATTCTTTATGGATTTTACTCTTTGGTACTTAAAACTCAGTCCTTGCATTGCATAGAGAGATTGGATGCTAAATGTGATATGAATTCTCCAAGCTGGCAAAGTACTGGAAAGAACTGTTTTACAACAAAAAGAAAAGTTACAATCCTGAGTTAAATTTGTGATTCTCTCTGTGATTACCTTATTAAATATATCTTGGTTTTGACATGTCAATTACAATTTACAATTGTACATGTCTTAAAAGTAGAGCACAGATGCCCCAAAAACATTTTCGCATTCTTTGTGCTAAACACTGCACAAGTACGCAATGAAACAGTTCTCACTTCAACAAACCACATAGGCCTGCAAGGAAAACAATTAAAAGAAGCTTGTACTGCATACTTCACAGTTAAAAAACCCACATAGCTCCTTTTCCTGCCAGAGTCATAGTGCTAAGACACTGTATCTTCACAGTAATTTAAAAAATTATTTCTTAAATAGGAATGCAGCTGATATTTTACTGGTTCCTTTTACAGATTTCAGTGGCAACTATTCACACATATTATACATGTATTTAATTTTTTATACTGTGATTTCAAGATGAGGCTTGAGCCTCAAGGTGTCTTCATTAATTAAATGTGTCAGTTTAATGTGAGCACACACACATACACACAAAAAAAAAAACCAAAAACCACCACCTTACTTGCAACACTGTCTCCACGTGTGTTATTCCAGAATTTAGAAAGGGGAAGGTGGCAGAGGGAAGTTAGGTTTTACCAGTAGTTTTATTTTTTAAATGTAAGTGAAGAAATCTAAAGGAGGTTGTGTCAAATGTACTCACCAGTTCTGTTGTGGTCTAAGGAACTTTCAGTTGTCAAAGGTCATCTTGGGTTGTGGTTTGGGTCCAGGTTTCAAAGGCTCATGTTTTTGCACCAGTGGCAGGCACAGAGGGGAAGCAAAAGAGGGTTTTAGACACCATAACACTATATATCTTCAGGGACCATTTGGGGACCTAACCATCTCTCGATGCCCTGAGGATGTTCTGACAGGCGCCTTACCTACTAGGATCCTGTATGAGCTCCTGCTGTGTAAAACAGCAGAATAATTGTTGAGACCTACTGTCAGGCTGCAAGAGATTTTGAATACTGGCAGGTGCACAAGCAAGGGAGGCCCTGTGACAAAGGATTGCTCAGGGACTGTTTCCATCCACTCTTCTCTGGCAGTAAATACTGTTACAGAGGTGGGATTTTTGATAGCCTGAGCTATCTCCTTCAGTTATTGCAATGACACAATGGTTCACCCCCTTCTCTTAATTTGCTGAGGTAGTAAAAAAACTCTTAAGCCTTTGAACACAGCCTGGTCTCCCTGGCATGCTCCCTCTGCTTCCCACCTCACCCCCAATATCCACTGTCAAAGAATAAAACAATATGAGGTGACTAATTTATTGCAACACATTTTCTTTGCTGATGTCCTAAGCAAAGAATTCGGTCTCTTAAATTTCTCTAGCATAGTAGTATTTCTTGCAGGTCTTATGTCAAACTGAGTTCATAAAGTTTCTGTGCTAGGCTTCTGTCAAGGTGGAGATCTTCATAAAGTTACTGGCTCAGAATATCAAGCTGCTGGTCAGATGTGAAGATGTAAGCCTCTCTAACATCACTGGCTAAGAAGGCCTTGTTGAGTTGTTTAATGTTGGGAAAATACTCTTCAGCAAGCTGTTATCATGTTGAATGGTGGCTGTGTGTGATGTCAGCTCCTTGGTACCTGGAATGATATGAAAGAATAGGCACTTCTGCAGTTGACGATATGAAGAACACTACTTCAGTAAAGACTGCATTAAACCACAACCCTCTGGAATCTTACCTCAGCTCATAGCTAGTCTCTGTTCTTAAGGCTATTTCTGCATTTTAGCCACTGACAGGGCAACGTTCAACGCATGAGTAATTCTAGCAGTAGCATTCAAAACTAAGCTCAGGCCTCTCTGACTTGCTTGTTACACCTCTGTTATTCTGCATCCCTCTGGGATTTGTTACAGGAAGAAAAGTGAAGAAAAACTCCAAACCACCTTGCCAATACCTTTATGAAATGCTTGCCTCCTCTCCCTCCCTCCTTCCTACTTCAAGGACAGTTCTCACTAGGAATCTCTGTGAAGAAAACAAAAAAGCAGCAAGGTTAAGGCCAGTTTAAAAAAAGCCTAACTCTTCTCCAGCTTTTCAAAGACAGCCTGACATAAAAAACTGAAAAGTCATTCTATCTTACTTGCATAGTTAATACAGTTAACAGGATGGTTATTTTTACAACCAGATTTACAGGCATAACCATCCACTGAGATATCATAGAATCATAGAACGGTTTGGGTTGGAAGGGACATTTAGAAGCCATCTAATCCAACCCCCCTGCAGTGAGCGGGGACATCTTCAACTAGAGCAGGTCGCTCAGAGCCCTGCCTTTACTCTCAGTAAGGCTGTTCCACCAGGCAGAAAGCAATGTAAACTTGAGAAAAAAGCACCAAAGTCTTAATCTTGTTCCGTATCCATTTATTAGTAATATTATACATAGAAGCATAGAATAGCTGAAGTTGAAAAGCACCTCTGCAGATTCTTTAGTCCAACTCATAGCCTGCTCATAGCAGGGTCAGCTACAGAAGGTTGCCTAGGACCCTGCCATTTGGGCTTTGAATTTCTCCAAGGATAGAGACTCCATAACCTCCCTAGGCAACCTGTGCCAGTGTCTGACCACCCTCACAATCAGAGTGTTTTTTATTATCTTTAATTAGAATTTCTTGTGTTTCAGTTTTTGCTCACTACCTCTTATCCTTTCACTGGATGCCACAACCCATAGTGATGGTCCATATTTTGCCACTACAGCACTAAGAATGTTTTTTTTTTCCCCATGTCATGGTTTAGCCCCAGTTAGCAACTAAACACCACACAGCTGCTCACTCACTCCCCTCACCCCTGTGGGACAGCAGAGAGAATTGGAAGGGCCAAAGTAAGAAAACTCATGGGATAAGAACAGTTTAATAATTAAAATAAAACAGTAACAGTAGTAGTAGTAATAATAATAATATAATGAAAAGGCAAATAATGAGAGAAAGAGGTGGAACCTCGGAAGGAGGGGGAAAAAAAACCAAAACCCACAAGTGATGCAACCACTCACCACCGATGCTGCCGGTCCCCAAGCTGCGATCACTGCTTCCCCCAGCCAGCACCCCCAGTTAATAAACTGGGCATGACATGATGTGGAATATCCCTTTGGCCAGTTTGGATCAGCTCTCTTAGCTGTGCCCCCTCCCCTCCTGGCTTCTTGTGCACCCGGCAGAGCATGGGAAGCTGGAAAAGCCCTTGACTAGTACAAGCACCACCCAGCAACAACTAAAACATCGGTGTGTTATCAATATTATACTAAGTACAAAACACAGCACTATACCAGCTACAGTGAAGAAAATTAACTCTATCCCAGCTGAAACCATGACACCCCAGCATTTTCTTTTTCCCTTTCATACCTTCTACCTCAACGTAAGTTCAGCTCTGACCCCCATATCAGGAGCCTTAAAGAACTATAGCAAGAATTGCTTTATTCTAATATTGAACCAAGTATTCATTAAAGGTATGAAGTCTCTCCTCCTTTGTCAGCCTTCTTACTATAACCTTCTCTGCATATCTTCTAGCACCATTTCTGTGACAGGAAATAAACAGCATAAAGCACAGCATTCTGTAAGAAGGCCATATTCTGATCACTAGAGCTCTCTGTAAAGAGTTATCCCAGACTTCTATTCCCTCTGCTAACCATCAAATAGCTGAGCTATTTAAAAATTAAAATATTTTTTTTAAGCCTCTGCTAAGCTGAGATCTTTTCCTGGCAAGTTCACGGCTGGAATCAATTTTTATAGCCACGTTACCAAACAAACTAAAAATACAGGACTTAATAATGGAAAACCTGACACCACCTAAAGTATAATAGAGCAGACGTGCTGCTATAATAATTCTTTAAGTCTACAAAAACTAAGCAACGTTAATTATTAATCAAAAGCAAAGCACTCATTTTAAACATTTTTCAAGGAGATGTGCTCATTTAATTTTTTGCTACTATATACTATTTTATATCAGTAACTGTCATTCAAAACCAGAAACACTTACACAACTGCAAGGACACTGATCAGAAAATAATACCCACAACACACGTGACACAAGGCGTAAGAAAAACTGAACTAATCAGCTGTGCAATCTTCTTGTCTTCCTGTGTTAGTGTCTCTTCCTCCTCATGGCTTTGCCCACCCAAGCACTCCCTATTTACATGAGCTGCTGTCTTTTATTTTGTCCTGTGAATAGTTCAGAAAATGAGCACCCCTATTAGTAGTATATGGTTTAGTCACTGCAGCAAAGAATACTTAAGAAACAGATACTGGGCCAAAACCAGATTATGTTTGTTTCAAACCCATGGATACCAAGGAAATTTCTCTAAAGGTCATTTTGTTCCACAGTGTTCCTATTTCTTAGCCTTTGTTGTGGAACACAAGAAGTAGTTTCATCTTCTCTTGTTTCTTGCCAACCTCTTACCTGGGAGAGATGGAGAATATCAGTTTGATACATAATTGCTTAGTTCTGAAGAAACATGGGAAGGAGAGGTGAAAAAAAGACCACTAATGGAATGAAAACTGTAGTCAATAAAAATTAATGTAATGTGGATTTTAAATTGATACACTGTCAAAGGCTTTATAATGCAGAGTTGAAATGCTCTTACTTCAATCTTCTCGTATTCATTCTTCATCTTCTCTTATTCTGATCTTGGTCATCAGTCTGGAATGAGGTACTATTTTCTCAGTGCAACCTCAAGGTTGCTGTGAATTAACTGTATGCTTCTTTCAGTCCTCATTACAGTCTTTGACACGAGAATGAGTTTCCACAGAAGTGAATGCCAGGATGTTCTGATTCTCATTGAATATTCTCATTAATCCATTCTTAGGACAAAGACTAATGATAAAGAATAAGCACAGATATTAATTATTTTATTTCTCTTGGCAATCTTGGGGATGTAATGAGAATGGAATGATCGCCCCTTTTTGGTTGTTAAAGGAAGGGGTTTTCAAGTATAGAAAAATATTCAAAACTAATTTATTCTTGAAATTAAACTGTGATAAAACCAGAGGCTTAAAACACATCACATTAATTTATTTTCGTGCCAGTTTTAAGGGCCCAAACCTCTAAGTGCCAATTAGAGTGAACAGAAGCAGAGGATACAGGTCAGTGGAGAGTAGAGCTTCACAAATTATTTTTTTGGAAAATTTATGTGCTAGAAATAGACAACAGTATAGTCCTAAGATGGCAACAAGATGTAATAACATTATACATTACCACTATTTGCATTTCTATTCATTTGCAATAGATCTTCTGTACTGGTGGCTGTGCATTAGCACAGTTCTTTAGTTATCAATGTCTTTTACCTTTGTATGGCTGGCATATTGACTTACACTATAGTTTGTCACAAGTCAATGAATAGTTAAACTGTACCTCATCAGATAAACACACTGATTTTAAAAGACAGCTAAAGCTATCATTATTATTTTTGAGAGGCTTATTACACAGTAAAATCCATAGAGTTTTCATGACCTATCCATCCTTGAGAGAACAAATACTGGGCAGAGGGCAAATGTTATCACATGTGGGAAAGGCATTAAGGAACTCTAGGCTGCTGAAATTGTTCAGAAGAGGACAAGGCCCTGAACTCTCAACAGCTTCCTCTACTGGCCCTTACTTCTAGAAAGTTCTTTTAAGAAAGGAGAAGGTAGGAGGACAAATTCTGACCTTCTCTTGTATTCCATTTAAACCCCAAGCCTCACACTTGTTTCAGCAGGAGGCAGATGAGAGGTTCTGACTACTGAGGTCATTAGTGAATTACGGATAATGTTGTAATTTCTATTGGGACAGGAGAAGAGAGTGAAGAATCCTAGCAAGGCATGTCTTTTACTTCCAAACTTTTCTTTAAATGAAGTTTTTCGTCAGTCCTTTTCTAAGAGCATCTTTGGTCTTTCCCACAGCTTTTGTGGTTTTAGTATTATGCTATAGGCATATTTTGATTTAGAGCAGAAAGAACACATGACTAATTTCAAAATAACTCCAATAATTCAGAAGTATTCCATTATAGATAGGAAGTAACAAAATATTACAAAGTGATAGATACTCTGTGTCATATTGTGGCAATGCACAGGGTGAAAGCAATACATTGCCTATGTGCTCATCCTATTCCCAGCCTATTCCAGCTCAGTATTTCAGTGATGCAACTCACCTTCCACATACAAAACTCAAGGACATACTTGTGGTTGACTTGCTCAGGGATCCTTGAACAAATACAAGGACTTATTTCCCTGCAATTACAAGTGCTAAGTATTCATTGATAGTTGCATGTTTGCGCTGTGCCATCCAACAGTTAGTCCTAAAATCATAAAAGAGAAACGACAAACAGGTTTTTCTGAGAATGTCTGTTTTAATATGGTAATTTTCACTCTTGTTGACATTAATATAAGTATATCACTACAGCATTCCTTACAGCCTGTGAAAAATAATCTAGTTTCTAAGCATTATACAATAAGGTGTTTCTCATGACAACCAAAAAAAAAATGTACTCCATAGACTCCGTCAAAGTTGAAAAGCAATACCAATGTACTAAGAATTCCTGTCCTATCTGTATTCAGCATAGATAGATAGAATATAGAATAATAGAATAACAGATACACCGGAAAGCCATCTGCACACTTCAAACCTAACCTGGTCTCTCTAATCCAGGCACTTTTTTTTTTTTTAGGAAAGAAATGTTAGTCATTTAGAAGTGTGTTGTTAAACAGGAACCCACCTACTTACCACAGGTTCTCTAAAGACTCCCTGCAAGAAGGGAAAATCATCTAAATATGCCAGAACTCTGGAGGATGTTGAACCAACAAAAGGATTAGCAAGACCTTGCAAAGAAGTTACAGTATTTGTTTCTTAAGTAAAGTAGTTTTAAAAGCCCTGAGCCTAGAGAATCTCCTGTGTAAGAGTAGAGGGAAATAATGCAGGTTCATGTTTTATTTGAAAAATTTTAAACCTATTTGACTTATTTTTCTCAGTCACTGCACCCAGCTGGGCACTAGGAATAAGCAAGAGGTACGCAAGCAGAGACCAATGGAAATGTTTGTGGTCATTCTGCTTACAGTGTTTCTATTGCAAAATGAGAGATAGGGTGGCAATAAGGAGATGCTGAAATCTAGTACAGAATCCTCTGGACAATGCTGTGTATGTAACACAGCTCTCCACCCAACTAAAGGAATTAGCCACAGCTGCCCAAGCTGCTTGAGATCCATGAATGAAGAGTGCTATAATCTAAGCTAGATTTCATTAAAGTATCTGAATGGGAATCACGAGAGATTCATCCCATTCTTTGGTAGGTTATATGGGCTCTCATCTCATCTTGAGCAGTAAATTAAAATTAAATTTAGGTTTAAATGTTGATTTGTGCAGTGTAAATCTAACTTTGATTTCAGGGAGCTTTGCACAATGGAGATGAGGATAATAAACATATTTTTGCTGCCCTAGCCATTCAGGATGTAAATTCTAAACGGAGTGATTTTTTTTTCTTACCAGTGTACACACTGTATCTAATTCTATTTTGGCTTTGTTCATGTTCGCTTGGTGGGTTTTTCATGAATATTCTAGCAGGCTAGTCAAGAAACAGGAATGTTTACCTACTCACTGAATTTGGAGTTTGATCCAAGTAACACTAGAAGTAATGGAAGCGTTTATGGAACCCTTACGCTTATATGCAATACTGCATTCACAGAACTTCAAATTTAGCAGCATCTTATTCACATGAAAAACTTAATTCTGAGATTTTTTTGCATCCAGTAAGGAAACAAAAGTTTAACATCTGACCCATTTTTTTTTTCCTCAAAACAGCTTAATTATTGATTTGTACAGGCTAGATATTTGCAATGAATAAACCACAGACCAGCAAATTAGTTTCCAAATAATTTCTAATTATGAAGAAAATCATAATTTGCAGCCAGAAGAGAGGTGGAGACTCACAGAATAAAGTACTGGTTATAGTCCCTTCTCCCAACTTTGTATCCATCATGTTAAATTTCCTAAAACAGTATGTTCCATGAATGAATTTATCTGTTGTATTACCTCATTGGCTGCCATTTGAATTGCCTTCCATGGCATAACACTAAACGTGAATGTAATCTTATGTCTTTTTCAAGGGTTCTATTCCTAGTCAAAATGTCATGGGAAGGCATTAAGTAGAGTGCTTTCCCACAGTACTGTAGCACTGGCTGGGGGAGGCCAAAAGAAGGGAAAATACGCCTTTGGGAGTTGGCAGAGAATGCACTGGGACAGGTAAAAGCTTAGAAGATTTTGCAAGAGAAGCCAAAGACTATGAGAAACTTTTTTTTTGTTTATAAGTACTGTTTTAAATAAAAATTTCAGACTAGAAATTAAAATTTAAACAATGTAAGTGCCTCAGAGAACCAGGCTCTAAAGCAGTCCCTTAATGGGACTCCAGCACAGCCTTTATTTTTTAATGCGAAGAAGGGAAAGGATTTGTCATTAAACTTTAAAAATAATCAAAATAAAAATCCTTCTTGTTTTTGTGGGCTGACAGTGTTACTAAGAACGATTGTGTTCACTTAATGGGTGTCCATTGGTAAGGGAGAATTCCTTCTGTGTAACAGGGTTAGATTAAAATTTAAGCTTGTCTTGGCTGTCCTGGAGTCTATATTTTTTCAATCAATTATGCAGAATATAATGTCTGAAGTATCTGCTCTTTAACAATTACATCTTAACCATTAGTATGTGTGTAAGCTCTTAAGGACTCACTGCTTTTAGAACGTGAAATAAGAAATAGCATGTGAGACAACTGTATTAAATGGATGTGATCTGGAAGACCAACACTTGCTGTCTTTCTTATTATTTGCTGTAAGGAGTACAACACACACACTTTAGCATCATACTGAACACTTTTATGCTAGACAGTTACCCAATTCAGCACAAACCTTGAGAAAACATAAAACTACCCTCTTACTGTTCTGCTATCCAAACATTAAAATATTCTACAAAGGAAGATGTTACCCATTCTTTAGCCCCTTCTTTTCAGACTCCCTCAGTAAGCTGGTCATTGTAATAAGCAGAAACATATAGAATATAAACAGGAGATGCTGCAGTTGAAGAAAAAAGTACATTCATAATGAACAAAGCAAAGCAAGCCTGTAGGAGGAAACCTTGGCGCTGGGGGCCTTAACTTCAAGATCAAGTCTGTTAATACAGTAGGGTACCACTTAAACTGAGCCTTTACTACCTCTATGTTAGTAATGAAAAGTAAATGAAAATAAATACACAAGCAATGCTCCTTGATCCACACAAGGTTTAATATATGCTGTTGAGCATCAGTATTTCCAACAACAAAATTATGCCTTTCTACTCATCACTGGTGGACGTTGTTCTCACAATATTGTGACTTATTTTGGTACTGAAAGTCATTTGAAAGTTGAATCTGCAAGTGAATGCACTGTGGTGTACACAGTGCATAGTTCCCATAAATTTAGCACACAGGAATTTATTTCAGCAGCTACAGCTTTCAGTAGTTCATCAGTTTTGTTTTGCATGAATGTAATTTACCTTTCAGCCACCAAAGGCTTACAGTACAGGTCTTGTATTGAAACAAAACTAGTACTGTAACAGCACTCACATCATGCTCCTGAAGGGGGGGAAAACCCTCATATTTATTCCAAAGTTTTCCACGCAGTTAAACTCAAACACAGATGTATATCTCTGCACATTTTTAGAGCAGTGTTAACATTCTGGTTGCACAGGGCTAGCAAAATTACTGTTTCAATAATGCAGCTGTAATTATTTCTGTAATACAAGGATGCATAGTCTCTTCCTTTTTTTTCCTCTTAAAAAAAAACATGGGAAAAGGAAAGGCTATTGAAATGCCATCATTGTATAGTCACAGGTTTAAGGGAAAAAGAAATGCTGCTGTTTAAAATGAAATAAATCACTGAGTTCAGAGGCAGTCTTATCCATTGAAATGGCCACAAATGAAGGGGAAGACAAAAAGACATTTCAGACCTTGAAAGTGCAGAGATTTGCAATGTTGTTTGGCTTTATCGGCTTTCAGGAAGAAGGACCCATTTCATAAGTGGAAATTTTACCTTACTAAAGCATAGAGAATTTGGCCAAGTTTCTGCTATGCATGTTAGCTTTTTTTGATAAAATATGGACCCACCTCGTTTTTGTTGAAGTCATTGGGGTCTTTGGCATTGATTTCAAGATGAACAGCCAGTGGGTCCCAAGCAGAGAAGATGAGGAAAAAGGCACACTACCTCCTACCCAAAGTACAGTTCAGTGTGTTTCCTGATGCTCTCTTCATGCCTTAGACATTTCTGTTCACAATAACAAATGTCTATAGCCAATTTTACAACTACATTTGTGTTTTAGAGAGGAAATCTAATACTAACCATGGAATCCTGTCAAGAATTCAGTAAATCAAATGACTTTTTATGGCATTTTACAAGAAAGAAAACTATTCAGGTAAACTGACAAGTCCAAATAGGAAGGGAGGCTCCAGCTAAGGCGTATGTTATGAATCATAGCCTACTACCCCTGCTGGGATTGAGAGAGAATCTCCAACCCAAAATGAATTCAAACCAGTTCACAGGGATTCTTGAAGTTTTGCTAAAAAGGGAAGCCAAAATGCTGACAGCTTTATTAGAGCATATAACTCAAAATAAGAACCAATGCATTTTAAGACTTCAAGGGTACCTTTCAATATTAATCTAATTCCCTTACTGAAGACGGTTGAACTTCCTAAATAGTACTAAATTTTGCTAAAAAGTTATATTTTCATCAGAATGAGGTATTTTTCTAGCTGGGCTAAAAGATGCCTCTTCAGTAAATATTCCAGCAATATATGCTGAGTTTCAACAGTTTTTTGTCCAACCAGGACTGCTATGAGCCTTGAGACTACAGTGTACAGGGCCATCTAAGAATCTACAGAGTTATGATACCTTTGCGTTGTGAGACCTTCATATGAAAACAAATACAGCTAAGATGCTATACTTCTCTGCTTCTCTTTATGTACCAGGTTCTCTCCACGAACACAGTGGAATTTTGCCTAAGCAATCTTCTACAACTATAAAGAATGCATACATCAGAGATATTTATGGTCTACTTTATTTTTGTGGTGCATGTGCACATACATATATGTTTTAAAAATCTTTTGATCTTTTACTGTATCTCTTAAAGATTTGGTAGAGCACTAAGAAGCATTTTTGTGGCCATGCAAGGAGTGCAAAGTAAATGCTGTATGGACCCTTCTTGACTAAATGCTTACTGCACATCCGTATGTGGCTCAGGGGGAGAGGGGAGTCACTGGACTGAATGTTCTACATAACCTCTCTTAGGTCTGTGTTTCTTTTGTGTTTTACTTGAAAAAAAAATTTGAAATGGGCTTCAAGCACCTTTCATACATGTCCCATCTTATCTCTATCAAGTAAATGTCATGATAGGGTCACATAACAGATTAATTTAAATCAAACAAAATAAATATTTTAAAGTATAAAATAATATGAAGGATGCTTTACTGTTATAAAAATGTGACAAGTTAATACATTTCTTATGTCATCACAGAAAGCAAAGATAATCTGCCCTCCCAAATATACAGAATACAAATAATTTTTAAAATCTGCATTTAGTGTCCTAATAAAGAAGAGGAATTCTTTCTTCAAGATTGCTTCTTTTAGATTGTTATAATGTAGTGAGGCCTGAGAATATTACTGGAGTGAAAAGAAAATCATCTCTTATTAAGCACGAAAGATCAAGTATCTTAACTAAGTTATTCTATTAAATGTCCCAACAGATAGAATGGACTATTTTAAGCCCACCAAAGGGCAAAAGCCATATTTTATATGATGCAAGACAGACATGCAGGCTAAATCAGTGCAGGTTCTTTGGGATAGGAGACATTCTTCACTGCACCCAGTCACACAAGTTTTTTTGATACTTGAGATGTTCCTCTTCCCCTGTCCTTTACCACTCCTCTTATATCCCCAGCTGTCTCCTGCTTCACCAGTTGTTTCATTTGTATTTTATTTCCCAGAAATTTGAAGTGTACTGTAAATAACATCCAAGCCTGACCCAATAATGTCTGGCAAACATCTTAATAGGGATACATGATAGTTTAATTGATTTTTTTAAAAAAAACCAAACAACACTAGCAAAATAGGAGCAACATTGTAACATTATGAACAATATTGGAAAGTAGTTGCAGGTTTTTTTCTTTTATTTTTTTTTTAATGCAGAGGTGGCAGGAACAGCAGCTGACAGAGCTGCATACGTACATTTGCTTCGCATACACTCCAAGCCCTTCCTGTCTTGTCCTTGTTCTAACTACAACCACATTAGCCTCCTAACTAGCTCTATAACCAAGGCTTTTTTTCAAGCAATATTGGGCAGAACATTAAGGTCAGACTGGCAGTTGCTGACCTCTTTATTCACATAGTAAATCCTGATTATTCTAGGACTACAATTCATTTATATAACATCATTGTTATATACTTTATTGGGCATTCACACCTAGCACGATATTTTGCTAACTGTATGAAAATAAAATACATCATAAGCTTAGGTGTTGTGGCACAAAAAAGAGAAAAGAAAACAGGCAAGCAAGTGAAAAATTGAGATGATAGCTGTAGACCTATCAAAAAACGTTCACTATTACACAGTGTAAACAATTAAATAGAAATAGTTTTCCTCAAGAGTTTTCTGTAAGAAGATACCTGTTACAGATTCCCCAAAACAAATAAAAAAGGCTTTGGATTAGAGTATCTCACTTTATGTTCAGTGAAAATATTAACTTAAAATATTCTCTACAGGTATAAAAACTGCATTCTGCAGTAGTAAGAACTACCTAAAAACCCATCAGTTGATACAAAAAGGAGTAGTCTCTATTCTCAGAAAGAAAGAGAACACCATGCCCATCGTCTTGCCACTTCCCCCTACTATCACCAATATTGCTAGGAGATAGTATTAAAATTTGTTTAAAACGATGTTCCTGCCCCTCTTCGTCTGCCACAGAAGTCTCAAAATTTTGCCATATACCAGAGATACAGGCAAAGGGCTCCTGAACTCCCATAACAACCCCTTAATCCAGTACAGATGAATTTGCCTGTATGAACTATTCTGAAGAGTCTCTAGTTTGTGCCACAGATAATACTGCTGTCAGTAGCCTAAGGGGAGGAAGAAGACATGCTGTCTTCACATTTTTATGTTTGATAGGATAGAGTTGGGCTTAAAATCAAGTGCTCTATGGTATCTAATGAGAAGCTTTTGATTAAACAAATATTCTATTCAAGAATGAATACTTTTCAATAAATACCCATCCTATTAAGTACTTTTAATAGAAATCTTTAAGTGAGAATAATGGGGTTTTTTATAAATTTTTTTCCTCTCCAACATTCAACTCTCAGCAAGCTCATTCATCACAGAAAGTCAAGTTATCTGTTTAAGAATGCTACAAACATTACTATTTTTCATCATTTCCATTAAAATTTTGCACAAGGGTAAAAGCAAGTCTTTCCAACTTTGGTAGAAGCTTTTTCTGTTTTGTTTTCTTCATAGAGATACAGTCTAGATAGTTAGCGATTACAATTCAGTTTTATATATCCAAAGAGAAATGCAGTCAAACACCTTATCTCCTGGGTTTGTTACATACCACCTTCTTTGTAAATGGCTTATCTTCACCTGCATAGCCTTCCATGACCAGCGTATTCCCATTTCATTTTAAACTTATAAATAGAAAAATTTCATATTTAACTATCTGAGGCCATCTTGACTCTCTTTTTCACTGTCAGTATAGTCTGAGAACTTACATGTCACCTCTGGTTACTTCAGGCCCAAATATAGTACAAGCTGAGAAAGTGCTTTGCTCAAAAAAAAAAATTATCTATTTAACGGTCCTTTCTAGGAAATCACAGAAAGAAGTAAAATCTAGGCAGTTTTGTACACAATGCAAAGATGATGACCTTAATCACGAATTAGCACAGAATAAATCTGCAGCTGCCACCTAACTAGGAGGAGAGGCTACAGTCATCAGAACTAGGAGTTCAGAATGAACCTGATATCAAATGACCTAAAAATAAACATATCAGTTTGGAATGCTCCATGTTTTAAATGCCAGTTGGAAAAAGCCAAGAGGTAGCAATTTTGCCAAAAGTGATTCAAGGGAGTGGGTGTCATGGGTCACAAGCAGATCAGTAGTCAGCCATGCTACAGTTGTGGGTGGAAAAAAAAAATATCACAAAAAAACCCCAGTACACTTGGCTAAGCATAAACAGGGGTATTATCAGAAAGACAGATAAGACACAACTGGAATACAGTGTCTGGGCTGGGGCATTCCATTTGAGTAGAAAGGAGCCCCCGCTTAGCCCACTGGAGAACAACAAGAATGACCTGGAAAATGCATTCTCTGAAGAAAGACTGGAAGAACTAGGGTTGTTTAGTCAAGACAAAAGGTGACTGAGAGGAAGCATAAAGGCAATATTCACATACACAAAAGGTAGCTCCAAAGCAGACAGGAATAATTGTTCTTGTCTGCTCTGGATAGAACAAAAATGACAGGCTTCAATTGCATCAAGGGACATGTAGGTTGTGCCTTAGGGAATACATTCTACAATCTACTACTACAGTAGTGATGGTAGGCTAGTACCCGAACAACTAGGAACACTATGGAATCCCAAAGCCTGCTGGCTTTTAAAGCACTTCGGGTATAATCAATCCAACCTTGAGGCTGGATACGTCAGCTAGCCCATAGCAAAGGACATATTTAAGGTCCCTTCTGATCTTACTTTTAATTGAGTATTAATGGCTGCACACCCCACACACCGCCTGCCCCAGTATTCAAGAGGGTATAATTTCATATCCACTAGCTGTGGTGTAAATAACAACAGAAAGCAAGGCAATGGTGAGCGAGGCCCAGTATGATATCAGAGATGGCCCAACGTGAGCAGCATGCTGTTTCAGGGCTTGTATTCACTGCCCCACGTAGCTGCAAGAACCCAACTAAAGTATTCAAAAAATCCCTAAACCACGTGTGGAAAGATGTGAGCACTTCATTGATTCTAACTGTGATTGAGATCAACTCTGGGATTACGCTTTTATACTGAAGCCTTGCTTAATTTGTTGGCCCAATGGTAATTTTTGAGGTTTCTTCATGGTTGGGTTAGTTTTTCAGAGGAATCTATCTGCTCCCTATACATGAGATTTTTGCATGCATACGTGTGGAAAGAACATGAATTCTCATTCTAATAGCACACCCATAATTTGCCTACTCCATTTTCAGTGAGGCCTTACAGCTTTCTTATAGAACTACAACTTTGTGATTGCATGGTTTATTCTTCCTGGACTGAACAGACTTGAAGCTCTGTTTCAGATCTCAAAACAGCAAGAGAACATGAGTTATCACGAGTGAAAAGACTGGATTTTGCTACTTGGAAAACACTTCCAAAACAAACTTTATGGTTTCTTTCCTTGTTTCCTATGAAAAGTTTAAGGAAAATCCATGTGCTGCTTTTGCCTGAAATTCATTTGAAAACTGTAAGAGAGTCCATCCTACTTATCCACATTTAGCATGAAAGCCACAAGATCAAACAATTAGAATTGCATCTCAAATCCATGTGTTTGCTAAATGAATTTAAATGTAACCTTGATTGTCTCCTCCTCTATGTTTGGATCCTGACTCTGTGTAAACAGTGCTTAGATCAAGGCATGAAATGGTGCCAATTTCACCCTGCCTTTAGCGAAATTATCATGATACTACCAGTTTAAGAGTAAAATAAGGTGCATTATTTACTGTTTCTATACTTTGTGTTTTACTCTTCCAATGTGACACAACTAACAACAGAATTGTATGTTACCTCACAAAAACCCGATTCTGAGAGGACTTATGCATTTACAGTAATTGCCTTAAAGGCATTTTTATTTCATGCTTATAAAAGATTACCTTGGCTTTGAAAACTTGATGCCACTATTCAAGGTTATTTATTTACATTCCTACTTAAAATTAAATTATATTTGTGTATGCAAATGCACTATGGGGGAGGGTTTAAAAAATTGGCAAGTAAATCCTAGTGCACTCAGAGGTGGAAATTATTATCCATTTATCTATGATGATTAAGAGTTAAAATGCACTCTCTGCTGTTCCCTGTGTCTCAGGAAGAACAGAAGCTTTTGTTTTCCTGAAATAAAAAGCCACATCTCTTTTTACAGTAAATGCCTTAAAAGGGGGGCACGTCACTGTCATGGCACCAAGCCAGAGAAATTTAAAATTCACCCATCGCATACTGAAGAGTTAGTTAAATCCATGAATCTTGTTTATGAGACATTAACACAAATATATGTTGAAAAAATATGGAATTATACTTTCCTGATATGCATTTACTTGCACAGGATATTACAGAAGGGGTACGTGTAAGCTTTAAAGATCAGCTCAAAAAGTCTGAGTGTTGCATATAGAGCACGATAAGCCCTTCCAAGGGTGGGGACAGGCCTTAATAAGATGACACGGTATCACCTATTTTAGAAACAACATTTTGAGTTGGCCAATATGCAAAAATAAACAGATTAAAAAAAAAAAAAAAACAACCTGAAAAACGTAACCAGATGACTTTGGAAGCATTTAACCACCCATAAGAAAAACAAAAAATCCAGTTACAAATAAAAATGAACCATCAGACAACATTAGAGCACATCCACTTGCCCAACTGACATTATAAGGATCTCTTGGCACTAGTAAGGAAGAGGGGATGGGTTTGATTTGGTTTTCTTTTTTTACAGAATGATTTTGCCTTTTTTTATTTAGGCTTCACACTTTTCCTGGGGCCTCTGGGCTCCTGTCCAGGCCAAGATACTTCACAATTGACTTTGATTTTCTGAGGTAAGTGATCTGTCACTTTCAGAGCAGTTATAGGAGGGGTCAGGAGTGAGGTGGCGCAGTACGGCCTCACTCTGGCTCCTGCCTCTCTGACATTGTACACACTAATGCAATGTGAAGTAGCACGTCTAAATAGCCTGTCAAACTTTTTTGATGTTAGCAAACCCACAGATGGGATTCATTTCCACACTGTTCAAAAAACGTAAACGATACAAGGACATTAAAGAGCATTAAACTACTTGATGACATTCTGGTCACATTAATGAAAAGTGGCATTTATAAACTACTAGAAAAAGGTGGGGGTTGGGAAAAGACAGAGGAAAGGAGAAGTGAGGAGGGGAAAAGGAATTAAAATCAATCAAAAAAACCCCAAAACAACAGACCTGGACATCATCAAAGAAATTAGGACCTTAAAATGAAATAAAACCCAGAGTGAAATTTTCACTGTGCCCAGGGACCCCAGAGTAGGAAGTGTAACTGCCTGTTCAGGTATATATTTGTATCTGTTCACTTATAGTGATTAGTAGCTTCCTACTTAAGGCATCCCATCAATGCCAGTGACCGAAGTGTTGCAGAATATAAGAAAGGGTATCAAAATCCAGCCTCACTAGCTTAGTCCCACTTAGCTCAGGCCTAATTTGGCACTCAGTGTCTTATATGAAAACATCTCCCAAGCCATCCAAGAGCATTAGCTCACACTGTAGCCTATAAAGCCACAAGGGACTCTAGTATGCAGATCGAGAGGATAAGAGCTAATGACAAAACCCCATTTGACTATGGAAATTACTGAGAACTATTTCTGCCACTTCTACAACCTGTTAGGCACACTCAAACAAGGACTGGGACCCATCTAGGTATGAGGGTTAAACAGTTGCTGGTTCATCTGCTAGAGCAGCAGAGGCCTTGGAGCTGGCTGCACCAGGATGCCAGCCTTGCTGGGAAGAAGGGCAGACAGGAGACATGCTGTGCTGGCTACGCCACTGCCACTAGCAACCGCAGCATATTTTTTTTCAGCATTCGTGGTTACATTAATTGTTAATGACAAAGGCAACCTTCACTCTGTGTGGTTTCCTGCCCATATTTGGATCCTTTACAAGGCCCCCCTTTTTCTTCCTTTCCTCCCCCTCCCATCGTCCCTTCCCTTTCTCTGATAGGAAATGCAACCCGAGATGTGCGAAAAAACAGTGCGCATATTGTAATTTAATTGGCCCCTTGCTCAGGCGCATCGGGCCTCAGCGCGTGTGCTGTAGGGTGTCTGCTCCACAACAGGAAAGAATAAACCCAGACTCAAATCATAGGAAATTCATCAAATATGCTTCTTAGAGTTCTGTCTTTCAAGGTCTGTTTCCCTGCCATATGATCTCTATAAACCAAATTACTGCTGGCCTGAGTACAAGACTGGAGGCGCCTGGGGCTAACGTATAATGAATGCCAAATGCATGTGACAATAGACTGATCATGGAGAAGAATTGAAAAATTTTTAAGTAGTTCTTTTATTTCATTTATAAAAAGCAAACTGACTACACTTAATACATTTAAAAGGAGCCAATCATTTCCCTGCAGTTCCAGACCTGTGTAACAAACCTTTTAGATCAACCCCATTAAACAGCTAGGACACCAGATACATTTGAATAAGGCTGAATAAAGTATAGAATAGAAAATAAATTTAAAATACCTAATTTTAGTTTGGGAGGAATGTATGCATTATTGAATTAGCTCAATTTTTCCTTTTACAAGCCTCTGCGCATAAAGATTCTACCCTTCCATTGCAACGCAACAAGGGGGTAAACTCCTCCTGCTGGGAATGTGTTATCTGAGAACTGCTGGATTCTAGAAAAGTAAGAAAGCGGCTTAAAGGCTAGAGTGATATAAGATGAATTATTTTTAATAATTTGTGCAATTAGCAGTCAACCAGAAATTTTCATCCCTGTGCTGCCAATTATTCTAAATAACCTAACAAGTTCAAGTGTTGCTATTGCAGGATCACAGGCAATGCGAAATCTCCAGAAGAAAATATATTATACTCTTTTACTATAGACAGAGGGTAATTAATATTGCTTTTTAGGTTTTAGAAAATACTACACTTAGAACTGCAAGTCAACTAACAGACCTTCTATAACCTATAAATGCTTCCATATTCACAGACATCAGCAGTCTTAGAGTTACAAAAAAGTAATAATACATACATATTAATAGATCACATTTTGTCCTTTGGGGAGTATATTTTTTAAAATGGCTAAGGCAGCAATAGTAGCTCCTCTAAAAATTCTAAATGCTCTAATTGTTTTCTATTAATTACAGTGCTCATATTAATTAATGATGAATGTTTTGTATATGTAAGTATTTGATAAATACAGCCAAAGAAAAAAAAATAGCCTGCCTTTTAAGTTGACATTGAAAAAAAAAAAAAAACCAAACAACCAAACACATTGCTGTTTGAAGGTTTGGAACTGGTTAAATACAAGATTATTTTAACCACATTTCAATGAGGAACATGAAATATAGTCCATGAGGTCATGCAATTCAGCAAAACATTTCTTCCTTCCCTTTTTTTTTTCTGGTTAAATAGAAACAAAAGCAAAATTGCCGGAATACCTCTTTCGTCATATTTTAATCAAAGTGCTTAAGAAAACTGCCTGTAGCTAATAAAAGGTTGCATCCCTAAGGCACTCTGTCAAAAGAATCTAAAGAGGCATTGACCTACTCTTGAAAGAAGTAGCTGTGTTGGGCATGTCAGGAGCACACATGGACACTTAGGTCTCAGTCCTTATTCTGGGGAGCTGCTGCATGGAGTGAGGAGATGAGACACAGGAAAGAGAAGAATTTGCAGGAACAGGGTTGTAATTCTGAAATCTAACTCTAATATCAGTTTATTAGATGGAGCAGAGCAGTATTCTTTTTCAGAGGTATTGGGTGTATCTACATTGCTGTAGAGAGCAGGTTCTATTCTTCTGTCAGTGTGAATCAGTTGGAAATAGCTCTGCAGACATCAGTTACAATTAACTGACATGAAACCACTAGCAGTGAAACATGGATCAGTGCTAGAGCATTTGTAGCGTCCTTTTAAAGCACTATGGAAAGTGTTTGCTTTGGTGTGTGTGAGCAAAGTAAAAGCTTGTTCAAGTAAAAACACAACAAAATTGTGCTGTCCCTATTTTCAAGTTGAACAAGTGAATTATTTTAAATTCAGTTTCAGGTATTTATTTCTATGTGTAAAATGTCTTTAACCTGGTCAGAAAAACAGGAACTAGTAAGATATTAGCTTGTATAGAATATTTGTCAAATACTTGTTTCTGCTTTCTTTATGCAGGATGCCAAAATGTACATGTACACAAATGACTAGTCACTCTGGACTATAGTGACAGCCGTTACATGATTCACATTCTTCATATTTCCCACACAGACATTTATATACAAAAAAGGATATCAATGAGCTACTTATATAAAACAATGCAAAACAAGCCAAAGAATGACTATAAATTATGGTTTTAAATGCAACAAGAGAGCAAAATACTTTTGATGAAAAGTTGCTCTCTCTCACAAAATCTCTTCCATAATTTTAAAACAGCTTTGCTTCCTCCTTGATAAAAGCTCTTTCAGAACTTTGTCTAAATGTATTCATAACTAATTTATATCAATTTCATCTTGTACGGTATTTTCATATTCATCATCTGATTTACCTTAATGTCTGTAAACATCCTGTTTAAACAAATTTAGGACTGACAAGTCAGCAGAATGGAACTTTTCTCTCCTGGCCATTGCTGGAATGAATCTAGGACCCCTGTTTGCCCTGGAGACAGGGACAACCAATATAAAGTCCACCACATCATCTGTAGTGCCACATGGCTGGGACACTAACCCCTATCCAGCCACCTCAGCCAGGCCGCTCCTTCTGTAGTGTTTGCTGTCTATGAGGTGCAGGATGTTTAGCTCTAAGCTCTATTCGCACGCAACATGCTGAGTCTCACAAAAGTGCATGGCACCGGATCATGAACTTGCAGCCTGAGAGATGTTGAGAGGAGGTACTCAAACATTTTGTCTACAAGTGTGGCAGACTGGTGCATTTGAGACACAAGGTTGCCTAAGGCATCACTGAATCCATAGAGATTCAGACAGATATTCAGATGTATCAACAACAGTACAGTGCGGTTGAAAAAGCTATCGTTACTTGGAATTGCCACTTCAGGCTTTGACATTCTTTTCTACTTATATACATCCTCCTGGCAAATTAAACATATAAACAGCAACAGAAATAGCAGTCTCTAAAAACAAATAATCTAGATTATCTCAAATATACTTGGTCTCTTTCTTCAGGGACACATATATTTAATTATTTTCTGAACATAATCAGAAATAGAGAATTTCATACTGGTTGTGTATTGTATTCTAAGTAACTGTGTATTACTATGGGTAAAATTCAAGACCTCAGAGCTATAAATAACAGAATGAAAGTTGCCTGCATAAATTATATTCAGCCTCCTTACCTAAAACTTTACTTGTCAATTTTCTACAAGATCCTATAGCAAAGAATACAAAGGATTACTGGTGCAGCAGAATTTTCTTTTCTCCTTGTTGTTCAGTGTACTGCCTCTGACTATACAGAGTATTGTCCAAGCCCTGTTTTGGGGAAAAAAAAATAATTCCTCTATGGACTTTTGGTGATGCTTGTCATCACAGTATTCCAAGGTTTTACATTAATACATCTCCATGAGTTGAAGGAATATTATCAGCTTTTAAAGATGGGAAACTATGGCACAGAGATTAAAAGTATCTACCCTACTTCAGTTCTAAATATGATGTTCCAAGTACCTGATTTAGATAATTTAGCATTATATATCACTCAGTCATTTGCAACTATGCATATTTCGTCAGATGAAAGTACCATGTCTCAAGTTAGATCTTCGAAAAAGAAGAGACAAATAATGACTCCTTAAAAGCATAGCTTGATTGGGATTTGATAAAAATGCTATGGTGAAAGACAAAAATCCTATACCATAACCAAGAAAATCTCCTTTTATCCTTGTGCTCTTGTGGTTTAACCCCAGCCAGCAACTAAGCACCACAGAGCTGTTCGCTCACTCCCCGCCTGGTGGCATGGGGGAGGGAATCAGCAGAGTAAAAGTGAGAGAATTGGTACGTTGAGATAAAGACAGTTTAATGGGTAAAGCAAAAGCCTTGCACACAAGCAAAGCAAAACAGGAATTCATTCACTGCTTCCCATCGGCAGTCAGGTGTTCAGCCATCTCCAGGGAAGCGGGGCTCCATCATGCACAACAGTTACTCGGGAAGACAAATGCCACAAGTCCAAACATCCCCCCCTTCCTTCTTCTTCCCCCAGCTTTATATGCTGAGCATATGGTATGGAA
Organism: Phalacrocorax carbo; assembly: GCF_963921805.1. Lineage (NCBI taxonomy): Eukaryota > Metazoa > Chordata > Aves > Suliformes > Phalacrocoracidae > Phalacrocorax > Phalacrocorax carbo. The sequence goes on along the minus strand of NC_087517.1, from coordinate 57,043,631 downwards.
TATCCCTTTGGTCAGTTGGGGTCAGCTGTCCTGGCTGTGACCCCTCCCAGCTCCTTGTTCACCCCCAGCCTGCTCGCTGGTGGGGTGAGAAGAGACTCTGTATAAGCACTGCTCAGTAATAACTAAAACATCCCTGTGTTATCAACACTGCTTCCAGCACATATCCAAAACACAGCCCCATACTAGCTACTGTGAAGAAAATTAACTCTATCCCAGCCAAAACCAGCACAACTCCTCTACTAAATCTACTGAATACCTTCAACTGCCACACCTGGAATACAAGGCAGGAAGTCTAAATATTAAGGTACATAATAAATTATGTGAGATATATCTGTGAACCTTAGATACCAAATATTTAAAACTGGTTGATCGGGGGTGGGGGGGGGAAGTGGTCATTTATTACTGATCAGAACCAAAATAATGGGCTACTCCTGTGTGAGCACAGCAGCACCTTGAAATTAGGGAACTGCTTGTCATAAGGAAATTAAAAAACAAAATCAGTGCTTAAAAACAGACTTCAGCAACTGGAAGACCATCACCTCCACCAAATGCCTTTTCAATAGGTATCTAGTCCTGGAAGGCTTTAGTGAGAATCTTATTTTACCTGGAATTCCTTGAAACACAGTCTCTGCCTACTTTTCTAACAGCTCACAGAAGAACTTCTGAAGCAGCAATGCTGGAGGGGCAACAGTCTCATTTCTACTATTCTTCTCTTCCTGAAAGTGTTTGTGCAAAGTCATTTGAGAAACAAAGACCTGAAGCAGTAGAGCTTAGAGGCCCAAGTGAAGGTTGGGACCCAGCTGCAATATATACTGTCTGAACACATCGTGGAAGGAAACTCCACTCTGAAGAAATTTCACTAGCAAGGCAAAGAAAGCAAAAGATAGCAAGGAAACCAAATGTGAGAGAAGGAACTAGACCAAGCTGTACATCAGATGACTGGCACTTCTGGGAACAGGCTCTAGGTTTCCTGAATCCTTGTCTGCTGCTGTTGTTGGCATCTGGCAAACACTGGGGGGTTTGGGAGGGGGTGTGTTTGGGTTCTTTTTTAAAAAAAAAGGAAAAAAGCTCATATTGTTAATGAGATGCTTGATTTGACCAAATATAGAAATGATATTTTCATTAAAAACACTCAAAACATTCACAGCTGTACCCTGTACCCATTTTATTCAATAAAAAACAAAGACATTTAATTCCTGTTTAAGTGTATAAAGGGCTGCGATGCTAACTCTAGTCATAATCTCAGCCTTAATAATATAACAAATAATTTTATCATTGCTAATGGTAATAAGGTTTAACATACATACTACTTTAGAGTAACTGTTGTTAAAATCTAGCTTTTAACAAAGTTAACAAAATATTGCAAGAACAGTTATCATGCATTAACATTTTAATGGCAACCACCGAAACAGTAACTTTCGTATACACTCATTCTGGAAATTCATGAACCATAGATGACTGAGAAAGAAAAATCAAAACCTGCCTAAAGTGCAAAGAGTGTGGAAGCTAAAGAGTTACACATATGCAAAAATCCAAATGAGTCAACAATTACTGTGAGAGTGCCAAAAAATAGTTTAGTTGAACATGTGTGCTTCTTGTTTATGCAAGCTTTTCAGAGAATGTTTTTCATAAAAGAGATGTAGCACTGTTCAATGCTCAGTCACTGTGTTTCTGGGGATACGTCTTGGCTGCACTATGATCAAGAGTTTAGACTGCTACTGAAGGAGGAAACAATTCTCTCCTGAGGCGGTTATGATTTAAATATCCTATTAGGGTGGAGAAGTTTGTTTTATCCTACTTTTTTCCCCTCCTTTTTTGCTGCTATTGGGTGCACGTGGCATCCATCAATTTCTTGCTGCACATTTTGCACGCAAATACCAATAGACAGAAGCATGGTATTGCAGCTGCAGGACAAATGCATGAAAACATAAATTCTTAAAGGCCAAACAATGCATAAAAATATTAGAAGTTCTAACAAATCATTAATGCAAACATCTGTAAAATACGTGGTCATCATCAGATGAACATTTGATTAGAAATGATAGCACATAGATTTGGTGATTTATATTATGATGGGCCGAGGAACAAGAAACAGGATTTCCTTATGTACTCCTGAATGGTCTGCGGGTTTCAGATTGCTTTACCTCATTGGAGTCATTCCATGCTATTATAATATAAAGTTAGCTAGAATTTCTCAGGAAGAAGGAATCTCTTTTTAATTTTATCCACTGCTTTTAGCACCCACAAATTTTTTTTCTGCTTGAACAGTTGCCCTTTAAAAGCACACAGCATGAATTAATGCTCTTACTTATCCTATATTCTTCAAAGCATACAGTAAGTACTCCTAAGTACTTAGTGAAACTTGTCACTGCTCACCCCCCCCCCAACTCTCTGTTGAAGTCGATGAGATTTTTGTTACTGAATTCAGTGAAGGATTTCATTCTTTCTCATTAGGAGGTATTCAGACACCACAGGCTTCGTTTGGCAAGATCTAGTTTCCATTTTATCCAAACCACCAGAGCTCAGGGAACAGGCAAGGTCAACTCCCAAATGAATTCTGAGACCAACTTGCGTTCCTCTTGGTCAACTACAGAATCGTGCTCACTCGACCCTCAGGTATTCTTGAAAGTATTTCTTCGTTAGATTTTAAGCATTAAACTAAGACAATGGACAAATTCTGTTTCCAGTAGTCTTAACATAAATTTGAAGAGCCTGAACTTATACTAATGAAAAATAAGATACATAGCTTTATTCCTCTCTTTGTGACAGGGATACTAACACAGCTTGAAAAGCTGCAAAGCAAAATTTACTCAGCTTATCTAATTGATTACCCTAATTCTTGAAATAAAGTGTACCTAGAACACAAGTAAAAATGGCTTTTCTGGAAAACACAGTTCAAGTACACTAGTTAGTCATTAAGAAGTATACACATCAACATTGCTATCCACAGCCTGTATTCAAGTGCTTTGTAAGTGAAGTCCTCCAATACTTAACTCTGCACATGAAGAAAAGTAATTGTGCAATTGTCAAATTTTCCTTGTCTTAAATTTGAGAACCTTAGCCATAAGGATGGCTCGTCATAGCCTGTTAAGTCACCAAGACAAACTAGCTGTTTTATACGCAGGGTAAATCAGTTAGTGATTTCATAGCCATTTCACTTCCAGAAGTGTCATATATGTAAGTGGGTGAGGCCACCCACATGGTCCAGTGTTGTGGTCTGGTTGCTCTGTTGGAAAAAGTAGTATAAAGTCAGTTTTTTGGCTTCTGCCAGTGCATCCAGATGATTTCAATTTGTTAGGATTCCACTAGAGTGGTCAGCATTACTTTGACAAAGCTATGCCAACAGACAAGCCTTAAGAATTTCAGTACACACTGGGACCAGACAGAGGTACAGAGCTATATGCTTTACAATCCATTACCCATATGGCCTCTTAAATTTGGGTCCACTAGGTAGCTCCCATATATACAAGTGTTTACTATGTGGCTTACACACAATAAACACTTCACTGAGCTCAGGTTTCTACTGATGGAGTAAGGAGAGATTATGACAACTGTTGTACCTTAGGGAACCATATATTGAGTTCATTTTTAAGTACAGTTCAGGTTCCTGGAACTTACAGTAAGATATTAGACTGAACTTGCCCATTAACAGTCAAATCAGTAAGTGCCAAAAAAACCTGTTACTACAATTTTTATGCTTGTTTCTAAGTAACTTAAATTTCTTACATAGGACGACAATACCACAGAGGTCATTCTCTTTTCAACTTATGTTTGGCAACCCTACCTATAAGAATGAAAAGTCCTTTGGATCATAAAAGATTATCTGTTGATCACAAAAAAGTTTTAAGTATTCAAAAGGTGCTCCTTGAATCTTCTGATGGAGTTTTACTGCGCAGTAAATTAGAGGAAATAGTCTTGGCACTTCTTATGTTCCTGGTGTTCAGCAAGTTAACCATCAGCATGCGTCCAACCTCATATTGGCAAGAATCTCATGTTCTCAGAATTTCCATCTACTAGTTTCTATTTCATTAGGGAGATAGTGTGTGGAGAACAAATGGGTTCTTTTTCTAGACATTCAACTGTTGTATAGGTTGTTAAATCATGAGAGGAATTAAGTGTTTTAAAAGTATTCAGGACTAAGACTGCAGTGCATAACATGTAAGAACCATTCCTTAGCTGAGTACTGCATGTACTTGGAAAAGCAAACAACATTGCTGATGCCACTGATTAACTCATTACCTGCAACAAAATTTCCAGCTTTGGAACCAGTCCCCAGGTAGCAGTTTACTGTTCAGAATTGACACCAAATATCTTGCCTTTTACTTCCTCACCTTGTCCTTCTACCTTCACCAAACATGTAAAGATGACTTCTAGAAAGTGAGATGTTTCTACAACAAAGTAATATACAGGTTGAGCCCCTGGACAGAGGCAAAGATCATTTCATGACACGCTTTTTCCAGCAGTCAGGGAACAAACCCATCAACTAATAGTAACCCAACTGGTAGGCAGACACATACTTTCCTGATTTTTACTAAATTTATGGGCTTCCTGAGCCAACTAAGAATTTTGTGTTTACAGAACTGCTAAAAGCTTGGAACATTTTACAGGCCTAAGACTGAGTTGATATTCTACCCAAGTTAATAAAAGTCTGATGCATAATGTAAGTGGTTTTTACTTCCCAGTAACAACTTGACCTATTTAGCAATAGGAAGCCAGGAACATCTCAATGTCTTTGCATGTTTCTTTTGGAAGATATAGACAGTAAGTAACTGAGATCACTATGAATTGACTGTTGTATGCAGCGGTAGAAAGGACCAAGCAGACAGTAGTTCTGACTCAGCAAATACTGAGCTGAAGTCCAAACACAGTGCTAACAAAGCTATTATAGTAGTTCAGTCTTGTGAACAGTTAGAAACGGAAGTTTATGGACTCTATAGTTTCTGCGCTATATTCCCAGAGTTAACTGGAGAGATCACTGGTTTCAGGATCTGTAATTCTGCCAGGTGTAGGAGATGTGCAAAGAACAGAACATAAACCCGCATCTTAAACAAATATCATAAAATCATAGGCTACAAAGTCAAAATATTATCTTTCCAACACTGTAGAAACCCATATAGAAGAAACTGTTCCTATCCAATAAATCAAAGACACAGACCACAGACACAGACAAAGACACTACCCAATAAATCAAAAACAAAGACTATTATTCTTCACCTACATGTAGAAACTAACAGATATGCAGATCAAGTCACCCAAACACACAGTAAGGTCCCCTTAGAGCTGAGGCTGTAACTCTAAGAACCTAACAACTGTGACACACTGCTAAATTCCCTACAGTCCCAAGAGATTCATGAAAGGTCCAGAGTACCTCTCCATTCACAAAAAGGCAAAGGCGTTCATCCTTTCTGAAGTCATTCAGCACTTATCTACACTTACTGTGTTAAAACTGCTCAGTAAAAAGGGTAAATTGGTAATGAAACATAGGCTGAGTTTGTCCATTTATTTGAAATAAACAGATTACCATGGAAATATTTTCTTGCAAGTGTTCTCATCTCACTGGAACTAAAGAACAGCCAGCTGCATAGAAAACCTTGCTTAAATATCATTTTGGGAAAACTTAAAATATCCTTATATACTTTCTACCTATTTATGTGTATTTAAATGAGCAGCAACATACCAAATTTGAACTCTTGAAAGTCTGAACAATGTAATTTCTATATTTAGCATAATAGTAGTCTTGTGCCAGGGTTTAGTCTTTAGGATATTTGCTGCATACATATCACATACATGTTGCTACAAGAAATAATGAATATGTAACATCTGACATTTTTGTGTTTCGGTCTCAAAATGTGAAAAGTAAATGAGGCATTTTTGCACAAACTAAAAATGTACAATGCCTAATAGTAGTACATCCGGGCTTACCTAAGGAAATAATCTAATTGCTAACACAGGCTGTTCTCCAATCTCACGAACACAGGGCTTTTTTGAAAGCACTGAACCCCAGCTAATATTTCAGCCAAGCCTGTCTGATCTACTTTGTGACAGCAAGCCATTAGAACAGTGGACTTCACTTCTTTTTGCTCACATGGGACAGAAACGTTTCTGTTCTTAAAGGTCCATCCAACAGTTCCAGTATTCATACTAACAGAATTAAGTTAGTTTTATTTACCACTAAATATCATTTTATTCAAAGAGAAAAGGAACAAAGTTATCCTGACCTAACGGTGCCTGGACTTCAATGAACGTGCTATGCCAGAGTATCTTTAATACGATATCCTGCAAACTACTTTTTTCTAAGTGTTTTATTTTCTTCTTCCATAGGATGGGAAGGGTACAGATCAGGCAGAAAAAATCTGAATCTGGAAAAGCTGCATTCAGATGGTAAGCACAAGAGACTTCAAAACCAGTACTGGCAGTGCATCCATCACTAGTTTGCAAAAAGAGAACTGATGAGGATGATTAATCTGTGATTTGTATCCAATAAAAATATAGGTAACAACAGGATAAGAAATTATTGAAAGCATAAAGGAGACTAATTGAATTCAAACAGGCCTTAAAAAGATGGTCAGATATTTAAAATTGCACCTTTGTCTAAAAGTTGTAGCGCTGACCACTGCATAATAGAATGGTCACATTTAAGCTTATTTTCCAATGATATTTTTTAAATCCATTTACAAAGACTTTATTATCGATACTGTATATTTGGAGCTGATTGAAAAAAATCTCTATGATTTCTTGCCAGATACAAATCATATGCCTTGAAAGGATTAGCTGAATAACTCACAAGTCCCCTAGGGAAAATATGTTGTACAGACTACTTCTCATAAGTGGGGATTAATATCAAATCCCACAGGAAGTCATGCACTGCAGTGTTTGTTTTCATTTCGTTTTATATTTACTGGCAGTTTATACAGTTCTTTCAGCTTGTGTTTAACAGACATTGCAGCATGACAGATTTTTCAGCACATGTAACATCATGTCTCACATTTTGGCCATCTGATAACATTTACTAGGTATAATTGTTGTCCAGTGGGTCACACAAAATTGAAGATGGCATGAACTCAAGTTTACCACATGGCATATCTTCCTTTATAGAATTTTTATGCTTAAAACAATTCCAAACTTAATACAGTATTGACGTGGCAGCTGCTGCCACTGCTCACCATTAATCTCAGTGGTGATGTTCTCACCCTCAAGCAGTCTTCACTCAGTTTTCACTCTTGTTAAACCTGGATATTTTCACTGTATCTGTAAATTCCCTACTGCTTCAGCTTACAGCTTAGTTTATGCCATTTCTGGCCAGCTCAGATTACTCTTTTTGTACCTTTCCCCACATTTTCAGAACTCAGTTCTTCCCTATCCCATCACCAGCCTGTCCTCTGAGATCAGAAAACAGCTTCTCATTGACATAAATGTGAAATAATGTCATACAAAACAGTGTCCAATACATCCCAGCACTGATACTACAAGATCATTTTCCTCTTCACGTATTCAAACCAGAGGAATTGTTTGAGCTATCTAATCCAGTATTCTGCCATCAGCTAATTTTAGATACTTTGGTTGTTGGCATAAAAACAAACAAATCCAATGGCAGGCAATTTCTACTATTTTTCTTCATAACCCTTCCTTCAAAACTTGACTGGGTATGATCTGCACTGCCACGATCTAACTTCAGTCAGCCCTGCTTTGAGTGGAAAGGGTGTGCAGATTAGCTGATCTCAGGAGGTCCCTTCCACTGAAATTTTTCTGATTCTATTCATTAACTACCACCTGCCTAATACCCTAAACTGTATCTCTAATCATGAATTTGTGATTATAGCCATAGCAAGATCTCATTTATTTAGTGAAGTCAGGTAAGAAGAGCCCAACATAAGAACAGATGCATGAACCAGAACACTTATTACTGAGGTTAAATGAAAAGTCAACCATTACCCCTGCAGAGCTTCTCAGGAAAGGGAGAGGAAGAGGGTAAAGTGATCATGCTAATGGTACTTTTCTATGTACGATCTTTTGACATGGAAACCTTTCTAAAAAAGTGGTGTCGGAGTGTAGGAGAAGAGCTTGTCATTCACTACAGAGACTGTGAATGGGCAGTACCAACTGTTTTACCTACTAATAAATGCCAGTGCAGTAGACAAATCTTCCATCACATTACCTCCATGTTTCCAAGTACCCATTTGACTTACTAGTCTTATCTTTATGAAATATCCATATGCATCAATGTTATAGCATTGTATACACCACCCCTGTCTGCGCACACATTTATCATCTGAATTATTTTAGGTTTATCTTGTTGTCTTCTCAAATTCTCTCTAAATTAAAGAAATTTTCTTTCTCAATAAACTGTCTTGGCCTGCATTACTGAAAGGCTATTGCTATCACTACGCTGTACAGGAACCTGTTACTGTGCATTTCGTATATGTTGCACCTTCAGTCTCTCCAGAAAAAGATAACGGAGAGATGGTATAAAATGAAGTACATCTGATTAATAAATGATGTTGTATCATCACATAGAAAATGTCCTTGTATTAAAAACAGAAGTCTAGTTATCCATTCAGTATCGCAACAACAGGCAGATAACCTGTGCCTAGAAAGGTAAATTTTAAGGCATGGTACTGCATCTCTGCTAACTTAACCCAAGTAGCATAGGCAAAGGAGAGCGAAGGCAGTGACAGACTCTAGCATATGCTAGCATGTCCTTAAGACTTTGCACTGCTGTTGCCAGCACAAGCTAAACCTCACATTGCATGCAAGTGCAAAACATGGTAGAAACCTTAAAAAATTCCTGTTCAGTAAGATCATGTGTGAACCTTCCCTGCAATGTTCTTCATTCCATGACTGCTGAAAAACCACTGTAATATCTTATTTAATAGTTTATCTTTTATTGTAATAGTTTTTATTGCAAACAATAAGAAGAAATCCCTTATAATCACCAGAGTTGGTCATCTAAGGTCTTTCTCTCATCAGTGTGGCAAACACCCATTAAATGCTTCAAATGACATTGATGAACCGAATTTAAGGGTATAAAGGAGGGAGGCAAGGAGGATGCAAAGGAAACAGTGCACCTGTCTGACCAGTGGTTTGCATCTAAAATATTAAATGTTGCCTGTGACCAATCAAAATTAGCATAACAGAAAAGCCACCTACAGATAGACAGAGTTTATATTTGCACCTTGCAGATTTGAAGTGGGGATTGGCTTTTTAATTGTTTTTTCACAGTTGGATTTTCCAGTAGCAATTTTAAGCACAACCCTTAGGCATTAGAAGACAATTGGATACAGGGTTGAGAAAATATATCCACCCATCTATACATTGTCAAAGTATCTTGGTTTGATCCTATAAGGACAGGTAACAATATTCAAGCCTTGAAATTGTTTACGAAGCAATCAGCGTTTAATTTGTTCCGTTCAGATTTTAATTATATACCATGTGTCTTCCTGAGAGGACACTACAAGAAGTATAGCTGTCAGATGGAAATTAATTTGCTGGTAGATGACCACATACCTCATGAATTATACATGAAACTTTGTCTCACAGTGACTGTTGCTAAAAGATTCTTTCATCGCTCTTATGTTTAAACAAACCACAATAGTTTTTAACTAAGTCTGATCTGCAATAAGGAGATTATGATAAAGTGCTAAGAATTACTTATAAAATAGTATTTGAGGCACATTTCATATTGATGTGTTTTGCTGCAATTTGGGTCATGTTCCTCTGCTCTTAGTTGTTAGCAGAATGACGGGCAGACCATTGCATTCACTTTCAAATACAACACTGATAGCTGGATTTACATTTCTTTTTAAGACTCAGTTTTTGCAAACAAGCCTTAGATTTCAGACATAATTCTGTTATTCAAATGGGAGAAGAGTTTGATAGCTATGCTAATCACTTTTATCTGAGAAAACATAACTAATAGCTTGGTTTACATTTGCCTGCATTTATGAGCATAATTTTAGCACATAATTTTATTGCACTATAAAACATAATACTGCATTAGTCGGCTCTTAAAAAAAAGTTACCTAAGAGTGATTTGCACTTAAACCTTCACACTACATCTAAATAACGGTATCATTTTAAAATTCTGACCTTTTAAAATCTTTTTTTTTTTTTTTTTAAATCTCATATAACAATTAATTCTACAAGGCTATTTTCTGTAGAGATAATAGTCAGTGAATGTATTTAAGGTAGTCATAGCCACATTGATTACTGGACTGTTTTGAGTCAGTTATTCTCATGTATAAATGGACTGAATTAGGATCATTTGTTCTTGCATGGCATCAAAAGAATCTCTTAAAGTTCTCCATTGCTATATACATTAACAAATTATGCGGAAGAAAAGAGGAATGATCCACACGATCTTTTTTTTTTTTATTCAGTGTTTTCAGCACTGGAAACTGAAAAAGAAATAAAGCCTTATATTTTAAGAGGGTCAGTTATTACTTCCAGTGGTGCATAAACATAAAGAAAATATGCTCAGAAGAGCTCCATTTTGTCGTATTGTACTTAACGTTTCCTCTTAGTATAGTCATAGCTAATAATGATATGAGAACTGTTTTCCAGGACACAACTATGCCAATTGACACAATATAGGGATCTTATTATTCGCAACACTTTGCACATACATAGCATGTTTCCTCTCAGAATTTGAAAATATATTTACAAATTTAACCTTAGAATTCCCTTGGAGTCAAGAAAAGAAAGGTACAGAAATGTTAGACTCCCTGTGATACCAGGAAATTATCTGTTGCGGAACCTGGATTTTCGTGCAGCTCATTTTCTAGCTAGTCAAAGACCTCTTCTAAGAAACCTCTTACAGAGTCAACAATTGGTCTTGAAATTACCTGCAGCATGCAATGCATTTTATCCTTCGCAAAGCCCCTTCTCCCCCACAACGGGTTTTCTTCTGCAGTACGGATTATTACCAAATTAATACCTTTGTTCCTACAAAGAGATATCCAGAAGGTTAACCTTAGCTATATGAGTAAGTACACATAGTTTGTATCTTAAACACAGGCATATTAAGGGGATATTTTGTCTTCCTAATATTACAGAAAAAATTGTTTTGAGATGGCTTGCTTGCTTACTGATGCAAATTAAATTACAGTACTAAGCTATATTTTTGATACTTGGTTTGATAAGATTTTTTTTTCTTTTACTTTACAGGATCATGGTGCTCATGGAATACTATATATGATGTATTGCATTAACTATAATACTAATATGGCTCGACTGTAGAGTTATTCCATGACATTACAGACTCTTCTCAGATTGAGACATTGAGAAATATGCATGCCGAAATTACCGCTCTACTGAACAGAACCTTTTTACTGTAGCACCATGAAATCACAGTAAGGACAACAGGGAAGATTTGGACATATTATTTTCGTTTAAGAATAAGATCTCCCCAACTGAATCAGAGAAGTTAAAACACTATGAATTTCTAACCCAGAAAATATAAGCTGTAAATTTAAAACAACATAAGCAAATACAGCTTTCAATTCATTTCAGTAAAAAACACTGCCAAATCTCAATTATAGGCAGATCTTCACTGCTTGTGAAGAGAGGTACTGTGGCCTAGCTGTAGATGTCCAAAACGAAACTGCTTAGGTCCTGCTAATGGACCATTCAGCCCATATTGCTATGGAATATGGCACTCACTGGTGATGTTTCTGCCTCCATCAACTGTAGAGTTGAATTGGACGATTTAACTTAACAGAAATCATATCAAGCAATATGAACTCCAACTCCACCAATCTTTTCCTTTAAAAATGCAGTTTCTCTATCACATCGTTTCACAAGGATCCTTTTTTTCTATTCTTTATCAGAAGAACATAAAGTTCATAGCCTCATGGTTATGAAAAAAAGCCTTGAAAACATGACCAAAAGTCAATTAGCCAGCACAGAATGAAGAAAGCATAAAGGAATGCAAAGAAATAATTCAAATAAGAGCGCGTAATTCTAAGCTCATACTATGACTTCTGGCATTAAAATCCAAATACCTGGAATGCTAAATCTTATTTCAAATCCATTATTGCTAATAATGTCAAAACTGTGCAAGGCAGGTGAAGAATAGCCTTGAGTATGACAGCACAGGTTAAAAAGTGTTGAGCAGGACAACAGGAAATGGGTATTTTCAGTAGTTCACAGAAAGAACTAAAAGGTTTTCTCTCCCTACAGTAGCATGAGATTCTCTAAAAACTTCAAGAGAGTGCAAAATAATTTTTAAATTAGTATGGGTGTGTGTGGTGTAAAGACTTCCTTCTGGTCCTTTCTTTTCCATGATGCACCTGGAGGAAGGGAGGAAAAATAGAGTAAAAATCCTATTCCTACGAACCAGTGTTCTTCCACCCAGAACTTGCTGCAGAGCCCAGTTAGACTGTTGGTGGAACAACCACTCTACAAAGAACTACTTCTGCTACATAACAGTGCACCATACAGAATTTGTCCTTATCCACAATGTTAGGCAGAATTGTGATGGTTTCCATGTAAGTTTGATGTGAGAGGACATTGGGACTCATCGTATTTGCATGAATTTGATCACGTTACCTTCACACCTAATGCTAGATATTTAGTATGTAAGAATAAAACAGCAGCCTCTTTCTTCTACGGTCAGACTATGGTGGTCAGTGTGGTTAATGACCTCAAACACAAAGCACCATTAAATCTTCCACCAATAGAAAAGGCATAATGAGAAAGATAACCTCCAGAAGGGCTCACTTACAGATACTTACACCAAATATATCTTTTACATACATACGTATACACACACCACATATATTACAGGATGTTATAGACTGTATTTTTATTTTATATATATACACACACCCCCTTTGAATTCCTGAAAATTCTCACACAAAAAGATTATTTCAGAAAAGATATTTCATAAAAACACTTCAGTTTTACGTCAGTGTTTCTCCTTCCATATAAAAAGATGTGACTGAATTTTTTTAATGGGAAAGGTTTGTTGACACCAGTATATACCCACTTTTGACTGTTGGACACCTTTCATTCACTTACCACCCCAAAGAATTAATCATGGAGAACAGAGTATGGGAGTCATATATGTCAGCAGAAAGTCATGAAATTCTAATTCAGTTTTGATGTTCCAATGTTAATTCGCATCACTGTGTGCACCGTGGTGTTGAGGGGATTACGGGGGGGAGGCCAGAAATTTTAGTTCCCTAGCTATCTTTAACTTAACCAAGCTCTGTACCAGTTCCAAAGACAACAAAATTGCACTTGCTCTGCGCTGTGACTGACATTGCCTCGATATGTCATTAAAAATTAGCTCTATTTCCTTGGGCATTTTATTTGGTTGAAGGCTGAATTCCCTGAGAAATGGAAATGATTGTTCTCTTCAGTACAACACCTTCAGTGAACAAAGCTTTTCAGAGCTACTGTCTTTCAGCACCGTTGGCTTTTTTAAATATCCATAATATGTGTCTAAATTGGCCATTGTTAATTAAGAAATTTTCAATTTTTATTACTAATGCTGGAATCCATATTTAAGGAGCAAGCCGGAAGCAATCTCACCAAGCAATTTGCACAAACATGAAAATCAAATTATTTTATTTAATTATCACATAAATAGCTTTAAATTGAGAATATTGGTGACATCATTTAGCACTGAAACTATGGGAGCTATGGGTGGGAGGTGGGGCAGACAGCTCTACTTTTTACATGGTGGAAATTATTAGCTTGGAAACACGGCCTACTGTTATAGCGATTTATTCAGGAAGTCTTTTAAAGGTCTCACTTAACAGTTCCTGGAAAAATTTATTACAAACTAAAGACTTTGAGTTTCTAGGTCTGAGTCTTAACATTGTCCTCAGTGGGCATTATCTATCTATCAACTCTCAAATAGCTTTAACATATGAACTTGTACTGGGCCAACACTTTACTGAGGATCACAAGCATAATAAATTAACTTAGTGTTGACTGATACCTGGAGAGGTGAAATGTCAGTGCCCCAAATAATCACAGTTTCACACTCATACTCACCTGAGAAAATAAAATTATTCTATTCTATGGACACAAAAGTTGAGGAATGAGGTTATAAAAGACTGGAAGCAAGATTATATTGGAAGTCTGCATCAGATTTGTGAGAAAAGCCTCAACTAAAGTGAAGATTCCAGAAACCTTTATCTTTGAGGGCAGGGGGTATGCATTTGTCCATTCAATTTCTTTTTTTTTCCCCCCACGTTATCTCCTAGATTCATTTCTGCATAGTGTTTTTAATCACTTAAAAGAATCAGACTCTTTAAGATAATAAAACCAGCATGTTTCTGTGATAAAAACTTTCAGAGACTCTGGACTTCAAAATGGATGCATTGCTAGACCTTTTACAAAACAGCCTGATATAATATCGACAGGATAATATCTAAGTAGCTGTTCACTTAGCAGTTAATAGTTCATTCATTTCTATGAGAACTATGTTCATGTCCAGATGATGATGAAGCTTCCAGTCAGACAGAAGTGAATAGGAGCTGGAGTACAATAAGAATGTAAGAAAATTAGAGAAGAAGGAAATTGGGAAAGCCATTTTGTCCGTGATGGGCCATCTAATTATTTCCTAAATGGGAAAATGCTTTTGCCTTACCTAGTTGGCCACTGTGCACATTCAGCATGAAAAATGCTTCCTGACATCTGTTCTGAATTTTCATCTTATTTCCATGTATGCTCCTTTGTCCTGTCATTGTGTCAGCCTGCAAACAACAACATGAAATGACAGGTTCTAATCACTTAAATATTGAAAATTGTCCTTTTACTTTTTTTTTTTTTTTAAGAAAAGGTTTCAATAGCAAACGGTTTCCTCTATCTCAGTTAAGTGTCTTCTAATTGCTGTCATGTCATAAAGTTCAATAACACAGAACCAAACAGAGGTTTCTAACTGGGAAAATAGGGCTGCAAGACACACAGAGTGAAATTCAGATTTCCAGAGTGGAAATTGGGCTCATTGGCAACACTGATTACACTCCCCCTTCCACCAGACAAAACACTTTCTAGCATGAATGCTTATTTGCAGGTCTGTCTTGCATTTCTAAAGTGCCCATTACTATTATTACTATCACTCTTCTGGCACTAACACAAAGAGACTACATAGCCTGAAAAGAAGCTGAAGTTGCAGGATTATCTCAGGATAAGTCTCATGAGTTATAGTCTTTCTGCTTTAACTCCATACTAACACAGGCCAATGCCAGCAGGCAAGATAGTGACACCTTCAAAACCTCTGAGCTTCACTGCAGGATGTACATGCCTGGTTCGGTTCAGATACCTGGTAGAACCTAGAGACCGAAAGAAGCTAACAAGCACATGGATTATTCCCAGTGTTTTACAATAGGTAGGATTCCAAATAATGGTAATTTCTCTGTCAAGAAAATATGGTTTGCCAATCAGTCTGTTTTGAAGACTCTCTTGAGCCTCTCTTGTCAGATGTACCATAAAGAGAGCAAGGCTCAAATATCTAAACCATCTTCCCAGGCTCAGGCAATTAGACTTGCAGTCCATGCTAATATATGGGTATATAGATAACAGAACTCAACATCCACATTCCCATACAAAGACAAGCCTTAAACGAGCAAGTATTTTTACTGAACTGAGACTATCATACACATCAGCTTGCTGTAATGTTTCATCAAGAAACTCAAGATAAGCCTGCTGAACCCTGACTAAAGGTCAGGGTTTGGTTCTGACCTTTTTGTTCCCCCCACCTTCACTAAAAGGCTAAACAAACTTAACATGAGACCTGGTGACTAGCACCAATTTCAGATAATCTACCTGGTTACAAAGTAGTCGCTAAAATATTTAAATTGTTCTCTGATATAAGCCTATACAATATATGCTATTTGCTAAACTCAAAATGTAAATCCACATAAGCATCTCTAGGCCTGATTTAATGAAAAGTAAGTTTCACACACAGTATATAAATTATCTTCTGGCCAGTAGCTGACAGCATCATTATTTTGCTTCCCACAAATGAAATACGGGTATCTGGAAGGTTACTTTTTTAATCTGTAAGAAAACCAATGTAATGTTTGTAGCTGGAATTTGCATCTAGCATAACAATAGCTATCATTGTGCTGCTCTGCTGCACTGAGAAGTATATCTGAAGCAGGCTTAGAGTTCTCCTTTCATCTTCTCCTTGCCTGTTCTCCAACTCTAAGTCTTAGGCCCCAGTCCTGAGGAAAGATTTGTGCTGGCTGATCTGTTCACCCTCATATAAAGTCCCACAGAGGTCCATAGAGCTTTATGTGCACATATCTGTCAGTTTGAGTTCACTACTGAAGAAGGCCATAGTGAGGGTTTTTCCTCTCTACCAGAGTTGGTCCATGTTTTCCAGTAAGTTTAGCAGTCAAACTTGCAGGTTTTCACTTACTACATCTTCAGGCCTGACAGAAATTTTTTTATTCTTAATGTCAGGTATAAAGTGATCAGCACTGCAAGAAATGGCCTCTGCGTCTGTTGTTGCAGAGTTGGCAGGATGCATTATGGAATTGTTGCTGCGGTAGCAATAGTCCATACAAGTTTAACCAGCAACATTACATACTGGGCACAGCTGGAGGCCCCATCTGATGATCTGATCTACTGTGATTAGATGTACATTTCTCTAAATACATGAAGACGTTAAGACTCAAAGACTTGAAGGCTTTTTGATTTGTTTGTTTCTTTTTACTACCTAGTATAGGGGATCTTTTGGCAAGAGTTTATGCAGCTGAAACTGGTGAATTAGAAAGACATATGATCAGAAAGCAAAGTAGGAAGGTTGACTCGAGCTGATTTCCAAGAGCAGCTAAGATGTATCAGAATGTGTTCATTTCAAAACTAGGTAAGCTTTACATAAACTGCCTGAACTACTTAGGTTGTACTAAAATCCACTGCAATTTCTGACTAGTAAAAGACAATGTTTATTTAATTTCATATTGTTTCAACATCTACTGGTAAACAGCATGGAAAAAGCATAGCTTTGACCCATTTCTAAATGGAAATTAACATCTCAATTTTTTTAGTTTGATCCAAAGCCTACTGAGTTCAGTAGGTGGATTTTTCTCAAACCTGAGTTTTGGATCAGGCCCTATGAGATGAAATTTTCTTCTTTTTCTTCTTCACTGTATCATATTTTTTGAATGATCTTTTAGTGGTTCATTCAGGAAGGAGCCATTTCTCAGCAGAGGAAAGGACAAGGGAAACAATTTCATTAACTGCAAAATCAACCTAAGTATTTGATGCAGGCTTCACTTTTCTCATGAATTTACACATTTATAGAGTACAGTCTCCAGAGAACAAAAATGAAAGGTGTCTAAGTTGCTGCTGAGTTAAGGTCTTAGTCATAAAAATAATACTCTGAAAAATTTAGTCTGTAGCTAACAATGAAAAGTTAATACAAATGGTCATTGACTTCATTATAGAACTCTCTGGCAACAACTTTTCCAGACTCATGTTAAGCCTTGAGAGAGAAACGTTTCAGCACAGAACCACTTAATCATTTATATGAATGAAAATGAGTGCAAACAGAATGCTGAGATGGCTTTAAGATCACCTCTTTTTTCTTGCACAGAATACCCACTATAATTACATTTTGCTTGTCAGTTCATAAATTTTACTTATTATGAAATGGGCATTATTGATTGCTTTTTAAAAGTACTAAAACTAAGCTAAGAGCAGTAGATCTCTCAGCAAATTCAAAACATACTATCTTCCAAACTAATCACTGGCAAAGGGACTGTGGAAAAACTATCCAAGTTTATTGTAAGCCTAATGCAAAAAATTGAAGTTACCATGAGTTTTAGGTTAGTAACTTGGCTTTGAGTTTAGCATGTTTTAAGCCGCAATGAAAAAAAAAGATAAACTTATTTGGCAAAGCCAGACACTTTTAAAGCCAACATCCTGTAATTGTTTCCTCATTTGCCCTGGCAGCTTAAACAAGAAAAAGAAAAAAGGAAAAGGAAAAAAGAAAATTAAAAAGAAGATAGAGGGAAAGGAAAGAGGACTGAAAATGGAAAAATGGCAAAACATTTTGAGAAACAAAGAAATGGAGGGAAACAAAGAAATCAAGGTATTTGTCTCATTTGTAGTAAATGAATATATAAATTACCTCTTTGCTCCTTTTGTTCTCCTCTGAGGTAGCATTCAACTAAATGAAATGAAGCAAACTCACTGGTCTTGGGGGAGGAAGTCTGAATTTAAAATTTTCTTGGTTTGAATTAGTGCAAGCAGTAGATATTCTAACATAGTCGACCCTAGCAATGCAGAAGAGCCAAAGTGATAATAGACAGCATAAGAGGACTCGGCCTCTTTGAAATCAGTTGATTAAACATCTCCAAGTGAGATTAATACACACTGGGAATATCCTTACTTAGAACCAGTAAGAAATAAAAGTGATCAGAAGGCATTTAGAGTTGCCATTCTCACTAAAATAAGGTTAGAGGCTGACAGCTAAAAATAGTTACAGGAGAGGGAAGGGAAATCTTATAAACAAGAAATTAACAATGTTTGCTATTGGATTAAACCTAAATAATCCCTGAGCATACTCAAACTTTTACTTCTTTTACTGCTGTATTGTTGCCAGTCCTGAACTAATACTGATAAAAGATCCCCATGAGGTAGCTACTGATCTGGCTGGGAAACAATGACCTATTCAAAGTTAGTATCTGTTCTAAGTATCAAGCAACAAAATTAACTGTTCTCTGTAAAGAGGGGGGAAAAGAGAACATTTATGTCAATGTCAAGCCAGGAAAGCAATTTTGTATTAACCTAAGAAGTTAACAAAATAGAATACATAAAAGTATTTTTAAAGTGGAAATAATTTAAGAACCTTCTAAATATCTTAACAGTGCACTTGGCTACACTTGGATTTAGGAAGCAATATTTTACATGCAGCAGTAGATTTTTTTACAGCTGTAAATCCAAAGACAGGGCTGTACTCCATCACAAAATGACAACAGCAAACCTAATGCCACTTTGAAAGTACCAGATGAAATTTGGCAATAGTCAGAAAATGGCTGTGACTCAACAGGTATGATGAGGGTAGCTGTGTTCAGAACAGTTGCATTTATGAAGCCATTGACCCAGTGTCAGTTGAATGACAGCTGGAAAAGCATTTGGTCACCAAGCTTTTAGAGACACCAGAGCAAATTCTACACAATTATCTGTGAAACCTAAAATGTATGCAAAATGCCTTTGTGGCATCGGTCAGGGTAAGTAGCTCACTCTACTGTCCTTTGCACTGTTCTGGTGATCTAGAGACTACCAAGGTACCATTACAAGATGACAGATAACTGTGTAATAAAGGTAAATGATCTGCTGATATACAAGAATCAGAAATAAACTCTCCATATTTTCCACGTTAGCAACTCAAAAACAGAAAATAAATATGTAGCCTAATAAGAATCCTAATTTTCTGAGGATACACCATGAACTGTACCTCGACTGAGAATAAAGACTGCCCTAGAAATGAACAGCAGGAATATGTTGGAAGACAGGTCCAGGTCTGCTGCTTTGGGGATTGTGTACCTGAATTTCTTTTCCCAGGCAACTAAGGCACAGAAGACACAAACTCACATGTGCCCAGAAAGCTCAGAAGTCCAGAGATCTGTCCCTTCCTTTGCCTCTGACTCAGCACCTGCCCTCAAGAGAACAGGGGTGGTAGAATGGGAGAAGAAATCAGTCTTCCCAGCTACTCAGTTTTGTCTCCTGTGAAGACCTTTCGGCTATAGTGACAGCCAAAGCAAACTGAAAACTTAACAACGTTTTTTATGTATTTTGGGACATCAAACTAGAGCAAGGAGTCGACAGACCATTGGGATATCCGCTGAGTTGCCTCTTGACAAAGTGTAAAGGCTAGGTTCATTGATAAGCTGTTGCTGCATGTAGCTGTAAAGTAGCTTGCTCTTTGGCCAAGTTCTGGCTGAGGGATATGTTAGGTAAGGTTGTTGCCCCAACTGGTAGTTCTAGCTTTCATACAAATTGGTATTTTCTATTATTTCACATGGTGTCTACCTATCTCACAACTATGATACACAATCACATCTTCTATAATAGTTCTCCATCTTGCACGATATTAAATACTAATTGCAATATAATTAGACCTACCAGTGCTGGCTTTTTTAGACTGGGAAATCAGTTAAATTGCCAAAGAAAGATGCAAGATTAGCCTGTTGCCACCCCATTTTCTATTAATATTGTTAACTGACCTTCCCTTAAAAATTTGTGCATGCCAACATAGCAGACTTAGAGGTCTCTACATACTCCAGAGATTTTCACCAACATCTTAAATAGTGTTTGCTATTCTCCAGCCATCTGGTGCCATTCAAAGGAGTATTAAAAGCCCTTGAAACGGGACCTGCAGCTTTATTTCTTTCAGTGTTCTACACTGAAGAATATCTAAGTTCACCCATTCTAAGCATATTTAGCTCTTTCAATTTTAGTTCCACCTTGGCTAAGTTAATTACCATACCAATTAGTCCCTAGTCATTTTGCCTTTATCTCTATATTAAATGGCTTTCTTCTAATTGTTATCACTCCCAACTTGATAATTCCTGTTATAAACAGGATATGATTATATTATTGTAGGAATTTCTGATAATTATGCAGCCATTAATTACATTTTGCAAAATGTTATCTAAAAGAATTTTGTAAGCTACCAGAAGAGATGCGAAACAGCTTTGCTTCAAACAATGAGAAAAACACCACAAGACCTTTTGTCTTCTTGAGGGTCACCTGCCAACAGAACAAGTTCCTCTGTTATTCAGGTAAGCGAAGTACCACAAGGAACCACACCATCCAGCAAAATAACTGCAGTAGTTCTCTGGTTATGCTTTGCATAAGTACATCTATGTATTGGACAACTTCAGCTTCCTACAACTATCACATCACATAATTGTGCTCAACTCAGTAAACTCTGGGAGACTAAGCAGCAACATACATTCATAATGTTCTTAGTTGCTTAGAAAACAGCAGAAGGGTGTAGTTTTTTACTTGAGGACAGTACAGGATTATTTAGTTGTACACAACGATTAATCTTGTTACAGCTTCATTGTTACTAGCTTTGTTAAAACAGAGTATTTTCATACAGTTAAATACTTAATGTGAAGTCAGCACATTAATTCTGTGGAGTGCCTAGGATTTTATGCCATTACAGATTATACTATTAACAGAGATTCTCTGTTCTTTGTGTTGAAACCCCAAAACATTTTGAAGGTCAGCCACAGCCTCTTTCACAACACTTTTCCAACATACATTTATGAGGTTTTATATGCTATTTTACGTTTCAGTAGAGAGGGTTAGTAGAATCAGCTATATTATTTTCAATTACAAAGGTGATAATCTCAGAGGACTCATCTGTGCAAAAGTTTATCTTGTAAGTAAACCCTACAGAGTGTGTCAAGGAAAGAAATACCAGGTCACACTAACATGCTTAGTAACTTTGACTAAAAGAAGTACAAATACTTGACTGTAAAAAAACCCAAAATCTAGAAAACTACTCACTTCTCAAAAGGAAAGATCTACCTCCTCCATTTTGAGGATCTTCTTGATAAAGAAGTCTGTTCTTAACTGAGAAGATAGCTGACAATGAAAATCTAGGCATTGGCCTCTTGATGAGCAGAATAAAACATGCAGGAATTTGTTAAGTCTGTGGGGCTTTATCATTGAGCTTTGTAGTCAGAAGTCAAAGATGGAAATCCTGTTCTTCAAAAAAGTATGGTATGGACAAGAAAAAACAATAGTAAACACCATGCCAGAAAGAGTGTGATATCATCAAGCTCTCTAAGAAGGCTTGTAGGATTTCCCATGGACAGGATTGAATGCCAAGAATTAATGCAGTTTGTAAAAAAATCTATGGCAACCCCAAGCAGAACTAAAAATCCAGTGACTAAACTGATGAGAAAGGGATTTGGCTGGGCAATAATAGCAACCCTATTGCCCTGCTAGTAAAACAGAAATAAAAATATAGAGAAAAAGAAAAATCTTACCAGAGTGTATACTTTGACAATTTGCTATGATACTTTAAAGCAGTCAGACAATTCTTCAGGGAGATGGTGTCCTGTTGAAAAGGAATCACAATATTCCATGATGACAATATCTCTAAACTTTCTGGGAAGATAGTGGTTTTACTATTTCATGGGGTGTTAAACTGAATTCCCATAAACTGGAGTGGAATAAATAAGATCTGCTCTAACTCATGGTTCCAGAGTAGACCTTACTTGGAACAGAACAGAGGGACAACAGGGCTCCATTCTTGTGCTAGTGAAAGACTGTTCCAGTTGACAGGTTATGTTAACAGCTTCTGTGCTGGGAGTCTGGCAAAAGGCTTTAGAGAAACTGTCTCATTGCTTTCATTCATATTTTATATACATTATATATACACACAGAGAACGCTGCATGTATTAGACTTTAATTTTCCGTCATAATCATGGTCATCACTCTATGCACGTGAGTAGTCATGGCTAAGAAGGGATATTTCAGATCTTATTTAATAGTCTCCATTCTTATATTCTGGCAAGGAGATCTGAGGAACGTTACCTTACAATGTTAAGCAGTGTTCCCTCTCATACAGCAGATACCACTTCCACTGCAAATACATGTGCTTACAAGTTTAATGTTAGCTGTCAGTAGGTACTCAAGCATGAAAAGTTAACATTTGCTTTCTATCAGGATTCATGTGACCAGTGCTCAGTGGCTTGGGTGTTGGAGAAAAGCAAGCACAGGAGGTCTTTGCCACCAGAGTAATAAAGATTTGAAATTTAAAATAAAGCTTTACAGATGTTTTGGCATCTCCCCAACACAATTTAAAGAAAATAACAACAAAACCAAGCAAATAGGCAGGTAGTTAACTAATTAGAAATGTTTTTCAGCTGCATCTCAGTTCAAAGCTTACTCATCTGGTAGGTAACTGAAAGCCAGAAATAGCCGATGTTGCATACTGTGATACTGAGGACATTGCTCAGTAGCAGTCCCCATAGAAAATTTGGAAGGATCCAAGGGCGGTTCTATACTCATTCACAGTAGCAGAATTTTAGGACTGCATAAAAACAACTGGGTGATCAAGCAGATTGGTGATCCAAAGTGGATTCAAAAGTTTCCTTCCATCATTCACAATATATCCAATGTCAGATCCAATCTAACATTTAAGCCACAGAAACCTGAAATAAATCCCCACGTTGAATCAGCTTTCCTTTTCAATTGCTTAGAAATTTTTTATGTTGCAAACTACTGAAAAAAGTTTTAACTTCTCAAACTGCATGTAAGAAGTTTTCATAGTTCCAAAATGTTAAAAATTAAAAAACGCATTCTAGGTTAGACTGGCAGCCAAATGTAAAACTCAGGACTGTGAGCTGACTACAAGTACTCAACTGGAAGTCTGAGAAGTTACAGTGAATAGAGTTATATAAACATTAGCTCAGTAGCAGTCAAAAAAAGGAAATGAAAAGTTAGGAATGATGAAGCTGAAAGAGTAGTGGTCAATACTTCAAAGACTAATGGCCGGTGGTTATGAGGAACATTCCTCAGGGGCTACTATTTGGGCAATATTCTTTAGCATCTTCATTGGTGACTAACTCTAAAACAGATTGCACCCTCACCAGCTTCACAGATGACACTACACTGTGGGGAGCAGTTGATATGCTGGAAAGCAGGGACACCATGGCACACAGGTGCCATTCAGGGACACCTCAAAAAGCTGAAGGATGGGCCAACATGAGCCTCATAAAAAATGAAAGACAATACAAATTCTGGAAGAAATACCCATGCAAAAATACAGGCCGGGAACCATTTGACTAGAAAACAACTCTGGAGAAAGGGAATTGAGGATCAAGTTTAAATGCAATCCTGTGGCAAAGTCAGTCAACCACCTTCTGGTCTGCATCAGCAAGAATGTAGGCAGCAGGTCAAGGGAAGGTGTTCAGCACCTGCGAGGCTACACCTGGAGTACTGTGTCCAGTCTTTGGCACTCCGGTACAAGAAAGATTAACAGACTCCCAAGAGTCTAGAAGAAGGGCCCTAATATGATTAGGAGCTGGAGCAAATTATATAGGAGAGGCTGAAGGAACAGTGTTTAGCCAGAAGAGAAGGCTAGGGTGAGATCTAATTGCAGTCTTCCATTACCTAAAAACAGGTCACAGAAAAGATGGACTCAAACTCTTCCTAGAGCAAAAGGATAAAATGCAATAGTTCAAGTTGCAATAATGGAAATTAATCTTAGATATGAAGGAAAAAAAAATGCAGTGGTTGCAGTTAAGCACTAGAACAGGCAGCTGGAGTGCCTGTGGAGTCTCTGTCTCAGGAAATTTTCACAACTCAGCTGGATAAGGCCCTGAACAGCCTGATCTAACTTTGAAGTTAGCCCAGCATTGAGCAGGAGGTTGGGTTGGATGACTCCAGATGTCCCTTCCAACCTATGTTTTTCTGCAATTATATGAACTAGTAGGAAAAGACAAGTGACCACTTAAAAAATATAATTACTCCACCATATAAATTCATTATTTATTTATTCCTCAATTACAGAGTGCTGTTTGGCTCCCAATCTCAAAAAGGATATTTTTAGAACTAGAAATAGTTCCTTCCATATAGAAAGTGATTGATTACATTAGGACTCTTCATCCTGAACAACAGAGTATTTAGAAGCTAATATGATAAGGTTACACCATCATGAGTGACATGAAAAATACTGGATAGGAATAATTTGTTTACTTTGTTTACCAAACAAAGCTAGAAAAACAAAGTTGTTGGTCATTCTTCATACAATGGATAGTAGACCAGTTGACCAGACCACCTTACACTTAAAAAAAGAAATACACTGAGTTACTAAACACACCACATGAGGTTCAGGAATTCTGAGCTAAAAAATATAAGCTAGGAGAAACTTGGGTTAGAAATACCATATATTTTTCCTGTTCTTATTTTATGCTGGGGCTTATTACCACTGTTGAATAAAGGATACTAGGCTAGACAGATCCTTGGCCTTAATCAGTGCTGTCCTTACGATAATGTCTTGCAAGGTTCCAAACACTGTGTTGGCCATCCAGTTGTAGCTCTGCAACTTTTGAGTCATCCATAAAAGAAATTATCTTCATATGATGGTCAAAATCCTTCGAGTTCTTTGTGAGATTCCAGTAACACACACATATGCATGGCAGCTGGGTATCTTACAAAGAACCTAAGATTCAGGTACTATTTTAGTACCATGTTACATGATATCAGACCAAATCATTTATTTAGAGAAATATTTTTATATGACAGAAACATACAGAAAAGAATGTGAAACACCAGAAGATGCAGCCACATGAATAAGTTTGATAGAGATATGCTGATTTATACGAGAGAGGTCTATCTGAGCCATGGTTTAGATCAATAAACTCACCACTGATTTACAGTAGATGCTCTGCCACAGCAGTAAAAATTACAATACAGTGTGTACCCGAACAACCTTGTAGATAGACAGATGATGAAACATGATTAAACACATGAAGCAAGTCAAAAAGATCACATTGAGTACTGAATGTATCCAAAACCAGGGCTCATGACAGTTGTGTTAATATACAAACTGTTGCCACTTTTATTTTACATTATAGTGTGTTCAGGCGAAGTTATTTGTTATAGATGAATAGAGTTGATTATCGTTGATTACAGATGCACTAATTAACACAGTTTTATTTGTTCCAAAACTCTATTAATAATCAATTCTGAAAGATTTGGGCACCCACATGCAATTTGACATAGTTTTAATCACCATCAGAGAAAAATGTAGCAGTCCCTTCAGAGAATAATGAAGAGGCAGGAAAAAAAAACCACCAAGAAAAACAAACCTTTGGCAGAGAACAAGTGTGCCTAAAATAGGCCACTTTTCAATCTAAGTAGCTTGCTAACCACCTTAACCATCCTGACAATTTAGACAATGAGGATTTAGCGTTTAGCCCATAAAACAAATTTTAAATGAGAGGTGCAAAATTGTGCCAGAGCTTTTTTATGTATATGACAGAGAGTCAGTTCTTGTGCTTTGTGGGGAAAAAAAAAATTATTAAAAACTTGCCCAGATGTATACTGTTCTGCTTTAAGTGAGCAAAAGTTGTCATTGAGAATAAGCCTGGAAACACCTTTTCTTTATGGATAAAGGGACCAACAACATAGGCACAGTTGGAGTTAAACAGGGAATGGTTACTTTGCTGTTATATGGTAGTTAGGGTTATGCCAGCATTTACTTTTCAAACACTCTTGAGCCAGACACTTACAATAGAGCCTAAACTTTCTCTCTAACCCGAGACTAAGCTCTATCTTGAAATTTCATCTCTTCTACCATTTCTGGACAAACACATACACACAAACTGTTCAGTTATAGATGTCTGAAGAGAAAGAGATGTTTATTGAACTGAAAAGCTTTTAAAGATTTTTATCTTGGAAAAAAAATAGTTCTGGCATGAAAAAAAGGCCCTTGGCAAGACATTAGTCCATAGTCTGCTCTACTATCTGTTAGCGTTTCCAAAGAGAAGCAAACAGTGTAGTCAAGCTACTGAGACTTCTACAATCACAGTAACATTTTGCTCTCAAATCTTCCAGGGGGATTTCACAACTCAGGGCAGACATAGTAATTTATTACTGTCAAAAACGACTTTTTTTAAAAACTGCCTGTGCAGAGATGTGCTCATACACTCATTTCCACTCTATCAAACCTAGGTATTCTTAGAATTTAGTCAACCAAATAAGATTTGACCTAGTGTTCATGACAGCATAAGTTCTGAACCAGATATAAATTGAATAAGCTGATTGTGTAAAGATCCTTGAAATAAGTAAATACAAAGAAACAAATGGCAATGATTTAACTGTATATTTACTGCATGTTGTCTTGATTTGATTCTCACACTAGTTTGACCGAGGTATAACTCTAGGTACTGCAACAGATCTGCACTAGGCCTTGTGAAGTCAACTCTGCTTCTGCAGTACCCTTTTATTCTCCATGTTATCACATGGGAGAAACAAAACACAATGAAATAAAACACCATGCAAAATCCTCTCATCTCTCGGTCACCTACAGGACCATGTCATCCTCAGTCTGATGACCTCTATTTAAAGTATGTTGTCTTTAATATCACATCAAAATGAAAGAAGGTACACAAGAGACAATAAGCAGTAAATGCAGCTGATGTTAAGCTATTAATAGGACACAAGGTTGAATAACATCACTAAATAAACGGCAAGAATGAGATCCAATGCCCAGTGAACTTAATGGGTAAAATAATGCAGAAGATACGGAAGGCACAGAAACTGTGTCTGCTGCACGACTTATTGAGTTACATCTGTTTAATAATGAAAGTAACCTAAGGTATGGAGGACACCACTTCTGCAAGAGACCTCACTAAGTCTGTCTGTCCTTTCACATGTCTAGCCTCTCCCTAAACTATGCCCCCTCATCCACTTCCTTCATTCACAGTGAAAGGAAATTTATTAGGCAAGAGTACATAAGTCCCTGACACCCTGCTTGTCATGTAATCCTTAACATATATGATCTTGGGGTTTGGGGAAAGACCTTTGAAATCAGCAAACCGATTCAAATTCTTAAGATCAACTATGGATGTACTTTACTGTATAGGGCCATATTATTTATATTATTTGTCACCTTGGAAGATTAAGCCTATTTGTCAGAAGCTGCTTTTCCCCTTCAACCACAGAAGAGCGAGGCAAAATAACACAGAGGATGTAAGATGACAAAAGATGTTCTGGGTTGACTAGAAAAATGTATCTAGATCAATGTGCTACACTTTCAGAAAAAAAAACAAACGCACACACAGTAGGTGAAAGCATATTCAGGAAAGAGAATCTGTTCCTCTCCTCTAAGACATTTCCTCTTAATTTCCAAATGCTAAGCCTATAAACCACTCAACTTTATGTTCTTTAGAATAGCAACCAGAATTCCTAAAGGTTCTGAAATTCCCACAGAAGGAAATAGAGAACATTTCCAAGCATTTTCTTTGCAATTTGGATGCAGAATAATTCCTCTTTTAGTAATGACTGCTGTGGACTGCCCTTGAACTTTCTAGGAGGTGCTAGAAAAGACCCTGCTGCATCTTCATCAAAATTACAGGAAGAAGTATGGCTAAAGAAAACAGCAATCTTTGCTTTTGTCATCATCATTATTCTGTGCCTTTTCACATGACAGGACAGCACAAATGCCTGTGTGACTTCCGCTGGTTCACAGACTTGTTGACCTGAATCTTTTTCCCAGCCTACAGATGTGAGTCCTTTTTCATTTCACCCAGTCTTATTGTAACTTTGAGCAGTTGATAGTATGTCCAGCCAGCCCTGCAATATCTGACAATCATTAAAAATTCTATAAGCAAACCAATGTGTGTTTGTCATGACCCCAATATTAATAGACTCTGAATTTCATTCAGCCTCTGTGAACTATATAAACAGTAGGAACAAATAGCAACCAACAATGCCATGCTAGAAACTAAAGAGGAATTTTGAGACAGAGGCCAAATAGGTGCCAAACATCATTCAGTCACCAAAGAGGAATTGGTGGACCCTGTATGGATCAGAGCCTAACCATCCCCAAAACGTAGATGTCATGGAGTTGGAATGCAGCTGTCTAATTCAACAGAGAACAGCTTAAAGCTGGAAAAGAGAAAGAATACTGTGCCAACAGTGACTGCAGGGCAGTTTAGACAAGAAAATGTAATCACTTGTAAATCCAGCTGGAATACCAGGATGAAATGCCTCAGTGTTTAAAAAGAATGCTACAGGATCCTCATGGACAGACTTCCATTAGAGGCCCCATTTCACGTGTTCATCACCATATAGAAATGCACATGTAATTACTTGCAACCACTCATTCCAGTCATTTAGGTAACAAAACATTTACCTGGAAAACTAATAACAATGCACAAACGTATGGGTGCATAATCTTATGTGAAACAACTGATCTTTTACTTGAAGATTTGGTTCATCATTGTACCAATGGTCAGAGTTAGGATCTTACATCTTCCCTAGGTAACCTTTCCATATACTTTCTTTGAGTTTCAAAGTTGCTGACAGAATATTCCATGAAAAGTTGGAAATGGAAGAACTATATTTTTTGTGGTTTTATTACAAAAAAAAATTTTAAAAACCCACTTCAAAATAAAGGTTATACTTTGTCTATCGGCCACACTGCAGCACAGATAATGAAGACTGTCAAATAAACCATCTAATTTCCCCCACCCTTGATAATGGTTTATTACACATCCTTGTCTAGCATGAAATAATTCTGTGAAAAATAAACCAAGCATGAATCTTATTTGGGTTACAGAAAGGTCTGAATCATTTATAACTGAATTAATTGCTAGAAAGGCTTATGAACAGCCAATTAGTAATATTTGTATTTGGATCTGCCAGTTGGCCCAGAACTGAAAATGAATATTAGTTTCGACATAAAGACTGTAGTGTTCACAGATAGAAAAACCCCATTCAATCAAAATCAAGAATATCCTTGAGAATTACTGCCTCATATGCAGCATGCCTGATAACTGGCCAGATAATACTATTAGCCAAAACCACCCAAGATATTTCCCAACTGCTGATACAAAAACTGGTTTTTGCTTTCCTCATACAACATCCTAAAGTCTTGATGTTTTGGCTGCACTCTCTATAAGGTCCTGAAAGAGTGGGAGGAAAGAATGGTACCACACATGAAACATGTATAGATGCCAGCAAACTGTTCACTTATGTCCATTAGATTTCCACATGCCTTTTGAGGACTTCATTTTCCCCACTTGGCGTTCTACTTTCCACAGGCAGTAGATGACTCTCAAACTCATTTGGATTATCTTGAGAAGCAAATTCTGCAAATCACCAGGTAACAAAAGCAGTATAGCAATGCAGTGTATCTGATGTCCTGCAGAAGCATCCTTTCAAAGGAAAGCACATGTTTAGTTTACAAGATGGGAACATGGGCTAGAATGTGGCTATACCACAGGTAATGGCTTCAAGGGAGACAGTATCACTTTTCAGTACTCTTCTTTCCTCTACATCCTCTTCTCAAGCTGAATGTATCCCAGCAGAATGGGGCACCAGAGGAAATACTGCAATTTCTAGAAAAGGAATGTAGTTTTGAGCTGCTTCTATGACTGAGCAAAGACAGTTCCCTGGGAACCTTATAATTCCTTTGACTTGTCATCCTCCCACCACTCAAGTCTGACAAGGCTCAGCCCGAAATTAAATATGAGAAGAGAAAGAGAGAGATGGAGAAACACAGAAAGAAGCTACCACGAAATAAAAATAAACATTGACAAAAGCATTCAGTACAATCAGAAACCTGTGTGTTAGGCAAGTATCTCTTAAGAAGTTATTCTGTAGCTCCTGGTCAGAATATATATTTTGTGTATTACAGCAATTTCTACATTTTTCACTTAATACAAAAGTAAATAATTGTATAACATATCAAGGCACAATTCTGGGCTGTCCTCAGGCAGTCACATGCCTGGACTGTGTGTTTTTACTCTTTCTTGAATGATTTTTAACATTAAGCTGTATTTTAAATGTATTCTATGTTCTTTACTACAGACTGTGCTCTCTTTTAGGTTACAAACTTGATGAGAAGTTGTATAGCCAAAGGGGTTTTTCAGAAAGTTGAAGTAACAGATTTTGCCCATGAAGAATGCATTTACACTTTCATGAAGTAAAATGCAACAAAATCCTATATAATTAGAGCATAAACTTTAATATATTTGTATCGGTAAGGAATGCTAGAAAAGGAAGACAGTGGAACATTGTGTAATGCTTAGAGGGGTATTTGAAAGCTTTTAAGTTAAGCATCATTTAAAACAGATTGTAATTAAGGATTTTCCTTTTTTTATTACATATTAAGGTCTCTAAGAGCATAACTTCCATAAATAGTCAAGAATAAACTACATTCAGACCTACATATAAGCACATTTCTTGGCACAGACAAATGAAAACTGTGATTGCTGACATCTCTTTGAAGGAAGATTTTCTTTTTTTTTTTTTTCATCCCAGCCCTTGTTTTATTTATATGGCTCTGCACACTTTTTTTATTTTTAATTATCCTAAGGAAACGAAGGGGTGGAGGGAAAGAGATCTTTGTTTTCCAACTGAGACAGTGAAATACATTCCAAAGCTGCTTTTGTTTTTAATTTACAGAAGCCCTCATGTCTAATCTACTAAGCCAACAAATAATCTGTTTGCCAGGTTTTACATGAGAGTCATGAAAAGTGCATACAATTGCTGACTTTATTCTTTTTTAGGATGCAGATTCATTCTCTGCCATAAACTTGAAAAGATCCTTTTGGAGAACTTTTTGCAATGAATTTATTTTTAACTATGCATTTTGTTTCCCAGGGGTTATTTCATTTTCACCCAGTTACTTGAGCATCTTTGGCTCTCTTTTCCTTAATAACAACAAAAGCATTGTGTTTGCCTATCTGAAAGATAAGATAGCTAGGTCTGTACCCTTGCTTATGAAAGCAGCTGTTTAAAGGCAAAAAAAAAAGGGTACTGAGAAATGTGTTCCCCTGTGAAAATAAAAAAGGTAAAGAGGAGATAAGCTCTCCCACTTATTTCCATACACAGGAAAAATTACAGTTTTCATCCTGTTCTTTTAGAATAACCCTACATCCTACTTTTCCTAATATTTAAGGTGAATCTCAGTATTTAAAAACTTAATGTGTATCCTGAGATCCACCAAGAAATTCTATGAGATTATGGGGGAAAAAGTGGAGAGAACAGGACAGTAACAGAAAAATATAGTGTCTCTACACTGCTGTAAATATCTTTTGAGAAATTCATGTATTCAGGCAAGGCAGGAACACTGTTATGGTGAGATTTTTGTATGGTATAATCTACCACAAAGAAATTTCTTCTGGTGCAGAGGAGTGCACCACCACATTATATTTACTTCTCTCCTCTCCATTCTGGTACATCTCCTCCGCTAGACAGCTATATATCTAGCCCAGCATTATCAATGAACTTGAGGGACAGAAAAAGCACTACTGAGCTACCTGCCAGCTTCCCCAAAATTAAGTTTTGCTGGGATTTTCACAGGCAATGCCAGGGTTCGGGATGCATTGTGTTCCTCCAGAGATGCTCATTTTCCATTTGTCCCTCTCCTTCTCTTAAAGGATATGGGGCTTGAACTACACTGAAGCAAATAACACAACTAGTATAGTTCTTGTCTTGTAAGTGGCCCATTTATTGATGTCTTAATACAAGGTGTTCAAACTGTACTTAGAAGTGGAACTTATATTGGAGAGAAAAGGGACCAGGATGAAAAATGTTCCAGGTAAAAAGGTCTTCTGCTCCAAGACGTGCATCTTACCTTCCATACAGTTACTCCATCCACAGGTACTAATCAATCCTTTGCACTTCGTGCATGTTCCCAGAGCATAGTGGTGAATGCTACAAGGATCCTGGCTTTAGGAGACTTTAGGTAGACTGAAGCAAAGAAAATTAACAAGGAAAGGCAAAGAGAATTCAGATAGACATACAACAATGGCTGATGCAACCTTTTCAGTATGCTAGACATGTGAACAATAATTTGGGGGAAGCACAGAAGCATTACTAATAATTAAACTCACATCTATTTTGTCCATAAATCTATATGATGGATGTTTGGAGTCCCAGCCTTTGGGAGGTAGTCTGTAACTTACATCAGTTAGAATAAAGGTATCCACTGTCTACCAGCTGTAGGCAAAAGGTTTTGGCCACAGCTCTTACTGCAGAATTGTGGGTGTAGCCAAATACAGCATTATTCAGTTCAAAACAAAAAAACTTCTAGGTATTCGTTTAAATTTCATCAAAGATACACTAGTAAATAGAACGTCACAGGCAGATGTTGATTTTAGATACATTGCAGAATGAGCAGATGAAAATCTCACTATTTAATTTTATGGCTATGAATTCTTGTTTCATTGAAGGGGCTTATTTTACCAATACCTTCCATCTACTTTATTCATGTTGAGTTCTGTATTGCTGTACAAGTCAACCCACTCTCTTGCTAGTCAGAAAATAAAGAGATGTTCTGTGCTAGTGAGTTTCAGAATTTAGATTTTCATAATTTTTTAAACCATCAGATGCAGATTTTCAAACTTTCTTAACCAATTTCCTGAGGAAAAACAACTGACAATGCAGAATCAGAATTTTTTCTTAAGTTGTCTACTTACACGACGTTCACAAGTCCCTTTTACTCAAAGAGATTTATAATCTGTATTCACTGGGTCCTTCTTGCAGAACCGTCACTACCCCTTCACAAAGTAGCTCCTTTTTAAAATCTACATCTCTCAAATACCTTCCTCAATTCTCTTGACTGAAATGAGGAGATGCAAATTTCTCCTCAGACCCATATACTGTTATGGAGGAAAACCTCCATTCAATGTACTTTGCACCTAGGACGCACGGAGTCCGAATGTGAGCTTAGGTATCCACTATCCTTCTCCTGTGTAGTTTACCCCCACAGTAGAACAGCTTCAAACAATGTTTATAGCTCCAGCATAACAAGAAATTGCCAAAAAGGTCTTCTAATGAAGGAGAACTGTGGCATAGGGAGAGTCAAGCTATAGGTTTAAACATGAACAACTCAAATACAAGGCATTGCCATCATTCCCTATAAGTACTATGGTAACTGAGAAAACTTACATTGTGCTGCAATTCCCCTCCATTCAATCCTTCAGCCAATGTAGTGTAGTAAAATTAGATGGAATGATTACAAGAAATTGATTGGCAGAAAAAATTAGGTTTTTATCACATCTGCCATTAATGATGCACTTGACAGTGGTCAGCAGCTCCCAGGCCACACTTACACCCAAAGACAGTTTAAGAAAGTAATGCCACCTCCCCCCTCCCGCCCACCACTCCTGGTCAGGCTGCTGTGCCATTTATGTAGATTTTTTTTTTTTTTTAATATCTCCTGCCTTTACATACCCCTTGAGGCACATGTTCTCCAAAGTGAGAACCACTCAAATATAGTTTACGTTACCCCACAGAACATTACAAAGAGGCATGAAAATTGTCAAGCAAGGTGACAAGATTCACACCAAAAATCATTTTGTAAACTCTCCGAGATGTTGTCACAACAAACCCAGAGGAAGAATTCTACTTCCTCAGCAGCCAATAATGGAGAAGGTGACAGGAGAGCAGAAAGGGAAAACGAAGACTCCCACATACGCCTGGGATGCTTTTCAGATCCTCAGCTTTGTCTATACTTCGGCTGCTAGATGATTTATGATCACTAGTCTCTATTGCCAGTGCAACTGTTCACTTCAATTCTGCGTGTTCCTTGATGGGCTGGTTACATTTTCACAGATGCTGTCATCACACTTTAACTGTAATAATCATCTGTTTGAATTGTGCTGTTACTATACTATGCTGCCAGCCAGCTCTTCTGTACTGAAATGTCCAATGCTGATGAATAGTGCAACTGCCTGAAATCAAGCCTAGAAACTCCTTTCTTAAAATGTTTAACTGAGCACTGCTTTGTAAAGAGTGATTATTCCCAAGACCTGATGAATCATAGAATCATTTAAGCTGGAAAAGACCCTTAAGATCATTGAGTCTAACTGTTAACCCAACACTGCCAAGTGCACCACTAAACCATATCCTTAAGTGCCACATCTACACATCTTTTAAATACCTCCAGGGATGGTGACTCAACCACTTCCCTGGGAAGCCTGTTCCAGTGCTTAATAACACTTCCAGTGAAGCTATTTTTCCTAATATCCAGAGGAAACATAATGGAAAGAATGAGTGCCCAAAGTGGCAAATTAGGGTACGGATAGATGACTGCAAACTACAGTTAGCACAGCTTAACAAATTCCCACTTATTAGATGAACTATATTAATGGACCACAGCTTACTTCTGATTCACTGCTATTGCAAAGGAAAGTAGGTTACTTTAAACTGGTATTTAGTTTGAATCATAACATTCTAATATGTAATACCTCTCACCTTGGAATTACGGTAGGTTAGAAGCATGCACATGAGCAGTTAACAGCAACTCCTTAAGCTGTGAAAGCCCAGTTACTTGCCTCTCCCTGTTCTCTAAATTTTTACCCCAATTTGTTGCAAACCAGTGCTGGACCACAATTTCCATTATCCTAAAAGCACTCATGATTCTCATGCGTGCTTTACACAAATAAACATAAATATCAAATTTTCATCTCTAAGTTGGCATCCACAGAAGTCAATGGGACTAGATCAACAGCAGTGTTTCTGCTTGTAAGATGAGACCAAAGAGCACATGCCTGCATCTGTTCTCAGGCCTAGTCTCCCAGTCATCCAGACCTATTTGTCCCAGGGGACCTAATGGAACACGGTTTAGCTTCCTCCGGCCTTATGCACCAAATTTCCTTTGCAAAGAGAATCCAGGTGCACAATGGGACTGTGCATCACATTGCATTTTGACTCCCAGTTAAGCTGGGAATGTCTGTGTCCTGGAGCACAAACACAGCCAACAGTATCCTGAAAAAAACTAGCCAATATATTCAAGGCTTTGAGGTTTATTAACAGATACAAGAGACTGACAGCTCATGCTGAAAATTAACACATTCAGCAGTGCTTCTACAGAAAATGAGGTGGGCACAGGAGATGGTACATTACACAATTTCTGTTACTTTATTTTATCATGACCTATTTTACTCTCAGATCCAAAACTTTGATTCAAGCCCTACCATGCTCAGCACTATATTTTACTTCTATAGCTCCACTAACGGACAGTGTTTAAATGAAAACAATCCCCTCCCACAAGCATGCACAGAAGTCCCAAAAATTATTTTAGAACAAGAAACTGGACACAACAGCCTCAAGCTTAAGGAAGAGTTGTAATCAGAAAGGATATTCTCATTAGGTTAGCATCTAACATTTTAGCAGATCAAGTAAAAAGCCAGACAAAGCTGGCTGCAGTACTCAAGCTTTTCCATCAGAAAAGATTTCTGCCTGATATTATGAATGCAGTGCATGCTCCACCCTCCAACAAGTCATGAGAACAGAGTTGGATTCCCCTTTACCTATCCTTCACTGATATGGATGCTGCTGCTAAGCCAAGGTAATATTAAAGTTATGTGAGGCAGCATGTGAGTAGAGAAAAAAAAAAGGGACTGCTGCACAGATATGAGGCTTTTCAATAAAAGAAACCCACAGGGATGCAGGAGGTACTCTAATCCCTGAACCCACTACAGAATAAAGCATATCAGGCATTAATACTTCTGTGTCTACTAGAGTACAATCAAAAAAGAACTGCACTTGTGAGGTTAGACCAGAGAGGACAAACTACCTTGGGAACCAACGACAATAAACATTAGCTAACCATAAACTTTACTACCTTTTTTTTTTTTTTTAACCTTTTGTTCACTCTTCACTCACGATACTTTTTAAAAACTCTTACTTCCCATGGCATTTTTATTAGCTCAGATCAGAGTTTAACCAATTGATCATGCTTTCACTGTTTCTGAAACACAGATGTTATTGTTTAGAGACATTTTTAGAAGTATATTTCAACATACTTACATACTTGTATAAGAATATGCTTCTTCATAGCAATTAGTATTTCAAAAATGTAGAGTAGCTTGAAATCCTGTTTAAACCACAGAATGTATAGCATGTGGACAGTGGCAGGAGAAACTCCTCCATCCTGCTCTCACCTGCTGTTTATTACATTATTATTACACTGAGTAACATCAAAAAGCCTAGAAAGTAAGCAAATGAAGCAGGTACTATATAAGATATCATAAGGCAAACAATATAAGCTGAACAATATAAGGTGAAGAACTGGTCAGCTTCTCACAAATATTTCCCTCATTTTAAATTCAGAATTATTCCTGCCTTTTTAATTTAATGAAAGGTTTAGGGGCATGATGCTGTGTGACACTTAATGGGAAGCCAATTCTTTTTTTGGTGCAGGTAAGAATGGCAGTGCTGTGCAACCATTTTGTGGCCCATGTGAAAACATCTAAGCAAGGCACAGAGAAATCAGTCTTCCTGCTTTTAGACACCACTTTCATTAACAAAAGCATCTGGAGCTAGTCTGGTACTAAAATACACTCACAGGGAGATCACACTGCCTACGTGGCACTAAGTAAATAGTTCTGTATCACATTTGTTTCAGAGCTGACAAAAAACAAAAAAATCCCCCACACTTCAATCCCTCTTCCCTCACCCTCAGTTACCAGCCACCACCTTATTACCAGTAGTACCCTTACAACTGCTTAGTGAACTAGCTCACTGAAAAGATCTGGCTTAAACTAGCTAGGTGGAGATAGAGGTGGGACCCTTGCATTGTTTATTTAACTGAGGACAGTTCACCAATCCAGCTTACAGTGTGGTCACACAGAGATGCATAGACACAAGTAAGAGGACAGGATACAGCAATGCCAGGGCATGAATTTAAGTGTTTTGACACTGAGGCAAGTCCATCAAGGAACTACCTTTCCATGTAGCATAAGGAGAGGCTAAGGAGGTGTAGAAGCAGTTTGGATACTAAGAAAAAAGGAACATCGCATTTTGAGGAAATCTATTCACTTAGCACTTATAACACTTTAGACACCACATCAAAATACCCAGGACACTACACTGGACCCCGTTCACTAACTTGAAAGTATAACTAATAGCAAGATCCTAATCTACTCAATGAATGAGTCCTCCAAATTGTAGACAGAAAAAGAGAACACGGAGGAATGAAGTTTCTTGAAAACAGAAATATAGCAAATGACAAAACCATTCTTGCAGGCAACCCCAGGATCCTAGTGAGTGAAGAGGTGAAGCCCTAAATTATTCTTTAACAAAGTGAATTTACCAGCCTCATACCTTAAGGATTAATTCATTATGTCCCTCAGCTGTCTCCCCACACACAACTCCAAGCTCCTTAGCATGACATACCCAAACTCACATTTCCTCCTTTTAGCCTCTTACTTCTCCTGCTCCATTATCCTACCTATCCTGCCTCCAAAGCACGACCCTTTATCCCATCCTTTCCTAACTCTGACTACCCCATCTTCTCAGCATCTTCTCCTCCCTCCTCTCCTGAATATATACAGTATATACAAGGAATTGTATCACATTATCCAGTGATAAATACAAGATAGCTTATTCTTTATCAGGACAGCCAATGCAAGGTAGCTTGATATGAGAAGGCTACCCAGGCTAGTTTTCCAAGGCTTTCACTTTGACTGCTGATGTCAAAGACCAAGCCTGTGCGTTAATGAAACTAGAAACTACTGCCTTGTCTCATCTGGTGATTTCCAACATTGCTAGGTCTTGGAATGAAGATTTAAAGACTGCGTGGCCAGAACTGGAAGGTATAAAATCAAACACCCTCATACCAAGTATTTATTATTTAGTGGCCATGACCACTAACTCAAGGAGCTGTTTTCAAGCACACCTTAGTAATGACACACTGATTTTCTTGGAGGGGAGGGGGAAGATATTTTTCCAGCCCTTCCATAACATACACACACTTCCCTCACATGTTCTTCCACCACATATTTGAGGAATAGAACCTGAATAGTAACCAAAGGCTTAGTATATTCAGTGGAGATTAAAGGCCGCATGTTCAAATAGGCAGTAACTTGGATGGGTTGGTCAAATTCTCCGTACAGTTGTTTTATTCTGGGAACCCCACAACAGAGAAAAGAATTCCTTTGATATTCACATTTCAAAGAGGACACTTTTGTGAATATTTTCAATAGAAGATGGTAGGACTACCGATTTATATAGACTGTGTATAAACCTACATGCACAGCATATACATATGCATATGTAGAACTATCTGTAACAGAGAAGGAGATCCTTTCATTTTGCCTTTTGTGCTGCTCACTCCAGGAATCTATCCTTGATCTTGACAGAACTGATAGTTTATAATGAATACTTTTCCAGCTTTCATGGCTGGCGTCAAGAAAACACCTGGGAGTAAGATTTGTTCACTGTGTCTTTGTGTATTTCTATTTTAAACATAGTTACTGTGCTGTTTAGCTGTAATAAACATTTTTATTGCATCTAAATATTTTATTGGTTCAGAAAAAAAACCAAACAAATAAGTAAACAAGAGGGCCTGCTGTGCTTCTGCAAGTGGAAAGAGACCCTGAAAGGATAAAGAAACAGGCCAAAGCCAGATGTACCATTGACTGTACTACAGATTAACTACATGACATTTAATAGTGCCTCATTTTCCCTTTAGTTACCTACACAGAAATAGAGATATAGGAAAATTGTGAAAACTCTCAGGAAAGCCCTGACTCCTATTTAAAGTACTCGCATGGTCCTCAGAATCTTGGCATTCACTTTCTATTATATTAATCTTTACATCAACCCTGTGAGATTCAGAATATAATCTTCTCATCTAACAGAAAGGAACCGATGCATTAAGAGGTGAAATGATCTACTGAGGGTGACACCAGAAATTTCTGGCAAAGCTCTAAGAATCCCACATAGAAGATTCTAACACTTTGAAGCACAGCATATTTTGTTGCATCAGTTTAATACAACTGATATTAATCCCAGAAATAAAGGAGGATAAAATACCAGATGTACAGCACAGTAAACAGAATATTTGAAGGAGAAATTTAGAGACACAATACCCCATTCATTCTATTTTAAGGAACCAAGTCAGCACAGTCAGATAACATTCACATTCTACATTGATGTGGTCAGATATCCTTTGTCATTACGACATTCCTTCCTCCTTTCTTTCTGTGCATTTGTCTGCTTGAGATTTGAAACCTCCTTGAATCTAGGTACTACACTTAAAACTGCCTGTTCCAAGATCGGAACTATTTCCAACAACAGCTACTGTTCTAAGTTATAGAGGTTAGAAATAGAACTAGCTGAAAAGGTATGATGTGTTTTAGGTGATCTGTTTTCAAACATTTTTGACTAGTTCTGTAAACTGAATAGGAAAAAAAGGAAGAATCGGACATCTCACAAAATCAAAAGCATCTGTTCCACAGGTGCAGGCTTCATTATTCAGTCTAAATAGAGAATTTGTAACCTATAGTTAAAGCCCCAGTTTGCTCTTGTCTTTGTATGTTTGAAAAATTCATGTTAAAGAATCTCAAAACACAATCAGTGAGTGAGGTCGTCTTCTATCACCTCTTCACAAAAGTATAAATGCCATGCAAGGTAGAAACCAGTGAAGAGTCAGTCCCTTGTTCACATACAGATTAGCAGGAAGAGGCTATTTCAAGGCAACTGAAATGCTTGTATGAAAGCCCCAGTGCTTATGTAGGCAGTTTAAGAAAGCAACTATGAAGTATGCAAATATCAACATCCCCCCATAGTCTACTACTCCAGCTGAGAGTGAAGAGGAATAGCATTCTGTGGAATGTTTTTGCTTCCTGTGATACCCTGCATCTCAGTCTAGCCCATCTCTGGAAAGAAGCTTCACTGGAAGTCCAATCAATTCCACAGTTTCAAATGTGTTTTAAAACCAGCATACATGAAAAGGGGAATAAAGGGGAGCTTCTAATTCTGTCTCTTTATGAATACTTATGAAAACATGCGGATCAAAGCCTTTTCCTCTGCAAGTAAATTTCAAGCCTCCTGTAGGACTCAAAGGAAAAGTATTAGAACTCATTTTATATTTCAGTTAGCATAAAGCACATGTCTCACAACAGGCTTTTCCCTGATTTGCAGAGAACTGCTTCAGAAATGGAGCAAAGCAGCCTAAACAGGACCCTTCTGCCTCCACAACAGGGGAAAAAGGTATCAGGAGTATAACAAACATTCAAGCTATCTCTGTCATTACCTTAACAACCAGCTCTAGGTATCTTATGCACATGAAAAGTATACTTAAACAGAGAAATGACCCAGGTTAAATATAACCTCCTGACCTCTCTTCCGTGCTAAAACAAACATCAGCCATCCTGGTATCTTCCAGGGCCCTTTTGACCTGAGTTAGTGATCATACTGAAAATTTTTTTCAACACATTGGTTTCAGGTCACAACTCTTCCCAGTCACTGCCATTTCTCCTGGAGAAGAGTCATTCTGTTGCTAAGGGACTGACCACAATGGAGAATTTCTAACTCTTATACTCAGTTGATCTAAAATGGGCCTGTCAACACTGACAAATACATTTGACCCAAGATTCTCTTCCTAAACTCTGAGTTGCCTAGAGCCCAAGCAGTCATGTTAGCAGTGCCTTAGCTACTATGGCCATTCTCCTCAGGGTAAGCTCCTCAACAAGGCATTCTGGGACAGGCAGAGGGCTGCACCAACATGGATATAACAGCTTCCAGGCCAGCACTAGATAACATCTCCACAGCAAGGAGGGCAGGCTGATGACCATGATGAACCCACCTAACTCAAAAAGTCATATGACCTTTTCCTGCACCATCCTTTATCTTTCCTACTTACATACCTATTAAGACATTGGGAGAAAAAGAAGTTATGTGTATAATGTTTGCTTTATATGCAGGACAGAGCTGCAGTTGCTACTGAGGTTTGATCTTTTGGGTGAAGTTCTCTTTCCAGAGAGACAGAAGTAGTACCACAACAGGATAACCAGGAAAGGAACACACAAAAAAATTATTTAGAAATACCTTTTTGGATGTTAGTCAGAAGCAAGCAAGAAAAGAAGATTAAAGAAAATAATTAACTGAGACTCAATTAAGAAACTTCCTCTGCTTAGGGGGAGGGGAGTTTCTGCTAGTACAGAGAAGTTAGTTTTGAAAGATACCTGCACCTGTTAAGCAGTACTGCAAAAGGAGAGCAGAACACTTAATTCTGTTGAGAAACTACCTCCCAACTTTCAAAACCCGCCCAGGTCCCTGAGAAAGCCACTGATAGCAATAAGCTTTTGTTGACACAAAACTAGTGCACCTCTTATTACATCCACTCAAATGCCACGTAACACAAAAAACCTTCAGTAACTAGTCAGGAATTTCACAAAACTCAAAACAGGGCGATAGCATGCTTTGAATTTTGGTGCACATCTGTCCCTTCTTTTCACATTTATGGACATGTATTTTGAGAAGGAATAAATAACAAGGTGGCATCTCAGGAGAAAGGGAGTCACTTCCCAGTTCTGGCATAGACTCAATACACAATTTAAACAAATCATTTAATCTTTCTGACTCTTTGATCCCCAGCAGTAAAAACCAGGCAGCAGTTCATTTATTCTTTTGTCTCATTTACATAGGTTGTAAATGCTGGAGGGCAGGGGCTATCTCTTATTATGGATTTGTGCAGGGTCTAATACCACAGAGATCTGAACACAGCAGGGCCTTTAAGAGCTATCTCATGTTTGAAGTACATGCAAAAGTATATTGTTGCCTGTTACGTATGTCTTCCAGAGCTTATTACAGTGAGAGCTACGTCAAGATTCATGATCACTGAGTATAATTTAGTGTCAGAAATGAAGGGGTCAAGGAAAGCATCTATTGATAATTGCCTATTTTCCCTCCTTCCCTACACAAATTACCAACAATTCACTGTGTGAGAGAGGGGAGGGGCAACAAAAGCTAAACCTGCCTTTGGTGAATAAATAATAGCAAAAAGCTCCTAAGAAATCTCAGTCTAAGTTCTGCAGCCCTACGGAAAAAAAAAGTTTCCATAAATTGGCATTAATGAAGAACAATCCTCTTGCTTTGTCTGGCAGGAAGAGCCACCTTTTCTAAGAGAGAAATGCAGGACAATCTAGAAACCCTATTAATAACATTAGAGTCCTGAACTTTAATGTATTAATGAATGGACATGCATCCATGCTGTAATCATGAATTTCAGCATTGCCTTTGATGCTTCATTGGGCACAAAGCTGTTACAAAATGTTTGAAGTGTCTGGCTGTGTAATAATGATTTATAATTCTCTTGAACCAAAGCAAAATTTGCTAGTAAAAATCTTTTTTGAAATAAAAAATAAATTGTGACTGGAGGGTCTGGGTTTGTTTCAAAAAGAGATCACCCACAAGCAGCAAATTATTTAAAAAGCCACTGGTTCTAGTGTTTTTAGATAGGGACTGTACAACTCAGAATTTCAAAGTACTGTTAATTAAGATCAGTTTATTAAAATGTCAATCTTTTTAACCAAAAAATTCTCTACCATGAATACTAGCTGCAAGTTCCTTTATGTTCAACGTTTCATGAAGAAAATTATTTTTACTTATACCATATATTCAGCTTTATCCCTTCTCCTACTCTTCCTCCTCCTCCCCCCCATCTCTTCTGTCAAGGTTTACTTGTAGAATAAGAGGTCTTTGTATGTCTGTTAGATTACTGCTCCCCCCCTCTAATTACGTTAAAATAGCTATGCTTGGCATTGAAAAAAAAAAAATCTTAAAATTTCAGGAATTTTCTTGCTTCCTTTCCAGCTCAGCCCAACACCCAATGAAAAGAATATTTTTTACTTCATAACAACACGGATGAGGCCCATATTTGAAATTAATGTTATAGCTTTATTATCATGAATGGTTCCATTCCAAGACTTCTTTCTCAGAAAGCGTGAGGAAAAGGGGTGGACAGAAATGAACCTGGCAAGAATATGTCCTTATCACTCTCAAAACAGTTATTTTTGCAAAAATATTTAGCAGAACAGTCCAATAGTAAAAAAAAAAAAAATCTGCCAAGGAAAAAAGAATGGACATGGTACAGCTGGAGACATCTCTCTATATTCCTCTCAGGAACTTGGAGCCAAAGACAAGGGGAGGGGGAGTGTT
The DNA here is from genome assembly GCF_963921805.1 of Phalacrocorax carbo. Lineage (NCBI taxonomy): Eukaryota > Metazoa > Chordata > Aves > Suliformes > Phalacrocoracidae > Phalacrocorax > Phalacrocorax carbo. The sequence continues at coordinate 57,000,014 of NC_087517.1, read as the reverse complement.
GGAAAAAACCTAAAACAACTTTCATCAAGTTATTCCAAGTTCTCACACCAAATCAAATGAAGCTGTGTTGCTGAAGGAGTTATTGCAAAGCAGAGGCAACAAGCAGTGCTTCTATGTCTACAGATTCAGGGCTAAACAAACTCCAGAAATCTAAGCAGAAGACCAAGAGCAGAGACTATCTGTGGCACACCACAGCAGAAGAAATCACTATTCACTGTCATTGTGAACAAGAGTATTATACTTCTGTGTTAACTTGCCTATCAATTTTTGAAAAATATGTGTGCTAGGATATGCCACCATAATGAAAGTTATGCCAGGAGGAAGGCATTTTGTAAGACCTCACTAAACTGAAACAGGACAACAGCCTTTCTCCACATTAAGACTTGGGATACTATCATGCAGGTTTGAGAAATACACTTAGCCTAAACAGAGCAAGCATCATCCCCTTATTAATTTTTGTCTTTTCTTCCTTGATTCTTTGCCTTAAGAAAAAGATGAAAGAATGGGATCCCACTACTTAGCTACACGTTTATTTTCCCCCCATCAGCTCCTCTTTCCACTTTTTCCTGTTACTAGCACAAACCCTGAACCTGTCTTACAGTTCCTCTATGGGGACACATCAAATTCACTAGAACTACAGGCTAACGCTTGTCAACTCCTTGTCCTATTATAAAATAGTACAAAGGCCTTGACATGATATCCTGTACTGGCAATGGGAATCTTGCTGTTGATTTTAGCAGAACCCCCATCTTCATGAATCAAAAGATATGCTATGGCTTATTAAATTATGTCCTGTAATATAAAGAAGCTTTCCTTTTTTTATCATCTGCAAATACAGTTTTCAGATGAAATACAATAGACCTGTAACCTTCTACAGCACTAACAACTAACTTCTGTCCCCCAGAAGAAAATACTGCTAATCAACAAGGTGAGCTGAAAGCACTCCTTTTGGCTTTTTCATTCCGAGGAATAGAAAGATTTCATTAAATCATAAACATACCTCTCCTATCAGCCAGTAGAATAGTGACTGATTCCACATGCTCTTAACCTCACTGAGCTCTGATGTACAATTTGATACAGCAAACATCTCCCCAGTAAACTCATACAGGAAGCCTTAAAGTGGAATATAACTTTTGGAGGAGCCTATGAAATGCTACTTCTGGACAAATGAAGAAACCCTTCTAAGGAGTAAGGGAATAGTCACACTCAGTGCTAATATATTCATTCAGTCCGATTGCAACGTTGTTTGCATGTATGGCTACAATTATTGCTTTCAACATTTTGAGTTAAACAAAGTAATCCTTAAAAATGTCCTATTTTATTTTTATTTAAAAATTTTCACTGTAAAAGATTATTTTCATAAACAAGTACCAAAAAATTGACCTGTCAATTGCTCATGAATATTTTATATATATACAAATTGTTTAATAGCTTTTATATGATATAAATTATTAACATAGTATATATTATATAGTGATATTTTATTGTATATTATATTAACATATTATGCATGTGTCTATAATATTTATATTATCTATTAAACATTGGGTATGTATACATACAGATAAAATGTCATGAACCAAAGCAGGCTCGAGACACTCCTATCAAGATCAGTCAGGACCTTAACACAGCCTTCTTTCCTCTAAAGGCATATGCATCACTTTAGTTAAAAGGTGTGAGTGAGGTCTTCACATCCTGTTCAATTACCAAAATGCTACCCCATTGGCCTTAACTGATCTTTATGTAAATTTATGTAAAATGGGTATTGCTGCACTTAACATTCCATAGAGATTAAAATATGTTTCTTTTGTGTTTCAACCGGTCATATTCAGACACAATAACTGTTTCTACCCAAATTTCTGTTTTTAAGTCATGGATAAGCATCACAGCACAAGCTCCTACTCTGCTTCCCAAGGAAGAACAAAGACTCTGGTAACCACTGGTTGATTTAAGGTAATTGATATTTAACAGAAGGCACTGAGGAAACAGTCTTGGATCCATCACTGCAAGGAAGTACGGTTCTCACTGCTATCCCTTCATTTAAGGTACATGCTCTTCCAGATCATAAGTTGTTTAACTAGCTCATCTTCTGAGGCTTTTAGCCTGTAGAGGGAAGAATTCCTTTTCTGCTCATTTCCATCAGTTTTCCCTATACAGATCCTGTTTGCTTGGGCATAGGCAGAACTCAGCATAACAGAAATAAATTTTCAAAGTCTGATGATTTAGTTTCCTCTCACTGAAGTCGATGAGATTCTTGCCTGGGAGAAGTTCAGTCCTTTCCCTTTGAGACTAAACATTTCCTGCCTCCACTCCAAGGCTGCTTTGTTTTTGTTTTGGTTTTTTTTTTGTTGTTGTTTTGTGGTTGTTTTTTTTTTAAGAAAGCAACTAATCCTGGCAAAATGCCTTATCAATTTATGCTCTAAAACACAACAAAAATACATTAGCTGAAATAACAGGCAACCATTTCCTAAAGATCAACTATCCATAAGCACATTCCCTAAAGCTTTTCATTGAGACCAAAAAAAACCCAAACAAACAAAAAGAAACCCAACAACCAACCACACTACACTTAAAATCTGCAGGAAGCAAATGATGCAACTCCTCCTATCCACATGATATCATGGCAGGGGAAACAAACCACATTATAATCTGCCATACACAGTAAGACTAATTTTTCAGGTACACTTTGCTTCCACTAGAGGTAAAAAATTCTATTGTTCATCTGTCCAAATCTTTCTTTGTAATACAATAAATTTTTGTTAGCTGCTCCTACATTATAATAAATATCTACTTTGCAACGACTTTAGAGAAGTATGTATTTTTCATAGTTATTGAGATATACTAATAGTCCAAATCATGTTTCACTGCAAATACCTACAAGAGGCTTTATCTCTATTTGAAATGCTACAAACCTCCTACCAGTCTAAGAGTCAAGCATCCTGTTTTCCAAAATTAAGGCAGAACATAATCTGATAATTTATAATGCAAAATGTACAGATACAGAATATTTGCTACAATATTCCAAGCTGGCCTTATTTTGACATCGCAAGAGGTTAACATGCCTATATTCTTGGTGAAATCACAGAGTTTTAAGCATCGATCTCTCCTCATTTGTATTTCTGTATGTTTAGGTATTCTATATATTATTATTTTCATATATTTATACACAAACATTCCACATTTTATGCCATAAATACTTAACATATTTTTTAAAAAATCATTCACATCATGGTTATATAGACAGAAGATGCAGCATCCAAAATCCCTTCTGATCATGGTTTAGGCATGATACTAGCTTTTAATACTAATTGATTAATACCAGTAGAAAGAGGAGAATGATGACCATTATAGCGAGACCCCTAATTCCAGTAAAATGAACTACTGACATAGTAATCAAACAACATTTATAGAGGCACCAAGGAGCCAATCCGCATTAAGTCAGATTTGAACACAAATCATCTTCACACAAAAGTTCAAGTCAATGAAACAGATGTTAGAGAACTAGGATAGCCCTACCTAGATAAATTAGGGACGAACTGGAGGTGCCTTAAAGATAGCAGGCAACTTAAACTACACATGCAAGGAAGCTTACCACAGGAGTGGCAGACAGGGTGCTACACATCTCTGACAAATTCAAGTCTCCAGTATAAAACAGTCTAGAATTTTGCAGGGATCTAGATGTCAACATTCTGAAATCAGCGTCTTGTTATATACAGCAGGTTTCATGATGGCATGTTTGGTACAGTTGTATCCAGGGATTACAATGAGGTAACACAATGATAAATCATGTCTCCGACCTCTAAACCAGCTTCCCTTACTGACCTGGGCCCCACTGCCATTGCACTCTGAAATCACCTTTACAATGTTGAAAATTAAGCAAAGCCAAGTAACTCATTCTATAATAGAACATTATACAAACTTTTTAAAACGTTCAGCTGGATCTCACTGTTTGTGGGGAACAGTGTCATGTTGTATATTTCCACCATCTTCAGGAGGGGTTTTTTGTTGGGTTTTCTTTGTTTGTTGTGGCTTTTTTAATTGAAAGAGAGAGGATTGTCATGTAACTAAGCGGAGAGTGAGCTAGGAAATTTAAGCGAAGGGCCAAAACCTATCCCAGGCACAGAGTCTGGGGGAATGGAGTACTTTACTCAGAAGTCCATCTACGGCTAGTATCAATATATTACTGTCTAGACATCAAACCGAGGACAGACTGGACAGACTTATCTCCTTTGCGCATCTCTGGAAAATGAGAAAAACTACTTCCCCTTTCAAAACAGATACTATGAGGTACGATACCTTAACATTTCTTTAACACTTAGATTTCTCAGGTACAATGTATTGGCACTACATAAATCAAAGTATTATTCTATTATTACCTATTTAACACCTAGTTAAACATTACTTAACCCACTGGCATAAACCCAATACATCCCCATTAAGTTAAATATTGCTAATGCACTATTGTTTAAATTAAGCACTAGTCTAAGCAGCAGTAAATGTCATTCACTGTCATTAGGGTAAATTGGTTCCCTGGGCAACATACCAGGAACGCAGGTGTCCTGATTACATGGGTCCTCATTAAATACAGTACACTATTTCTTAAAAAATGGAACTCAAGCTGATTGTGACAAAAAAACCTCCGCTATTCCATTTTGCAGCAAGGGGGGATTCAAAAACACAACTACCAGATTATACATACGCCCATCTCCCCGCAGCAACTCCCAGATCCCTTTACAGAACAATGTTTGCCAATTGTGTCATGGCTTAGTCACAGGCCCTGAGCACAGAAGAAGCTCTACCAAGATAGGGATCTACGTGAGAACAAGGAACTATTGAAGCCAGGCATCCTCCTGCAGAGAGCTTTTTATATGACTGAAACCTTGAAGCAGATAAGCCTCTGCACAGATGGAAGTACTGCTCCTACAGTAAATTGCGGGTCCAGAGCTTGAGATGATAATCACTTGCTATTTATCAAGGATTGTGTCTTCTGTGAAGACCCTACTATACCTCAGGGGGCTAAATAATAATGACATATACTGCATCTCACATACCTGAAGTATTACAGATCAGCTGTGATAACACATTCATGTCCTTATTGCATTTTTCAGTTACTAATGTGAACAAATAGCCTAAAGTGTATTAGCTTAATAACCATAAAAAACCCAGAGATTTACAAAAATGTGCTATTCTCCTCTCCTTTTTAAAAGAAATGCAGGCTTTGAAATGCTAACTTAAGTATTTTTATTTCTGTTCAATAACAGAACTGTCACGGTTCAACCCCAGCCAGCAACTGAGCACCACACAGCCACTCTCTCACTCCCCCACAATGGAACGGGGAAGAGAATCAGAAGAGTAAAAGGGATAAAAGTTGTGGGTTGAGATAAAGACAGTTTAATAGGTAAAGCAAGCACCACACATGAAAGCAAAGCAAACCAAGGACTTCATTCACTGCTTCCCATCAGCAGAAAGGTGTTCTGCCATCTCCAGGAAAGCAGGGCTCCATCACACGTAACGGTTACTTGGGAATACAAACATCATCACGCCGAATGTCTCCCCTTCCTTCCTCTTTCCCCAGCTTTATATGCTGAGCATGATTACATAAAATATGGCATATCTGTCCCAGCCATGTCCCCTCCCAACTCCTCATGCACCCCCAGCCTACTTGATGGCAGGGTGATGTGAGAAGCAGAAAAGGCCCTGACTTTGTGTAAGCACTACTCAGCAGTAACTAAAACATGACTGTGCTATCAACAGTGTTTCCAGCACAAATCTAAAACACAGCCCCATACTACTGTGAAGTAGATTATACTACTGTGAAGTAGATTATACTACATATACTACTGTGAAGTAGATTAACTCTATCCCAGCCAAACTAGCACAGGGATTCATGCATTGGAATAGTTAAGAAGTGCGAGTAGTGCTGAGAATCATATGAACTGCCCCTGTTAGTAACTACTTTATGGAACTGAAGGACAGCTGGTGATTCTTGCCTTGGGGTTAGCAATTCGATATCTGTTTTGGGATTTTTCTTGACAATATGAACCCTATACATCATTTACATAATGCAACACACTTGCATTCTTCTGCTGGGCTTCAGAATTTGGATTAGTAACAGAAACATGAGAGGCACTGGTCAAACAATATAGAAGTCATCCATTAAAATATTAGTTTTACTCATTGTCCCAGTGCAACCTTTTAAATAAGAACATTCTGAGCCCAGAGATGCTCCTTCCACACAGCCCTTTGTAATAAAGTTATATGTAGACTGAATGACACTATGAAGTTTATTGATTCTACCTTCTATTGGTAATGAAAACCAAAGCAATTCATTTTATGGAACCTACAGCAAAGCAAGAATATTATTACTTTAAAATGTGACTATGCAATAAACGTTAAAGATTTGTATGTTAAGAATCAACCAGAGAAACAAATGAAAAATGGGCTCATACAAAGAATGAAAGCATTTTACGTAAATAGAGCATCACACAGGTGCAAATGCACTAGCTATATAAGCACGTGCACATGCAAAGAGGAGTCTAGGAGGACTATGCTCCTTCATTAGTCATTTCTGAGGCCCTCAGAGCAGCAAGCATCACATGCTAAGATGTCAAATTGGTGCTCTCCTCCCCCCTCATTCCTCTTAACTAGCAAAGCCAATAGTGAGGCAAGAAGTTTATGGCAAAAATATAGTAAACCTTACACAAGAAGCTAGGTTTACCTTGAAGCTTTTATATGAGGAAGAGATGCAAGGAAAAGGATTCTGAAGGTGATTGCTGTGAATAGGTTTGGAAAAAGTCCATTACACTTTGAAAGCAGATATATATTGTGAGTCATTCTACTCAACTTCGAACACCACTTGAACACTACCAAATGTACACATAAAACCACAGAACAATTGAGAAATTGCCATGTTTTGAATTTTGTTTTAAGCTTGAAGATCATTGTGTCTTTATGAAAAGATTTGCCAAGAGACTCATGAACAACACACACCCAGTTTAAGTATGTCAAGACTGATTAGTGAGTGACAAGAGGGTGCTATTATAGAAGATCTTACACATTTTATCAGTGTCTTAATATGCAGGTAGCTAGATCTTGGAGGAAGTTCCGCCTCCTCAGATGCTAGGAAATTCTGCTATAAGTTTTAATATTATCATCAATGGAATCTAGCATTGCCAAACACAAACATGTAGACAGCTTAAACCAGACCATTATCAAATAATGAGCTAGAAATTGAACTAGAAATTACGAGATTTGAAATATACTCAATACGCATTTCTTCCTATTCTTTCATTTCTAACATTTACAGCATGTTCAGATCTCATTGAGATATTTGTGGACAATAACAAAAAAGGAAAAATACAAAAGAAACAGGTAAGAAAGAAAGCTTCTTGCCTCCAGAATTAGAGAACAGAAGAAAGTAAGTGGAACCGTAGCAGCTGACAGAAGAGCCCATTCTCCCCAACCAAGTTCTTTAGACTATTTAATTCACTATTTAGTGAATGAATACTATGTTTACAGTGCCTGTAAGGGTGCAATTGCAGTTCACACAAACACATGGGAAATAGTTTGAATGCTGGTAGAAGTCCACTAACAGCACACACAATAGGCCAGGCCAGATGCATTTGGTCAATATTCCAGCCACGGTTCAGCAAACCAAGCTCAGTGCTGCACTAGTTTTATAGCCATAGGTACTTGGAGTTTTTTTAGTTAAAATTTATTTTAGCTAAGGGATGTGATATAGACTAAGTATAGCACATTCCATTAATTTCTTAGGTTTTCCGTTACTTATCTAATTTGGAATAGCCCCTTTTTCCCCTCATCTTTACTTTCACCTGTCTGATCACAGGAAACTTGATGGCACAATGTCCTTTTTTTTTTGTTAATTTATGTAGGTTTTTTAAATCAGGTATATGGAAAACACCCGAGGTAAAAAAGCTAAATCACGAGTGGTGTTTGCAGGCACATCTCTCTAACAAAACATGGTACAACTGTACAAGACCACTGTTGAAATCTAGTAAGCACTAGATTTGCTACATACTGAAGCCACCCACTGCTGTGGAAGACGCTTGCAAGCAGAGATGTGGTTGGAATTTTGACCTTTTGCATAAAAAATGGAAAGGTTTGGTTCAAACCACAGAGTCTGGGACTTACATTGTCAAAACATCCTAAAAGTTCAGTACTGATGCAGCCTCTCCCTACAGCAGAAATAACAACAGTATTGGTAAAATGCTATAACATGATTAGTTTATTTACTAAGCAGAAATCTTAGTATAGATACAGAAGTAGCTTACAACTTAAAATGGCAGCTTAAGCTCAGATTTTTAGAAACAAACTTAAGTGAGAACCTGCCAAAATAGTCACAGAAGTTATTCTACCTGGTTAAATTACTTATAACAAAATAGAGAAGAAATAATGGCTACATAACAGACCATGTAACTTGAATACAGAAAAGCACTGAAAGAACAGAAACAGGCAAAAAGATAGAGAGATACAGGGGTGTTATTTTCATACATCAGGGGAAAAATAATAAAATAAGTAGCTCCAATATCCTCTTCCTCAGTAATATTGCATTACTGAGTTGGCTCCTCCTACAATAGGCCTTCACAACAATGCAGCCACTTGGAATACATTCGGCCAAGGCTTTTCCAAACAAAAGAAGTGGAAAGGAAAAAAAAGAGACACAACAGAATGCCACTTGGCACAAGAGTGTCCATCACTTCCACTGCTAAACACCAGTGACTCCTGTATTTGTGCTTATGGGCAGGAAATCCTGGCTCCTTTGCCAATGAGCTCATCATACTGTGATTATGGGAGGAGGGCATTTCCATCTGCCTTATTCCCATAATAACTCTGGCTACTTTCAGAAACTATGTGGAAGAGTTAAAAAAGACTACAACGTGTGAACACCGTTCCAACCAAATGCAATTAGTCTGCATATTTGCTGTGAGGACAGTCAAATTATTCCCATATCCAGGTTTTTTGGGGGTTTGGTTTTGTGTTTTGGTTTTGTTCTCCCCACCCTCCTCCCTCCCCCTGAAGTGCTGTATCCCTGCGTTTCCTACTGATCTGAAGAGGTGCAGAATTTCTGACCTTGATGCATTTCTGACTTGATAATGGATTGGTATGCACTAAAAAAACCCAAAACCTACTGCAACCCATGAGGTGATAAAAATTGCTCCCACCAGTTGAAAAAGCTAGTCCTTAGAAATATCTGATTATGGAACACATTTCCAATCTTAACAATTCTTCAGAACAGCATAGGTTTTTCTGAATCCGAACAACCCTCAAAACTGTTCCAACAGCCACCTCCTGCAACATGGCATCAATAACAATAGCCTGAACTCTTACAGACAAGAGTCACCTGTTCCAGAACAGGAAGAGAGCAAGACTCCAACAAATAGCAAAGTAAGCTCAAAAAAAAAAAGAAAGGTGGCTCAATCTGGGCATAAGTCCACAGAGGTGCCAGGAATTATACCCACCTCTACATGCTGAACATCTGGTCCTAAATCCTCATGTCCTGTCAAATAAACAGGGACACAGAAGCCTTGTGGTTGGAACATACTGCACCTCGGCTTGCCCCAGCTCTCATAAGAGAAACCATTTCTCTACTCTAAGGTATGGTCAGGCCTGGCACAGATGAACTAAGAGAGATGAACTATAAGTCAGTCCCCTCCTCCTTCCTTTTGCCAAGCAAACCACAGCAGAGAAGAGAATCTGGACCCTGTTTCTTTGATATTCTAGAGGGTCTACACCCTAATTTACCAGTTGAATAAGTCTTGTTGCCTTTCCCTGCCCCTTAAGGAACCTTGGTGATTACACCACCTCAGGCATGCTCTGAAACCTCTCCTTTACTCACTCATCCAAACACCGACTTTGGTCATAGCTTTGTTCAACACTCAAGATGAGCTAAAACAGTTACCTGGGAATCAAACACTATGCATGACAAAGGAGAGCTGCTACTGAAAAATAAAGAAATAACTAAATAAATTGTTGTGCTGTCAACCGAGACAAACTCTGTAGACTATTGTGTTTCCAATATCACGCTGCATGTTCCAGTACTTGAAGTCATACACTATATACTTTACTGATCGATTTGCATACCGTATCGATCTCAAGGGTTGTATAATGTGTTTGATTTGTGGCACTTCTGCATAATTTTCTGATTAAGTTACTTATTTAACCTATTGACCTTTACTCTTAATTAAAGAGCCTATGTAAATGTTGAGCCGTAATCAACTTGCACACTACTGAGTGGAATTTACATCTTGTGCAATTTACTTACTCTTTAAGGCTTTACACTGACACTGCATGGTACACAATGGACATTTTCATCCTTTGCAGTTCAAATCTGTGAAGCATCCTAGGAATCTAACTTTACGTCCAACAACTTTCAACCAAAATTCTCATTTGGTCCTTTAAAACAAAATTCACACAACAGAAATTCCTACTTTGAAAGCCTAAAAGGAAAAAAAGCAAGTTAAATCTGTGCCTAGTTTTCTTATGCAACTGGTCACGTGTACTAATACCTGTTGATCATTCAAGAATCCGGTTTTGGATTCGATCTCTATTGTGTACACCACGTACAACTATGCTGTACATACCCAATAGAAGTCCCTGCTCTAAAGAGCTGGCAGCACAATCCATTTGGCATTGGTCACCACTCAAAATTTTAAAGTTACAGTAGAACTGACTATTTCTCACTATCATGGAATCCTAATTTAAGTAAATCGGTGAACAAAGATAAAAAACCAAACCCCAAACAAAACCAGCACACCAGAGTCATAGCATTGCACTATATTCTGTTTGTTATTGTTGAGTATTCCAATTTAATTTTAATAATTTATGGCACTTAGTTGTTCTTACTAGGTATAATACGGTATTTTACTGACTGACTGTAAAGCTAGAGGACATCTCAGTAATTCAGTTAACAAACAAACTGCGATGTTTTGTGTGGAAAGTGTTACACGGATAGCTTGGAAAGTCAGCAGTTTGACAGCAGACATTAACTAAGTATTTCTTCCTTAGAATCACATATCCCTCATCTCTCCCTGCATATACCCCAACAAAAGCCTAAAGATTAGTTAAAAGATGACAAGAAGATAATGTCCAGTCACCACTCTAAGCCAAAGAGTATGACAATGCTATGCCCCTTGAGTCAGTTCTTATTGGTCCAGAATGAGCAACCAGGAAAGTCACCAACTTGCTCAATTACCAATGGCCTTAAGGTTAAACCACGCCAGTGGCTAGAGGCAAAGGATATAAGTAAAAAACTAACAGGTATAAACATAAAGATATAAAACAAGCTGGTGAATTGAAACTGAGTGCATTGCACTCCATACAGACTGAACAAAGCAAAAGATATTTCCAAAGAATAGAAACTAAACAATACAAGTGCTTGCTTTCTAATAGCACCCTACACTGAAGTTACCTGCAAGAAAGCTTTTTTTTAAAGCTCAGAAAGCCTTTTGTCACATTTTACTTTACACACATTTTTTCCATATGGACAGCAACCACCAGCATTTTTTTTTTTTCAAACAGCCAATATTCCTCTTATGTCATTTTTTTAAGCTGCTGAAACACACAGACTGAAATCTCTCCTTGGTGAAGGATGCCCCTGCATACTGTTGACCATAGGTATCCCTGTGTTAAAATCCACAGAGTGAAGCAAACAAAATGGAAGGAGGCGGCTTGACTCAGACCAAAGGAAGCAATTCTTCCCTGTGATACATACAAATGAGCCCATCAGCATTTTGCAGAGAAAGAATTTACCCCTAGATTGACCCAGAAGATCACCAAGGCTAGAACATGTGGACTTGCAACACAGACAGGATATCTACTGGCCTTTATTATCACATGTGGATGCTGAGCATAAATTTGTGGAATTACTTGAGTTTTCAGCATTTGCTCTCTTTCCCCTCTCTTCCACCTTCAGCTTCAGTTCCTACCTGCAATGCTTCACTTTGCCCTCTAAAAAAACCTATATCTTAGTCTCCTTAATTGCACACTTTACCATTATTCCCTAAACTAGTTAGGACACATTGTTTCTTGTTAGGTTGGTTCTGTGTAACTTGTTCAGTCCTAGTGCTGAACTAGTGCTACCAAACTTTCTGCAGCAATTATTCTTTCCTCTATGCTTCACGTATTTCCCAATATGTTCTGTCCACTTTTGGCAAGAGAGGTAGAGACAAAACTCCCATTCTTCTACCTTTGTCAGTTAGTTTAGGGACATGACTGAGACGCAGTTCAGAATTAAAACTGAATTAAGATTATCTGAACGAGGAGAATAATAATCATGAGAGGGCTTTAAAGATCAGTTACTTCTATGAGAAACCTGCAGACCAAATTGAGGTGCAAAAGTCATATGCACCCTAACTACTGGTAGGAACTGCTATGGTAGGAATGTGTTCCAGTATAATCCAATGAGACTTATCAAAGGCAAATAGCGTCATTTGCTCACCAGGGCTAATTTTGATTACTTCTTCCCTAGCTGTACTAGAGCAAGTATCAAAGTGAAAGTTCACATTCCTTCCATTGTCAGTAATGGAATAGCTGCTGGTGGCTTTTTGCTAGCCATGTATGTAGGCAATAAGAGACCTCCAAGCCAGTTACCAGAGTACATAAAAAAAACCTCTACATTTAAAATATTCAGTTTGCTCGAGAAAGAATGCACCTTGATTAGTAGAGTGTATTAAATTTCACCTACTTAACTTTGCAGCTTGATTAGTGAAGTATGCAGCTTAATCAGCACAGCATGCAACTCATGACAACATGCACCACCTAAAACTGAAACTAATGGCAGGACCCAACAGAGTCCCCAGTACACGCCTTTAAGTAAAACATGCAGTGTAGGGGATTCAAAGCAGGATCTTAGGTCTGTAAAAGAACAATGTTTAGTTCCAGCAGCAAACTTCTGGCTTTGTAAGGTGTATGATTCATGTTGTAAAGTTTCAACTGTCCAGTAGCTGGAGTAGTCAGGCAACAGACAGCTTCTTTCAGTGCAAAACTAAGCAGCACCTTCATCAGTAATGCTGGTCACTGTGACCACAACATCCCTTTACTCATCATCCATGGGCAGTACATAGCCAAATCCAACTTTCAGTATTTAATTTTAATGACACCTGAGATAGCAGGTTTTATTATCCCAGGGAAATTAGGGGGAATATCTGAGGATAGCAAGTACATCAGCAATTGAGGTAAATTATCATTACAATTTACATACTAGCAAGCTAAACGTAAGAGTTAGAAAGGGTTTCAACTCTACACAGTTAGGATCTGGAGACATTTCAGATACAAACCAAGTTTGGATTTTAAAGAATCCTAAAGCTGAAGATTGTTCAGACAGTGTTTTGGCCTGGACTGCTTTGCTGCCCAGAAATAAAACCAAACTAACATAATTAGGAAGTACCTTCACTTTTGGGAGAATATAACTACATGTTCTGTCCCCAGACTATGGAGAAATGCAGTTATAGCTGTAGCTTTCTGTAGCTATCACTCTACACAGTATTTCCTTAGTGATTTCCTCCCCCCCACCCTGGTCATCTTATATGCTGCGAACACATGAGATGAATTCACAGCGTTATTTATGGTACAGATTCTAAGACTGCTGCAGTTAATGGAAACATTGTGTGTTGTCTACAGGGGAGTTTGGAAGTTTCAAGGAATACGTGGCATTTACCAGAGCATAAATCTTACCAACAGAGGTACCTGTACTCATATAATTCTTAGCCCACACCCTTCCTTTTGGATACTACACATTCACTAAGGAAAAGAAAAATAGGTGTGTGTCTCAAACTCCCAGATACTCAGCTGTTTCTCGGCAAGACTGGATGCCATTCCCATCTCAACAAACCTAGAGCTATTAATAGTCAAGGTTTTGGCCTGGCAACTTCTGGAACACTTGGAAAAAATACAGTATCAAACTACAGCAATTGTCAGACAAATTAAGTACAGAGATTATCACTTACATGGCCTGTGTTAAAAAAAATAACAAACAAAACACCAAAACCAAACACACCCAAAAAAACCCCCAACCCCAAATCTATTCAATTCCTCAGAAAGGTTCATATTACTAAGAAAAACAAGTAAATACCAAGTAGCATTAAACTTTGACTGCTGAGGTTTCATCTTATAGCTCCTACACAGCAAATATAAACACACACAAAAATCCCAACCCTTCAATGAAGAAGTTAACCCTCAGGTGCAACTGAGCAAAAGCTGCATTGTTCACCCATTTTAAACCATGCACCCTAAAATCCCAGCACAGTGACAGAACTACTCTAGCATCAATTCAGACCCAATTCTGAGAGGTGATGCCAGCAGAAACAAGGAGGATACAAGGCTTCACAGTTTGGGAATCAGGACTTTAGCAGCCAAGCTGAAAATCCAAAGGTTAATTTTCAGACTGAATCCTTTCTACCACAGCTTGTTAGACTGGGATTCTCATTCTATTGTGTTTCTGGAAGTAGTTCAAAGATGTATTTAGAAGTCCTGTGTTGGACCATTCATCAGATCCTCTTCTGCTATATGCCTCTGTAGAAAAAAAAAAAGCTTCAATATCCTTACACCATCTTACTCTAACCATTCAGTCCCCTGTGCCAGCTGGGTGGTACTGTCCCAGTTGCTCATTGCCATACACATATGCTAATATTTCTGCCACATCTTTCAGAAAAAGTAGTAGAAAGTGTTATATTTCCAAAGTGCTATTTTAAGCATCTTAGTTTGAAAAAGAGTAACATCATATTCATAGCACCTATATTTTAATTAAAAGTATTTCTTATTGAATGAACACTCTAATTGGAGTAGCAAATTAAAATAAACAGTGTTCACTTTCTAAAGCATTCCACTGATCACTTCCTGGTACAGTAAAGGCTAAGACGTTAAGTTCTCATTCTATGAATCTAAGCAGGAGAACTTGCAATAAAACTTGAAGTGTATTTAACATTAGATTGAGTGGATTAGAAAAACACATTAGATAAATATTATAGGTCTTCGTGAATTCAAAACACCACTGCCTACAGCATTCCCTTTTCAGAATATTCAAAGCTTAGTAAGTCTAAAAACATTAGCATTCTAACAAAGCGAAGCAGTCCACAGGGCAGATGTCCTGAATATGAATATAGATGTGAAGGAGTTTTAACCTGTATTTTTACGCATATCCATTTTACACCATGCTGTATTCTCATATATCTTTCTCCCAAATATACAGTAATACGACTCTGGAAAGAGTTCTGCTGTTCTTTTAATTTGGCAGCCAGAGGCTTTTGCCTAAATTTTGGTCATTCTGAATGTTAAGGAAAACATTACTGTAAAAAGATCAATGTAATAGCATTATTTGAAGTACACTACTTCCCCTATTTGAAACATTGCCAGTTATTCCCTATCCATTCCTGAAACCACAGCCATTAAAACAGCAAGTATTTTATTAGCTTCAGTTGAAGAAAAGCATAAATATTAACCCATCAATCACCTCTCTCAATTGTGTACCATAGCTGCAGAACTATTGTGCTGGATTTTACATAAACAGAAAAATCATTTGAAAGTTAATTTCGGAAGAACAATGAAACTTTAGTGTACATTCTGAATATAAATTTTATCCTGGTTATGTTGTTGGTAATATCCTTTTCCTTTAAAATGGTGTCCAAGATGAGGCTTTGGAAAACAGCAATTTTCACAAGTTGCTAATTAGCATTGCTATTTGCATGTCTCCTGGAAATCTACTGTTTCTCTAAGCAAGGTAAAGATGGCACTTCCATCCATTAGCCTAGGACTAGTCAAGAGTTAGAGGTTATTCTGAACTCCCCTTTTCTGAAAATACTCCCAAGTTTTATTTAGAAGTCTTATCAGCTATGAAAAGCAAGACCAAACACAACACTGAAGGCAGCTCAGTTCTGAGACAGAACTAGACCAAGAAACATGTTCAAGAATTTCCTGTTTTGGTTCAACCTAATATCTCTCCTTAAAAAGAAGTCCAGTACAATGGTCATTACTGCAGCTGGTATAATTTACCAAATCTTTCCACACAACAGTAATACTGGAGCCATGAGCAGGGGCAAGAAGACAGGTACCTAACATTACTGAACAATATCCAGTCATGATTATTGCCTGGGATAGAGCAGATGAGAGAAGGGAATTGGGAAAATCAAAGTATGGATTGATGACAACAGAAGATTGGTTAGGAGCTTATGTAAATTCAAGGTATTTCAGATGTTTCCTCTCCCACAGGTACTTCCCCTCCTATTCAAAGAAATAGCTGCAGTACCACAGAATCCACCATGTGGTGTCTGTTAACAAATGTTGACTTTTTCATGGCGACTGGTGTAGGTACATCTAGATTGTGTATTTAAACATCACAGTTTTGTTTTCATTTCTTGCAAGAAGCATTTGACTGAGGTTAATGTTTTATATCAACAGAGTAAAAATAGCTAATTCTGGGCCCAAAGGTCATACACATCAGCACAACTTGAGTTCTGAAGTGCTTTTAACCTTGATTTTTCCTTGTAAGCCAGGTCTTTAAAATATACAACACGTTTAACCCAGTTTCACAAGTGGGGGGGGGGAACTGAACATTTTTCACTGTCTTCGGAAGACCATAATCATTTGACAAACAGAGGGGTATTTGAGACAACACTTGCCAGGACACATATAAGACAAATACAGTTCATTTTACAGAAAGCAATACAAATCAGAAATATCAGCACAGAGAGGAAAACAAAAAAAGACATCTTCCCCATCTGATTCATTACACTTTTGGCACCCCAATTAAGTTCTGACAAGCTAGTATTCCAGGCACAGTAAAATATTGTTGTTCCACTAGGCTTGCTCCAATGTTTAGTCATAAGATCCATACAATAATAACAGAACAGTGGCCTATCTTGACCAACAGTACATTAGTTATTATCTGCAGCACAAACACCTACCACTTTATACTAACATTTTGGCAGTTAATCTAAACATAGCACTTAAAGCTACATCATAATTTTGAGATCTAACTGGGTCATTTTCCTTCCAGCTGGCACCAGTAAAAAGTATTTTATAACAAAAAAGTAAATGAAACTTTTTTACGAGTTTTTTTTTTATTCTTTAATGGCAGGAGCACAAGTATGATTTCAAGCACACACAACACATTTTTCAAGGCCTGTTCGTGGTGATGCTAGCTGGGTGAATTACAATATGATTTATTGTGCAGTGGTGTATGTCTAATTTTCCATCTACTGCTGGGAGCTTCAGTTGGCGAGAACTAACAGACGCCCATTGTGTACAGCTTGGTTCAAACTGTGGTTTTGGTGCAAACTCTCAGGGACAGGAACTTACTGCACATGCTGGCAAGAAGACAGGGAGAAAGTTGATGAAAAGAACAAAAAAGAACTTTTTTAATGGCTTCTTAAATACTTGGTATCCCATCCCTTCTCCAAATTGTTTTGTGGCTAGGAGAGAAGAGGGAAAAGGGAGGAGTCACACAGATTTTCCTGTAAAAATTGTGTCTCATTCAATGGATATAAAACAAGGCAGCTAATGACTTCTTGTTATTGTAGCAAGGTTCCCTGCTGACAGGATTCAAGATGAACAGGAGCTCACTGGAACACAGTTCTCAATATTTACTCCCCCTAAGCACTGGAAACACAACTCCGTCTTTAAACAACTATCTAGAGACTTCTTTCACTTACCTTCCTTTACCTTACTCTGGTTTTCTCAAATGTTCCATGTACACTCCCAGATAGCTGACTTGACATAGTCCAAGCAAAGCAAAGGTGGAGAAAGGAAATAACAGAGGGAAGTGATGAGGAGAGGGGAAAACAAGAATAAACTCAACAAGGAAAAGCAAAGTCCTGGAGGGGTAAGAGAGAAGAGCAAGACTGTGGAGCTCAGGATTGCCAGCAAGAGATACACACAGAATATGAGAGGTTAGCAGGGGTGGAGAAAGAGCTTGAGGAAAGGAAAAGGTTAGAAAGAAAATTTTTTAAATGGGAGTAGAAAAAACAGTACGAATGATATAGTGGGAGGGTGCAATAACAGAGTAAATGACTTATTTGGAGCAGAGCTGGGATCCATCTCACCGAGCCACATAGCACAACAGCATCATTTTAATATGCTGAGCACCTCATCTCAGAGATGTAGCTGGAGACAAGCTCCACAACCACGTCCCTGCTTCCTTGGGAACAGCTTGTCAGGGAGAGAGCAAAACGTACGACACACCATGCTTCTTGTATGCCAGAGCAACGGAGAAAAGATGATTTGCGTAGTCTGCTCCACAACTGGCACTCAGAAAAGGCATTTTGCTTTACAAATGCAAATCAAGAAAAAGTGAAAAATACACATCAGTCCATAAACCTATGCTCGCTCTCATTGGTTTGCAAACAGTCATATATCCAAACACAGTATTATGCTTCAAGTTCACAGTACAGGGTGATAACCTAGGAATAATATCTTTTGGTTTATATTAGGTACCATTTACTATCCTCATAAAATCTGCTTCAACTATCAAATTTGATGTCATCTTTTCGATTCTCTCAGGGGTGCTAGTTCACTGTAACCTACAGTGTAGTTCCATAGCTACACACAGGATGGCACTGTTAAAATTAGTCCTCACACACCAGATCTCTCCACTCTCTTTGTAGGCAGCAAATTCAAGGCAAAGGTACCTTTTTATTCCCCAGAATTGTATTTATCCACCACAAACTGACATCACTTACTTTTATGCCTTGTTACTCAGTTATATTTTTACTTTGTATCAAGCATGGAAAACCAGTGCCCATGAATGTATTAATGCTATGTTATGATTTTTGGAAGGTTTGGCAGCAGAGAGAAGCAAGCGATTGGGTGTGGTATTACAATGTGCAATGTGGTATTTCATTCTCTCTAGAGATCTGTAATTTTATGCATGTTGAAAAAACGTTAAGGAAACCTAATGTACAGAACATAAGGAACCAATTTTCTTCTTAAGGAGAAAAGAAAAAAAGAGAAACACAAAAACACACCTTTGGGCTGTAAGCATTAAAAACATCAGTCCAAATGGAACAATTCAGCAAATCAGAGTGGGAAATAGAGAGGGTAGGTAGAGTTAAGAAATAACCATTAATTTAGTTAAGAAATAACCATTAATTTTTGGCTGCCTCCTCTTTGCAGCCACACCTCTCTTAATTATCACTCAGTTCATTAGCACTCTATAATTACATGTCAATGTGACCATAAATTCTATATATGGGCAACAGCAGATGGAGACTCACTTGTGCCACGTTGACGGATTCAGAATAAAGGCCAAGGTTTTTTATTGTTGTTAAATAAGTGCATAGACAGAACAAGGTCCAAAAAGACAGATGAAGTAGTTAGAGTCCACCTAAAGCTGAGTCTCAAAAAGGCAAGTGTTCTTCAGATTTCTGCTATTGTACCCTTGCCAAAAATCCCCTTCTGATCTCTAATCAAGCAACCAGCTCAACCATACGCAGGGCAGTAAGAGTGACCCTATACTGCCATGCAGAAAACAACACAATATTGCACAGTGCAGGCCTGTTCTCTGTCCCCACATAGAAGCATGGCTCCAGAAATAGTATATACCTGTAGGTGATATTTAAAAAGAAAACCCACACATACGCTTTCAAGGATCTTTAGTACAACATACACATTGTGTGGACTGTAGTCTGGAACAGTGTATTATACAATACAGTGCCAGGCAAGCTTCTCAGCACTTAGGTTCAAAAAAAGTACTAGACATAGCACATCCTTGATGCCAGTGCCTTTTTGTGGCCAGCAGGAAGAGGTATGGACTCAGAGTTGTAGAAAAAAGCTATTAACATCTGTTCATTGACAGCAGGGGGCCCAAACTGCATATTCTTTAGGTATATCTTTATCCCATCTTGTATAAGAGCTAATGGGAACTGCAGCCTTCTCCACTTCTTTCTCAACTTAAGAAACCTTCACATTATACTTGAGAAATAGACTAATAACATACTCCTGTAGTTGCCACTCACATAAAATAGCACCACCACATCAATAATATGTCTTTCCAGATAACTGGGTAAGCTCTCTGTTGCCTTCTAGACAGGAAAAAGTTCCACCCCCAGAAAAATTCCCTTAAGAAATCAGAGATCTTAGAGATACTGATTTGGCACAAGTCACAGTAAGGAGGGCATAATTTTCTCAACCATCCAATAGATTCAGACCACACAAACCAAAACCAACAAGCTGAGATAACCTCAGAGGTTCCCAGCATTGTTTTTTATAGACTGTCACCCACATCCTTGAATCTTTCTTTATCTTATATTTTTAAGGGATGGTTGAACTAAGGAGCCAGGAAAACTGCCTTTTGGCACAAGGAAATCTGGCTACACATATATCTCTCTAGACTTTACATATCTTGCCCCACATAGTCTTGTCATAACACCCACCCACCCCCAAGACCAAAAAGAGATGGAAAAGAAATGGGTGAAGGATGCTGTGCACCTGCAAATTACCTTCACAAAGACATCTAGTTGGTTAGGATCAGCATTTTAGCAGAATTCCTGAACTGATACTGTTGCCCTGTAGTCTACTTCAGGTCTCTCAGAGATTTTAGCATGGCTGGAATTATTGGCCTAGGCCTCAGTTTCTAAGCACAAGAGATCCATCAGCATCTGCTGGAAGCTGGACAAAAGAGTGCAAACCACAGGTTTTCTTGAAAGTATTCACAACTCACATGAGCAAAACAAACTACTTTTCCAACTAGTATTACATGCATAATTTTTAAACTCATAAACCAAAACAAAGAAATTTTCAAATGCCATTAGTCACCAAACTCCATCTGCCACTGGCCTTTGTGCTGGAAAATCTCCACATAGTATCAATGACAATTTTCCCCTGCCTTTGATTATGAGTTGTGTTGAACATCACCACCACCACACATACTGGCAGAAGTACTATTGCCTTCACATTTAAAGTCAGAGGAGCATTTCTTTGGATAAGCTCAGTTCCAAATTACTTTGAAATGTTTTAAGACTGAAGAAACCCCATTTTCACATGTATTTCTAATAAGTAAAGAGTAATAAAAGAACAGATGTCATTATGCTCTATTGTGAAGAAAGCAGAATAAAACCACCCAATAAACCAATTTACTGAGGAAAAGAACTCTAATAACCAGATGGACAGAATATTAAGAGCACCAGCTTACACTTCCTCTTTCTTTACCTAGATGTATCTAACAGCCTGAACAAACAGGAGAGAGCTCACCTAGGATGCTGCAAGTTTCAAAGCAGCAGTGCAAAGTTTTGAGAGTGCTTGTAGTAAAGCCTTCTAGCTTTGCAGATGCAAGCCCTCCTTCCACAAAAGGAAAAAGCAGAGCTCTCTACCTCTTTTATAGAAAACAGATGTAATACCTTCTTAACCTGCTTGTGTGTATGAGACCCTGATGTGGATCAGTGGAGTCTTCCAAGGAGGAGGGTGTTTTGCCAAACTGAGATTTGAGACACCTGTGGGAACATTTGGGAACATTTTTGTTCCCCAGGTGTCTTCTTCCTCACTCACGTGCACCTGGGCAGCACATAGACATATTGAGGGGGTTTTCTCCTCCCTGAAAAGCTCTCTGTCAATGTAATAGGGGAAGGACAGCTTAAGCTCACTTGTACTTCGACATACTAGGTCTGTAGTGCCATCCCAATACCAAGAAACAAACCCTAGGAATGGCAAGGTCAAGTCAAGGACTGTGCTGCTTGCAATCAACACTGATGCAAACCTTACCAGCCTTCATTGTTTGAGAACTATACAGGTACTCGGGCCCTGCTTTGCATGGTCCTACCTTGAATTTACTATGGCAGCTGGCTTTGGTGAAGTCAAGGTACAAGACACTCCTGAGCCACTGGTGGTGCATCTACCTTGTTCACTCATCATCCAGAACTTTCCAGTCAGATTTTTCATATTGAAAGTGTAGGACTGAAAGAGAGGCAAGAATAATTAAAAAAACCCCCAAACCCTAAGAACTCCCACCTTTGCTGTAATGTGAGGGGGAGTCCTGCTAAACCAGGGAAGGCAGGAGCAGCAATAGTTCTCATTCTAACACACCTCTGGCCATCACATTATCCACTGATTAGCCAGCATTCTTATCCTTAAAGAAACTATAAAAAGAATTACAGACAAAAAATGAAATTTTATGAAAAAGAAGAAAGTGAGAACAAGTTCCCATTTCTGGTATTCTGTCATATTTCACTGTAGTGTGCAGCATCAACTCATTATAGATAGACTAATCACTTACCAGAAATTTTTGCTTTTGCAGTATGGAAAGTATCAGGCTTAAGATGACTCTCTGAAGTCATCAAGCAGCCCTAAACCTCAGCGTGCAGCGGAGTTTTGTGCTCTGAAAGGAAGCAGAAATATTACAAGCTACGGAAAGCCACTCCCAAAAGTTGAGAACTGGAAGTGTTTATTGTTCATTTTCCAAAATCATCAAGCATCATAAGACTTAAGATTTTTAAAGGGGCCTAAGAGAACCAGGTACTTCTAAACCTATTGCCTTTCAGTGGAATTTGAATACCTCAATTTCTAAGTCTGCCCTGAAAGAGAATTAAGGTGGGATTTTTCCTTTTAATTTACCATTCTCAAGCTTGGTGCCTTATTTTCAGCAGGCACTGTGAGACATAACACAGATGCCCTCTGTCAAAGCCTTCCACTTGGGATGTTGGAATTTACCACTGTGGTGGCTGTTGTAGGACTAGAATTTCTCTTAGCAATTTTTCAATTTCATTTTTCAGTCATTCTTACTGTAAATTGTCATCTTTCTTGCACTGGGAGGAAAAAAAAAGGCAAGCATAAGAAGAATGCATCATTCAGAAATACAAACAGATGAAATTCCTGATTAACATGAGGTAAAAATCCCAACATCCATTAGCCTAACAAGAACCCCATTTGCAGTTTAAAACAAACAAACAAACAAAAGCGTGAGAAATTATGCATCTGTTCCCACCAACAGCAGTAAAAGCTAGGAACAGGCTTGCACCCAGACAGCTACATTTTGGGTGCCAATATGATATTAATTACATTAAAAATGGAAAAGCAGAAACCCTTCTGCCTTCTTAATTTAGCTCATAACCACTTTTTTCCTATTTTTTCTAGAAAATAAGTGTTTTTCCATTTAAAAGGTGAGAGCCACTCCGTAGTTACAAGTGGTACTTTTTGACTTTCTTAATACAACCCTGTGGCTACAATTAACACAACGGATAAATAGCAGAACAAATTAAGGTCTGATCCTGTTTTACTTATAGGTGCAATCCTTGCAATAAATTGCAGGTTAAGCTGTCGGAGGTAAATGAGGAAAGATGGAAAGCACAATCTATGATGCCTGAATTTTAAGTGTTCAGACATTAAAAGCAAGAGTGTGAGAGAAGATAAGCAAATATCAAGACAGAAAATTTTAAAATTTTAAGATGCTTTAGTGATTACTATAAGATTCCAAATATAGCCGAGATGCATGTTTTGCACAAAGCTTTAAGAAAATGTAGCAAATTT
The DNA here is from genome assembly GCF_963921805.1 of Phalacrocorax carbo. NCBI lineage: Eukaryota > Metazoa > Chordata > Aves > Suliformes > Phalacrocoracidae > Phalacrocorax > Phalacrocorax carbo. The sequence continues at coordinate 56,976,548 of NC_087517.1, read as the reverse complement.
TGTATTTCTCTATATGAGCTATTTAACACTTACTTTTATCCCTCACATGGTAATAACATTTTCAAAAGAGAAAAAAACAGGATTTTTCTTCCCATTATTTCAGAGTGCTTTAGGTTCATTTCAGAACTTCATTGTATTTGAAATTTGGGGAATAAGGGAATGCAGGCTGCTTCCATGCATGGGCTTATTGTTGTGGAAATCCACTATTTCATCCCCCTAAAAATGAATAAATAACTGAACCAATTTGAAGTCCTTCATAACCTGTGATTCTTACAGGCATCTTAAGACTGTATACTGTCTGATCTATTTCGTTTGCAGTTCAATCACAAAGTCCTTCCAGTATAAAACTAAAAAAATTGTAAAAGAAGCGTGTACTATCTTTAAGCATGATCAGTAGGTTTTTAGGCAGGGATTAAATCAGGGAAAGTAGATTTATGAATGATTGTCTGAGGGTATAACATCTAATATGAATCCTAAGATCGTATCTGGAAAAATACTGTGCACTTACTACCAAGCACTGAACCAACTGTCTGCTTCCTGTGACAGGAGTGGGAGCAGGACATACTCAGAACTTCCAAGCAGCAACCTGTTATCTGAAAAAAGAGTAACCAAGCAATTTAAAATCATTCACTGTCCTTTATACCATAAGGTGTTGGCCAAATAATACATTTTTGTAACTCCACTCTTGCTCTCACCAGACAAATTGCCAAAAGACAGTGCTAGTGAGCACTTCTACATTCTTCATCACAGCTGCAGCACTTTCCAAACACCCTGTTTGGTAGGATGCCCACCAAGGCTGCTCAGGTAGAGCTCTCCTTTCCTTTTGTTTTTTTTCTTCCATTAAACTCAGAGAACACTGTGAAGAAAACATAAGAATATATTCAAACCTTCGCCTTTTGCTTCTACTACTGTGAGAAAGACAAAGAATGGTACAAACTATGAACCCTCACATTCTCTCTTTCACCCAGGCCATGTTTGTCCCATGGGATCAGAAATTCATGTCAGCTGGGTGCACTTGGCCATTTGCATCAGCTCACAGTCCAACAAGGATCACTTGTGTGGTGGAGCCTTCAGGACCCACTGCTGTTCTGCCCAGACTGTATCATCAACAGCCTCAACGTCCCATTGGAGATGCCAGATAGGTTTCAAACAAGTTCCTCAGCAGCAAAGGCTGTAGTAGGAAAAATGGAGGCTGGAACAAAATTTTAAATTTTAAGCTGAGGCATCAATTTTTTTCTGACTGTTCATATTTTGTGGCTACTGAATTACACAAGTAAGAAAAACTAAGATTTCCTATACACATTCTGAGGTCTTTCTGAAGGCACTTCTGCTTCCAGCAGCACCGAGACAGGCACAATGCTCCATCCATGCTCCTCGCACCCCTTCCCAGAGACACAAACTGTCCCCAGGAGACTGCAGCCACCCAGTGCCAGCACCCACCGCAGATGCAATGGAGTAAATGCTTTAACTGCTACCTGCTTCCTCTCAGATCAAAATAAGCCCAGCGCTCCACCCGCTCGAGGAGGACTGAGGGTGCCCGAAGCGGGGAGAGGACGGGAGGGGAGCGTTTGCCCCACACGCACCCGGCGGGAGGGACGCCCAGAGGGCAAATCCGCGGGCGGCGGGCCCGCACGGAGGCTGGCGCTGCGGGGGGGCAGCAGCCCAGCCCTTATCCTGACGGAGGACGCCGGCAGCCACCGCCCTCAGCCCCCCTCTGCGTGCGGACCCGCCATTAGTAAGAGCTCGCCGACCAGGGCGCGCGCCGGGCCGTTGGACGGGCTTTACCAACGGCCCCCCAGGGCGCGCGCGCGGCGGGGGTGGGCTCTGCCGGGGCGGGGGCGAGCGGCGGCCGCCGCCGGCGTTGCGGAGGAGGCGGCCGCGGCTCGCGGGGCCCGCGCAGGTGCTCGCCGCGCCGCCCTTCGGGTGCGCTCCGAAGAGCCCCAGGGCGGCGGCGAGGCGTGTTGAGCTGCGACAGCCCAGAGGTACCACGGTTAGCAAGCAATCTGCGAAGCGCTGGACGGCACCTCAGAAGTGTTCTGCCGTGTGTTGGACTGAGAAAGAAGGGTAGTAACGACCGACGGACGTTACTTTACAAGCCGGCTGAACTTTGCGCTCTTGCTACCCACCGTGACAGTCATCCCACTGACCGCAGGGGGGGCTGGGAGGAGCTGGCGATTTCTAGCAATTATATTAATCTGCTTATAGTTTTCTAGTTTTAGAGGTTCACCTTAAGTACCTGATAAATTGCAAATACAGAAAACGGTCATGAAACAATTTATCAAGCAATAAAAGAGCCATTAATCTTTGATAAACTTGCACATGCGTACATGTATGCATGGGAGAAGCAAAGCAATGCCATTCTTAGCACAGATGACTGCAGCTCAGTGAAATAGCGTAATATGAATATTCATAGTTACTCGTTTTCCTTGAAATAAGCTGTTTTTTCCTTAAAATAACCTAAAGCTGCAAGGATATCTAGTGTTTTCCTCCTGTAGTTGGAGTTGTATAAAATCAAAGTAGTGTTAGGGGGATTTGCAGGCTCTGTCCACAGAAGCTGCACAAATAAGATCAAACACACCAACTATCCCCCACTTTTTCTTTCAACCCATATTGCAGTTGTCAAAACTAGAAGAGCTGGCTAGCCTCTACAGTTACAGTCCTCAAAATAGGTAGTTTGTACCTAAAGGTTTTTCCAGAAGTCCTTTTTCCTGCAGAATCTCTCAACATGCAGAAAAATGCCTGCATTTTTGGGTGGGTGGGTGGGTTTCAGGGGATTTTTTTCCCTCTCCAGCACTTACCGTTTGGTTTTCCAGCAGCTGCAGCTATTCTAGTGGAATTAACTAAGTCTTGCATCAAGTATGGATTTCCTGATGTTTGAATAAAAGATATTTCATTGATATTGAGTAATTTGATCATTAAAATCAATGACCTCCAGATTTTCTGAATTAAGTCTGTTAAGTTTTAACCAGATTCTACAAAAAGCGGGAGAAGTTTAGCTTCCTAAATATTTTACGTCACGTGATGGACTTGGCAATTCAGTTGCACATTGACTGTTTTGATTCTCTTCCATTAAAAAGAATAAATAGGGCTGTTGCAAAACTTATCAAGGCCCTTCATTGAAAGATCAGGCTGCAAACTTAAAAGCTCTTCCTAGAAATGTTGGACTAGATGATCCCTGAGGTCCCTTCCAACCTGTGATTCTGTGATTAATTGCTAATTTGCCCCCAGTCACTTCACCAACCAAGGCACCGCGTCATGTTCCTAACTAGGAAAGGGCTGTACCCATTAGCAGCCCGACCTGAGGAATATGAGGACAAGCCACAAATGTTGGCCAGGCTCAGGTGTTCCCGTTAGCTACTATCTCCTATTGCCACTGTTGAACATAAAATTCCTGGGCTAGGTGGGCTAGTAATCTAACCTGGTAGGATAGCTACCATGTTTTCAATTTTGTAGGTTATTTATGACTAATTAGTTGTGAACATAGAGTAGCTATAAAGACATTATTAGCCATCATGGGGGCAGAGATAGCTTTCCACTTGCTGACTGTAGTGTCTCACAGGGTAGGGTCCTGCTGTGTGGCTGTGGATCATAGCACAATATTTATATTTCCTGATTTCCAGATATAACTCCGTGTGGCCTGACTTAAAAAGGAGCTTAGTCTTGTGTCTGAAGTGTGAGGTACCTCATTCATAAAATTAAAGCTGGATGTTGTGGAAGTAATGCAAGAGTCAGGGGGTTTTGTACTTCACATTTATGGGTTTTGAGCTTACATCCCATTTTTGAAATCCGATTTAAAATAATTACTTGGTTTTTTCATACTTCCTGCTACTAGCTAATTAACCAGTAGAGTGGCAAAAAATACCCAAGTAATCTATATGTATTTCTTTTGTAATTTATTTGAGAAGAATTATTTAAAGCTCTCATAATTACCTTTTTTTCTTACCAAGTGATCCTTTGCTGATGAGCTACAACAGCAACCAGACCTCTAAGTAGGTTTTAATGCAAGTATAGAAGCTTTTAAACTCTGTGATGTCAAAGTAAATTAAAGCGTCCCTAAGTAGTTCTTAATACAACTGACCACAGTGATTTCTACAGGGCAATTATGTTTTACTGTGTCAATCATCCAATAGGCATTAATATAAAGCAGAACAGCTCTGAAGAAATTTGTTATGGATTGTCATGTCAAGATCCCAAATGCTAACCTGCAGTGGCCTTGATATTATTAGAACTACTAAGGGTCAGATTCCAATTAATCCGCAGATTTAACAATCCTCCACTGTAGTGGGTCTTGATACAATTAAGCAATAATAGATGACAGGAAGGATACTTCCTGGCAGTTAATGACCAATGGCAGTATTTGAAGGCCCTTAACCCAGCTGGTCATTAACTGCTTACAGACACAACCTGGAGCTCATATTTACTATTGTAAACCATATATTAAAGAAATAAATCAACTACTATTTTTCTCCCCTTTCTCCCCACCTCCCTCCCATTCCTTGCGAGCTGCTGCTGTTGGGCTACTGTGGTAGCAATTAATTGCCACAGGAAAATCCCAGTGTAAGTAACCAGTGGGGAGACAGACCATTGTGCCAAACCTTGTAATCCTGAAAACCCCTAACTGCATTGAGTCCTAAGGGCTCCCCAAGGAACCTGCCACTGCAGCTGGTGAGCGGGGTTCTGAGGCTGCATTTCAGTGCTCAGCCAGAGGGAGAAACACGTTCAAGGGAACAGAGCAGCAGGAGCGCCTCAGTTCTCATCTTGGTTGTGTTCTGTCATTCATTTGGTGCCAGAGAAGTGGCTTGCCTTCCAGTGCAGTAGATCTTCCCTGTGATAACTGGAATAACAACAGTAATTTAGGAGGCCAAGAGGTATTACTCATCCACCACTGCGCTATCTTCCTCTTGCAGTGACCTGATGCATCCACTGTATTATTAGTAAAATTGCTGAAGGCTAAGGTGGCCATTTAAAGTAACGACAAGGCTAGCGCAGGGAAGCCAGCTCAACTGAGTGGGTCAGAGCTGCTGTCCTCCAGGGAAGGAAACCATATGCTGCCTGTGCATGGCCACCCGTCTGTCCTGGGCATGCTACTCTTCTCACACTGGGAACAACGTGTGCTGCTCTGCAGCCTCCAACACACTACGTCCTGTAGAAGATTCTTGTACGTGTGGAGACAGCACCCAGCCTGCTTCATAATTTTGGCTTGCTTTTTTTTTAATTGACAACTAGAGGTGTCAAATAAACATTTTGTCTCTTACTGCTGCAGGAAGCGGTGACTTTTGGTATGCCATTCCTCAGCTTGCTTTTTGTTGTACATATGTAACAACCCAACTGACACCATCAGTGTTTCCCAGATTACTGATCATTATTCACAGCTGCAGATTCCAGCAAGAAGAGGAGACAAATCATGTGGTAAGGGGGTTATGTGGGGAAAACAGAGAAAAAGCTAAAACTTGGATGGTGTTAGTTGATTTAAGTGGAGCAATATGAAAATACATCAGCAGAGCATTGGACCCTATTGCAGATGTATCATATGGAAGTAAAATTCAGGCTGGTGACATGGTGCTTCATCTCCAGGTGCATTTGACCATAGCAGTTTAAGATGGAGTGGCTGTGATGTAGTGCCTAATTCTGTTTTTCAAATTTATGGTATGGCCATTGCCACATTTTGTCAAACTGTTATAGATTCAATAGAAGAAACACGGGGTTCTTTTTCTGCCTTCTCCTCAAGACTACTTTAGTGTTGCATTTTGACTAACTAGTTGATTGCTTACCAGAAACCAAAGCTTAAATTGCACCAGTCAATATTTATGTATTTATCTATTATAACATGGTGGTCAGCAACTTCATTACATCCACTTTTGACCCTGAAGTATTTAATCACATATATTCATAATGCAGTATGTAATTTTTAATAATTTCATGTATGATGCTCTCTCTAGGGAAGTAAGGATTCTTTCCTGCTTAGATGTTTCAGGGTGGTTTGTGCAATAACTGAAAGTAGGCTGAAATCTGATGTAATGTACAATCAAAATGTTCTGTTACATTATATATAGTACAGTACACTTCAATGTAATTTATTCTTTTCCTGTGAGAACCATGACTAATTACTAAGTCAAAAGCCAATCATAATATATAAATGGCAGCAGTTTACAGACATGGCAATATGGCAACTATAGGGGTTTTTGTTGTCAACTTTGGTTAGTTTGTTTAATGTTACATGCAGCGGAAAAGGGGAAGGCAAAGAAAGAAGAAACCTGAGAACCATTTTGTCTCATTTCTACTCAGTTAAAATCTTTCTGAGATTATGTTGCTACCAACAGCACTTCCTGCTTACAAAATTAACGGTACCCAGTGAATATTATCAAATTAGGTTGGTTATCATGCATGTCTTTTACAGCATATGGCGTTAATGGGTTTCAGAGACTGATAAATGCCTTTGTAGAATGGAAAGGCATGGGGAAAACCTAAGAGCTGGAGGATTCAGTCACTAAGTTTAAAGAAGTCCAGCTGAACAGGCTAGTTGCATTATCTTGTCCATCAACTCATCGTGCTAAATCTTTAATGCTAACTTCAAAGGAACAATAAGGGATGCATAGAAGAAGTCACACACACATCTCATAAAACAAAATTTATCTTTAATTTGTAAGTGTCAACAGCAGTACAAAAGATGGAGTGATGGTGAATAGATTAAGGGTAGAGAGGACAGTCTTGAGGTAAATGAGCATAAATAGGCAGTCTTATAGACACTCCCCTGAGGGGTCTAAACCCCTATCATGGCATATACTGTATCACCCAAGGATGACATGTTTAACATATCAGGAAAGCACCTTGTGCAAAAAAAAAAAAAAAAAATCCCCCCCAACCCAACCAAAACATGTAGGTAAGGTGCCAACGTACACCAGAACGTACTGTATATGGACAGTGTCTTTCAATTTTGTCTTTTCCACTAATAACTGAGGCAGAGGAGGAGAAGACTCTTAAAAGTACCACTGAAAGATTATTTAATATTTAATTTACCTCACGTCAATACTGCACAACAAAATCCAAGAAGTCTGTTTATGCAATGAAGCAGAGCTAAGAATAACTATTCTCTTTTTTAAATTGAGAACAGATTTTTTTTAAAATCAATATCCTTAGCAAACTTTCTTCTTTTTTTTTTTTTTTACTGTATCAAGAGGAGAGTGTGAGATGTGATGGCAACCTTTAAGTTCATTTAAAAACTTTACACTGGACTGTACAAGATTTTTTTGATAAACTATTTACATTTTCAGACTTTAAAACATATTCAAAGCAGCAATAGACACTAGTTTTTCCTCTAAACGCCCAAATAATTACCGGCCATGGGCCCAGGTAGGTACCTGCATTGTATATAGAATTTCTACAAAGAAAACCTGCCCATTAAGTTAGCCAGTGGGTGTCCAATGAGCAGCCCTCGCCATTAAGAGCTGCACCCACAGTGTTGCTATAGGAATCAAAGCATAGTACCTTGACAAGAGTCTCAGTTGTCCCAACAGCTCTACACAAACTTTACAATTTGAAACAGCAGCTAGCATGTCAGTCCAGCATGTCAGTGAATTGTGCTGATTAAATTAACATAGAGTACAATCTCACAATATACATCACAAACAAATTACAATGTCAGGAAATAAGAGTTACAGTAAGATAAGTTATGTAGTAACAGCTTATAAGCTTGTCTTAATGTAATAAAAAAATTTTTACATGGGAAATACAATAATGAATGAACATAAATGCTAAGCATTCTAGTTTGCTACAAGCTGAAGAAGGGTACAAGAAAAAAACATTGCTTTCTAGAAAGCAAAACACAAATGACAAAGGAAGACAAACGGAGAATGCACACTAGCAGGTCTGCAATGTGCAGCATACAAACAGTTAAATATTTGCACATTCCCCATACTCCAAGAGCACCAAGGACCTCACTTGTGGTTTTTAGAAAGCGGAAATTACAAAGCAAGCCATGTCACTAAGTTGCTTTATAGCTTTCATATTGCCATAAATACCAATTTGATAAGTTTTCCTTTAGCCCAGTTCACCCCACCCCCACCCCCCTTTTTTACCCAGCGTGTGAAATCTCAGAATACTTCTTTGTCACCATTTCTAACAAATCTGGTCGTTAAAAAAGGGTAAAGGATTAAAATGAAATATATTTGCATATACATTTTTTTCCCTTCTGTAGCAGGACATTACAGTATATCAAAAACATAGTTTGATCTGAGAAAAATCACATATATTAATGAGTTATATAAAAAAAAAGGTTTGGGGGAAAGTTTTTTTTAAAGGAAAAAGAGTAAGTGTTTTGTAAAGGATCGAATGAGGTCATGTAGTATTATTCTTTTAAAAGAACATGCTTAAGTGCCAACTTGAATCTTAAAAAAGCATGCAAAACACCAAGGGTCCAAGCCCATTCATTAACTTCTCATAAAAACATGAAGAACTCTATCATACATTCTGCTGGCTGCATCTCCAGTGCAGTTGTTCACACTGTGGCCCTGGCTCAGCAAAGTTTGCCCCGCTTAACACCAACACTTTACAGGTCCTCATGACCACCATGGAAGTACTAACATGCTTAATATTAAGCAGGTAGATAGGTGTTTTGCTGGGGGAGGATGGGGGTGTTAATCTTGTAGTATGTTTTGCTAGGAAATTATTTTGAAATGCCATGCCTTTGAAATGACCAAAAAACAAAACCAGAAAGCCAACCCAGAGAGAGGACTATGTTTTAGATTGCATTGGGAGGTGGTTGTGTTTGTACTCAAAGCAGGAACTGCCCACAGCTGACTGCTGTACACCTTGCACAGGGTATCGTATTTATTGTGATAATGCTGCTGTTTGTTTTGCATTCCCGTCCCGGAGCAATCCCATCTTTTGCCCTCCCTCTGCTTCATGCTGCACCTGAGTACACTGATTTAGGAGCACATTGTGATCCCATGTATTTTCAGCAGGCGGCTTCACAAGCTAAATGGTGATGCCCAATCATACAGGCAGACCAGAATTGGGCCACTTCATCAGAGTAATTTCTCCATGTAAACCTGAACCCTGGAAAGCAGTTCTGTTTCCGTTAAGACTTTTATCTTCCATTTCTATGAAATATGAAGTGAACTATTCTAGCTGGTATCAGACTGTTTTGGGAGTGTTCTTCTCTTGAAAATAAGTATTTTATAATTTTCCAAAAAGAAAATATATTGTATCTGTTAATTAAATAAACTGTCTGTTCACAGAGAAAATAGTATTACTATATTTGTGCATTACCTGAATGGAGTTGTTATTTTTTTCAGTCAGAGTTATTAAGAGGGGCTCAAACACTATGCTTAAAAAGCAATTCCACAAGTCCTCACTGTGTTTTGTGTGAACAATTTCCCCTAACTGGACAATAATGTGATTTAATGAATGTAGAAATAAAGGTTTGATATTATTAAGTCTTGACTGCATTGCAAGGGCCATCTTAGTCGTGATAATCTTTCCAGGATATGCTTTTGACTTCCAAATGCCATTCTTGTTAAGAAGTAAAAGATCTCATCAATTTTATTTGGATTCAGAAGACTAACTGTGTTTCCTATCAAATGTATCAGAAATTGGGTATGTTTAATGTATCAACTTTCTGAAAAAGAAGAAAGTATTCTGTGTTTGTGGAATATGCTATTAAAAATAAGTGAGAGCACAAGTGAGGCATCTTGCTGTCCCAGCTACAGGTCCACAATACTGCGCTCACACTGCGGGTGTAAATTCAGCATCTACATGAGGTACAGTGACTTGTCAGCATTTAATATGGACCAACATACACTGATATAGAACAAAAGTAAATACATAACTTATACTTCACTAAGTATCCATGAACAAAAAATAAAATTCTATTTCCTATGTTATATTTACACAATTTAAAAAAATTCTAAAATGAGATGGTAAATTCATCAAAAACTTTGTTTTGAGCTCCAATTAATAAAGTAGAAATGTTGGGTTTTATTCTTATGATTGTCCTTCCTTGATTTCTACTGACATTTTAGAGCCAATGTCGGCTAATAAATAGAATAAAATGCTCATATGCACAATTCAGATTCAAATATGTTCCTCCCACTCGCCCAGCCAGTAAATGCGATTTTTACCAGCTGGCGATTCCTGAACAGCCAGTCATTTTCAAGAATGTGGCTTTAACATACAGAGCATCAGCATTGAGGCAGGGCTGGAGCTAAAACAAAGTGTTCATACATACATGTATTTTGCATAAATAAATGAAATAACAAGACATAAAAATGACTCAAATCCGGCAACTGTGAGGCAGGCCCACACGAGTCGAAACAGATGACTTTTGTTCATGTAGTTTTCGTACAACAGTTTCACATTAGTCAGAAGTGATAAAAAATACCATTTATATCCAGTGCTTATAACACTTACGAAACAACATCTGTGAGTGTGTGTTTTTTTGTACTACAAGCAAAATCAAGTTTCAGTCCTAAAGAACAGTCCTTTGTTCTCCACAAGCCTGCAGAATATTATTTTGGCATGGTCATAAAATTTTAAAAAATTAACCAACTAATCTAAATGTTTGCCTTTGTGCAAAAAAATAATTACATAAAATACAATGCTAGCAATACAGCGTTCTACCTATGCAACAAAACCAGAAGAAAAGAGCAAGAGAAAAAGAAAGTGACATGGGGGGAGTAAGAGATACTTTGAACTGGAGAATTATGTAAGACATTAATAAATAGTCAATTTTTTAGGAAATAATGGTATCCTCCCCCCAATCTGAGCTGAATGTATTAAAAACAGTTGAAATTCCCAAGCAATTATAAGAACAAAAAACACTTTCTATCAGTACCTTAGCCAGCTTAAAGAGGGCGCTCACCAGCTAACAACACAGCATATGCCTTTAAAGTCTTGGCTAGACCAGTTTATTGCTTATTAGACATGGACTCAGAACACATTTAAATAAATATTAAAAATATAGCATTTTGTTCCAAATTACAAAATGGTCACAGAAATTTGACCATTGTGATTCTATGCCATTGTCTTTATAAATTGTCCTGTAAATTGAACAACGTTCTTTGTCTTGGGGGTTGTTCTTGCACATTTAAATGTGATTCCTACAGTGGCAACAATGGCTGTCTCTGCTCAGATAGGTATCAGTGGGGCTATGAGGAAAATGACTGCTTCTGATACAGCATTTTGTCATTGCACCTCACATGAATTTCAGCAAGATAGGATGATAGCACGAGGATAGCCAGCAATAACACTATACTTCTTTCCTTGGCTGGGCCCTAGACAAAACTCGTTCAGCTCTGGGGGAAGATTCCTACAGACTTCAAGAGGAGCTGCTCTAGGCCCACTCATACCTCTCAGCCTGAGTCTGAATTTATCACCAATGTGCTGAACATATCCAATTCAAAATAAAACCTGAAAGAGTTGAGGAGCTTCAGCACATCTATTCATCAGGCCCATTGGATCTGCATATATATACAGTGATGTATTTGTGAACAGGAGTGTGAGGGAAAAAAATAAAGGCAATTTCTTCTCTGTCTCTGAAATTTAATAAATTTGCAATCTTTTAATCTCTCTCTCGTGTATTTCCCAGAATTTTCTCTAGCAATAGCATTGTTTCTAGTAGTAATACAAATAAAAATTTTAGTTGCTATAGCACCTAACATGCAAAGATCCCAAAGCACTTGACAAGCATTTATCAAGATCTGGCTCACATTCCCACATGACTAATACTCAATAAATATTTTTGATGCACCATTTTCCCAGCTTTGCAAGTCAGATATTTGTGTGGCCTTCCCTCCCCCACTAGGAGTCTCACATATAAATCACTGCATAAATACTTAAGGTAGCAAACAGTTCCTTCAGGTGACAACAGGAACATGATGCATGGAGCCATGATTCACTGCAGGATTCTACAGGCCCTAAAAATTCGTCATGGTGGACTCTACATGCAGTTGGATTTTACACCTGCCTTTGCTGTCTAAGTATAGAGGTTTATACCTATAAGCACAGTTTGTTAGGAATATTTGTACTGTATGTACATGTAAAAGTACTCACATTATTTTGCATTACATATAGCAGAGTGTTTCCAAGTGCTCCTTGAACATACAGTGTTACAGGAACAACTGAATTTCTCATTTATAAATAAATGTCAGGTTCATTTTAGTAGCAGATGCACTTTTATTTTCATATACCTGTGTAATTTAGGGGAGGAGAAAGAAGGGGCTCTTTAAAATGTCGGTAAGGAATTGTAAGTGTAATGCCACCAACAGTACTTTTAAAAATAAATATTAAGTATTTGGACCCTTGACATTCTGGAATGAATAAATTATTTAAGAGAAAATGTGTTAAGACTGAATGCAAGGGTTAAAAGCAAAGGGGTAGAGAATGTAAATCAGAGGTGGCCTCACACTGCTAAGACAGGCCCGTGCATAGCTGGTGATCGCTCTTTTGTGCTTACTTAAAATTTCACACTAATGGCACATCAAGAGGCAAAAGCAATTGGGCACATGCACTATGGCAACCATGTTCACTACTTAAGAATATCCTGTCTCCAGATTCCTGAGTACTTTACCATATTCTGGAAAAAATTAGGTTTTATTTATAATTTTTTTTAAGATGCCAAAGGATTGTCTAAGACTTTACAGTGTCTCCTTTAAGACTTTTTTTTTTAAATGTTAAGATTCAAAAGTTATGAAAAGTTTGGCACATCAGAAGTTCAGCTATACATATGGAAAAAAAAATGGAATTCAGAGACTATTTTTTAAAGACAAGCTATGATGCACAGATGTGCACACTTGTGGACTTGTTCTGTTTCACAATATGAAATCTGCAGTTTTTGTTTTTTAAAATAATCCAGAATAAAAACACATTCACAACCTGTAGGCTGGCACAGCATACCTGAGTGAGAATGTATAACCCCCATCTAAAACAGTAACTTAAACCTTTATCAGCATCCAAAAGGAAAAAGACAAAAGGTAAGACTTGTAAGACAGCTATTGATTCATATACGTTTTCAAGTCCTGATGTCTGATATTTAATATATGTCTTCATCTAAATTAAAAAAAAAAAAACAACAAAAAAAAAACAACACAAAAAAGTTCATGAAAAATTAGGGAAACAATCTGTCTCACACATTAAGAAACATTTAAGACCATTCTGCTGATGTAACTGTAGGAGCCACACATGCATGCAGGCTCTTTAAGAACTTTTGTTCAAAAAAAACCCAAAAAACCCCAAATGAGTCTGAGTACTTTAATTCTGTGAACACTCCTCAGTTGGCACTGACTGCCTCATGGGCTTCGTTTTCACTACTATAGTCTGATTTGGGATCATCCTCATAGTCCTCGTACATTTCTATTTCATCCTCTCCATTTATCATTTCATTTCCAGCAAGGCTTCCGCTGTCCGTCTTCATACCATAAGTGCTCTGAATGACAGGGATGCTGGGCTCAGGGCTGGCAGAGGTGCTCGAGCAATCTGATGTCATCTGAGGTGATGGCGTGGTAGTCGCCATGGAAATAGCACCAGGATAGACAACCCCCGTTCCTGTGGTGATTGGAATTTGAGGCTGTTGTCTGGAAGGAAAAACAAGAGGGGAATGTGATTTCCTGTGTTCAGAGGAGGGAAGACCTTCTGCAAATCCAAGTGAAAGAAAAGCAAGTGGTTTTTTGGAAAGGCTACATGCATTCCTTTGGGTTGACAATCTGGTCCCATACGGTATTGGTTCACCTTAGCTCCCCCCAAGGACAACTGGAGAGTAAACTGTTTAGTAGCTACTTGATTCTTTTATGTATTTTATGTGTTTGTTTAAACTATACTGCAAACTAGCACTTGGACAGAGATCATCAATATGCTTCAGGCACCTGTGTGATGCTGAACTGCTACCATAGACATCACGTATCCAAAATCTAAATCCTCCAAACTCCTGGCAAGAGCTTCTTTAAATGGGGGACCTCCAAATTACCTGTAAGTACCCTAAAATGGGAGACAGGTGACTAAGTAACATTGTCTAACTGTAAGTATGTAATTTACTATTTAAGTGCTAGGTAGACTCCTACGTCACTTATAAATACTTTTGATGTTTTATTGCTGGCTTTTGATTTGTATTTAAATCCATGATCAGAATGCCATTTGTTCTTCAGGATTTAATGTGTAAGACTGAGTTTTTGAAGGAAAGTACTTTAAAAAAAATAATAAATGTTCTTTTTTCTATGGTAATGGACAGTCTACAGAAATTAAGACTTCATCCCGAGGACCCAGTGTCAGATCTGATTTATTTTGACAATGCAAATACACAGGAAGACTCAATTAAGGGTGCATTATCTCTACCTTTAACACATCTTACCTTCTGGTATCTGACTTTGCACTATGTCATATTGTCTTTTTCATGTGTGTGATTTTTAAGCGTACTGGAGCAATACCCCACTTCATCTAAAATAGGCTTATATCACTGCCAGTCAAGCAATTCAACACAAGCTTTACTGTAAGCATGTACATAGTTGTACTAAGTGATGCAATGTCTCTTCTTACAGTGATGTATGTATATTCAAATGCTTTGCTGAGTAAAGGTCAGGTTGCTGAACCCTTTCCATGGTCAAGCTCTTATTGGCTACAAAGTAAATCTACCTCTTATGTTTGGGTTAATTAACTAATAACATGCTTACTATATTAAAATACTCATACAAATATTCTCATACTATTTCTGGATCATTACCTTTGCTAAAGCTAAGAGAAAAAGAAGGGATGTAACTTGTCTGAAGGAGAAGAATCTCCATCATACTGCAGATGTAACACTGAGTGAATATACTCCAGTACCAGAAATACCTAAGTGCCCTGGAAGATGCTGTTTTAGTATTGACTAGTTATTGACCATACATGCCTATTTGCATAATCTATTTAAAGAATCATATATTTCAACATATTCCCAACCTTCTTTACAGCAATATTGACCAAGTATTACAGAACTATCATATAATTTTAGCAGGAGAAAGAGTGTCAGATGTGTTTGAAGTCTAATGAATCTATAACTTTTTGACAACTGTGACCATTCTAAGCTAAAATTCAAAAGGACATTCCATAAACCAGTCTCTCACAAATTCTTAATCATTGGCTAAATCAATACACAAAATAATGCAAAGCTTCTTTACAAGACCCTAAATGTAGAGTCTTTATTGTCCATTGATCAAACTCTAATTTTGATAAATATCACACTACTGAGTTACTGGGAAACCTTCAAGTTTGAGAACCAATACAGACAGTCAAAACATGAACAGTGTGTATAAGATAATGTTAAAATAGCGTGTAGTACTGTCATTGCTGGTGCTGCTAGCCCAACTCTTAAAACTTCTGCACAGCTTGAGAAATTTAAACATCTGTTGTATAAGTATGGTACACCTGGCTAGCAGTGAGCAAAAACATCGCAGTAATTCATTTGACACAGTCGTTATACTCCTGTTTGCAAATGATGATTTGCAGATGATTTACAAACAGCCAGGGATTTTTCACTAAATTTTCACTTTTTAAATGGTCTGATAAATGTTCTGTGAAAACAATTTTCAGCCAATGTATTTGGTTGCAAGTGAGTTTCTGCAAACATCTTTCAATACTTTATCCATAAAATCGAACACCTACCTCACATGGGAACATTTCTGTTTTAGGATTCAGTGTTGTCAGGAGTATAAACTATTACTGTTAAAACCCCACATGTACCTCCTCCACAATTATTAAGTGCAGAAAATGTTTGCATTAATGACTGTTTCCACAAAGCAAAGGAAAAAAGAAACCCACACATGGTCACAGCAAAATTCTACGTAGTTGTCACCAGGCCATACACACTTAATTCTCTCTAATCTGCCCATCTAACAACTGCTGGGGCTAATACTTTTTCCAATACTTCTTATAATAAATAAATCCACAAAATAAAGCATCTTCAATCATTCATCAAAGAACACCACAGTATTAATGCCAAAAGGTGTTTTGTTGTTTTTACAACTCTAATAATAATAATAATATTAATAGTTGCAGAATATACTTGAAGAATGATTGAGTGCAAGCTGCTATTGTGTTATAGATGACACTATGGATCAGAACCCTAATATCCAGCCCTACCTCTCCCCAAAAAAAAGTTTGCGTTTTTTTAGAAGCATATTGCCTTTTTATAAGCAGCAAGAGGAAAAAAAATCTGTTCAGGACAGGGCTGTGAGGTGTCTTGATAAAATGATGGTTGTCAGTGTTAAGCCCTAAAGGACAGACTCGGTTAAGAATTTCAGATATTCTTTCAAATGTTTATCAAGTCAGCAAAACTTTTGCATTTCCACATTTCAATGGGACAGGGTATACTTATCCCAGTACCATTCATTTCAAAGTCTAAAGGGAGCTGGTCATCTCAGCGTAATGAAGCAGAATTTACAGATATACCTTTTACCTGAGAATGCACCAAATACATGGCAAACTACAGAATGAATCTAAGTAGTAAATAACTTGATTGGTGTAACAGGAAAGTTAAAGGCTTACTGAATTTGTCATT
This sequence comes from Phalacrocorax carbo, assembly GCF_963921805.1. Classification (NCBI taxonomy): domain Eukaryota; kingdom Metazoa; phylum Chordata; class Aves; order Suliformes; family Phalacrocoracidae; genus Phalacrocorax; species Phalacrocorax carbo. The sequence continues at coordinate 56,960,029 of NC_087517.1, read as the reverse complement.
CATAAATGCAGCTCTTTTTCACATGTTAAACAAAAATCAGTCATGGTGTGCATGCCTGCTGCTGGGTGGGTAATAACTGTGAGCTTTAAATTACCTATATCTCACCGTGGAACTGTAAACATGTGGTAACTGTACCACCTAAATGGGAAGTGTCTCAAATTGCTACCCATTTGCTAGCAAAAATTTGCTAGCACTTAAACATGGGCACCCACACACCCCCAGTAACTGGACACCTACTTCTCACTTGAGCCCTGTTATTATTTAGAGCTGATCAGCTTGTCACTGTAAATTCTGCTCAAGGTGCTGCATTTCATCCCAGAAAGCCTTATTTTAAGATATCACAAACTGTATGGATGGCATATGTTACTGATGATAAGTGTTATAATTTTCTAAGTAATTAAAATGGGGGGGGCGGGGGGGGGGCAGAAATCAGAATATTTATTTAAATTTTAGCCACTCTTCCTGGAAGGAATAGTTGGAGTTTCTAACCTGTGACTCTGGCCATTATATATTCTTTTATTTGTAGTTCTTAAAGGTATTCATGTTAATGGTATTTTTATAACATTAAATTCCACATGTTTAATCCTTGTATCTTGCTAGAGTTTTGCCTATTGTAGGACCTTAGAGTGAGGAGATAAAAATATACTTTACTGCAAGCTACAGGTAACAGTTCAGCTCAGGTGCACATGGTTAAAGCAAGGATGTTTTCTGCCTGGTTAAGATTTCCAGAACCCAAAATTAATCATCCTGTCTCTTCAGACCTGTGAGGAATGCATAGCTGCATACCCTGGCTTCAAACCACTCCTGTCTCCACCATCTCCTCTTTGCCAGAGAAATCCTTATGTGGCCAATTACTATAGGTCGCTTGCCTCTCTGCTCTGCCAGCATTGCTAACATGTCTGTCTGGTTGGGGCCAAAGATTTGGTCCCAGATAGTTCGGTAAATATAAAAAAGGAGGTCACATGAAAATTCTTAGACCAATTGACCTGCTCACAGGTTTGTGGCATTAATAGTCTTAGGATTTTCCTGAAAACGTTCCACTTTTGACTTCTGCAAAACTAGCTAAACTTTTAAATTGGCAAATTACCGTTGTTTTCTGATCCCTTCCCAACTATTTTCTGACAGCTCTTTAAATGACTGAAGCAAAATCAATCGCATTAAGGAAAATGCTTCTATGCTACACAGCCCTGAAGCTTACAGTCCCATAAGGAATGAAATAACAGTAAATCTCACAAAAGCACCCATTGTGTACTTACTTTAAGTTCAAGCTATAGCAGTATAATATTACAGCCTTATTCAAGACTGTAGTTTAGCAACATTCAGACTATGTGTACAGTAGTTATAAACACTATAAAGGCTTTATTCCAAACATCTTACACTGGTAAAACACACAAAAAAAGTTACTGCTTACATAATTTTGCAGAGAAATATATATATCATATACTTCTATTTAGAGTGTATTAGAGTGTAAAAACAACTGAGAATTGAATTATTTTTGTAAGACAAGGCAACAAAAGACAGACTCAACTTAAAATGCCTGAATTTATGGCTTATATATGATCCATTTTTCAGTTCACATTTATTTATGCATTACAAAAGTAGTACTATTGAAGATATATTGTGAATCACTTGAAGCCTGTTCAGGGATTAATTTATGCTGAAGTTATCATTCACAACTCCCCATTAATAATTTTATTATTAGAAATAACTCAATTATTTTAAAGACATAGCTGGCTTCAGATTCAGCTTCCACTAGATTAAAACCAGCAAAATTTTAATATACTCTGCATTAAACATTAATTATTTCTGTGTATTATCTGCCTCATTTGGAACATTCATGTAGGGATGCAATAGAAGGCCTACGCACATTTTAAGTTCCACTCTGTTCTTTAAAGTACTTGCCAGTTCCTAGATTTTTGTGCTGGTCTGACACATATATAACATTTATCTCAAAACATGATTGTCCTGCTCAATTTATTCCAACATATCTTCATTCTCACTCAATTCTTTGGAAGCTTTTCTTCAAAAATCTGGACAGAACCTGGCATTCACTAGCTTATTCCTCTGCTTTATTTTAAAGCTTGGCTAGTTTGTATATTGAGATTCTCTAAACAACTTCTGTGCATCCTACAATGTTTATCAAAGAATGCGGCTCAGAGGAGTAAGCAGTATGAGTTTTTAGCATCTTAAAAGTTCAAGCAGTGTAAAATTCTCTGTTTGGGGGGGTGGGGTGTTTTCGTTGTACACATGGCGGGATTATTCTGTGCTAGCCAATGGCTCACCCAAGGCGGTGTGATAGGAACTAGACCTTAGTGGACTGCTTAAGTCATAAATGTAGATTTAGTATAGGAGAATACCAAACACAGATATGGAAGAATATAGTTTTTCTTGCTATTTATACTTTCCCCTAGCCACCTGTTTTGAAGGTCTGTCTTTCTCTTCGCACATCTTCTATTTATCTTTTTATTCTGTGATGATAATTTTTTGCCATTTTGGCATATTTACTCTAAACATAGAGTGTATTCAATCCTAAGAACCACATTTGTCTCCTATTTCATTCTGAAAAGGAAACTGCATCTCAACTCCCACGTCTGCAGTTCTGATGGACAGTTTATGCTGTTTGTTCCATAAAAACAGTGGAAAAATAATCGGTATACGAGGTCAGTTAGGAAAACTGTTCCAGCTGATGCTTTGTGTGATATTTGCATTAAACACAAGGAAAAATAAGTTTAAGAATTTGGTGGGCTCAGTTAGTGTGTTTCACTTAATTATAATCTAATTTGGAATAAATGTGGTTTTTTTATTACTCAGTAAACTCTTCTACTGAAATAAATGATTCCATGTTTTATGTTTCAGTTCAAAAAAGCTGCCCTGGTCTGGTTTTTTCACTTTTTTTGCTTGATCTCATCCTAGAATTTTGTTTTAATTTTTTCTTTAGGGAAAAAGGGCATTTGGGGCAACAGTGGGAAGATGCAGGAAAGTATGAAATAATTTTTTTTAAGTCACAGCCTATGTTTCCTCAGTATCAAAATTTATGTTTATATTGAGCTGCAACATGGATCTCATTTCACCTTTATTGAACGCTTCCATTAGACTTCATACCCGCTTTTTCATTACTTGCATAACTAGAAGTCACTGTTTCTGGTAAAGTCCACTGCACCATTCTGTAAGTGCACTCTTACTTCAAAATGTCTTCAAAATGGATAGAGCAGTGTGAAGTGGACTTAGCATAAATACAAATTAGAACCAATCCTTTCAAGAAAATTATGACATTCTCATGGTCTTTTTGATCATACTGTTTGATGTATGAGAAAGATGTTACATTTAGGTTTCACCAGCAGTTTAATTTTTAAGAGTTTTCTTTTTTTTTTTTTTTTTAAATCATAATATCACTCTTCAAGTAGGCACTTTTAGAAGTTTCTTAAATCCATTCTCCATATTCATCTCCATATTTAGCCACCACTTCCAATGTGTAAAATGCTACTGCTTAATACTCTTTTGAATTAGCAAACAATTCTCAAATCCTTCAGACTGCTGCATTGGCATTTCTTTTGCATTTCTTGTCTAGATGTGATTTGGTGTGTCAATCTGCTTTGGAAGACATTCCCTCAGTCTGAATATAATTTGTGATGTGCTGTAAAAATTCAGATTTCTGTTTAGAGTTCTATGTACAATTGTGATGGAAGCCTAGTAGTAAACAATTTCCCTTAGAGCAAAGAATAAAAAACAATGTCAGAACTATAGGCTGGAAGTCTATTTCAAGATATCAGAAACACTTCTATTTAGTGATTGAAGAAAGAGCCCACATTGTTGCAGGCTGTACCACAAAATAATTGACTGCAACAGGAGTTCTGCATCCCAAGCCAAAAATGAAGGCACATAATCGACGTCAAGGTCAATTATCTGGTAGTGAAGTGCCCAACAAAAGGAGACTATTGTGATTAGAGATATAAGCAGAACATTGTGAATTTGGAAAGGCTGACACTGGAGATAGCTTTTAGACTGTTTGTAAATGACCAGAAACATTGTGTTAGAGCCCTGAGCATCACAGATTAATTCATAAAAAAACAGGAGAGAAAAATCAGTTATGGTGCAGTTTTTTCACTGGACTTCTGTTATCTTTAGCCTGTAGTGCTGCTTTCTTTGCTGAAGGCTAGAGGAAATACTGTTAAAAAACACACATTGGTTTTAAACTGTGCCAGGATCTTTTTGAACCATATATTCCAAGCTGTAAATCCACCCAGTCTATCTATGCACTACTTGAAAGACTCTTCCTAAACCATTTATTTTTTAAAACTTTTTTTTTTGTTGACAGTTCTGTATATAACAAAATACCCAATAGCCTCATGCTATGACATCATTCATTCATGTGTGTTCCTAATGTAACTGCTACTACTCCTGTGCCTTCTCCCTTTTCCTCCTCTCCTGACTCCTTATTCTACACTGGAATAATCTTTTGTGGTTTTTCTCTTTGTTCTTGTCTTAATTTAGGAAATGATCTAACCCAGAATGGATTAGCTTACTAATAATTCACAAAAGACACAATTCAAACCTTTCAGGCTAATGGAAACAACTTCTTTTGACTTTAAAGAATTCCACAATCAGCCTCATAATCAGCATTCAGTGGCAAGCTGATAGCTCCATATTCCATGATATATCTTATGTTTTTAATAAGGTTTTACAGGTTCAAATCTTTGCCTTCTAAGTGACATTAGTCAGTGACTTAAACAGATAAGTCTATCTGTTTTCAAACAGCATGCTCTGTCTTTGAAAACAATTACAACAATAGTACTCACCCTACGGTAAAAAACTGCCTCATCTCCTGTCTTCGAGACCTCATCAGTTGTTTGTATTCACCAATACGCAATTTCTTTCCGTCAACAATGCAGGTACGTTTTGGTCGAGGTTTGTATTTGTAATTAGGATACTTTTCTAGGTGGATTTTACTTAGCCGTGCCTGCTCTTCGTAATAAGGTTGTTTCTCTTGATTTGACATGGACTTCCAGCGAGATCCTGTTAACACAAAGCATCAGTGAGTGCTCAAGTAAAGCAGATTTAGCTTTACACATACACATTTCAACATGCCTTCTTGCTGTAATAAACAGATTTTAAATAAGTTAATTAAACTGATTTGAATTTACATCAGCCAGCATATTTGGGATGCATAACCTGAGACCCCTTAAAAGAACCTTGACTTTCAGATATTGCTGCAGACCAAGCATATGTAAATCTCTATTAGAATAGGCGCACTTAAAACCAATAGTTACGTCTCAAAATGTCAGCCTCATGCTGCAAAATAGACTATTTAATTTTTTACAATATGAGCATTATTCTGTGAATAATCCTATACCTTTGTAATAGCCCACACAGTATAATGGTTAAGTAAGGTCTACAACCATCCTTTTACTGTTAAAAGCTTTACACATTGCCTAGGGATGCATGCTTCTTTGATAGTTTTATGAGGATTTGGTTTACACAGTCCTACTAATGGATACTAATACCTTGCTGTGTGGCAGGAAAGAATATTCAAAACCTTATAGGTTCAACAAAATTATGAAAAATCCCTTGCTGTCTGGGTGTCTTAAATTTACTAATCTTGTGATATAAACTTGGCATAATATTGGCACCTTACCATATTTTAAATCCTATTATGCATATTATCTTCCGGCCAGATGTAATAAATGCACAGAACAGCACTGAGAAAGTTACATTTAACAAACATATTTTTTTAAAAAAGATAAAATCAGAAAGCACATTGTAATTATATACACCACTTCAGGTACTGTAAACTCTCATTGAAAGCTGCACCAATAAAAAATTTAAAAAATTAAGACAGTGTACACAGGAAGAGGAAAAAGTATTCCAATCTCTTGTATTGTTTACAAGGAGCTATCTAAACACTTGAATAGAGAAGGGACTTTTTTTTCCAGGGGATAAGAAATGCAGAAAATAGCTTTTTGGTGTCTTTTAGATGAATAAAATGATTACAGCTGTGGTAAACGTGGGTGGAAGCTATTCTTTTACCAAGATTTTTCATACATCAACAAATGGAAAAGTTGTATAAATATTATCCGTAGCCAGCAATACTCTGTGTCAGTTCTAATATTTCAGTCTCTTTTCTCATTGTCCTGGAAAAGTTGCACAGATATTATGTGGACTTAGACTTATTTGTGGCCGAGCAGATACTGACAGGTTAATTCCGTGGTTAACAAACACTCAATTGCTGGCACTTCTGAAATATTTATACTGGAAGTTTACATTTTAATGAATACAGTTACTATGCTCCTAATAGTTTTTTTCACAGAATGCACACAAATAATATAGATTCCCTACAGCTGCCAACACTGAAACAGTGCAGGTTTTATACAAAACTGAAAGGCTATTCATATAACTTACTTATATGGTAGACAAAAATATGAGAACTACTAAGTAAGATTTTGGAAGTTTTAGGACAAAGTAACATTTATTTCTATGTATTCTTGCCTCTGAGCTAACATGCAACAAACTTTGTTAAGAATGTATTTGAACTCAAAGTTTACAATAAAATGATTACAGAGGAAACTTGATTTTTACTTTTATTTATTACGAGTTACATTCAGAATCTGTCTTTCACTTCAAAGACTCAGAAAGCAAATATAGGTTTTAACATTTCACCACTCATTCTCACGTATGTTTCTAATTCTCTGGAGGAGACTTAAAAAGCAAATCAAAATTTCTCAGAAATGAGCCAATTTATTTGCACAGTGGTAAAATATAATGCATGGCATATTCCCTGATTGTCCCAATCTATACAAATTATCAACTATGGTGTCTTTTAAACTAAGCAGTATTTTAATTGTATGATGCTAGTGCTTCCTTGGCTTTTTGAACATTGTAATATTTTGAATCAAACATAATTTTCCATGCTAGCAGGTTTGCACAGACATATCTTTTGAACTGTGCCAGCTTTCTTTCTTTGACACTGCACTGTCTGACATAAACCTTTGATTTTGATTTTGTACTTTATTAATTTTTTCCCAGTAATTACTCCAGCAAGTACCATTTTGCATTCAGGTGATTTGTAATTCAGGTGATTTCTAATGGGGTCCTGCAATTAGACCTTTTATCAGGATACACTTTTGCAACAGATTTCACAAAATACTCCTTTTGAATGCTGCTACATCTTTAAAGCATATTGTGACTCTGCTGTTGAAAATAAAATGCATTAGGGAAGGGGCAGAAAGGGAAAAGGAAGGGAATGAAAATGAAAACAACCCATGAGTCCTAATTTGTATAGATTTCAGTTATTCCGATTTCAGTGAACATCTCCCAAACAAAATATGTCCTAAAATTAGAGAAGTTGCATATCCAAGAAGAAAGTAACTAGCCTGTGTCACCAATGTAAATAACCTCATCTTTCCACAGCTCCAAAAATAACTAAGCTCTGCCAATTGCCACTACTATATCAGAGCCTTCTAACCTTCCCTAAGTTTTGGTTCAGTCATGGTCATGATTTGTTCATTGTCTTGCACTTACCTAGGATTTTGCTAATGTTGGAGTTGTGCATGTCAGGGAACGCTTGGAGAATTTTTCGACGTTCATCCTTTGCCCAAACCATGAAAGCATTCATTGGTCGTTTGATGTGCGGTTCACTACTGGCTCGGCCCCGCGAATCCCGGTAGACTCGAGCTTCAGCCACAGTGGCACCTCCTGTTGGCCAACAATAATACTGCTGTAGTTTAGCTGCAGAGCCATTCATTGCTTTACTTCCTGTAATGTCAGGGCAGGAAGAAACAAGATGGATGCAAAACATTATTACGTGGATTACGCAAGTGCTTTCAGTGCTGTGTTTATATTAGCCTCATTCTCTTTTTCTCTCTCTCTTTTTGCTGCCAGATCTATGAGAGAGAGAGAGACAGTGAGAGAAAGGATATCCAGTGATTTCAGTGTAATTGCTCGGGCTCACCCAGCTGAAGGCATCAACATCTGAGTGGGGAAACAAATTGCACTGGTATTTCTGCAGTTAACGTATTGAGATTTGAAAAAAAATTCCATTTGGGACTTTAACATAGCATAATGTTCTGAATGCTCAACAAAAGTCACATAAAAATTACACTTGAGAATCCAAACTGATGCAGATCTGTTCACACAAGTAATTGACAATGATTTTGCTGCTTGAGCAGTGAAGCACATGCCAACATTTCATAAAATAAATTATATAGTACACCAGGTACATGCTGCTAGTTGTATGGATCCGATTATATTTGGAGCTGAACATTTTAAAGTCAAATCTGCTTTAGCTGAATTTTAGATGTGTCTTGGAGCATTTGATCACATATATGTAATAAAACTGTCTGCCTTCAACAGGTGCATGCCCAGCAACCTTCAGCTTCTGGAATGGGAGACAGGCACTCCAGCTTCTCCATGCCTGCTGTGCTTTAATGTACACCAGTGTCCTGTCACTATCCACCGTCAAGTCAACTTGTACATGCTAACCTTAACCATTTTTTTTAATGCATCCAGCCCTGCTGCTTGACCAGAAACAGCAAAGCTTCATGGGGTTTTAGAGTTCAGAGAGCTGATTATGAGGTGCAGAACCAGTTAATACAGGAGAAAGAGATAACCGAGCCTAGATAAGGCATGCTTTTACCAGAAAAACTTTTGCAATTGTGATGATAGCATACGTTTTTAGGGTTATACCTTAGATACAAAAGAAAGACAAAAAGTCTTTACAGTGGGAGAATGACCTACTTAGTCTTAGGTCTCATCAAATCGCTCATGTAATTCAATACCTTGAAAAAGCAAGGTACTTGACAACGAAGTAGCGCAGCAATAGGCCTCCTTCTTTGTGAACTATTACAGCTCCCCACAGGGATTTATTTGCCAAATAATGTAAGATTAGTTCTTCACACTAAGTAAAACAGTGCAGATTTACTGATTTCAGTGACTGACAAGTTTATAATTATGCAAAAACTAAGTTTCCTAATTCAGTGTGAAAACACTACATGTTAGGTATACCATTTTAAAAATTCTATATAGGAAATACATTTTCATGAAAAAAAGTCCTAAAACAGAGGATGCATAACTAATACACTACCTTTTTGCCACTAGGTCTACAGTACATTAATTTCATTTAAAACGCACTGACCATACAGGATAAATTGATTTTGCTTTATATGGTGTTGACAGCCATGTTTATTGTGCAGTGAAATGTAGTGTAGTTTCAAGCTGACTATATCCATCAACACAGGGCAATATGCTGACTACTGGGCCAGATGAAGACATACATTACCCTGAGAGCAAAACACTCATTCGTATACAGCAGTGTCTTCTCCTGAGGAAGAATGGTAATTTATGATGCCTCCAATGTCATTACTTTACAACTGACACCAATTTGGCAATTTGTATACTAACATGCGTGCACATAGAAGGCAGGTTTGTGGCAAATGTGAGATGCAAAACTGTTTTAATACTATTCTAAGTACCATGCTACAGGTGTTCAGCATTTACAGGAGGCTGCAGCTGCCGTTAGCTTTTTATTGCAAAAAGGAACAGGAGTTTTGCTGAATGACCTGCATGTAGGACCAGTTTAGGGGTGTGTGAGGCTCTGACCATTGTTGTCAGAAGGCTTTGAACATGAATATCAGAGATACCACCTTTTGCAAGAGGATATATTTATTGTGAAACTATTATAAATTACAACATTGTAAGTCAATACTGAAACATTTATTGAGACGAATGGCTATATAATTTGAGAAAAACCAAATATATCATGTAATGGCTGTTCCATCTTTTAAAATAATACTATAATATTTGTAACTAGTATGTGGACAATTAGGAAGCTGGTGACAAATTAAAAGATTTAAACTATTATTGATGCAAAAGTTGCCATTTGTTATTCAGCTACTCTACACACAGCAAAGGAAAGAAGATGTATTTGAAACCATAAGATGATTGTCCATCTTTTACTTTCCCAAAGCATTTGTTCACTACAGCTAAGGAGTTTGTCTTTAGCCCTTTTGAACAGAATTTTGGCCTGACCTTTCAATCCTAATGCAGGCAAAGAATACCTTTACCAATATCAAGATTATAGGCCAGTTTTTTAATCTGGATATAATGTAGATAGAATGAAAAAAAAAAAAAGAGGAAGGAAAAAACCCACCGTAAATAATCTATTTTCAGAGAAAGGTTATATTAGAAAACAATTCTTACTTAGAGTAATAAATTACAACCAGCCCAAGAGGGCCAAGAGGCAAGTCCATACTTGAAGGATTTGAAAAAGCAGCCAAAGAGTTGATGTTCTTTGTGCTTGATCTCTGGGGGAATATTTGCAGGTTGACCCACAGGCCAGCACAAAAGCATCTGCAAAATGAATTTCTGCAAATAACTAAAGTAATGTAATCTCCATGTTCTTCTAACTATCTCAGAACTGCAGACTTCTATTCCGCATATAAAGCATTACAAGAAAATACTTCTGTTAGCATGTGGTTCTATGTGGGTAGCCAGAAAGTCTCAGTACCTTTTTAGCTTAGAAATGAGGTGCTAATGATATAAAAAGCACTTATGCTCAGTGAGCTCTTAGAAGTTGAAACACATGAGAACAAGCTTTTAGACTGGTTGTTCTTAGGTACTTCATCCTGTCAATCAGATATTTAGACATTATTGTGCCCTATATAAACAATTTCAACAGGTTTTATGAAGTATGGATTTTTTTCTTATTCCTAGATGCTTTGCATTTGCTCAACTTGTTGCAGTACTGACAGAGGCTGAAAGAGACGCCTGAAATTTTTAGGAAAAGATATATATAACTGCAAAGAAGTAGGTGCTTTACTTCTTTCCGAAAATATTTTCCGGAAACTAATAAATAATAAACCCAAAATAACAGATAAAGTAAAAATATACTACTAATGAAGTGTGAGAAGAGAGGAGGAATTTGGTAATTGTCTCTCTGTGGCAACTAATGCTCTATCTGCTAGCTACTGTTCATCTGCAGTCACAGGAGGAGATTCTGATATTCAGAATTAAGAGCTTGGTCAGAATTAAAGATTATTCCAAAAGCAGTACAGTTTGGCTGCCCTAATGGCTTAGTTGGCAAAGAAGTCTACACTTCGGCCTAAAGGCTGGGGCTGTCCTCAAAGTGACACTTTTAGCCTCTGAGGGTGTGGACTGCCTCACTTCCTAGATGCTTTGCATTTGTTCAACTTGTCATGACTTTGATGATGTAAGACTAAAAGCAGATTAGAGGAGAATGATCACTTTTTTGTGGATATGTGGCAGGCAACTCCTCTGTGGAAGCTGGATTCCCAACTAGACTCTGGGGACAATACTGGGTCAAAGAACATCACAGAATGAATCTAAAAATGTTACAGCTTCATGAAAATAATTTAAAACAATATTTTTGTTCTAAAAGAGACTGACTGTGCTCTAATGACAGTGCAGGGGAAGAAGAACCCCTGCTCTTTAGAAAGAGAAAAGAAGCTGATCACCAACAGGAAAGATGAACATTTTCACATTAATTAAATGTTAAGAAACTTACAGTAACAATTGTTAAATTGTTTATTTATTTATTTATTCCTGCCTTTATCTGAGTTTCTCACCTTTTATAATTACAAGAATTTTAGGACAGGCACCATCTCTTAGCATGTTCCCTGAAATCTTGGCCACGTTTGGGTTAATCCAATTGTCTTTAAGGAGATGTGGTTTTACCTTCCATTTTATACATCATCTACCACAACAAAACCTCAGACTGGGCCTTTACATGTTACATGCTACCAGAATGCAAACAATAATAAACATGATAGAAAGGAGTAAAAAAAGGTTGAGAAAAAGACGAGGAAAGAAAGAGAAAAGAAGTGACACCAAAAAGAAAGAGATTTTTGTCAGTCACTCTGTTATTACTTAATTACTCTTCACACTCTGGCCATTGATTCATGTTTGAAGTGATACATTTCCTTTGACTCTGCCTGGGTAATGAATCTTTGGCTACTCTAGAGAATATACTGCATATCGTCTTCCATTGACACCTACCAAGCTAGATATATAGAAATAAAAATAATAATTCTAGGTTCCTAGTGTAAAAGTGCCTGGTTAGTAGTAAAGCTTCTGTCATCAGTTATTCATTAAGCTGAGATGGCATTTTTGTCTGCTCTGGAAAAAGGCTGACTGTGACCTCCAAAATACCTGGTCCTGTCTGTGGTAATACAACTAGCACTGCTAGCAGCTTGCATTGCAGAGACCAAAACCTAATGAACATGCAAACAGGAGTCACTCTTTTGCTACTAGAGACGGGTTACTCATAAACATGGAAATGCCATAAAAACGGTGAGCATTAAAAACTGGCTTGGCAGCCCCCCTTCCTGCTCTTAACCTGTGGACAGACAAATGCAGCCTTTATGAAAGATATAGCAATATTTCAAATCAAATCGAAAAAAATGCAAATCTGGAAAGAATAGAATGACAAAATAAGCATTGGAAAGTTTAGAATACAAGAATATCCATTTAACTATTATTTTGATTTATTAAGTTCAATGTTCAATTTTGAAGGTTACAAAAATTACTACTTCCCTGTAATCTAAGTGACTTGTAGCAGTGTTAATGTAACATTTATCTGTTTGCTCCTTGCCTGCCTCTTACTTCTTCATCTCCATCCACATTCAGAAGAATTTTTCATTCTTTATTACCATAAGAGAGGCAAAATAAATGGGTATCTCATGAGCTATTGTCATTACTGGCATGTCTTGTCATCACTAGGCAAAACTAACACCCACTTGGAAACATGACTAGCTCCAGGACGAGGATGCCTGCAGTCACACAGTGGCACAAATGTTCTGCAGGGAAGCGTCTGTTTGTCAAGCTGCTTTCATTCCAATTGCTAAACAAATATTACTCAGCTGGGATTTAAGGGCCAAATATTTCTATAGGCTGCGTGTCAGTGAATGAAAAGGGGGAAAAACTTGAGAAAGACATAAGTGATTCATGAAATACTGAAATATTTAAATGGGCGTTAAAATATTTCACCTGCAAGGGTTCTGAAATGTGCTAAGTAAATACTAAGAGGTAGGAATATACTGTTGCACAGGTTAGCTACATCCATGCAATACTCGGTTATGATAAGGCTTCTATTTTTCCTGTTAAGAGACTCCGTTCTCTTTAAAACATCAACAAGAAGAACCAAAAGGGAATTCCCTAAGGTCAGCTCTGAGGAAACATAAACCTCTAATTCAATAACTCCGCTACTGCACTGAAAAAGGCCTTATTATTGCAACATCCATATGGAGTCAATTGGACATTAATGACTAATCAATCCCTCCCCTTTCTATTCTACTTATAGTGTCACAAGCCATGTTTAGATTAGCCCATTTCCTGCTTAGGATCGCTCAAGATGTCTTTTGTTCTCTCAGGGCTGGCCTGATGGAGGCAGCTTAAACAAACACACGACCCAAGTGGTGCAGGAGTTATAAACTGCCATATGTGAATGAACAAAGGGGCCATACTAAAGCCTTTTGTGGTATTTGTTAATGTTTTTCATCTGAGTTTAAAAAGACCTAATGACTTTGTGGTGAGCTGATGCATGTGGCTCGTGGCTTTGCAAAATGAAGGAAATTCTAGCCAGTTATATATCAGCATATATTTTCCAAAGTGCCTTGTTTTCAGTTTTGGTGGCAGTGAGTTAACTTCTTTAGTACATTTGTTTTACATATGCAAGCAAAATTCTTCATCTCAATTAAAACACAGCACCAGTTTTCACAGCCATCCTCACAACCTGCGTATATGTGCTTCCCCATTTGAAAGTCTAGAGCTAAAATTAATAGTGAAATATCTTTGTGTGAAATTAAATCGACTATTGTCAGCTCTATCAGTGGTAGCAGTTCACTCACCAGTGTTTAAAGTTGGGTCATATTAATACCGGAACAACATTTCTAAATAAGCTATAGCACATCCATGCTCCACAGCCAGCCATGCCCAAATCTACATTCTTTAAATGAATTAAAACTGCTAAATGCAACTACGTTCCTGCTGGCTTACACAAACAGTTTAGATTTCTTGACCACGTTTTATGGCAAAATTAACTCTCATGGAAATCTGGAATGGGATACAGCTAAAACAATACAGTAATCTTTTAAATTACACTGAATCTTAACTGAATTAATTAGTGCTTAAGGCACTTAAGCCTTCAGTGGCCTACGTAGTCCCACTTGTGCTGAAACATAAGAGCATGAGAAGTTATGCTGTGAAAATCCCTGAAACATCTAGATAGAAATTAGGATGAAGAAGCAGCCTTTATTATAAATTTGGGGAGGTATGTAAGTGTCATAAGATTTTTCAGTCAGGTGCCACTTGCAGACTTCAAGACCCTTCATAGATAATTAATTAAATGCTAATAACCCCATTTTGACACATATATTATTGATAGAAAAAAATGTGAAACATATTTAAGTTGAAAGTTATTCAGCCTAAGTAATGACGCCAGAAGTAAGGGATTGCCAGTCATCAGCTCTAACTACAAGTGACATTCCCATGAAACTATTGTTTCCCTTTGATATTTCATTTCATGCTCAGATGAGGAAAGTAGAGGCCCACAGAAAGGCAAATCATGGACAAAACACCCCAGGCCAAGACAAATATTACTAATAATTATTTTTGGGTATCTGACAAGACCTATCTGAACTGCAACTTGTTGTGGGTTTGTTTTTTTGTTTTGGTTTGGTTTTGGTTGGGTTTTTTTTTTCAGAAAAACTTGTTCTAACAGCTAAGCAATTATTGTTACTATATTAATAATATTCAAAGTCAAAACAATACAAAGAGGAATGAACTAATCTATTTAACATAAAAATGTTTCCATAAGGGTAACAGCTCAATTGCCAGTGGACTAACAAGTCACATAATTTCAAATTTCTCCTGACATAACAGTGTCACCTAGGACATCCAGAAAACATTATACTGATTTAAAACACAGGGATTAATTCTACAGTCTTCAGTCATTCCTAACAGTTGGGATTTGTTATTTTTTTTAAATCCTGCCTGAACAGGGGCCATAGGACATGATCCATTCATATTTCATTCAATGCTCTGTTTTGTTTTAAGATGGACAAATAACAGACAGGAATTCACCGCAGAGAAAAAAAGGCAGCCTGACTTCATATTTGATGGAAGCATTGTTCAAGGTGTGGCTGAACTCTGTTAATGAACAGCTTTGCTTGCTCCTATGTAGCAAAACAATGAATTTTAAAAGCTTAAGTACAATGTGGTTTATAAAAGGGAACTATGTTTAACAATGGGAGAGAGGTTTACAGAACCACCTCCCTCAAAATATGTGATATTAATGAAATGCAGAATACTTTGCAAAAGGTTTTAATGTGTGTCGGAATCACTGCTTTACTGGCCCATTTCCTGCATTCAATCTGCAGTTGAATTTATCACCTTCTAGCATATGCAACATCATTCTTTGTATCAATATAACTAATTCCCTCCATCCAGTGCTTGCTGTTCTCACTTGTCGTATCATATCAGTAATTAGATGGCAAGGACCTAGGGCTCGGATACGCATATGCCATTTCTTCTTGCTTTCACATGGGGTGCTGATATTATAATAGCTAATATTATAAATAGTAAATAATATACCATGAAGACAGAGAAGCAAAAGCAGCATGATAACAGGAGCTGTAAGTTAACAAGTAATAGTAAACGTTAGGAAGAACTCTTAAGGCTAATTTTTCCAATATGCTGCACCTATACATTTGGGATTCGTGAGTGATGCCAGGAAGATGTTTTTACAAATGGGGCAATGGCATGTCCAGATATGTTGCTGCATTTACCTGGTTTGGATTAAAAATGTGTGATTCGCCATGAAATAGGGGCTTATGTGAAAATTTACAAATTACTCTTTTTTTAAATATTGCACTTCCTGTGAAACTACCCCTGCCAAACTGAAAACATAATTGAAAACAATAATTTAGTATTTGCAGAAGCTGTTAAAATAGTGTAATGTCCCATCCCTGTTGTCTGTTCCCCCCACCCCCTTCCCATTTTGGACTACTGATTCTGTAAAACTAAATCAAAGTACAAATTAAGAAAATATTGTCCCCTTGCTACTAAGTTCTGCACTAAACGCTAGCTTAGATACTTGGCATAGCTATGTGGAAGAAAGGCAGATGCTCTTAAACACTTTTGCATTGGTGAGATCCTGAGGTTCCTGAAGGAGAAAATGGTGTGCAGTATAAACTTAGAGGACAGTATAAACAGAGGGCTTGTCTGAATCTGTATCAATTGCTCATGCTCAGCCAGAATGTATGATGTTCTCTCCATAATGTATTCATATTTCTGCTCCGCTCCTTGTGTTCAAGGAGGTATGGAAGAAGGGCAAGATTCCTGCCTACTCCATGCATTATGAAATAATGGTGGCTTTCTCCATCAGCTGAAAATTCAATTGTGCCTGGAAATTTTATGCTATTTTAGGCAGCTTCAAGATCCTTTTGCAATATTGGAGCAATACAAAGACATGTGCAGAGCTAAGAATTGGGACCATGGGGTGTTTTACACCTGTGGTGGCTGTGTCTGAGTGTGAAAAAATGTTTTAAATCACTGAACTACATTTAATTTTTCACTCGCTCCACTTAAAAATAGCGAAGCAGACTGACTGATGCTTTCAGCATTTGTGACAATAATTTTCTCATGGGCAAAGATTTTCTGTGTAAAACTGCAGCCCACAGTTACTTTTTACAGCCTTGTTCTAAATTCCTAAAAGTAATGTTTTACTATATAATGGAAATTGTGACAAGCCCTTAACCATGACTGTGCTAATAGGCACCCCTATGTAAAACTGAGGGCTTTGTAACAGCGGTTGGTTGTACAACGTCAGAAATTCTAACTAGAATTTTTTAAAATAAAGGTACTATTCTATAAGAACAAATTACTGTAGCATGGAAACAGCAAATGAAAAAGCCTCATATTTAGCAGTAGGAAAAAAATACCTAAGACAGTTGAAAATGAAAAGGTAAAACTTGTGGAGGTCATCCAGATATATTATTCTGAAAGTGAGAAGCATACTATATGGTAAATATTAGTGTCTTGAGAGGAATAAGTTTCAATGCCATGGGAAGATCAGTCCGCACACCGCCAGCTCAGATTTTTCAGTACTCAGTGGGAGTTCCCCCTGTAAAATGTTATGGGGATTCTGGCAACAATGAGATTCATGAAGTGGTTGCCATCAGAAAAGTGATGGGATGGTTCTTAAAGACAGAACATCTTATTCCTATCCCACTTACAGGCGTTGAGTTACTTCAGGGCTGAGGAGCTGAATCTCATCCAATACAACTGAAATACTGTGCCTAAGTACTTTATCCCAGATTCCTGATCTGTTGTGAGTTATTCTGAAAAATTTAAGTGTATCACTCAAGTATCAGGCACAATCAAATAGATTCATGGGTATTAAAAATGGCAACCACAATTAATGTGGGCCACCTTTTAACATCTGGTCTAATTCATTAAGATGATTTATTTTATCTTTAAATAATGAAGATACACTTATGGGATTTTTTTAAATCAAAAGACCTGTAACAAAACTTCAGGAGAATAAAAATTCCAGTACTTGAGTTTACTGCATTCTCTCCGGAAACACTTCTTTGTTTTCAGACAACTTTCACTGTTTTCTGATTTTCATCTTTCCTCTCTCAACTGCGCCATAGCAACTATTACAAATATTTATATGTGACAAATACTGGCTGGAGAGGCATTCTTTCCTCCAGTATTTATGAGCATTGTCCCAAAAGTAGGTGATGCTTTGTCATGCATGTACTACCTGCTGTTTACACCTCTGCATAGGAGAATGTTAAACAGGTTACCTCACAGGTTTGGATTGTGTTGGCAGCCTGCCAAGATTGATCTGCCTACAAATATATGGTTCCCTTTCACCCATCTCTTCAGCTGCTCAAAGTTAACCTATTTTTGAAGTTAAGAAAGAACTGCATCACCCTTCTGTTTAAGGAATTATTTACTATTGGGCATATATGACAATGTTGAGGCTTTGAGTATATGGTAGAGGTGCTCTTTTAAGAAAGTGTTGATCTGTTTTTTACTTAATAGATTTGCCAAACCCAGGCACTTGTCATGATGTCTGCTCTGTTGCCACAGAAGGAGAAAATGGAGCTTTGGCAGACAGAAATTTGGAGCTGGACAAGGTGGCAGTTTCTCCTCACCCTTAGATATCATGCCCGTGTTCCCTTTGTAGCTCCTTTTTCTCATGTTTCTCCCTACATGGACAAGAAACTATCCTCTACATTGCAAAGACTCCCTGTCTTCCCCCAGTTAGCTCATTCCTCTCCTCCACGATTCCACATTCACTGCTGCTGCTGCCATTGCAGCCATTCATTGTTTACCACGTTCTGTATACTGATTAAATCCGTGATGATGCCTAACACAATTGCTTTCTTTCTCTGTCATTCAATTTCCCTTGCTTTCGGGCAGCTAGAATCTCCCATTGTACTATAACATGCCTTGCAACATGGCTAGCCCAAGTCAAATATGAATGGGAAGCAGTAATCTCATGCACATAAAAAGACAGACTGCTTTGTATGAAGCAGGAAATATTGAGCAATTCATTGGCTTTATGTGTTTGTCAGCAAACACACAACCTGATACGCTGCAGAACTCGGTTCTTAAGCTTACTGCTGAATAGAAATATGTTCTTTTAAAAGGAAAGGTGAGCTTGTGCTCCTCCAAGCTTGGGCTGAGGTCCAAAATCAGGTTCATATGTGTATATCTGAACTGGAATTAATAAGATCAAGCTAGGGCTTACTACTGGAACCAGCCTATTACCAATGGTTATGCAGCTTGCAGTCCCCAGCTGACTTGCATTCAGCCTACTTGGAACGTGATCAGACAGGTAAGGCTTAAAGCTATATTATCTCAAACAGTGACCAGGTATATAGAAAACCACAATCTTTAAACCAAGGAACTTAGAAATTAAAGTAAGAGACAGCAGGCAGGACAAGGGAGGACACGGGCACTAAGGAGGACACAGGCACTAAGTCAATAAATTTAAGAAGATGGCTGGTACCAATCCCATGCTGAGGACTCCAAGGTACCTCTTAATGACTGACTCAAAATCTACTTTTCGTAGCAAAGGTTATCCTTTTTGAAACTTTGAAAAGTAATAGTCTAATACAAGGAAAAAGTAAATACATAGATACAGATAAAGTGGACAGACAAATCCCACCACATTATTAAAAACTGCTTTTAAATAATCTAAACTAGCAGGCGGGTACTTATCCTCAGAACTATGGTCCATGCTTAACACACACTGGTAGATTAATATCAAAGAAAGAAGCAGCAAGTGCTAAGCAAAAAGTTTACAGAATCAAGAAAACTACCACATGAGAAACAGAACAAATGAAATCACAACAGGACTAAGAAGAAAAGGTCTTTGTGTGTGTTGTCCCAAATTGCAAATTGTGAAGCCAAAGGATTAACACACAAGCCCCCATTTCTAATGTATTAACAGAAATGAACATGGAACTAAATGTTAAGCACTAATATGGCATTTTCATCTGTTTCCATTTGCTTTCTAAAAATGAATTTAGTTAAGCAATGCATCTGATTTTTCACTTAGGAAAACAGGACACAGAGAAGCTATTTCTCTTTTACAAAATCACACAGTGAGGCAGTGGCAAAACAATAACATTCAGATGTTTTTGCCCTGAGCCCAGGATCCAGTCAAGAAAACTATATTTTAACAGATCCAATTCTTTGGCAGGAATGAAGACCAGGTCTTGATGGCATTTGAATCCTGACTATTACTGCTGAAGCAAACCACAGTGCAACCTGAGCTAAGGTAAAATCAGTAATTGTCAACATGAACATTAGGTCTATTCTGCAGATTTCTATCTACTACAAAACAAAATCTTAACATACTTCCTACAAATTTCCAAAGCATTTGACCACAACCACAAAACCAGAAGGATCCATAAACATAGAGCACATTATACAAGCACAAGATCCATAAACATAGAGTACATGATATGATTCAAAAGCAGCAGCAGTACCACTAAAAGTGAGCATCTGTGAAAGGAATATCTTTTTTAGAACTTCAACCAAAAAACCATGTGCAGACTATCCAATATTCTGAGATAACTATAAAATAAATACTTTAGGTTCCCTCACCTGGAATTTAAACAGCGCTGACCTATGGCTCCTGCCTATATTCTACACACTGGTCAGTTGACGTATATCAGTTGTGTTCGGAAAGAGGTTTTAGGTACAGCTAGATTCAAAGCTGTCTTGGTATGTCCATGCTAGTTAGCTGTATTTCATTACTGACAATCTCAAATGTTCAAAATTATGAAGCCGCCTACAAAAAGACTGATGTTTCCTTTAAAATGATGAAGTTTGGAGAAAAAAAAAAATCCTTGTTTAATTCTATGATTGGCTGTTGCTTATAATTTTGCTTACCAGTCACCAAACACTTATGAGGCTCTCAAATAATGTTTTTGTATTTTGCTAGCTACAAATGTATAGTATATTTTAACATGACAACTGGTATTTCCAGGTAATGATATAAGTCTAATAGGTGTGGATTATTCATCAATGGTGTCACAGTCAGTAGCAATGTTTTTGAGTACAGTCTGAGCATTATTTTTAATATAGTTAGCCTAGTCCTGCTGGTGCTAAGGAGGTAATAGAGGTGTTAGTTTATGTCATATTTAATATAAAACTCTTGTTGATGATTTTCAGGCCTCCATTCAGGTGACAGTTAGGTCATTATGAGTAACACAAGTTTTGAATACGACTTCATATACTAGGTCATCTCTGAAAGTACACCTCATTACCATTAATCTCAAAAGTCATTCTGCAGTATCCTTTCATATTTGTCTTATAACTGCATAGAGCTAAATTTAAACAATTTTAAGACTTGTCTTATAATTCATTATTTTTAAAAAATATATGTATTTTCAGCTTCTGATCAATGACCTGGTACTACAAACACTCCTAAAATTATAGGAAAATGTGGCTCTGATCGTGACAAACTGAGAGCACTGCCATATATTATAGAAAAGATATAAGGAGTAGAGAGAAATCATTGCTAGATACTATTACAAAGGCATTCCATAAAACGCAGAAGCCTGCTGATATTTGTTATAACAAATTACTTGAACCTTAAAGGCTGTGTCAAAACTATGGGAACCAGGAGCACTTCCCAGATTTGGTCCATCTTGGCTGCCTGCTGGGATGAAGCAGACATGTACCATGTCTCTGCACACTTCAGTTTCTGTTGGAAACACAGGTGTGCAGGTAGGCAGGGAGGGGAACTGCACTTCCATAGTCCCTTTGGCCTAGATCACTTGGGGGATCAGGATGGAGCCCAAACTGCACTTGCCCCCAGATTATAGCCAGAAGTGGGTGTAAATTTGGAGTCCTTGGCTCAGGAATAAATCTGTTACACCATCTTTTAAAAAAGATTAAAAGTACATAACAGTGACAAAATGGAAAGGAAGGTGTGAAACAAAGTCTGTGAAGAATATGACTATGGCTATTAGGAACCTTTGACATTCAGTTGAGATTGTGACCTTGGCAACACACTAAAATGCAAGAAGGCTCTCTTCTTAGAGGAGGCCAAAGAAGGGCAATGAAGCTGGTGAAGGGTCTGGAGAACAAGTCTTATGAGGAGCGACTGAGGGAACTGGAGTTGTTTATCCTGGAGAAGAGGAGGCTGAGGGGAGACCTTATCACTCTCTACAGTTACCTGAAAGGAGGTTGTAGCGAGATGGGAGTCAGTCTCTTCTCCCAAGTAACAAGCAATAGGACGAGAGGAAATGGCCTCGAGTTGCGCCAGGGGAGGTTTAGATTGGATATTAGGAAAAAATTCTTCACTGAAAGGGTTATTAAGCATTGGAACAGGCTGCTCAGGGAAGTGGTTGAGCCACCATCCCTGGAGGTATTTAAAAGATGTGTAGATGTGGTGCTTAGGGCCATGGTTTAGTGGTGGACTTGATAGTGTTAGGTTACCAGTTGGACTTTACGACCTCGAGGGTCTTTTCCAACCTAAATGTTTCTATGATTCTGAAGAATAAGTTGTCAAGTTTCTTAGTAACCCAGTGCTGAAACAGACACATGTAGAAGCACAAAATAACAGCAACATATATTAAAAAAATTGTGACATGGCAAAACTAGAAAGATCTGTAACAGTTTCATGACCATTAGAAGCATTACTCTTGTTGAAGGTTAACAGAGTCTCTAGCATGGTACAGTACATCAGAGGCCACAGTTTAACTGCGGATATTTCAGCAGCACTGTTTTCAATTTACTTCCTCTGCCATGCTAGAAGTGTCATCTCTTAGCTAGCTTGCCAAAGATAAAGGGCAAAACTTGGGTGATGTTTTGAATGTTTTGGGTTTTTTTTTATAACCTGTTAATATCTAAATTCACCTTGGCTACAACTAGGACAAATAAGCAGCTCAGTTTTGAACTCCTGCCAATTATTTTTTTCAGATCAGCAGAGGTATTCATCCAGCACCTCTTTTCCAGAGTATCTCTTGGCTGCTAAACAAAGTCTGGAAATCTGAATCCATTCATGAACTCAGACTTCCCATGTGGCAACACCACATGCTCAATTGCCCCACTAGCTCTAGAAAGACATGTACACTGTCCTTAAACTGGCACACATCACTGTAGCTTGGGTTACATATGTCAAAGCTTCATTCTGCACTATCTATAACAGGGGAGGCTGTCAGTACAATGAGGTGTACCAAGATACTAAATTAAGGACACTAAAAAGAGAAAGGATGAATTGAAGGAAATGAGCTAAACCAAGAAAGTTGTCAGGGACTTGATGTCATATGAACCAGTAACTGTGTATCTGTAAGTATTCTGCTGCAAATTTTCATCCTGACTGAGGGACAAAAATATCCTTCAACATGCTGAAACATGAGACCTTGCTGCAGGACGGAAATTCCTTTACAAAGCAGTTTATAAATAACTGATTAGTCAACAAGTACTTTTGAAAGTCCATGTATCTCCTAAGTCCTTTTTGCTAGGAAAAAAAAAAACATTGCAAAACACCTGTCTGATAGTTATATTTTACCTACATCCTGTTCATGATTTTTCTGTTTAAAGACAATACAGCAGTGTCCAATCACATCCAATAGAGGATGAATAAACAAAGCTCATAAATAATAGCTCCCTAAAAATGAAAATCTGGAAATTCTTGATTTTATAAGGAACTACTAAAAAAAAATATATTTTATATATGTATGGGAAAAATCTGAAATGTCTGATTAAGGTGCTAGCCTCCTTCTGAATATTGTTTGTAATAAATGGCCGATCTTGACTATGTCAAAATACTTTAAAAAAAATTTTAGCAAAAATCATGTCAGCATGTGCTCCTGATGCACATGTCAGTTCCATGTGATAAGTTATTCGTGACATTAAGTAAATAAGTAGGAATATTTTTCTGAAATAAATTTGAGAGAGGAACATCTTGGAACTGAACTTGCAGCTTCTCCATTTATAAAAGTCCTTGCACAAAATACTTTTAAATTCAGCTTTTTTTGGTTTGCCTAGAGACTGATTAAAGATAATGTATGTTGGCTGGCCAGTGAGAAGAATCAGGGCTCTAAGATGTTTTATCACAGGCATTTAATGTACTACCTATACAGTACAGAAAAGATAACATTTACATGTGCTGTTGTTGTCAGACTTCAAAATTAAGGGACAATTTGTGAGGCTGTACCTGGACCATTTATTTCTAGGTCACAGACAGAGAGAATAGAATATGTGCTCATAGGAATATTTCTTTATACAGGAAATATTAATGCCTTTTTATCAGGAAAATTCTGTCTTAGTATTTCAGGAGTCATTTGAAAATAACTCTATTTGTCAACAATCACAAGTTTATTGGTCCTATTCTTTTGATCCACAAAAAAACCCAAATTTTGAACCTGTCAGATGTTTGGATGTTAATGGAAAAATTTGGAGATGTTTTAACCTTTGCCCAAGAACAGTGGCATAACTAGAACTTTTCAGGTTAAAAAAGAGCAAAATGATTCTCAAACAGAAGTAAACTGAGGGGGCAAAATGTTGTATAATATTCTGAATAGTACATTAATCTTACTACAGTGACTGGTAGGGTTCCTATGTATCTACATGTTCTCTTCTAATGTATCATAGGGTAGAGAGGATACCAGTGGCATCCACTTCCACAGCATGCATGGTAACCTTGTTAGAGACTAAACTCAGTCTTGATAAACACTGATTTCCACCTGCAGCTTGACAATATATGCCTGATGTGTTGAACTCTCACTGAAATGAGTGCAAATGCACTGTAGGTTTATATCATGAAAAAGACATTTTCCTATAGAAAATGTGAAATATTTTTCCATTATGATTTGACAGCTGCCTATCAATAGAATTGTGCTTGCTATATCTTGAATAGTTTGTGAGTGCACTGATGGGTAGACTTCTTAAAGAGCTCTAACTTTCTTCAAGGCTGCTAAATCCTTAAAAAATGGTGAAAATATATGTATGTATATATTGCCTTGCTGAGATAATTTTCTCAATGTTTCCTACACATTTAATAAGAGTATAAAATGTAAACACTTAACTGACAGCTGCTGGGGGAAAAAAATAAGCTGCATTGCAGAAGGGCTTAGAGGGCTATACAGTCCTTTTCATATATCTACTATGGACTTAATTGCAATCTCACAAAAACGCACAGAGATCATTCAAGTGTTACCCTGGGATGTTAGCTAGACAGTACTTATGACACTGGCAGCATTTCAGCCATACCATTCTGTGATGCAGGATTCCATAACCCATAGCCAAAATTGCAACTCACCTTCTGCATCTTCTGGCCTTGTAAGATCGATGACACCAGGGCCCAGTTTTCCATCTTCATTGGGTTTTCCTGTTAACTGTGGGCCTAAATTTTCAAACCTGGTTCTTTCCTGGAAAAGAACAGAAGTAGTCTTAATGCTCCATATAGGTTAGTTCTCATTATATGCCTGTGCATATGTGTATGCACAGATACATGCCTTATTTTTTATATCTGAACAAATAATGAGTGCATTTAAATAGAATTTTAACTCAGGGACATTTTTTTACATATTCTGAATGTTTGCATTTATGAAAATCAGTTTTAAATGTGAAACATATAGAAAACTTTGAGATTATTTTGATCTGCACTGCCATAACGCATAAACGATTTTACATGCAAATACAAAACACTCTTGGCAGCAAACAGTGCTGATTGATGCTGCTCACTTCGCCTTTCCACTTATTTTCTAACTTAAACTGGAAAAGACAATCAACATTTGGTAGACATGAAAATTCAGAAGTTGAGAGTTTGTCTTAAAATACACTGCTAATTTAATGGAAAAAAGCACCTTTCCCCCACTATGAGGTTCAAGTTTGCATTCACACCTCTGAGAAAACACAAGTCTGAATTTTATGCAAGAGGCTTTCAAAGAGAAGTATTTGAAAGAAGGAATAATAGATGACAGAACTGATATTATTATTTTGTCTAGGAATTTAAATTGGACCTCAGTGGAAAGAGAACCTAAGATTTTTTTTAAAAAAGGAAGAAGAATGCACACTCCTAGACAGAAAGCTTTTGAGAGCTGGAGACCTCCATAGGAAACCTGGGACTAGAAAGTGGAAACTGAAAGGCATTTTATGCTTTAACCCAGTTCTTTAATCAAGTACTGGACAAGGGCACTATAAATGACAGTGTAATATTGTCTCACAATAGTACTCTCTGTAGTACTGCGTATCAGTAGCAAAGCGTTCAATGGTTATCATTAATTTAGCATTCTTATTTGAAGGAACATAGCATGTTTTCCCTCTTGCCTTGTTGTTTCCTCTTCAGACTGAACTTGGCATTATGTTTTACTTGTGAATGAATGAAACCTTGTTGTTCATTACTATGAAACAATATTAAATGTCATGTCAGCTTGAATTTACAGACATGAAATACCAGCTTTCAGCTCTATGAACAGTTTCTCCATGTTATACTTAATGCATTATGCAGAAATAGAGTGCTGATTGCTGTTCAGTCTATTGTTCAATGACCTAGTTCTGCGCTGCGCCTACTAGACGTAAGAAGAAAACATTAGGAGTTTCTCTCCTTCAAGATGGTTAGAAACTTGGAAATGTTGTTAAGGACAAAACATACTTGATGGCCTAGACTCCTCATTTGCTCCACCTCCAAATACATCTGCTTTCCAATGTGATTATTTTTCTATTATCATTACTTTTCAGTAATGAAAACCCACCAGGCAAACAACTGAGGAATTCTCTTGATTCCTTGTTCTTTTGATTCCTTCGGCCATGGATTTTTAAAGTTATTTTCTTTTTAATTTGTGGAGGAAGACAAGAAAGCACAACCTGACAGTGGATTTGCCACAACATGCAGCTGAGGCATTTCAGGTACTAACTGCATTTCTAAAAGTTCCTCAGAATCTTCCAGCTGTTGAACAAAATAACTCTGCATTTTCTATTTGGTTAACTTCTCCACTTATTTTCTTCTGCAAAATCTGTAGTTGATGAAGGAGCTTACATATACAAAGGAACTCATGAGAAAAGAAAGAGTTACAAATGATATGTGGCTGCAGAAAGGCACTGCAACACTAGAGGCCCAATATTTTAGTGAAAAAATGCTGTGAAATGTAACAATACATCTGAATCATCAGGATGGGATCTGTTTTACTGGTAGACAGAATAAAAAAATAATTTTGTCAAGGAATCTTGTGTTCCATTGCAAAGGGCTGATTTGCAGTTGAGATAAAAACAAAGGTCAGTACTAAGAAAACAGCTTTTGGCACATGTATTATCTCTTCCAAAATATTAGTGCTAAAAGCTTTTTCTTAAGGATGTTAATACAGCACCTGCAGTATTCTTGGAAGAACAGCCTTTAAGTGTGTTTCAGAAGAAGGAAAAATACCTTTCTGCTATAAAAATCAACAGACCCTGCTACATATCAATATGCACATTTGAAATATCTTTCTAGTCATTCATTCTCTTTGATTTTACCAGAAAATATTCTGTAAAAAAAAAAAAAAAAGAAAGTTTCTGAAAGAATATCAATATTTTGACATGGAAGGAGGAAACGGAAAATTACACTATAAGGTTCAAGAACAGTAAAATGAAAGCACTTATACCATAAACATACCTGCTCTTGTCAGACAAAGGACATGTACTTTTACTTACGTCATAAGCCCCTCCTTCTAATTCATAAAAAGCTGTAACAAAGCTAGCTATATTTAAGTCTTTGAAATGCCTTTTAGTCATTCATTTGCTTGCTTTTTTTACTGAAAATAATCTTCATAGTGATTATAGAAAAAAATTTCAATATTTGCATTGGGTTTAGACAGCGAACTGTAAAAAGTAGAAAAATGTTCCTTAATACTAATAATGTTTTTATCTAGTAAATGCCTTTACAATTCCATGAAATACAACAAATTCACATGAAATTTATTATTAGAGAGGAAACTTGTCCCACTAGGCTCCAATCCTTTTTTATGGTATTTGTCTTTGCTCCCATCTTGAATCCCTCCTAAAGAGAATAGTTACTTGCACTAAAAATCCTTTAAAAGTATACCTTTTTCCTAGTATGAGCAAGGACTGAAAGATTGATTCTGTACATAATATTCCTATATGAACAAAATATTACATACCTTCATTAAAAGTAAATGGCTATACATATATATTGGGTCTGACTGAGATGGAGTTAATTTTCCCTCTAGCAGCCCTCATAGTCCTGTGCTTTGTATTTGTAGCTAGAAAGGTGTTGATAACATGCCGATGTTTTGGCTACTGCTGAGCAGTGCTCACACAGCATCAAGGCTGCCTCTCCAACATTCCCCCCTCACCAATAGGCTGGTGGTGGGCAAGATCTTGGGAGGGGGCACAGCCAGGACAGCTGACCCCAACTGACCAAGTAGATATTCCATACCATATGATGTCTGCTCAGCAATAAAAGCTAAGAGAAAGGAGGAGGAGGCGGGGGGTGGGGAGTGGGGGCATTCATTATTACAACATTTGTCTTCTGGAGCAACTGCTACACGTACTGAAACCCTACTTCCCAGGAAGCAGCTGGACATTGCCTGCTGATGGTAAGTAGAGACTAAATCTTTTGTTTTCCTTTGTTTCCACATGTGGCCTTTGCTTTTATTAAACTGCCTTTATCCTGACCCATAAGTTTTTTCCATCTTATTTTCTCTCCCTCCCCATCCTGTTGAGGAGGGGAGTGACAGAGCGGCTTGGTGGGCACCTGGTGTTCAGCCAAGGTCAACGTCCCTCAACATAGCTATGCTAACAAATATGTTACCTACTCATGCATTATGTCTGCTCACATATACATCAACCACTGGATATACTGTTACCTCCCTAAGCTACATTAATAGAAAATGTTGGTGGGTTTGTAATAAAGTGCACTGCTATGGACAGTGCAGGGTTTTTGATCCCTGGGGAAAACCATTTTGGACCTCTGTTTTGAACTGATACTTTGTACTGGCTATGGAGCTTATACTATATAGTCACATTAAGTTTTCCCATTTAATTTTAAGAAAAAGGGTTTAGGAGATGACACTGACAACCCTTTCTCATGACTAGATCAACACAATCAATTGGAGTTTGCACTAGAAAACTGAAAGCTCTTCCCAGCACAATTCAGTTCCTTTGTGCTTCTTTATATGTTGAACACACAGTAAAAATAACCATTTCTTTAAAATGAGAAAAAGAAGAGAAAAAAATTTCCTCCTAGCAGCCAAATCTTAATTTTCCATTCTGTGATATGATTAGGCACTTATTTATGTGTTGTCACTCACAAACATGCAGAAAACGCAAAAGTTATTGAAAAAATTAAAGTCTGCTGAACTGTCTTGCAGGACTGTTGGTTCTCTAAGTGCTTTGAAATTATGATATATGAGGTAGATGTTGCATATTAAATAAAGATATTTAAATTATAAAGCCCCCGTTAGTGAGAGCTGATGAATGTTAAATGTTATGAGCCACAAGGCTGTGGCATCCATCATATTCACATATTAACACAGTCAGTGATGGAGCAGCCCCAGTGATGACAGATAGACTGCTAGATAGTTATCCCTTATTTCCAGAGTCGCCAAGCAAGCCTTTCAACCCCTTTGGCATTATTTTTAGCTTTGCATTAAATTAGCAACTTTTCTGTCATGTTCTGGCAGAAAGAATCAATTCTTCTTCACGTGTGGAAGGTAAAAGAATGATTTAGTGAAGCAAGGTGTAAAGGAAAAGGAAGTAGTAGCCTCTACCTCTGAAAAGGCTGCAAACTTCAAATGACTAGAAACAAATATAAAATTGTGATCTTGTGAAAGAACAGCAATGAAACAGTAAGCACACAATAATGGCTTTTCTCTGCACTTAGATAAAAGCTGAATTTTTGATGTGCACAGTATATTTTAATAAAATTTTATATACTATGTTTTATACACTTATTGGCTATTCCATAATAATGTGTGTGCTAACAGCAAAATTGCTCTTAAATTTATGTGTGTTATTTATATGTTCCCACGTAACAATGCTTTTTGTTGTAAAAAATATTCTGTTTATTAATGTAACTTTACAACCACTGCATCCAAGATCCGTGGTAAATTAATGACATTTTTATTATTTTATAGTGTCATTAAATTTTTACTGATCACTCCATCAAACAGAAGCAATAAAGGCCATAATGCAAACTGGGACACTTAGATCAGGGGAGCAGGAAGGCATTCCATATAGTCTGAAGTAAACGGCTTGCTATAAATGATATTTATACCATCTTTAAGGATGTGAGAATACTTGGACAAGTTTGGCAAAACTGTTTCTGTAGTATCGTGGATTGTGTACTTAAATAACAGTTTACTTGCCAGCAAGACAATTTTTTTTCAAACCATATGCGAGAAGATGACTGATTGCATCCATCTCTTGAAAAATAATATACGAAATGTAATAATACACTGGGCGCCCCTCCCTTCTGGATTACCAAGACTGATCCGACTATACCCATGCCTCAAATTATTTCAACATGCTTGCTTTTTCCACATCTGAAAAGTATGCTTAGTCTGAAATGGAAAATGGCATGCATGCTGATCGTTGTGTAAAAGATTTAAAATATATATCTTTTTTTGCAAACAAATACTTTTTATTTAAGTAGACATGTTTGGACAGTGATGTAATACCCTTTATTTCAGTAGTCTAGCATGGAAGTAGTCACCAACATTAATTTAAAGAGCCAGTTTCTAGAAATGGAATTAATACAGGTCATTCAAAGAAGACACAGGGCATGTGACTGAAGGGATATTATTTCTTCTGAGTACTTTAGTTAGAATGACTACAAACAATTAGCACATGTTGTCTTTATGTACAAAATGTATTTAAATTGAATTATTCCATAGTAAATGTTCTAGTAGCTTATTTGCTAACTGTGATCTATTCCCTTCATGTACCATGGACAGTAAACAACAGGCAAACAACTTACTGTATTCAAAACATAAAAAGGACATTTGCAGTAGAACACAGAGAAAATGATTCCCAGTTTGAATAACGAGGAATCACAAAACCATTTTTTTCCCCCTGGAAAGTCAATATACAAACAGCCCAAGATTTTCACCACCTTCTTACTACTTTTTAATGGCTAGACTGAAAAGTTAAATTACCCTCCACTTAGAATCTTTTGCAACATCTTGGCACAGCAAGGATAATTACAAATTGACTTTCAGCCTTATCTCTGGATATTTTAGTTATTACGGGTGGGAAGTTTAAACATTAACCTTATTACAACAATGTCAATCATCTTACTGGTGTGCAAGCATGCAACTGCTGGAATTCTTTGGATGGCAAAGTAGATAAATACAATAGTGGCATTATTGTTACAATAAAAAGCAAGGCCCTTGTTTTTGCAGAACTGTGGTGAATATCTAGAACTTATTTTCAACATCATAGCAGCAAGAGTTGCTCCAAGAAACTGGAAATATTAAACCAGCAAAATAGGCAGACTTAATGTAGGAATGCTGATATTTTAATATATTACAAGAAAGAAAGTATATATTTTCCAACCACTGATTTACAGGCTGCATGAATGAAGGTTATATGCTGAGTCCTACGATGCTGACACAACCTGACTGTACTTTATTTTTCATGCAAGTGAAATACCTGAATTCAGTGATCTCAGGAATGAAAAAGGGACAGTTCAGTGAATTTTCACCCTGACATACCGCTGTTTTCAGTTTTTGAAGACCCCTATACTGTTCATAAACTGTTCCAGTACTATATTTGTATGTAGAACATACAGCATGGACTAGTATCCCTCCCACAGACTACATATTTGTGTTACAGTACAGTGCCTCAAAGCAAACAGCTTGCTTGAAAAGATGCAGGGAGAGAGAACCATTAGGTCCCCTTTTAAACATATTCTTCCATCTTAAAGTATAACTGAAAAATAAGGGATTAAAAGCAGATAACAGGGAATTCACACTAAAATTTCTTTGCCTGACTGGCAAGCCTCAGCTGGCTTCCACGTGACCATGTGACATATGCAAGACCATCACAAGCAGAAAATCCTCCAAAGTTGTTCAGTAACAGAATTTCATAGTGATTGTCATGATATGGGACTTTCCTTTTCTAATACCCAGGTTCTGGGGTCAAAATTGAGAACTGCAATTTCATCAAAATTTAAAGTATCTACAAAAACGTTTGAAACTGGAGTACTAAAGGGAAAAAATTCATCAGATAAATAAATGAAAACCTAAATGTACCTACTTGTGAACACTCTCCTTAGCTAATTATTTTGGAAGTCTGATTTTAAGGATCAGAATTCCTAGAGCCTCTAGTTAGTCTGAACAGTAGCCATCTTGATCTCCAAACACAAATAAGAAGGATTTAGGTGAATTCCCTGACCATTTGGAGCATTCAGCATATATTAATAAGTCAATAGACTTCAGTGCATTGAAGGTTGCCTTTAAAAATAAGTGTATGAATTTTAAAATATTTTTAAAAATAAGGAAAAAACTCAACCCAGATAGTAAATGTTTCCACCTAAGTAGGATATAATGCCCTCCTACACATGAAGTATTGACATACCCATAAGTATTGCCACACTTGCAGGCCCTCCTAAGCTATGGATCTGCCCTGGTTAGATTACTTTCAACAGGATTACTGCACTTACTGAGCCCCCTTAACCAAATGCTTTATGTCTTTGTTCATATGGTTTTAATATGGTTTTAACCAATTGCAAGGTTATTTATAAGTTTGCAACTCCCCAGTAGTTAGAGTTATGAAGCGTTCAGACTTAAGCATATCCAGTTGTGTGGTAACCCAACTACTGCTTTCATGCGGTTTCCAACTTTTTATTCATGCACAAAGGCATGATGCATGGCAGTATCTGAGAACTTTCTGATTAACTCTTTGTTTCAGCAGCAAATTCATACAGCAGCCTACAGTAAAATTACACATCAACTAAAATTTAAAGGTTTAAAAAAAAATCACACAAAATGTGGAATTCCATCTTAGACTGAGGAGAAGGCATTAGTCCTTGAAAAATGAAGGGACAATGAATTAAATTAACAGCTGGTAAATGAAAAGCAAACAAAAAGAGTTACTCCTTTACACTCTGCATAATACGGCTCTAGAATTCGCTAGAGGTCAGAAAGAGTCCAAAGCTTGGGCTGTCACTTGTTTTTAGGAGAGCTGGATAATTTTATGACTGTTAATAACATTTGTAGTAACACGTGCTAAGATAATCAAATCTCATGTTCCAGAGTGTAAGCTGTTTGACTGTCGGGGTCAAAGAGAAATTCCCTCATTCTCTCTGCTGCTCCCCTCCCTCCTGACCAACATCCACAGATGATTAACTGGGAGCCTTCTACGGAAAGAAGTTAATTTTCTTTTGTAACATTAGGTATTGCTCACTAGACTTAAGGGAGAACTGGTAAATGGTATAGACCAATCTGTTTACCTTGTAATAAGAAAGGATCTGAATGCAACCATTTAAAAAAACATATTTTCTTTAACTGAACACATACATGTGCATTTCTGAGAGACAGACAAAAATAAACACAAATTACAATTGACAGACACTTCTAAGAAATAGCAGGACTGGGTTTGGGTTTTTTCTCCTGTGCTGTAAAGTGACTAATGGAAGCAATTCAATAGCTACTCTTGGACCTTCAGAATGATCATTCAAATTTCTAACATTTGAGTTACAAGAATAAATGCATAAGGATATGGGAAAACAAAGGTTTTTCCTAGTAGACTAAATATTATAGAGGAATAATAATACACATTTTGCTATATTTCAGTTTAATTTAGCAGCTGGTTGGACCTTGTCAGTTATGGTCTTGTTTTCACCATGTATTTAAAAATGGAAAAATTGAAATGCCATAAAAGTGTACAGAAATACTTCTACCAAATTTAAACAATGCCATGATTCTGTATATAGATCTGCATGCTTCCCCAAACTTTTCTGTTTGTGACTAAATTTCATTAAAAGTATTGTCATGCATTGGAATCAGAACAGAATTTAGAAGTTCAGAGATCTGGTTACTAGCCTCAAAACTGTGAATCTCCTTTTCTCTTAATCTTCTAGTAATATATTCCAGGCTGAAAACACAGCTTTAGCAAGAAGCCACAGCAGTATAACAACCAGCAAAACTATTCTAGGTTCAGCACAACAATTTTTTTGGAATGGAAAAAAAAAGGCAGAAAAGAAGTCACCAATTTCAATTTCATTGTGGTGTTCTGCAAACCTCAACAGCACAAAGCAAATTCAGCTGCCCTCCACACAAAGTTGGGAAAAGAGAGGTCTTAAAAAAATATCCAGAACACACACAGACATACACAGACACCACTGGTCAAACATCTTGAGAAGCAATATCATTGTTCTTTTTGAACAATAGGGAAATGTAAGCGCATTGAAACAGATACATATATATGTTTGATTTTAAATGTCTAAAAGCTAAGAGAAAGACAGATGATGTTCTCATATATACTTTCATTCCATCACTTCAACTGTGCCTTATAATAGGCACATATCAGATTTTGTGACATGATTGACCAATACTGGAAAAACCGTGATAAAAGTGGACTACATGATGCAATAATCCATTATGAAATAGTAATAAATGCACTTTTCTTACTCTACACATGGGTAGTAGTTATAAAGAATTAAAAGCAAACATTTCAAATACTCTATTTGCAAGTATTTTTACAATTAAAGGTCTAAACTTCAGGGAAATCTGAATCTGAGTTTTGTGCATTTTATTACAGCAATCTTTGAACATGAATAGTGTTGCATATGGTATGTATAGATTCCAGTAGCTCCATTAGGGTAAATCCTCCAGGGCTTTGGAAGTACAGATACCTAACCCAGATACTCTGAATGATTCACTAGGGGTACCTACCCCTTTCGTTTATCCCTATAAGCAATGCAGGCCTCTAGACATGGCTGTTCCATCCCATTTTCAGGAAGCCACCTGAAGTAGTTAAATTGGTGATGCAAAAGACACTTGGGCTTAAATGTTCATATTCATATTTAAGATTAGAAATGCAGTCAAGACAGTTAGCAAAATCCCACCAAATGCTACTGTCTTCAAGTACATGCCTTGCACAGGTTGTAAATATATAATTGCATTCCATGCATGTAAAGAATAAGTAGGCTTTTTCCGTATTTATCAATCTGATTTTTTTTTATTTTGTAGCATTTTAAGTATACTTTTTCAAGGTTGAATTTTATGATGGCTGCTTATATATTACTGTGTTTATACTCAGGTCTTTTTTGTTATGTTTAGAGAGAAAAGAAACATATCACTAAAGAGTAAGGATGGGTGACAATGGAACAATGATAATAACATCATTATGCAGTGTTTTGCCTCTTGTACCCCCATCACTGCCATGTTTTTCTCTGATTATTTCAGCCTCAGGAAAATATGCTGCTTAGTCTTTATGTCAGGAAGGAAAGATTACTGTTTGCATGATTACAATATCAAGTGTGATATATGTAATGCCTGTGATAATATAGATGTACCCCTCAACTAGCTCCTGTCTTTAATCTTCATTCAACAGGAAAACAAAACAAAACAAAACAGTGAGTTGCAAATTCTTGCAGCCTTGTATAGGCCTTAATCTTGTAAGGTGCTGAGTACTTTCACTCCAGTCCAACAGAGGCCTCAAGGACATGGATAGTCACTACTTAACTCCAGGGGAATACTTCTGTGCTTATATTAAGAATGGATTACTGTTCACTGAGTCAGGGCCAAAGTATGTAGTTCTCATAGGTTTACACTGAATCTGAGAATAAAATCAGAAAACTTCTTTCCAGGCTGAAAAAGATGCTTCCACCTTTTTATTGATTACTCCTTTTTCCCTTTAAGACAGGTAGGTTGAAGGCCTTCTAGTATGAAGAAGAACTATTCTTGTTTAGGAATAAAAGAATAGAAAGCCAAGAACACAGTCCTCTAAAAGGATTTATGCAAGTGGACAAAACCTTGCATTAACAATGTCCTAGCTGAAGGCAAAGGAACAATTCCCTATGAGTGAAATTGCTATATTTACTTATTTTTCTAATACAACCAGAACCAAGTTGCTCATAATTTATATTTTTAAAATTTATACTCAAGGAAAAAGCATCCCAAACTGGATTTATTAATGCAATAAATTCATCAAAACAAACAAACAAAAAAAGAGCAACTGATAAAATAGGATAAATGTTCCATTTGCTACATCCAACATTCAAATGTAGGCAAATACGTACTTCCTGAAAACTGGGAAAGATTTATGTCTCTCAGAAGGAGTAACTCTTCCATGCAGGAAGTAGGACTCAAAATACTGCAAGAAAGAGAGTACTTTAAATGGATAACTGAAGGCTATGCATTTTTTTCATGCAGAATTCAGGAACCCTTACACCTGAAACCATCTTAAATGCAAAATGAATACCTACAGGCTGAAAAAATTACGTGGTTTTACTGCTGCAATATACAAAGACAAAACTGCTAGTCATCTATAGCTAATGCTACTGGCAAAAATCCATTCTCTAGCTTTTCATTTAAAGTAGAATGATTTTATAAACCTTGTTTTGTTTTTATCATGAAAAGCCTGTTTCAAATTTCCCACATAAGATATCCATTAAAGTATTCTTCAGCTCAATCTAACAATGACAGTTTAGAAAACACTTTTATACCTTAACAACCAATCTTGGAAGGGAGTTTCAAAAGTAGTGGTATAACCCACAGAGCATATTAGCCACTTACATCCCACTTAAGACCTATTTTTGACCTCGTTTTCAGCATAAGCGTAAAATGGGTCCTACTACATCTGTCCACATTCAAAATGGACTTTTACTCTCTTTTCCCCTTTCCTTATTCATCCACCCTGGATGACGTATGGAAAAGCTCATGCAATTCACTGAAGGAGCATTCCAGCACCTCATTCCAATGGAAGATTTTCACTGCTCTGTGGACCAATACAATCTGTGAGTAAGAGGGAATTTCCTCTGTCATACCTTCCTTACTCCTTTGTATACTTGTATACTTTATAACTGTGGTTATATTTTCTTTCTATGTCTTACAGGAAAGAGAATAATAATGTCCTGGGGAAGCAATCAGTATTTGGAGTTTTTTACTACTGTATATGTAGACAATCATAGCACCTACCACTATGCATCAGTAGTACCCAAATCATATTAAAAAGGAGGTTGGTAACGGTATCTCCAGGCACAGAGAGGGGAAATTATTATCTTCTGGTTACCTAGACAGTCAATGATTAAGCCGAGAACTGAACCCAGGACTTCTGAACATTAGGCCAGTCCACTGGCTGTTATGCCACACTGCCTCTGCCGTAAATCTGTTTGATGGATTTTTCAGTCATGGAACATTAAAGGCTCTGCTCTTGTCTGATGAATATGTTTAAAGAAAACAGCACAAACAAAAGCAAATGTAACAAATTATCTGAGACATACTGCTTTGATGTCACACTTGGATAAAGGATTTCCTACTGGAAACCTATGTACACTTATACATACTGAAAAATATTTTAGCCAGTACCACTAGCTGGCATGCTGGTATCTATTTATGTCTGAAAAGGGAACATAATCAGTTTTAGTTGGTTAAGTACAATCTGAGCCAACTTTTATATTATGACCAAAATCTTGGCAGTACAGTAGCAGTGGCAAGTAGCAGAAAATTGCTTACAGTGTTATTTGCCAGATTACTTGAACGATTTACACTGGCTTTTCAAGAGAGTTTGGAGTATTAAAAACTTAAGATTTGGAAAAGCCTTGGACTTTTGGATTTTTGTTCCTGGTTGCAACAAGATGCGCAGGAGAGGGTTATGATATAGTATGACTGACTAAACAAAGCATTTTTTTAAAACATAAACTGCCTGAAACTTTTAGGAGCCATTGAGTTTGAACTGTTAAGATTTTTTTTTTTAATTGAAGATTTGGAGAGTCTATTGATTTAGATTAAATGCTCAACCTTTCACATCTACTTATTTAAGATTCATGTTGACATTGTACTAAATACAGCCATACAGTTTGTATTCCAGATAAATTGATCTGACTACAAGCCTCACTCTTTAGTATGATTCTTACTCCAAGATAAATCAATATTTAATATCTCCTGCAACAGCCCCAGTAGATAATTTTAAACCTTTTCTCCATCCCATTAAGTTACCTTTAAAAATTCTTTATACAAGCCTTCACAGATGACTTCTGAAAAACTAGTTTATGAAAAGCAGTCTGAAGCTCATTAATTCAGAGGGAAAGGGTTTTTTAATCTTGCTTCATTGTGCTGATCTCTAAATCCATCTCTGTTTAGCTAATTCTCCTGCTCAGCTAATTTGAAGAATAAATAAATACTTCCTGTAAATCTGTAACACACATTTTAAACATAAAGAAAAATATCATTCTACTGCTTGCTATATGGGACAAGATATCTCTAGGGTGTGGAGTTTTGCAAAAACAGGCTGACCAAGGCTGCCCCTGGCTCCCTGAGAGGATGGGTACTCAGCATCATCAGGTACCAACCTCCACCCAGCTCCAACCCCACTGGCACATCAGCGAAGAGAAGCAGTGATAAGCAGTGTCGGGCTCAGGTATCAGTCACATCCCAGCCTCCATTTTGAACATTAAAATCTACTGTCTGCTCCCTCTCCCCTTTCCACCCTCCAATCTGGTGGAGTGGCTAAGGAGGAGGAAAAACATCTCTTCCCCCTCCCTCAAACCTCTCCTATGGCTAAGGGCCCCAGTGGGATAGAAGTCTTTGATATCAGAAGAATGCAAACAGCAAGGCTCAGGTTTGCTGCTTCTTAGAGTTTAGAAACAGAGACATAAGAGGAATTTCAAATTATTATATATTGGGAGAACTGAAAGGGATGTTGCCAAAAGGAAGGAAAGAACTATATGCTCTGGAGCTATCTGGTTGTATATCCACCTTCAAACTGTAGGATTTTCATATTCTGATCTGTGCTCTCCCTTAATCTTATTTTGTACTCTGCGTTACGTTCAAAGTGGAGGTTCACAGACACTGTAGGCAGCAGTGAAGCCCTGTCCCATCGCTCACCTTCCAACCTACTGGCTCCCAACACAAACAGTCCACAATCCTTTAAATCTTCTGATTCAGCTATTCAGGGTGTCATGCTGAAAACTGATACAGTTAAGTGTTCCAGTTTAAAAATAAAAGGGGAGGGAGGACTTCTTGTTTCCAAAGCCATGTTTTGCCGCCTTTGCAGCAGAGTTGCTCAAATAGTTGGACCCTTGAGTGGGCAGTGAGCTGCAGCCCAGGTTGCTGAGAACTTTGCACTGGAGGGGCAGCGTGTGGAAGCTAGATAGCTCTTTGCCTTTCAAATCTATTAAAGATCTACATCTCAGGAACTATACATGCTTTGGTATGGTTCAAAGCACAACCTAAAAGGGTCTGATCCTAAATGACTTCTTTCATCATTAACAAAATAGAAATATTAAAGAAAAATAATATGACTGATTAACTTATAATGCAGTTTTCGATTTTATCTTTATTCCTTTGCTATCTCCAAGCGATCAAAAACGTGATAAACTGCGTATTTTGCTTATTGAAAATGTTCAGTGTTTAGCTTAGATATGAACTCAAATCCAAGGTAGATTTAGCAACAAGAACGCAGTTTTGTAGAGAATATACCCACTACGTACCAAAAATATGTGAAATAATATTCACTTTTCACTGTGTAAGATGTTAGTGGGAATTCTACTGTGGAAATTGTGTGCTGTTCTATCCATTAATTAACAATTATATGAGAATGTTGTTTTCATGAGACACTAGAAGAGTCCCAGCAAAAGCACAGTGAGGGTAAGCAGCAGGGAAGAGCAGCAGCAGGGAAGAAAGGAATGGAGACCCAAGCTAGCAGATCATTGCAAAATCTGCAAGAAAATTTCCCTGTCTCTCATGATAAGAGAATGATAGAGACTTCTACTACCTAAACCATAGCCTGCACCACATTAGGACCACTCCTAATACTGCAAGAGCGGAATCTTAGAACAGTTGAAAGATGAATAAATAATGTGGGTCCTGATTCAGAGAGGCACATGTGCTGAAAGCCATCCTCAATGTAGCAAATGCTTTACATTAGGATACCTTAAATGGGGTCACAAACAGGAAATTGGGTGCTTTTTTCCCCTTTTAAATGGATTCTTTATGTTCTCATAACACATATTCCCAGGTAGCTACAGTAACATGTCATGGATGGAGATAAAGGGAAATCATTTGGCAAACCAAGCAAGTAGTACACTTCATCTCCTTTTCTTATATGATAGCTCACACATTCACTACAAATTTCCCATACTGCAGTTCATGACTTTTGCCTGTCCATGGTAGTGAGTATATACTGATAAACTCTGGATGGCTTTTGCACTGAATGGAATGAAAATCCTACATAGCAAAGCATGCTGTTTAGTGCAGAGGAGTGATAGGTATCCCAGTCAGTCTATAACTGTGCATATTAACTCAGCCAATTCCCTGCAAAGAAAGAGAAAAAAATAAACCTCGGGTGAAAGAGGGTGGGATCAAAACTTTGCAGGAAAGTATCTTTCTTGTATTTATAAGCTTTGGGTTATTTCTTAAAGAAAACAAATTGTTGATGTACACTTCCATGAATGAGACATTTGTCATAATGTAGTGTGATCTGTGGTGTGATACTGAAGAATAAAACACGGGAGTTATGCAAAGGTCATGCAGGTAATCCCTTGATAAAGGGGAATCCCTTGGGAGGAAGAGTGCAGCCATACAACCTATTCTTATTCATGAGTATTCAAAGAGCTTGAGTGGCCTCAGGTGAGGAACAGAATTCTGGCAAGGAGCTGGCAATTGAACATGTTTTGGCAACCTGTTGAACCCTTGACAGACCAAGAAGTTTTACAGTACATGATGTGTTAGTGACTCACTTTGTGTACAGTTCTAATGCGCGTCTTCCCAGTGATGGCTTCTATTTGTACTGGCATCCAAAATATAGCAAAGAGTGTTCCTGTGCTTTAGAAATGGAAGGGAGCATGCATATAAAAGTAGGATGCACTAAGCAAGAATCTATGTATATAAAAAGATCTTTTGAATAGGAGCCATATAATGAAATTGTCATGTAGCAATTTAACTCAAGGATGCAAAGGAAATGGCAGTGAGGTAAGAATGCATCCATTGCCTGATATCTCAAGAAGCCTTTGGCAAGATAACAGTGAAAGCATGCACCCAGCAACATGGGTCTGACATCAAATGACAAGTGTCCACTTCTCTTACTGGCTGTTTAATAAATTGCTTTGGAAGGGGTGGAGGTAAAGAGGAGATCTTTCCAAAACCTTGCCTTAGTGTTCTCCTTCAGTTAATGAATGTCAGCAAGTGGAAGAGAACAGAAACATGATATGTTTTTCCAGCCTTTATAGAAGCATTTGCAACATGTTAGAGGCCACAGGCATAAAAGTGAAATATTGGGAAACTAATGTTGTCTGTAGATTTTCAGGATGTAAGCAGGGCAATTTCAGCTTGTGGGTTAGGCGTACTTTAGGTTTTAAGTAGTGTTATAACAGCTTACTATGACTTGAACATGATTTTAGTACAAGTAATCTGATGTTGAATATCATTTATTACCCTGTTACACATTTCCAATTGAGATAGACCTGTTTATGGAGTTAGTATTATGTGACTACATTATGTGACAAGCTATGTGCAGTGAACAATCTATCCAACAAATATAGTCTTTCTTATCTTTCCAAACTAACCCTGGAGGATCAGCAATTTCTATGCATGTGTGAGCAATTTGTAAGTGTTCTAACAATCTAACTTTTGAGTTATGCATGAACTACACACTTAAATGCTCAATAGCTGCTGCTTGTGATTTATGCCATAGATGGTCACCTAAGACAAATTATATTGTTTTCAATGTCTGGCTCAGTGCTAAGTATTGCAACATTGCTTTAAACTACCTGAAAAAAGCAACTGGGAATCCTCTCAGCCAAAAGACCTCCCAAGTAGTGGAAAGCCTTTACTTCTGTCTATCAGATCCTGCATCCATTAGCTCCAACACCATAGAAAAAACAATGAACCTGCCTCTGGCATACCATTGGTAGGAAAAAGATGGCAGTGGTAAGGCACAGTGCAGGATGGCCTGCAGGACCTCTAGATTAAATTGCTGCAGAGTTCACAGCGTTGCTGTAGAGATCTATTAGCATTGACACTGTATCAGGGCTGGAAGAGCTCCCTGATACTGTGTTCCTCATTTGGTCAGCATGGCGTTTGAAGTGGGTGCTGCATCAAAGCCTCTGTTTTTTTATGAACGGGGGTGAAC
Organism: Phalacrocorax carbo; assembly: GCF_963921805.1. Lineage (NCBI taxonomy): Eukaryota > Metazoa > Chordata > Aves > Suliformes > Phalacrocoracidae > Phalacrocorax > Phalacrocorax carbo. Next base: position 56,918,251 of record NC_087517.1, on the reverse strand, counting down.
AATTTGGGTATAAACAGGAAATGCCCAATTGTGCACAAACGTCCATGTTCATATGCAAATACACCCATAGAAATAAAAATCCGTTTGCATGAATATTTGTGAAAAGAAAACAAAGGAAGGAACAAGCATGGTCAAACTCCATTAATCAGATTTCAAACAAACATTTGCAAATACCATTTTGCATTATTTGCTCAAGTCTTTTCATGAGATAAAAGAAGACAATTTTACCGGCTAGCATGCTTATTCTTTCTTTTGAAGCAAAACAGTTAAACCAGCACAAAGTAGCATATAATCCCCAAACAGGCAGCTAAGTAAACATCCTTCAACTACAGGCATTGTATTTCAATTTATCATACCTGCTGATGCAGCCTAATGATACCTGAGAAACAGGAGACATTTTTAATTTTAGAAAGTAATGAAGTATCAGATAAAGTAATCCAAATTTATCCTTGCTGTCCTTAATCTACTGCAGTTAAGACAGTTATGTTGGCAATGCATTTGGTGTTGTGAATTTACTTAGAGGAATACATAGAGCTTGGAAATAAATGGCAGCAACTTTTGTAGATGTCTCTGATTGTATCTAAGTGTGAAATAATATGCAAATGTATTCTGTAGTTCTCAGGACAACTGAAGAAGCGATATGATAGGATTATGCAGCTGCCATTCTGACCCACAATTTAAATCAATTAATATATTCCTGTCCTAGCAAATTCATGTTCAAACAATAATTTTCAGCCTATCTTTATTGTTTTCTAGAGAAGCATAATAAAAACATGGAATACATTTCAGTATCTATCTGCAAAGTCTCATGAGTAGCTTAGGATTGTACATAAGATACAATCATTATGCTGTTACAATCATCACAAAGACGCTATCCTTTATGGCAGAACGTCATCCTTCAGGAAAAATTATCCTTGTTGGTTTGTGCATGTTTTTCAACATTCACCCTTGGGACCTATTTTAATCTAATTCTGTTCCTTTGTGACTTTTTGCTGCTCTGAGATTTAAGAGAGAAGACCAAAACAGAGCAAAACCTGTATCCTTTTCACAGGAAATACCCCATGTGAGTGAAAAAGCAGTGTATTTGGCATTTTTTTCTTGAGCTGGAAAGGCAATAGGAGAAAGGGGCCAAACCACATAATCACTATTATTATTATTATTATTATTATTATTATTATTATTATCGTCATCATCATCAATGAGGTCTAAAACCTGCAGCTAGGCAACCCCTTCAAGTAGCCCTGACAACAGAAATAATAAAACATAGTTGTGTTCAGCAACCATACATGCATACTATTAAGCATAGGTAGTGGCAAAAACTCTAGTAGCCAATATTCAAATGCAAAAGTAGCTTTCAATACTAAAAAAGTGTGCTGGTTTCTTTCCTGAAAATAATATTGTCTTGCCAAGTTCTCTTGTGATTGAACTGGAAGCATGAAAAACTTTAAAACTTCACCTAATATGGGAAGTTTCTTCACTATTCAGTGTGTGTGATATATACGCACATGCACACCTGTATATATATGTGTTTATGGTTACTCAGATAATGATGTTTCGTATAGGTTCTTTATGTTTAGGTGCATTTTTTAATTTCTGACATATGTACATCATTATTGGACTGGTCCAACTTTTTTTAATTTATGGCCCAATAAAGTTTCCATGAATTAGATACTGCAAAGATGGCACATTTTTTCACTTGATTTTGATAATTTAATCAATGGAAAAATAATTTAGATTTTATTTTAATCAGTCTTTACATCATTTGAGGGACTAAGCATTTAACTGCACATCTAATATATTGGAACATAAATGCACAAACTATCAACTTTATCAAGACAATTTTGGAAAGTAAGGCAACTGAGCAAAATGCTTAAAAACAAAGTTCTGCACAGCAAATTCTTCCATAGGTGCAAAACTGGATCCATAGTAGGCTGGCACCAAAGCTAAATTTTCTGTAAATTTAGATGACCTACATATGTCAGAGATTTTGCACTGTGTCTCTTTGTCTTTTCACTGTCAGCACCAGTTTCAGTGAACATGTATTTTTAATGTGTAAATTTCAAATACATTATTTTTATGTCTTTCTATGCATAGCATACAAAGTAAATCTGAAAAAAAAATTACTAGGTATATTGGTAGGCATGAGTATGAATACTTGGGTGTAAATAGTATTTGAGCAATAACGTGATCAATTAAATGCTGAATCATATGTTACATGCAGACAGAAAGTTAACATTTCATGACCAGCTTTAATATTTCTATCTCTTGAGTTTGAGGAACAGACTTGACAAGATTTCATACCCACAGCCTCCTGCACCTGGTTCCCATTATAAACCTGGCCTTGATAATGGAGCTATGTTCTTCTACAGAGGCTAATGTTAGCAATGGTATTTTCCTCCCATAACTCTTATAACCTGAGTACCAGTGTTATGGCTGTATTTGACCCCCTCTGTGCATGTGCAGTTACAACTTCCATCACCTTCCTCACTAAATACATAGAGATCAGATAAAACATTTCTTTAAGTATGAGTACAATTTCTAAGCCTGATTTATTTCCTGTGATATCAACAAAAACTAGTGACATAGTAAAGGCTTCAGGGTTATGTTAAAAGTCAGGGTTTTTTTTTCCTGTTTGTTTATAATAGAAATATTTCTCTTTAAAAGATATGGTCAGAGACCCAGGGATTAATTTCTTTTTTTCCAAGATGTTCTGCTTTGAATTAAATTTCAAATTACATTTTAAAGTTCTAATTGTAAAGATAAATTCACTGCAACACTTCTCTGTGTCTGAGAGATATTAAAATCATTCAGCTGTTCAAAGACGCATCTAATTCCTGATAAGACCTCACAATAGAAAGAGAAAAAAGAAAAAAAAAATGTAATGCTCACTGTGCCCTACTGTTATCCTATAAATACAGTGATTTAGGAAACCAACACAAGCACATATTACAATGAAATTTATACAAATGCAAAAATCATCAACACCTTGAACTTCTTGAAAAAAAAAAGGAGGAAACTCCCTGGTATGATATGCTGCCTAGGAAGTCCATTCATAACATACACAACACAACCTGCAAAAATCTTGCTTGAAATCATTATTTTTTTCCCCCATTCATTGTTATAAACTTATATCGATTTCATGCTTTATCTTATCCTGTCTTGCAATTTCAAATATTGGAAGTAGCAGCAAAAATAAACAGAATGCCTCCAGCTACAAAACAAAATGTTTAAAGTCCAGCATGTTTTCCAGTTCTAATAAAAGGGGGCAGTATTACATCAGCTGAAATTCTGAATTGTCCAAATTATTGTAAAAAGTGCTGGAGAAGGATACAAAACTGCTGAATTTCACTGAAAATAGACTGTTAATGTATATGCAGTCACAAATCTGCCTGTCTGCCTTTGGGTAAAATTTTCAGAGCTAGTTCTGTGTAACTTAGGCTCCTGCATTCAGCTACTTTAGAAAATTTTTACTTGAGTCACTATTTTTCTTTCAAAATTATTAAGGAAATATTACAGTTGATATAAAATGAAGGCACATTTTTCATGTAGCTAGGATAAGCCCTAAGCCTGAAAAGGAAATTGCAAAATTATTGCAGTTTCAAAAACAAAAAAAAGGAACAAAATATTTTTATATTTCTTTTTTTTTTTTTTTCCTTAAGTAAAGGTTCTTTAGAATAAAGTACTGGTGCCCAAATATGGCTTTAGGAAGTTAACTTTGAACACCCATTATAAAAAAATCGTTACTTACATACGTCATGTACAGCCACAAGAAGATTACTAAATTAGCCAAATATACAGTAAAGTATAAAGGACATTTGTTTTGTAAGAATTATGAGGACTGCTGTGATTTTTATTTGAAACTTTTCCCTATTCTGGGGCATTTAACTTATACAAGTAATTTAGCTGTTATAAAATGATGGAATGTAAAGAGATTGTCTCTATGCAACATGTCCTTCTACATCTCAGAAACTCCCCAGGGAAAGGTTTGTCGACTGAACAGAATGACATAGTCAGGCAAAACAGTTTCCCAGTTGCAATGTCTCTTTGTGGAAATCAGATTCTTCATTAGACAGATGGAATACACTCCTACTGAGTTGAATAAATTGCCTATATTCTTGCAAGAAAGTGCGACAACACTAACAGTTCCTTAAGTAAATCAGTGTCTTTTTTCTCTCTACAGTTCCAGATTTTCTATTATAGAATCTAAATATATATATTTAAACTTAAATTCATTTATACCTAAGTTTAAGCTATATGGGGCAGGACCTTCCATAAGTTGAAGTGAGAACAGATCTTGGTACAATGACTATCGAGACAATACCATAATAAAAGTAATGACTTCACAAAACTAATCACTTGCTGTTGATATTGCTGCCCAATTTTTGGCCTGATTATGAGGTATTTGTGCTTTAATTACAAGTAGAACTAAGCTTTAACCAACAGAAATAAGGATCGAATTGAAAATGCTTACAGTTTCTGTTATGTCTCCCAGCAGACTGAAATACAAGCATTGACATTTAACAGTTACAAATATTCTTCTATAAGAAACTAAAGGAAAAAAGAAAATGTCAGAAGTTTTTCTGAAAACATAAAAGCAAATAAGAATAGATCAGTCCCTGCAAATCTAAACCAGTTATTCATAAAGATTTATAAAAACCCACAAGGCCCTTATGACCAATTTATTCATGTTCTCAATTTAAGGGTGGTCATGACTACTTTCAGTAAAAGAAGAAATGATAATTGAATGCAGGATGCATGGGAAAAGCATTTTCTTAACTATGTCCTTTTTTTATTTAATTTGAATTGAGAAATTACTAATAACAAGGATGCAAACAACAAGGTGCTACTCTTGGTGACTGCCTGAGAAATTCCCTGCACTTGCAGAAAAGACATGGTGACTCCTGCCTCTGCAGTTGTTCTGTCTGTAATACTGAATGTATGGGGAGAAAAAAGCTGGTAAAAAAAGTGTCAGCAACATAATCCAGTACTGCTAAAATTCAGAAAAAAAGCAATACAATGATGGAGTCATTGCAGGGCTGCAGGCAGTCAAAAGGAGATTATGCATGACTAGTAACTTTTCCTACAAAGACTTCCTGAAGTGTTTTTATCAGGCAAAGTTTGTACGCATGTTCAGTAGCTTCATACAGATCATGAAGCGTAACAGCTCCAGAGGAGCTGTTACACTCTGTGGTGTCAATAATCCACATATTTAACAGTCCCTAAATACAGCAGACTGTAACACCTCCAAAGGGGTCGTTATGGCTTATCAAGTCAAATCCAAGTGCCTAAATATGGATTTGATCAATAGACTGTAACATCTCCAAGGGTAAATAATATACGTTTTTAAGAATGTACACATTTTGCATACAGACTGTGGTCTATATTAGGATAAATGATGTGGATTCAACATGTAAAACTTTAATTTAGAAATAAGAAAGGAATAAAAGGCTCATTATAAGAGGTGCCACAGTTCCCAGGAAGTAGGTGATGACTCATGTCATTTATTTTGGGGTCTAATTCTGGTTTCATACTGCAAATACACATTTGCCTGAAAATCTACAAAAGAGTGGGAATGGAATACAAACATTAAAATGTTATATTGTATTCTGCTTCCTCTCAAATCTCAATGATTATGCTTCGTGGTTAAGTAAATGAAGAGGTGGGGGTACATCCTTGGTCTACCAGACATGTTGTGATTATTAATTGAATTTATGTTCTGCTTGACTTCAAATCTTTTTCTCCAATGAAATTAATACATTTCTGCCTATATTTTTTGTACAAAGATTTTCTGAAGTGTTTTTTCTCAGTGTTTTCATGCTTTATGCACAAAAAAAGATAGGATCTGGTCCTTTTAAAAATAACGTCAGTTGTCTTATAAATTATATAGCATTTTCAGGTTCATTTAAAGCCATAAATCAAAGCAAATCTTCAAGGCAATCATGCTAGTTCAAAATACTAAAATAAATACAAGTAGCTCTAGCAATGCAAATTTTGTTTAAGTAATCTTTTTTGTTGAAGTAAACATTGCTTGAATGGAAAAAAAGTCACATCCTCTAAACAAACCCAATTTTTGTATTTTACTTTTGCTTATATCACATGGAAAGAACTCTGTAGCCTATTTTCTGGATTTTCCTAATTCTCTCCCCTTCCCCAGTGTTTCTGTTTACTCCTGGAATCCACTTACACAGTTACTTCTCTTTCCTCAGTCAGACTACACCTGACCAGCACCAGGTGGAGTAGCAAAAGTCAACTCTACTATAATGACCTATGTGCACTGTACTGGTTTTGGCTCAGAGAGAGTTATTTTTAGTTTGCATTATGCTGTGTTTTGGATTTGTGACCAAAACAGTGCTGATAACACAGGGATGTTGTAGCTATTGCTGAACAGTACTTCCACAGCATCAAGGCCTTTTCTGTTTCTTATGCTGGCCCACCAGCGAGTAGGCTGGGGATGCACAAGGCAGGCCACAGCCAGGCCAGCTGACCCCAGCTGACCAAAGGGGTATTCCATATGATGTCATGCTCAGCAATAAAACTGGGCAAAGAAGGAGGAAGGGGAATCATTCAGAGTTTTGGCATTTGTCTTCCCAAGTAACTGTTATGCGTGATGGAGCCCTGCTTTTCTGGAGATGGCTGAACACCTGACTGCCCATGGGAAGCAGTGAATGAAGTCCTTGGTTTGCTTTGCTTGCTCACACAGCTTTTGCTTTACTTATTAAACCTTCTCAACCCACGAGTTTTCTCACTTTTACCCTTCTGATTCTCTTCCCATCCCACTGGAGGGGAGTGAGTGAGTGGCTGTGTGGTGCCTACCTTTACCCTGACACACAACAGTATACAAATGGAGATAATTCCATAACTGTAGATGTCCATAGAATGGTATCATCACAAAAGTATAGCCTAATGTTAATGCTTTAGCAAATGGCAAAGTTTGACTGTGCCAGAGTGCTGCATGTTTTTGTTTTGGTCTTTCTGATGAGTGAATCTCTGTGAGCACTTTTAAAGCTTTGTAGGAGATTTTTTTGAACAGCAGAATATGAACAGAGGCAATTTTCAATTCTGTGGCTCCAGCCAAATACAAAGCTTTCTGAGATTTAAATGACACATTTTCAAAAAGGCCTAAGCCCAGGCTTTGAAGCTATGTACATAATTTTGTAAGCACAATCATTTGCACAACAAACTATTACCAGCTATCTGAACTTGAAGACCAGTAACTGACCAGAACTCAATAGCCTTTTTAAACAAGCTGCAGGCAATTAATTTGTCATCTTTTTCTGGTGCCAGCTTCTAGCTACTCATTTATACAAGTCTAATTATCTGAAGCCAATTTCTGAAAATTTGGTCCTGAAAACATAGGGTCCTGATTCTTCAAAAGAAACCAGGCCAAAATTGCAACTATGCTATCACAGCTTCACTGGGATCATGACAGAAACTATACACAATCTTCTTGGCATGCAATTATTTCAGAATTATGTTTTTCTAATTGAAGTGATCTATCATTCCTGCCCCTCCCCCCCCCCCCCCCATTTTGATCATCCTGCCCATCATTTTTAGAGTAAAAGAAATATATCATAATGTAAAAATTGAAAGGCGGAGGGGAAAGGGGGAAAGAAGAGTATTCTAGAATCCTTTTTGTGCGAAGGATGCTTCTGGTTTTAATGTGTTTTATACTTGCTAGAAAATAAAATACATTCCCTTAGTATTCATGACTGACTTAATTCTTTTATTTTCTTTAGGATAGAGAGTGGGGATATATTGTCATTTAAAATGACTGATTTATATCCTATTCTATTAATGCCTTTTCTTGCATCTACAGAGCAAGGATAACAGACTACCAAAGGTAAAACCAGAGTACATATTGCATCTTTTTCCTGCCTTAATGGATCACTCTATAGTACATGCTACAATAAATAAACCTGGCAGGATTGTATAAGGGCATGGAGAGATTCAACAACAGATTCCCTTGCTGCTGTTTTATTCTTAGGTTTTAAAAGTTGCAAGTGCTACCATGAAAAGTCTCCCCATAAAATATGGCATCTGAGAATGATGATGTTTATATTTGTTAAAGAGTTCCAATTGACTCTGCTATATTTGCAAGTAAAAATTTTTTTTTTCCTTTGACTGCCTGATGTATAACCTCAATCTGGAAGCTCTATATCAATCTGTGTATCGCTAGTAACTGGCACAAGAAAGAATTTTCAGATTATTCACTAAAATATTTACTGAATCTGCTTTAAAATGTGAAAGACAAAATAGAAACTTGTTATATCAAATACAAGATGTAAACGTGGTACTGAAAATACTCAGGGACCAGACATGACAAGTAAGTGGATGCCATTTTCATACTTACTTTTCAAAATCAAATAAAATGTTAAGAATTCTTTTAATAGCCCTTATAGTGTATTAGATATTTTTAAATGTCAAGCCACTGAAACTCATAAAATATATTTTAAAATAAGCATGATTTTACAAACTCTTAATACTGATCATAGGTGTGACATTTATTTTATTTTTATAACTTGGGCTTTAGTACCCTACCTCTTGGTTAGTTAAGACAAACACTGACTTTACAATCAGAGTGTTGTTTGTATATGGGCTGCTTGATCAGTTATTAATTTCTATATTTTTCCATAATATCAATCTGCATTAAATGAGTTTTTCAATACTGACATTTAAACTAACACTAGCAGAAATAAATATTTATTAGTCTTTGAATTCGACTCGTAAAAGCATTGTTAATCCTGTGTGGTAACAGTTTACCAAATATTTTTAATAGACACTGAGCCTTTCTCTTGTTTTGAGTACTGTAAAGAACCTATAAACCAAAAATATAAAATGTACATTAAAAGGTATGTATCAGTCTTTGCTGGGTCTGTTTACAACGTTTCTTTGCCTTTCTGTGCCTTGCTACAATCCACTTACTCACTGAATACTCCCCTGTGGGTTGAGAAAAGATTGTAGTATTATCAAATTCACTGTTTAAGACAGAGTTAATATTCTGCAGAGTCTTATACTCAACCTGGACTAAAAATTCCTGTTATTCTTTGGAGTATAATGTAATCTTTCCCCCCTACCCCAAGATACAAAGAACCTACCCTATAATATAGATATAGCACAGAATTTTCATTAATGAATTATAGGTATCAAAAGCTACCTGGTTTTCAATTTTTTCTTTTTTTTTTTGCAGCAAATACTCTGAAACACTAGTTATTTTATAGGCTAATGAATGTGTCAGCCTTCTTTTCATTCATTATTGAACTGCATTGTAACTGTTCCTATTTGCCAATGCCATAGCAATACTGGGGTAGTAATTTTCCTTTTCTAGTTAACTGGAATAAGTATTGTGGCATATAACTGGTCTTTTGTCAGTGGTGAAAAGTAACTTGTGTGCTGTATCTTTTGCAGCATAAGCCACCTCTAGGGAAGCTGACAGAGAAGGATTCTTCATCAAAAGGGCTTCTTATAGTTCAGCCAATTACCTAATTAGTGTTCACTGGCTCTGTTAGATACAGAGACCTGCTCTTGGAGTAGATCTTGTAGACCTTGCAAAGGCCACAGAGCAGGATGACACATATACAAATAATTTTCCAAGAGACTTCTTTGTCCTCTGAGCAGTCCTTAAAGTGTGTGTGACAGAAACTGTTCCTCATCTTTTGAATATGGTCCCAGCTTGCTATTTTGTAAACTGAATTATGTCCTGCTCAGTCCAATGCTGGTCATGTTCTCTAACCACTTTCTCTAATTTACCATTTTACTCTAGTGACCCATTCATATTAGTGTCTGGAAACTATGGCCAAGATTCAACAAAGAACTTTGATCTCTAATTTCCCATTGAAACTAAGAGCAAAAGCACTATTTTGAACCTAAATGCTTTGTTGCATCTGAGTCACAGATTCAAGCACACTCAGATACACTCAATAGCATTGTAATGCTCAACCATGCTAGTACATAACTGGCCTTTTTGCCATATTTATCAATCCAATCATTCTCAAAAGCACAATTTAAAATCTAGTGCCCACAGACAATGGCTTCGGCCAATGCATTTTCCACATTGTTATATGCACGCTTACAGCTTAATCACATGAGTGGACAGGGCTGTTTCTTTGAATGCTGTCATGTAAATGTAGAGAAGTTTGTAGCACAGCACTGTCAAGTGACAAGGTGTATTCAACATGAAATCAGACATGGCTAAAAGCTCTAAAAAATTTTATATAAAAATAAGAAGCTATTTGCAGGGAAAAGAAGAATGGATGGCAGACTGTGTGGCAATGGGTGACATTACCTTTTCATTTCTGCAGTTGTTTAGGCCCATGTTATTCATGGAGGACAATTTTCCATCAACACCATGCGGCTGCTGTTGCTGCTGCTGCTCCCTTTGGATCTGCTCTCTCATTTTTCGAGCCTCTTGAATGGCTTTCATTACTGTGTCCTGGTCCCCAAATAGGGCAGGCGAATTAAGACTGGAAAGGATATCTACAAACAGAGAACACACTTTATTTAGTAATCAATCATCCAGATTAGAATCTGGGGTGAGCACTCAACTCTCAAACTGTTAGAGCTGCACCCAACTAACATCTGTAAAAGGAGGATGAGTGGCAATTGTTGTCTGTTTGAAGGCTGAATTAATCTATAGAAGTGATTGATAAGCCTGTGGATGACTTTTTCTGTTATAAATACAACCACTGAAGTTTTGGCATAGCCTGATATGGAGATAGCTAAGCATACTCATGGACTCAAAGTTCAACTTAAATATGTGTTTAAGACAATAGTATTCTGAAGATAATCTGGTAAGCCTTTGAAGTACTAATAATAATCAATAAAATGAACAAAGAAGGAAAGAAATCTGGTTTACTTGGCAATGAAAGTCTATGTCAATTTTTAGAATTTCTGTACTGAGAGAATCATCACTACAGACACTTAGGTTTAAATTTCAGAAAGATCACCCACCGTTACTTTTGGGGGACAGAGCTTGTTATCACCTTAACATGAGTATAAAGCTCTAAATCAGTACAGGAAAAATGGTTTTCTTTCTATCACTCTGGACAGAAAGAGAAACTTTTAAACATGAACCAAACTCTCACAAAACACTCCTATCACATCTTAAAATGCACGCTAGAGGTAAAGACGAGTACCCCAGATACAGTTTCTGATTTGAGACCAAAAGACAGCAATTTGGTGACTGGTTGTTTTGTGTTGCTGTGACAAAGCTTTAACTTGATCCACATATTCCTGCATGGGAGTATCCTTTATACTGCACATGGATAGGTTTGTGTACATATATTATAGCCAGGAAAGTTTGAGCAACCAAAGTTTGTGCATGACCTGTGCACCTGCCTGACAGGCAAACGTCTTTTATAAAAGCTCTGAAATTGCTAGATTTGTGTACTTACTAACAGCCCACTATACAAACAAACAAACACCCCAAAACAACAACAAAAAAACCCAGGCTAAGACTTGGAATTGTTCTTCAAAGATAAATTTCATATTTTTTTGACTTCATTGAAGTTCAGCTGAGTAAAATATAGCAAATTCAACCTTGAAGGACCATGAATTATTTTAAAATAAAGAAGGTTAAGATTAAGGGTTTCTCATGCTTTATCCTGGGAACCAAACAGTTGATTGAATACTGTAGTCTGGATGAGAAGAGATGCAAACTGTGATGTTTTAGATGGAATTGTGATGTTTTCTGTCTGAATGAAGCACCCCTCTTCAAAATAAAAGTAACATATTAGAGAACAATCATTGTTCTTGCTGGGTAAAATTTCCAAAGCTTTGAAATGATTCAGCAACTAAGTTCTAGTCTGGAGCCTAAGTAAGTTGGGAACCATAGTTGCATGACTTTTAGTGAGACTTAGACTCCCAATCATCTAAATTTTTTGTAAAAATGGAGCAAAACCTCCTACATTGCTTGCTGATTTTTGACAATATTCCCTGGCTTCTTTTATACTTAAGGATTGAAAGGAAACAGTTTTATGACTTTACATGAAAAATATTCATGTCTTAGGTGTATCTTCTCTAGCCATTTCTCTGGAATGGTCTAAGACTTCAGACCGATATGACACTTTCTAATGTTAGATAGTGCAGTGAGAGCTGGAAATAAATTGACAGGTAGACTATCTAGCTAGCTGCAGAAAGTATCTTACAGATCATGATGTTCCCAAGTGTTTTGGGAATAGAACAAGTCATAATTTTTATATGTTTAATGTATGTATTTAACATATCAGTTCATTATTCACAAGTGTTTCTATATATTTTACAAGTACACTTGAGCTACAGATTGTGAATAAGTGGTCTGTAGTAAGTATTTAGTCACTGTAAAATTTACTGTTTGAACTTTAGAGCCGATCATCTACACTTTGCAGCCCTTGATTCTATTTTTTCACTGGTTAAGTTAGTCTTCATACATAGTTTTCAGAGGAATTTTGTTTCATTACTTATAAAGATTTATTTCTAAATTAAAGAATCTTGAACACAGGTCAAAAATTCCCTATTTGCAACTATACAAATTAACAAAATTTTGACAACTTGGTGAACAAATAATAAAAACATGAAGAAATAATAATAAAATAAACTGGCTGGGCTGAAGCTCTTCTGCCTTTGTTAAAAAAAAAATAAAAATATATATATATTCAGCATATGGTCTTTGTAAGTTGAACTTAATACCCAGAATGCAAAGGATTAGATTTCCTTTAGAATGCTGTTCTGGGTAAAAATAACGGTAAAGTTGGGCTAAATAGCTGAAAACTATATTTGGAGTTACCTTCTTGCTTGGCTTCCAGTTTACTGTAACTGTGGAGATACTGAATGTTCCCTGACCCTGGTTCAATAAAATGCTTGAGAACTTGTTTATTTTAAGGTATGTTACACTGTTGCATTGCATGTACACTAATCACACCAGCCATTATGTGTGTATGTGTAGTATTTGGTCAGGCTCTACCTGCATGCAAAGGTACTTTTTGTTTGTTTAATCCAGAGGTCAAAATTCAAAAGTTAACTTGGCATGTATACCCCCAATTGATGTCTTTAGGGAAGATATTCATACAAACCTCTTTTACATGTTTTTCATGTGCATCTCTACTTACTTACATTCATGTATTTGCACGTATGTAATGTATATATATTTTTATGTATGTATATTCCTTATGTGCTATATTTATTTGCTGTATTTCTTGTAGATGCATATCACCGCTGCATCATTTTGGTTACTCTCATAAAAACTTGGCAGTCAAGAGTTCTTTGAAAATTTTTCCTGCATCTTTTTTTCCATTTTAAACAGAAATGTAGGCCCAAATATCTACTTAATTCATAAGTAAGTGTGCTCTAGGTGAGATTCCATGTAGAAAACTCATCTCCCAGGACAGATTAGTTACCTAAAGAGGATCCTCTTCCCAGAGATCCACCGAGCGGGCTGGGGATGCCACTCTTGTTCGTCACTGTCACTGGACTGCTTTTACTGGCTGGGAAGAGGTTCTGTGTTGGAGATGTTGGGGATTTGACAGGTTCAGCTGTTTTGGGTCGGGCTGAAAGATTCAGTGGCTGGGCTGCTTCATCCTACAAGAGTTTATTGTAAATAATTATTAGGAAAAGACAAATGAACACATCATTTTACAAGCAGCAGTTACTTTACACCTCGAAGACAATACCACATTCTCCAGCAATAATAACAAAAGAAACTAATTATCTGCCTCCTTTAAGATTCAACAAAAGGAAACCTCATTAATTTCTCTGTGTTATGCTTCTATTTACATTAACTATGTGGCTGGATCGTTCTTTTTCCCAAATTAAAATTTGAATTAGCTCACATTACAGCTTAATTTCCTAATGTGTTTTCAGAGATCTAAATTAACCTAGGGCATTTACAAAGAATTATTTAAAATTTCCAGCAGCTCAATAATGCTTTAGCATTGGTTCTATTTGAAAAGTTCCTGGCACTATAAAAATAAGTTATGTAGCTTATTTTTAAATGTATTAGAAACTAAGGAATCAGAAGTACTTCTATGAAAGAATCATTTGGAAGCCCTGACAGTTCTTTGGCCCACATTTAGTGCTGCTGCTAACTTATACATTCCATGCATCTTATTTTGAGTGCATGTTTTGTTTAGTAAAATAATCTATGCCGTTCCCTCATAATAGAAGATAACAATTTCACTGAGCTCAAATTCCTTGACTTACTACGGTAATGAATGCATACTATATGCATTTCAGAATATATTTTATCTTCTACCATTTAATTTTGTATATTTTACAATATTTTATTATTCAAATGTGTTATGTATTTTTGACAGATTTATGTAAAATCAATATTTTTTTCACATAAATGCTATTCTGCTTCTTGTTTGATACTTCTGTAATTATTTCTGTATTCTGCAGTTGTTTCTGCTGCATTCAACCTTTAGTGTATCTGTATGTTTATTTGCATAAAGACAAGGAATATTTTTTAAGGATATGTAAATCTAGTATCAGCACTTTTATATCTTTTTAAACTTTTCATATGCAACTATGCAAGAGATTCTCTCTGGCATATATTCAGTGCTATAGGAGAATAAGTCTGTCTAAGAAATATCTTAACTTTTGGAAGAAGACTCATTCAAGCAATTCATTTCTTTGATCAGGGTAAATATTCACAGTGTAAACTTCTGCCCATCTTTGAGCTTACTCCTTTTGCTTAATATGTTAAGCAAGACAGAGCATTTGGAAAACTGTGAAACAGTGATTTTCTGTAATTAAAGATCCCAGTAAGACATATCTCTGCTTTAAAATAGGCCTAAAGCAGAATCCCACTGGATATAAGAATATCGGCCACATTTTAAAACACTGTACTGATCACTTCAAAGCTTAGAAATATATGTTGGAATACAATAATACACTACATTAGCTCTTCTTTTCCACTCTCCTTACTGTCAAGTGGTGATTTAGTGAAGTATATCTGATCATACACAATGCATTAAACAGGAAAATGTAACAAACAGGTATTTGTAATGCCATCATATCTCAAATTTTAAACTGTTTCCATAAAACTGCATGACATTTTTATTCTTCCTGACCTTGCAGTGAGCACAAATGTCCACACCTGTTCAGAGTCCACATGAAAGCAGAAACACAAATGTATAAGGGACATAGTCCATTCTTGTGCTTTGTGGCCATGTTTACATGCAAGCTGTTTCCTTGCAGAGATATAAAGTGGCTTCAATAAATTGCTGTGAGAGTTCAGAGCTCCTTTCAGACTATGAAGTTTGCCAGACTAGGTACTGTGAGCACGTACACATATGAATCTACCCTACCATGTTCAATTTCTAAATAATTTTCTGCTTAGTACTGATATGATCATGTGAAAACAACCCTAAACACTGCCAGAACCTGTTTGTTTGTACTTCACAGACAGCATTCTCATTTCTGCGAGGAAACCAAAAAGCTTGAAAACATTCTGGTCACTAACTTAAAAAAAGAAATACCATTACTTTTTGAAAGATCTGACTCCTCTAAAAGAAATCCATTAGTTCTATAAATAATGCATGTAGTATATACAAACAACTGTTTAAAAACAGAGAAAATATAGAGGATTTGTTAAGCAACGCATGACCATCGGAACTGGTCTTATAAAGGTAACAATCCGCAAAGACAGCATACAGGTACTAGTTTATTAGAGTGCTTTTATACATTTAATATTTACTTTCTGCATTAGCCATTGGTATTTGTCCACACAAAGAACTTGCAGTTTATCTTTAATATTTTCATTGCAGTAGTACGCTTAATAAAAACAAGAATAAAAAGGCTTCTCTTTTATTAACATACATTTCAGTCCATTCAAGTTAAATTATGTAGGGAAACCCCCAAGAATTTGCATGTGGTCAAATCTGTAATAGGACTCAGCTGCCCACAAAGCTGGAATGGTATTGGCCTTGGTTCAAGGAGATATGTGCTTGAACTTAACCAGGGAAAATTTTACTCATATATTAAAGGTTTGGTTTGGTGTAGATCCATTTGGCTCACTCACTTACGAAATTACTTTTTCACATTAAAGTAGTCGGTAGTATATTCTCAATACCATAAATCACTGGTGTTAGGTATCACTATACTATGGCAACTTTGCTGAAACAGTTGGGCCTTGCTTTTGGTGGCTCCTGTATTGACCATAACAAACTCTGCATATGTGGTAAATTTCACTGACTGCTCTCAAGCCTGGCATTGGATTACAAGAGGTAAAATATTAGACTAATACACATCTACAGTTAAGTAAAGTGAACGCTCTACTAAATAAATGTTAGATCTGGACATAATGGAATAGTTTTTATTTATTAGCACTCTCAGCCTAGCAAAAAAGTGTCATGGAAATTTATCAGCCCAGGCAGAATTATCTACTCACCAACATTTTACCAAGATGATTGATGATAATGAAAAAAAGAATGATATTTTACTCTCATGTCAAAAAAATAATAAAAAAACCCAAACCCTCACCTCAAGTGAGTAAAATCTTCCCAGGCTGGTCTGAGGCTAAAGACTTTGTGCCTGTAAGGTGTTAGCAGCTAGCAAAAAAATGCATTCTCTCTCTCTCTCCACAAAGTCACTATATGCCTTCTTTAGATATATTTTAATAGTTCTGCGTTTATAGTGCTATCAAATTGATAAAACATCTGAATGTTGGTGGTTTTTTTACAGTTTGAAGTAAATTGTTTCTCAGCATATTTGGTCTCATGATATTCAGAACAACCACAGAAGAACACAGCAATAAAACCCAGCCAGTTCCATCCAAAGGTACTAGTTGCACCACAGATTTCAAGGGGTGCACGATGTTCATTTCAAGCTGCTGGCAAATGCCATGTTGTAGCTGCCTGGTTCCAAGCAAGTGAGAATAAGCAGGCACAAGCATTCAGCAATGGCGCAAAACCAACAAGGAGCAGCCCGGTTGTCAGCAGCTGTGTGAAATCAGCAAAAGTCAAATCAATCTGCAGTGACACAATGTTTTCCCTGGAGTCCTGACTTACATCTTATTTTTATGTGAGGCTTTTTCCAAAATTGTAGAATAAGTACAGTTAAAGATTTTTAAAATAATTAGAAGATCTACAGTCTCTCTCATGCCCTAACAATATAAGCTAGCACTGTATTTTAAGATACTCGAAAGTTCAATGTGAAACAATTCATGAAATGGATGCCATTTACGCACATTACTAGATTACGAACTGAAATATTGAAAATATCACATTCTACTGAAGAATCTGTTGTGCTGCCTGTGGTAGGAATAGGGATGCCTGGTATTTCTGGAAGCAAGAAGTGAATGCTTTCTCTTCCCTTCTCTATACTGATAATACAGCACTAAAACAGAACATTTTATTTGAATATCAAAGAACTTTCATGCGGTTCAACTTCCAACTGTAAAACAACTAAACAGACCATTTAATTTCACTGCCCTTTGCAGAAACGGACTTTTTTCTTTATTGAAAAATACCTTAACTTGGGTTACCGGGCTGGTCCCTCTCTTCTCATTTTTCATCCCAGTGGGTGAGAGTGCCCCTGTCGTATTTGGTGGCTGTGGAGTAGATGGCATTTTGGCTCCAGGAGAAACTTGCATGCTTGCCAGCTGAGCTGCATACAGTTGCTGGAAGACAAGAAGATATATGATATATTCCTGCAAAATTCCTAAAAAAAGAAGCTGTAAATGTACATAATTTTTGCTGCTCTGCTGTTTCTTCTCTTAAAGGAACTACAGATCTTTTTCAGCATTTTGTTGATTGTGGCTTTTCCCTTCTTGTTATTTTCAAAGGGGAAAAAAAAAAGACTGGAAAACTCCCACACACAAATATCTTTTTTCTTAATTTGACTTCTACCTAATTTCCTCTCACCCCACCCCCACCTCTTGCTAATGATGGTCATGTTAAAAAGGAAAAGGTTATACTGTGCCTGAATATTAAAAATAAAAGTGGCAAAACCGTAAGGCTGGTTGTGAAAAGGAGTTATAAACCCCTGTCAGAAACAACAATGCTTCAGGTCCTTCTGTTCTTACCCAGAAATTACCCACCAACTCCAGAACCTCTACTAGGAGCTGACATAGGAATTGTTTGCTACTAAAAGGTGATGCTGCATCTTCTCTAGGTAGCAATGAAAGTTAAAACAGGCAAGAGGGTATGTCTCCATCTCAGTGTACAGTGATTGTTATAACCTCTATAAATGCTAATAAGGAATGTAGGCCTTAAAAATTCCTCTATATAGTGATGAAAATACAAAAACACCCTTTTGGAACTTTTCAAAAAGTTTAACTGAAACATAATAAAAGACTTGTGCATTAAAATAAACTATTCCTACCAATATAAAGTGTTTACTGGAAAAAAAAAGGTTTAATTTCCTTCCAGTGACCAAATTTAAACCCTCACCTTCAATTAGCATCAGCAATAATTCTTCTACCATAAACAGGGAAGATCCTAATCCATCTTCTACACATAAATCTATATAAACTTTGCCTTATTAGTGAGAAAAAAGCCAGGTGGTTTGTATGTAATTTCCAACATTACTATCATTCAGATGGACAAATAAAAAAAATTACAGTAATCAAAAGCAGACCTTTCAGCACATGTAATTAAATGAAAGCTTAATAAAGAATAATTTGCAAGAGCCAGATGTGCTTATGTCATAATTGTTGCTTTCTTTGGAACAATTTTTCTAATATAACAAGCCTCCACAGAAATGAAAGTTACACAATACTGTAAGTTCATTGACTCAGTGGCTAGACAAAGGTGTGAAGGAGGGGCAGAGTCAGAACTCTGGGTGACAAATGAAAACTCTTTTTTATTTCCTGCCGCCCTTTTTCAATACCACACAGAGGCTACAAAGGGATTAGATATTAATATTTTGAAATCAATGGTGTTTAAATATTTTGGCTAAGGTATTATTTTTTAATGCACTAGAAAACTAGAAAAATTGACAATAGAAAAAATTCCCAGCCTTTGGTGATGTCCTGGAGAATGAAAATGAAGCGTTGTATATAATAGTAAGTGGGTTACCCCCCGCCCTACTGGGATCTTATCCCTTTTAGCATATTCTTCAGATCAATCTATGTGTGCTTAATAGGATGTTCTGCTTATGTGAGAGTAAGAAGCACATTTCACAAACTTCTGAAAGGTTGCACATTCTCAGCTCAGAAATAATCAGGCACTGTACTATGACAGAGACTATACAGTAAACTTGAATACAATTGAAAGACAAATCCAAAGATTACAATAGCTTTCTCAGTGTTCTGTACTTTGTCTGTTAAAATTCTTCTTTTATTTATTTATTTATTTTTAATTAGGAAACTAACAACTACTTCAACTGTCTCGGGGAGATGACTTACATGTTACTAAGAGTAGACTAAAACTTTACTACTTAATGTAGTGTGTATTGCATTTTCAGAGCTGGAAAGGAATTCTGTGCAAAAACAAATCCAGATTTATCAACTAAAGTTCAAAAGAATTTCCTTCTCTCTTCTCAGGTAGGCCATCAGGCAAAAATGGGCAGTATGAATTATTCTTTCTACAAAATTTAGTCTCCCTTAGAGGATAAAAGTCAACAGTGAGTGATGGCAAGAAGGATGGCGTGGTGGGTCAGCCCAGGCTGCCAGCTGCCCAGCCAGCCACGCCCGGCCTCCCATTCCTCAACAGGACAGGGGAGAAAATAAGACGGAAAAGCTCATGGGTCGAGATAAAGACAGGGAGATCACTTACCAGTTAGCATCACGGGCAAAACAGATTTGGCTTGGGGAAAATTAATTTAATTTATTACCAGTTACAGAAGAGTTGGATGGCAAGAAACAGCCAAAAACTAACATCACCCATTCCCACCATTTTCCCAGGCTCAGCTTCACTCCTTCATTGCAGACTCCTCCACCTCCTGCCCCTCACACCGCCCCTCGCTCGCCTTGTGCCCTTCGTGGGGGGCGCTGTCCCGCGGCGCCGCCAGCGGCACTGACAGCCTGGGCCGTGCCCTGTGCTGGGGCCTGGAGGAACCGGCTGGGACTGGCTGCGCCCAGCACGGGGCAGCTGCCGGCCGCCTCTCCTCACAGCGGGCGCCCCGCAGCCCCGCCGCTGCCAGCACCACGGCACCGACGCCAGGCACGCACGGCAAATGGAGTTTGTAGCCTCGTTAGCCATGATAAGAAAGCAAAGGTGTGTTTATCATCTCTAAAAGCTGCAGCCCAGGGTGTAGCTGTATCTTGGCCTCCTGTCTCAAGGTCAGCGTGAAGAGAGAGACGCTTGACACTAGTTGGAGGAAGGCTCGTCAGTGACCTGTACCTGAGTCCCAGCAGGGCTAGCAATGAAGACATGGAGACATCCACAGCACTTTAAGGGTCACAGACATAGCAACAAGTGGGCTGTTACAGTGACTATATAGGACACTCTCTGATTTTGGGAATGCAAACATTAAAAGCAGAATAAAATTAGAGTTATACAACACTCCCTTCCGAGGGTACCGAGGACTGTACTGGCTGCAAGTAACATGAGGAAAAAAATTTTCTAAAGGGAGACAGAAATAAAAGAAATTTTGATGTTTCTATATGTGTGTGTATAATTAATCACTGGGTTACTCCAAGGGCATAGTACTGGCTTTAGTCTGGCATTTCTATAAATCTGTTTTACACCATAAAAGCAAACATAAAAATAAGTAACAGTAATTAGCCTTCTGCTTTGCTTAGACTTGGAAACAAAGCTGTTCCACAAACGAGTGCAAATCTTGCAAGAATTTGCACTAGTGCTAGCAACACTGCCATGTGGTGTGGGAGGCTATATAACCTCTTTTAAATACCAGTTTGTATGGGGAGCTAGCCGGTCTGGTAAAATATGTGCACACCACTGTTGCAGGGATAAAATGGATATTTTTGCAAATACCAGCGTTCTGGCTTGAAATGGCAATTTAGGACCTCACATTGAGATGGTCAGGTTGTGAAGCTTTTACTTGCAAGGTTAAGGAGGGGGGGAAAAATCCAAACATTGAGTGAATGTTGTTTGATAGCTTGTAATGTTCAAAACCGAAAGTTTCAATGGAGTTTTTTCAGTTTAAATTCTAACCTACCAACTATTGAGCAGCAACTAAAAAATTAACCTACCTCAAACACTGAAACATATCTTCTTTTCAATGTATGTCTAGCACATAAAAAGGAGAGCATTTCATAACCCTTATGCCAACAACTGACTCAGAAGGATCTTGATTACAAATTAGATATTCAAAAACCATCAAGTATTCACGATTGTTTTAAGAGCCTAAAAATATATAGCCTGGGTTTTATTCTTTAAAAAGTCACTAAGATTCTTACAATCCAGTTCCCAGCATCTAAATATAAGTAGTGCTGATTTTGAGTTACTGAGTGCTCCTGCATAGTTAACAGTTTTGAAAAACAGCTCACTTAAGGTACATGAGCAAGGATGTAGTTTTACAGTTCTCAGAACCAGGCTTCTTCTAACATCGTGAACTGACACTGAGGAGCGGGATTTTGAAATGCCACAAGTCTCACACTTAAGGCAATGGCAAGTGAAGTCTCACATTTAGGCACCTATAAACTTACAGGCTTATGAACGTAAGCACTTGTTACTGAAACTCTATTCCAGTTGTAATCGACTAAAAATCTGAAGGGAATTTATAGAAGATGGAGGTCACTATGGGTCTGAATGATGTTCATCTACCTAAGGAAAAATTAGAGACGAGTGGGAAAGTGCTGTGCTCAGCATGGTACAGCACAGCACAAGAACATAAGGATTTTTTTATGTGGAAACAGCAGAATTCATACTAAGTCTTTGCTATACCTTAGAGCTACCATCCAAGAAGAACTGAATAACTAACAAAAATAATAATCCAGTGGTGGTGGTGGTGGTGGTGGTATTTTCTGCTTCAGAAATTGCCTATGGCATTTGATGAATTACTTCCATTTCACACTTTTTATAAAAAGTATCACCCATGATCTAAAATTGTTCAAAATCTATGAAGTAATAATAGAGCATCTTGACTGATCCAAATACTAAAACCTTTCTTAACGTCATCAAAGTTTCACGATGCAGGATAATTGCCTTCACTGCCAGTGTTCATTCATGTCTTGCCAGAAGACAAAGGCCTTAGGCTTACACATCCTTCTCACAGGTTTCAGCATTTTTTCAATAGTTTTTCAACTAGTTTTTTCAATGGGCTTTCAATAATCAAAGCTCTTTCATTAGCTCAGGTCCCTTTCCTATATGACTTCTTGCTTGCACATAGCCCTGTGTCGTTCCTGCCAAATGACACCGCACACAGCAAATGAGCATTTCAGCTGATGGCATCAGCGAGGGAGAATTTGGTCACAGCAGTGGAGGTATCATTCAGGTGCTATTATTTGCAGCAGAATTCAGAAGAAACTATAGCAAAGCCATATGTGAAATATGGAGATAAGAAAGAGAGTAGTTTCAGTAGTCAAAGTGGCAGATAAGTGCAGATGATAAGGGCTGGCCTAGCATGATGAATTGCAATGGATGTACTTGGAAGATGCCCCACAAAGAAATTCACTAGAAGGTGGCTTGATTCAAGGAGAAAGAAGTGAACTGTTCAAGAATCACCCTTTTATTTTGTTTTACTGGAAGATTTATGACCAAAATAAAAAGACATTCTCCTTTTTCTGTATTTGTACGTTATTTCTCCAAAGGTGCTATTTTTTTTTTTCTCAGAAACAAATGCTAAATTTTATGAACCCTGATTAATTCTGAAGTCTTCCATTACTGAAGATGCAAGTCCTATGTTACTTCTTCAACAAATACATTTGCTACAGTAAATGAAACTAAACAATAAAACTACTGAGAATCAAATGAGAATCAAATGAGAATCATTATTTGTCAGCATTTTAAATGAATTGTGCAAAGCTGAAATATTTATAGAGATGAAAGTTCAGCTATTTAGACAATGAGTAATTTGGTTTCTAAAGATGAAAAACTGTAAGGAGTGACTGCGTTTGCTGTTGAAATCCTACACTAGAAGAGGTAATGCCATTATTTTTTTCCATAGTATATTTAGTGCATAGTGTTGCGAAGCTATAATTCCAGAATTTTCCTTCTGAGTACATAACATGAAGTAAAAATACTTAGAACAGTCAGATCACAAAGGGCTTTTACAAGCCCAACAAAACCAGCAACATCTTTACTATTTCCAGTGTACATTTCTGAAAAGAAGCTACCCAAAACAAAAAATCTCGCCTATGGTGGGACTGCTTTTTTTTTATTATTGGTGTAGAGGTGCTTAAGCTTGATGTCAAACAGATTAAAGGAAATAGAGTCTCTGTTTGAAAAACTTTATCTTCTGTTTGGAGGAAGAATGGGTTAGTGCTCAAACCCATGTTTTGGGTGTCACAGATAATAACTATGGAAATAAAGGTTAAGTGCTGACCTGAACGCAATGTCACTGGTATAGCCTTCAGCAGTTCAGGCAAGGTAAACTTTTCAAAAAGCAGTGCATAAGCATAAATATCCTACTCAAAACTTTCACACACGTCTTAATCTAAATGCAAAAACTGTTTCAAAAGTAACATTAACTTTACTTATTCCTTCCTATTTTTGTGTACAAATGTCATGTTTTTATATTGGCATGTCTTTTGCACTAAATACGTTCAGTGACTAACACTGCAGTTGAGGTAAGAAATGGGGTTATTGGCTTATGTATATATATCTTTTTAAAAAACACACCATTGTTTTCTCTTTGTTTTAAGATGATTTTTATGCAGAGCCTTAGAGTGAGAGGTAGCTTAACAGAAAATGACATCCAGAAACACAAGACTGCCTAAGTAACTCATCAGCAGCTTAAATATGTGACAAACCCAGGGGCAAGTTGAAGGCAGCTACTGCGTGTGGAGTCTGCCAAGAAGCCAGATGCCATCACCAGAAAAACACCTTCCACAGCTCAGCATCTGTGTCTCTCCACACAAAAGAAAAAGAAGGAGGTGGAGAAATAGAAGGATAGGTGCATGTAAGATTGTTAAATGAAATGTACATACACATGAAAGCAACCCTTATTTGAATTTAAAAAAATCTAGAAATTGGAAAAACCAAAGCTTTTGCCGATGAAAACAAGATCCCTTCAAATTAATAGAATATTTTACATCAAGAGTATATGTTTTCTGTTTTACAATAAATTCATGCAGGTGCTACCTGTTAAAACAGTGTATTTTATAAATTTGTTTTCGTGAAATCTGGATGTCTCCATAGCATTTTCTCAGTTTGTTCTAAGAAAAAATGTTAAATCAAAAGAAGGTGAGTTTTACAGACCCACTAGTACTATGGGACCAGACCCTCCTCTCATTTTCACATATGGCACCACACAGATAATAGCAACTTACTATTTAAAAACCAACAAGTGTGCAACATCAACTTAACTCACAGGTTATGCTAAATAACTGAGAACTATTTGGCTTTACATGGGTATATCTGAAATGGTGTCAGTCAAGTACAGCTACATGAAGCTGGAGTAGCAATTAGGGGAAAAGTGTTTAATTTAGAAATATGATAAATAATAAGTAACAGTACACTGCAAAGACTTCTTTTTCTCTACAGAATCCAAGTGTCATAATATATGTACATGGTTTCATTTTAACAACATCATTCCTTTCCCTCCCGTTTGTACATGCCTAGCCTATCCATAGTGGACATAACATTGTGATTTTAAACACCCATATATCACCCTACTGCAGAGTCTGCTCATTGTTACAGAGTGTGAATAGCCTCTACTTCTTATAATAATGCACCAAATACCTTTGCAAAAAGGCGTTAAGGTGTAACGCAAATAGGCAGCTAATGAATTACCATAACTAATGTCATAATAACAAAGATTGTTGCAGTGATTATTTATGCACTTGCTGGCTAATGTGCTCTCAGATTTATTACGGTACTATATGTGCAAACAAACTAGCTGTATTTGTGAAAATACAAGTAATACATTTCATAGTCACAGATGGAGTTGGAAGACATCAGTTTTTCCTATATGTTCCGGTGTGCAACTACTGAAAAAAAAAAAAATTGTTTCTCAGCTAAAAGAATGTTTCTACCAGTTATTTATATTCATTCACGTCAGGTTTTTTGAACTATTAACACCAGTAATTTTGGTGTCTGCCAGTTGCTCTACTATATATTGTCAAGGGAAATTTTTATGTGGCTCTAAATTCCACTCAATTCCTGTCTCCTTAGGAGATACACATGCCTGTTTTCCTTCTCTGTCAAGCTGCAAAGTAACAGATACCCAATTTCAGCACTGTCTGCTGGTTCCAACTCCTTTTACCGACTGCAAATTCATTGTACTGATTCAGAAAAAGAAAATCACTCTCATTGCTTCTACTGCCCTGCTGCAGATAATGACCAACCCATACCAAAAATAAAAGAATCTCTACACATTTTAGATACTGCAGCTTGTATTGTTGTAGTACTGCAGAGTCAAGATCCCTTTATGCAAAATAACAGATTTATTTTGTTAAAAGGGCCTAACTTTAAGTGGACCATGGAATATTTATGGCTCTCAGTAGTCCTCTGAAAGAGTTATCTTATGTTTTTATGCCGATCATGGGTCAGAGGTTCAAATCAGCACTTCTTTCTGTCACTCCTTATATGTTTTACTATAATTTACAGCTCAGCAAGAAGACTCATAAAACAAAAGTGTCTATTTTACTTCAGCAACTAATTCTAGCTAATCAAAGCTTTCCAGCAAAACAACCCAGCATGAAGCTCTGCGTGGAAAATATGCAGAGAACAAAGCGTTTTGTCAAATAACACATCTCATGATGTAAACACATATGTCTCTTATAGGAAATTTTATCGCTTCCACATTATCGGCATACAAAAGGAGCATTCTTGTCGCAGACCTGGTGCGACTGTGGAGCCATCGTCATTGGAAACAAGAGCCTGATTAGGTTCCCACACAGATATGAATAGATTTTCTTTTTTTAGTGTAATGCTGCCTTTCTTATTTCTTAAACAGACTGGTAATTGTGGCTGTAAAAACAGTGAATTGTGTTTGGACGACATTTGTTTCTTCATATTTTTTTAGCTACCCAATGACACCAATTATCCCATATGGTTGTCCTCTTCTGGAAAGTCTGAGTTAATCCACAGCTGTGAAGATGAAGATGCACCCAGCAGGCTCTAAATCTGGTGGGTTTCTTGTCTGCTAATAAAGTCCACAGTCTGCTGGACAGATGTTATAGAGGATCTGTTAAATAAGTCAGTGACAAAGACCCAGACTTCTGCTGGGGAAAATAATTAGCAAAACCATATCTATTCTTCATAGTTTTTCATTTCTTGCCTCATCTTTTGGAGAAGCAAATTTTCATTTCTTGATAGAGTCCCACAGTGCATATAACAGGTCCTGCTCAAAATATGAATGGATTAAATGATTGCATTGGCATGTGTTCTGAAGAAATGATAGACCTTTTTGTCCATGACATATTCTTGCATGCTGTCATTCCTGCACTATTATTTTGTTTGGTTTTATTCATCATAGTGTGTGCTTGTATTGGGAGAGCCTGAATAAGTATTGCCAGCTATAAAGTATCTGCTTAAATTTTTAATGCAATGGGAAATGTAAAATGAAGGTGAAATTAACATTTGGCTAATTTTTCTTTAAATGTTATAACCATTGCTTATTTTTAAATAAAGGATTTACAGAGAATACATTCTGGCCTCAAGGTTCATGCTGATGTTCAGGGGCGGGGGGGGAAGGTAAGTGGAATGAGAAGATACGTGCAGCAAGATCCACGTTTAGAGACTTACTCACTCACTGTTCCCTATCCTCACCTGTTTATCATCATGGCCTGACAGAATAGACATCCAGTCCCAAAGTCTCTCTCAGTTATAGTCATGTAAATTTGGAGAAATGCCACAGAGCTAAAATATCTGCACCCGTGCAATAAAGAACTAACTTGCCTTCAGGCACATGTGCGTTAAGGTGCTCTTAAAATAATTTCTGTTTTGCTTGTGAACTGTATTTCTCATTCCTTTGACCTCATCCTGCTTTGACATAATGAAGTAGAAATGGCCATCAAAGCAGCTCACTTGGCTTTGCTGCCTAAATGCAGACAACTCTCATTTAGGCATTGATCCTGAGATCGTGCCTCTTAGAAATCAAATGGCTTTGACTTCATTGAATTATGACAATTAAATACAATCTCTCAGCAACTGCCTGTTCACAACCTGTTTACTGTAAAGCCGTGGGCAAAGCCAAGAAAGAATGCTTAGAGCTCAGATAAATTGTCTATCACTGCAAGTAGCTAAGACAATGTATATAATTTGGCACCTGGCAGTTGCCTCTGTAATACTGTATTTGTTTCCTCTTAGGAAGTAAAGCTGTTGGTTCATTAGTTTTACAGACCCTTGACAAGTTTCAAAGATACAATGTCACCTCATCACCCTGGGAGGCTGCTGGTAATTTTTAATGAGACAGCATAAAAATTGCAAAAGAAAAGTTTACTCTCTGCAAAAAATATGAATTAAAAAATGTATCCTAAAATTTGTATACAATTAAAGTTCAAACAGTACATTAGGTATCTTATATCACCAGAGAATGTATGTAACATTGGCTCT